>NC_134127.1:7002500-7602500 GCF_040939455.1 Microcebus murinus | reverse complement strand
AACTCCAATATCTCCCAGTACTGTGCTAAAATCTTCATTTGACTCACAAGTTCTCAATAGTTTTCTTTGAAGGGTTTGTACAGTATTTTCCTACATTATACAGCTTTGTGTTTGGGAAAAAAAGTGGAAGGGTAGTCCTCTCTAGATTTCTGAAACTCCACAGCTATGTAGTTACTTCTTCTCTCTGATGCCCTGCCCCATAAATAAACAACCTCCTCAGAAAGCCTGGTCCATTATGTCTTTCTTCTGCCTAAGGAGACTGCTGCTTTCTATGTGCATACCACTTGCTTGTGTTGCAATTGGGATATTGACTTCAGGCAGAAAGTCATGGTGAATTTGGTGTTCATGATGTACATTTTCCTTATCTCAAAGATAACATTTGTATACTGTCCATTTTCCATTGTGTTGTAATAGAATAACTGCTTCATGTATTTTGCCCAGTTTTATGGTTTCTTCTGGTAGAATGATACATATAATATCTGTTATTTCATAATGACTAAAACTGAAAGTCATTTATTTTGACATGTGTTTTGTCATTCTACAAATTTGGTCAATGTCTCTAAATATTCTAAATATTCCAGATTTACTGTGTTCCCATATATTACCCTAAGTCAATACTCAGCATTCATCAGAAAAAAACACGAGATTATCAGATTCTATACTACAAAGAGTATGGAAGCTAGGACACTATCAGAATATTTTAGATGAGTGACTATAGGAAATAGTACAGGTTTTCCTCAGTCACAAAAGTCTTATGAAGGATCAGAAATAGACCAATATATAAATATAAGAGCATTCAAAGATACTCAACTCTTTTTGAGAAAAAATGTCAGATTTCTGGTTAAGACATAGGAGAAGAAGCAAAAGAGGCAATTAGAAACCTATTGCTTTTTTGCACAATTCACTGTAGTTATATCTGAATTTCAGATGTTCCTGTGATTGATATCAGGCTTCCAAAATATTAGCTTTATAGTATGCATAAATATGATACTTTAACTTTAAACTTGGTCCATGGTCTTCAATTAACCCTTATGGGTGAATGGACAATGGATTGGTGTTTTTTGTTTGGTTTGTTTGTTTTGTTTCTCTAATAACCATGGCCTGGGTGTTCTTAGCACACTCTTGGGAGAGAGGCAGCAATATGTCATGCAAACACATGGGATAAGAATAGGACAGAGCCTGCACATAACTCTTTTATTCCAAGTAGTTGTAAGAACATACACATGTCGCGATCTCCTCAAATCTGTTTTTCCCATTAACATACATGTGTTTGGAAATAACCTTTATGTGTATGTGTACCTAACAGATAATGTATGTGAAAGTACTTTTAAATAGTGAAATGCTCTATATAATACAAAGTTACAGTTAAATTGAGTGCTTAAATGATTTAAGAATATAAAAAACATCAACACATATCCT
Organism: Microcebus murinus; assembly: GCF_040939455.1. Lineage (NCBI taxonomy): Eukaryota > Metazoa > Chordata > Mammalia > Primates > Cheirogaleidae > Microcebus > Microcebus murinus. Next base: position 7,601,081 of record NC_134127.1, on the reverse strand, counting down.
TTGTTAGATTTTTAATAATGCCTAAAAGTCTCATTGTTTGACTATTTCCTTTTGTTTAAGATGCTGACTTTCAAGTGTTCCAACTGGAATGTAGGATAAAGTAGTTTATGCAACAAGTTTTGTTTCCTAAACAGTGAACTGGGGAGAATAAAATATAGAAAAGTAAACTTCTTATAGGAAAAAAGGGTTGGGATGCTCTGAAGCATGGTGCGCCATTGGCAGTCCTACAGTGGGCAAATGGTCTCAGAAGTAAGGGAAAGCATAAAGCAAAATGGGACGCCGATGGAACAAGAAAAGGATATTAAAGCAAAAGCTTCTCTCTAGCACTTTTGTGTAGAAGCCACCTTTCCTAGAAGATTTTTGCAAGACTCAATCCATCAACCTCTGCAACACCCCACAGGTAAAAGGCTATAGTGGTACAAAAGAGAGGGTATTAGAGATAATCTAATTTTAGTTTGAAGATTAATACATTCAATTTTCTTCTAGTTCTGTGGCCAAAGAATGTAAATGACTTGCTTCCCAACACACAGCTTGTTAGTATTAGATTTGGGATGAGAGCTCAAGACTCCTTGCTCTTGGCCCTTTGTCCTTCCCACCCCTTTCCCCCAGTTTTTATTTTTCTGGTTAGGAGTGCTGTAAGTGAGGGTGTGGCCTGCCTGTAGTCACAGTACAAACCAGCGATGCAAGGTTAAATCTCAAGATTTCTAAATGCATGCTCATAGTCTCAGGTATTTCCAAAGCTCTTTAAGCACGCTGTAGTAAAGTTTGGACAGAAATATAGATGTATGTTTCTATATAGAGACAGTGATCTATCCTTACAGCGTATATCATTGTTTTCCATAGCCCTGTGCTGGCACTGTAGCTACGCAAGAGGTTGAAAAGATTGATGCATAACCTGAAGCTCTTTCCATTTCAAGAATAAATATATGTTGCAAAACTGTCTTCTGGTTTTAGTCATTGCCAAAGCCCGTGATTCCTGAGATTGCATCGGTGTAGCGACTAGAACCCTTTAGTAGATTCTGCACTCGAAAAACTCTGTGAAGTGAGTGATCAAATGTGTTAATGAGAAACCTGGGACCTGGAGTTGGGTATCAACAACTCAGATTCATCTTCTTTATGTCGAAGAGTAAGACTATCTGGGAATTACTTCCAATTCATTTTAGTTTAGTTCCTAAACTTAGAATAATGAGATTCTGAAAGTCCAACTCCTCCTTTTCACAAATGAGATAGCAAAGGATAACCAAAATTTAAATGGCTCACTTGCCACCACACCAGATAGTTAGTGGCAAAGCTGTGATGGAATCTGACTCCAGAGACTCAGTCTGGTGGTCAGGGATCATAGGAGGGTTTGTACTATTCCAATGTGAAAAACAAAAACCTAAGTCACAAAATATTTTGAAGAACTGAGTTTTTCACATTCCCAAAAGAATGAAACAGAATATTCTATGATAGGCTGTCGAAATATGTGTCTTTTATTGGTCACGACACTGGTGATCAGAGTGTCATACCTAAGCACAGACACATACACACATTCACTCTGAAACCTATTCTGGAAAAAAAAAATTGAGTAAAATTCCCTGAATTGCTGCTATGTTGGCCACTGGTATCATCACATATTTTTAATCTCTTTTCTGAGCACAACTCAAGATATTCAATAGCGGAGAATAAATAAGCAATATAAATCTCTATTTCTCGAAAACAGAAATGAAGTCTATACCTTTCAGATAACTTAATAACCTCTAGCATCAGTAATAAATACCCAGCTTTCTGTATAAATTACATTGGGTCTTGGAATATTGTACTCAGCCCTGAGTTATTTGTTTCATATATTGTATCTCTAGGTATACAAATTAAAAAGAAATGCTTTGGAGTGTGATTAAATTATGATTGGAAAGAGGCATGTGCTGGCAATGTAACTCTGAGGAGTGTTCTTCTCTATGGGTCTCCTAGTAGTTTTTTTATAATTGCATTAATTAAATGCTCTAGAAATTCAGAGTAAGGCATGCATTCTCTGTATCAAGGGGAGCCAGCTAGCCACCGGATGGTGAAGCAGTCTAATCTTGACCTGCACAGGGAGTGCCCAGCATTTGATAGTCACAAGCTCTCATTAGTTAGTTCAGCCTTTGTAGATAGAGATCCAGGGTCAGAAATAAACATGGCAAAGTTCAAATATTTCTATGATTCAGCTTGAGCTGTGGTGCTTTGTTTATGCTCAACTAATGACCAGGCTGGCTGCATAGCCAAACTGATCTCTTCACCTGTTGTCAAGGTGGATATTGATCACTGCAGTCAGGCTGAGTTCAGAACCGATCTTAATCAGGTTCCATTCTTCCATGGCTCTCTGTCAGCACTGAGCAACATGTCATTACAGAGCCAAAGGTTGTGGGTGTGCCTCCTTCTCAGAAAGGCTTTGAAAAATTGAAATGGATTGTTATTGCGAAGTCAATAAACTTAGGCACTGACTAAACCAAACCCTGATGCTCTAGGAGAAACTGGTGAAGATTATTTGGACAGTTCATTCTTTATTAGTTTAAAACTTCATTTGAATCAGAATGCATTCTGCAAGTAGCTCATATCTGATATGCAGAACAAGGAATTTATATCTGCTTGTACACCGACCCATGCATAAAAGGAAAACACCCACAGCAGAAGATGCATCACATCCTATTTGTGCACCTCATGGCCTCTTGGAGTCACAAATTTCATTATGTAAAAATATCATTATGAATTTTGTTTGGATCACTGACTTCTTGACCTTTTTTATTTTTTTTAAGCAAAACAATATTAAGTTCATGTATTTTAGACAACACATGAAAGACACTTGAAAGAATATCAAATCTATGTCATATATATGTATATCTGTGTAAGTTGAATTGAATATAAGTTTGTCATGTATTTTTTTCTGTAGGTTTTTGATAGGGTTTATAATAATTCAGAGGGCTGTGAGTGAAAATGTCAGCCCTTTTAGTTTTGTAGATAGATGGCAAGACAGAAAATCTCTGCATGGCGTGCCGTACATGTTCATTAAAACAGATATTGAACACTGTCTGGGCAGATCAGGCAAACTGAGGGAGGAAGGCTTGCTGAAGGCCCTAGAAACCTCTTGGAGGACCTCATCTGGGAGAAGGAAAAAGACCATCCATTGCCTGCTCTATCCTCTGGCTACATCAGTTTGAGAGAAGACACAGTTTGAGAGAAGCATCAAATGTTCTCTTTCCAATCTTTGTATCACAGTGGGGCACATGTGTGCTATTTTGAGGACTTCTCTAACACAGGGTTACAAACAGGGGCACTCCTTCCCAGTGTACTCCTAGGTCACTCTTCAGCTTTGATCACATTCCAAGCTGGGCTGTCTAGTGGCAGATGACATAACAATAATCATTTCACTATATCACAGTTGATTGGGATTAAAAAAGTAAGATTAAGACAGAGGAGAATCACGTATGTTCCAATTTGGCCACCAATTTCCCAAGCCATTAACAACTGGAAGCTTGCATTATATATTACCAGTAAGAAAACCAAGGTTACTTATTACTTTTTTTTATTCTAGGGTTTTTATATTCCTCACTACTGTGACTGTGATGTAGGATGGTTAACATGTAATAGCACTGTAATAGCTTAAAATGATGTTTAGATATTGCTTTTAATTTAGGCAGATATGGCAAAAAGCCTATATTATAGTATAATTTGATATTATATAATACTAATGGCTAATAATATAGTCTTTTATTTATATTTTTATTGACACATAATAGATATACATATTTGAGGAGCACATCTGATAATCAGGGTATTCATATAATTTGTAAAGATCAAATCACTGTAATTGGATTATTCATCACCTTAAATATGTCTTTTTTTTATGCCTGAAACACTTGAATTATTCTTGTCTAGCTATTTTGAAGTATACAAGAGATTATTGTAAACCATAGTCACCCTGCTGATTTATCAGACACTAGGTCTTATTTCTTTTATCAAGCTATATATTTCTACCCATAGACCAAACTCTCTCCACTCCTCCTTTCCCTTATTCATCCCAGCCTCTGGTAACCGCTATTATACTCTCTATCTTCATGAGATCCACTTTTTTTGGGTCCCACATATTAATGAGAACGTGAGATATTTGCCTTTGTGTGCTTGGTTAATTTCACCTAACATAATGACCTCTAGTTCCATTCATGTTGCTGCATATGAAAGGATGTCATTCCTTTCTACGGCCAAATAATTTTCCACTGTGTATGTGTACAAATATACACACACATTTTCTCTATCCATTCATCCATTGATGATTACTGATGTTGATTCCACATTTGGCTATTGTGAATAATGCTGCAATAAAAATAGAAGTGCAGACATTTCTTTGATTTACCAGTAGTGGAACTGCTGGGTCATATGATAGTTACATTTTTAGTTTTTGGAGAAGCTTACACACAGTGTTCCATAGTGGCTATAGAAACTTACATGCTCACCAATAGTGGACCTGGATTTCCTATTCTCCACATCCTCACCAGCATCCATAATTCCCTGTCTTTTTTTTTTTGTAAAAACCATTTTAACTGGGGTGAGATTATAATTCACTGGGGTTTTGATTGACATTTCTCTGATGATTAGTAATGTTGAGTATTTCTTTATATATCTGTTGGCGATTGGTATATCATCTTTTGAGAAATGTCTATTCAGATCTTTTGCCCATTTTTAAATCAGAATATTTGGTTTCTGCTATTCAGTGGTTTGATCTCCCTGTATATTCTGGTTATTAATCCCTTATCAGATGGATAGTTTGTGAATATTTTCTCCCATTCTATGGGTTTCCTCTTCACTTTTTTGATTGTTTTCTTTGCTGTGGAGAAGCTTTTTAACTTTATGTAATTTCATTTTCCTATTTTTGCTTTGTTTGCCTGTGCTTTTGAGGTCCTACCCCAAATTTCCAGACCAATATTCTGGATTGTTGTCCCAGTGTTTTCTTCTAGTAGTTTCATAATTTCAGGTATTACATTTAAGTTTTCTTCAACATTTTCTTCTAGAATTCTCCACACCTCTCATCTCTCACAAAAATCAACTCAGTGGATAACAGATTTAAACCTAAGGCATGAACCTGTAAGAATTCTAGTGTTAATTATTCTTTAAATATTTGTTTGACTCCATCAATGAAACCATCTGTTCCTCAGATCTTTTTTGTGGGAGGTGTTTTGATTGTTAAATAAATATTTTTACATGTTAAAGAAAGACCTATTGTCTTATTCTATTTGTCCTTGAGTCCGTTTTAGTAGTTTATGTCTTTTTAAGAATTTTAGGAAGTTTTAGGAATTGTTCATTACATTTTCTTATGATCATCTTTTATTTCTATAATGTAATTATATTTCCCCTCTGTCCTTCCTGATTTTTATAATTTGAGCCTTTATTTTTCCTTCTTGATTTGTCTTTCTAGGCTGATTCTTTCCTGGTACTTTAGCTAGAGAGATTAAGATTTTGTGTGTGTGTCTTTTTTGATCTATATCTTTTGATATTTCTAGGCTGCTGATGCCTTCGTCTTCAAGTTGGGACATATAAGACAAAAAGAAAGCCCAGATAATTTACCACTGTGCCATCCTTCAAGTCTTGAGTTCCCAAGGTGGTCTTCCTTCTCATCTTTACCTTTAAGAGTCTTTTATGTTTTTTTTTATATATAAACAAGGATTTTAATGGTACCTCATGTGAGGGATGAGGAAAGGTTTATCTATTCCATTTTTCCTACAAGGTGAAGAAGAATATATTTTTAAGTGTGGCAACCACTTTCATTGTTGATGCAAGAAACTTAGAAATGTCAAACTCAATTTCAGCATTGTGATTTGGATACTAAAATTCTTATTACCTTTTATATTTTAAAAAAAATCTGATTTATGTGTTTTTGAGTAAGAGGCCAGGTTGTTTTAAAAACAAAACAAAACAGGTAAGTTGATTATTTTATTTCATCCAGAGTTATTGCATATGAAAGTATGGTAAGGGCAATCAAAGCCCTGCAAGTTCACTAAACTCCAACTTGTCACCAATTTTCTGTGACCACAATTTATCAATGAAAGTAAACATAAAGGAGGTCCAGTCTCGAAGTATGTTAGAAGCTAAAGATTTGCTTGGAGCCATAACTGATAGCTAAACTTTGCTGTGGAATATGTTGAAGAGAGGGAGCATGGATGGTCTGTTAACATAAGCACCACTGGGTACCAAAGGACCTGGGAAACTACCTGATGGTGACAGAGTGGAAACAGAACTAATTTAAGAGTGTGAAGAACTGGACTTGCGTCCTAGCTTGACTTTTAATCAGCTCTATAATCTTCGCCAAATCAATTAAACCTCCTAAACTTCCTAAACCACAGCCACTGTGGTTTGAATGAGAGTTGAAACCGCAAACAAATAAAAACTGATATTATTATTATTGTCGCTATTCTCTTTGTATTTACATTTTGGAGGATGCACCTTGATATATATCCTAATCTATATAACAATTATTATTTTGGAGGTTTACATTTATTTAGTTTTGCGATGCTGAAAGTCATAGATTTGCAGGTTTAATAGAACATGTAAAGTTATCTAGGTGAGTTTCTATAGATCATTGGTTCTCAATTTCAGCTACACATTAAAATTACCTGGGGAGCTTTATGAATGCTTCAATGCCCTGGCCGGTCTCCCAGAGATTTTGATTTAACTGACTCAGGGTGAGGCCTAATCATTAGTACATTTGAAAACTCCCCAGTTGACTCTAATGTGTACGGGATTAAGACTCTTCAATATAGATGAATGTCTCCAGTCCTGATTCAAGCTGTCACTCAGCCTGAGTGATTCAAATGATCAACCTGGCTTGGGTATCATTAATCTAGTAATTTTCAAAATATGGTTGGGGAAGAGGGCTAGTTTGGAAGGAGTTTCTAACTCCTTCAGCCTTCATCCTATCATGCAAGATGAGACTTTAACTCTTACATTTTGAAAATGTTGCCCAGTGATTCCAACACCTGCTTTGTACTTTCACACTTCCTAACCCCCCTCCATTTTTCTGATCTTCTTCTGCCCTTCCAGTTGAGAGTTGACCTGACGTCGTCGTACCTTCAAAGCTTGGATGCTGTCTGCAACATTAACATTGGCTTCTTCTTGGACACCTTTTGTGACAGGAATCTCACTAGCTCCTGGGCAACTATCTCTGTCTCTGGAGAGTCCCCAGTAAGGTAAAATGTTCAGTGAGATACCTCAATAAGGCAACAAAGAGACACAGTTCAGCTCAATATAAAGAAGATTGTGTGTGCTAATTTAAAAACAAGGCACTCTGGAAAATAGCTAATTAAAAAAAAAAATACTATACTTCATTTACCAAGCCTCAAAACAATCCTGTGGATAGGTTATAATCACCTCCACTTCTTAAAAAATAAAAATTGGTTTTCTTAATTGCTACAAATGAGAAGGTTGAGGCACATAGATGATAAGTAAATTGACAGAGTTGGCCAGCAAGTGGTCATGGGGAATTCGAACCGTGGCAATCACTCTCACAGCTACACTTTGACACAAGGCTCCTGTCCAAAAGAAAACGAAGAAAGCACCACCACATGAAGTGGTGCTCTTTTAATAATATGTCTAAAATATATTTTCAAGACCAGTATATACAACCTATGAAGAAAGGTTTGACACATAAAAGGAGGAAAGAGACGCTGTCGTGCCCAACGTTCTAGAACAGGTTGGGGACAGGACTCTAGGAGTCAATCTGAGAATCATTTTCTGTAAGACGGTTTCAAGGAATGCAGCATGGACTAACCTGCTTGTTCTTCCGCTGGCTGCTGTTTTCAGCTGAGTGTGAACTCAGGTCATTCGTCGCATTTAAAGGCAAAACCTGTCCCTCCCCAAAAGAGCTCTCTGTACTGACCGGTTCACTAATTCACTGCTGACTGGGCTTGTCTGGTAAGGGAACACATTAAATATTTAAACCTTGTCCTTCCTCAGATGCAGAGCAGCAAAGATGATTTTCCACAGAATTTAGTATTAAACTCAGGCAATTTGTACAGCTGTGCATATAAATGGCTTTTCACATAATCTCTGGAGGCCAGGGTCAGTGTTCCTCGTACATTTTAATACCGTAGATGACATGGCAACATCCTTCCAATTTATGTTCTCTCATAATTGAAAGGGGCTTAATAAAAGTGAGGAAGAGGCAGTATGTACACAGCAACATGGATTTCTGCTGACAGTTGAGAGGAAGTTAATTGTAATTTTAATGTAATTTGTTCCATGGGTGATGTTGAACCCTAGAATATACCTAAATCCATTTTGAAGGGAATTGTGTGTCTATGTGTGTGTGTGTGTTTATGTGTTATATTAGAACAACTCAATTACACAGCTGTCATGAAGACACCAAATATAATTTCTCCAAATAAATAATTATTTTTTTCCCCACAGAGATATTTGTGTAAATAAATGGAAGCCTGGCTTTTATTGTCAACAGAGAATTTTACTCAATCAGATCTGAGGATGACATAGATGTTAGGTTACTGGAAATAAATGTAAACATTATTTGTAAAAGGACAGGCACAACACACTCCTAATTGCTGAAGTTAAACTTATCTGCATGAACTGTAGTTAATATTTATACTGGGTAAAGCCATTTTTTATTAAGTTAGTTTTTCATTTAGTAGAGCAAGAACAGGCTAATAGTTTTGTTGGTAATTCAAACATTTCCTGCTGTGGGTAAAAAACAAATCTAAAACTGAAGAATGATGGTGTTCTCTGGCTCTGAAATTCGCTAATTGCACAGCTATTCAATTATAGGTAATATCCTTTTATTGCTAATAAGATTACCGTGTGTCAACACAACTGCAATTCTGAAATGGAATTTGCCCAATTTGCCTTGTATGGAATTTAAAACTGTTCTATGTAAAAGACTTTAGAAAATTTGCACTGAAATATGAATGACAAGGAGAAGAAATCAGTAAAAAGCCTAATGTAAAAAAAAAAAGTTGTTTTTCACATCCAGATGCTTTTATTTGGGGATAGTTTCAAAATGGATATTTTGTCACAGACACACACACACACACACACAAAAGGCAGGCACATGATTGAATCTACTGTCAACTAGGTTAAAAAAATTCTTAAACTAGTTTACAATTTGTTTTTATACAATTCGGGTATTTTCCAAATCTTCCTGCATTGACTACTAAACAAGCAGAGAATGAATGTAATCTTCCTCTCCCAGCCAGGGTTTAGTTTTGCGTTGGCTACCAAATAAGCAGAGAATGAATGTAAGGTTATGAATTTGACCAGGCAATCAAAGAGGCAGCAAACTCACCTAGTGGGGGAAAAAGGGCATGTAAAATGCATATTCCTGGGTATGACCTCAGACCAATTAATCAGATTCTTAGAAGGTACAGTGCAAGAATGTGGATGTTTCACTGGATCCCCGTGTGACTCTGCCACACTTGGAGTTTGAGAACTACTGGCCTGAAGGCATCATTGCAATGCCTGAGTCATGGCTGTAGCGCACAACTGGTGCCCTTCAACCTTGGCCTTTGGCTGCACGGGCTGTAGAATGGCTTCCCATCTTCCCTTAAGAAAAAAGACTCGTTATCCGCTTACTGCCAAACATAGCTGGACAGGGGCCTCTGGGATGATGATGAGTTTTAATAGATATGACTATATGAGTTTTATCAGATATGAGTTTTATCAGATATGACTAGTGACGCCAGCAGAGGCAGGTGTTCAGGCTCCTCTGGATGTAGGAAGACCCTTTAAGAGTATAAAGGAGAGACCAGTTGGGAAGTCCGATTGCACTTTCCAAAATGGCCTTTCTAAAAATGTGATCTGTGGACGGTGTGTATCAAAATAATTTACGAAGATATTAACAATAAATGTTCTGGAGTTTCCTGCCAGGCTCGTTCAATCAAAATGATGGAGAACGGGTCCAGAAATCTGTGTGTCTTATCAGGTTTTATCATAACTCATAACAGCTCCCCAAACTGAGCCACTGGCATTTGGTGAGCTTGGGGAAGAACTTTTTAAAACCTTTTCCCTGGATTTCAAACCTAACTAGCATGAGTAAGGGTTTCAGTCTGCCTGGGACTTTCTAACTTTAACCCTGAAAGTCCCATCTCCTGGGAAACTCCTCAGCCCTGGGTAAATCCGAATAGATAGTTGGTCCCCCTGAGATCTAATTTCAAATCTTGTTCCGCCATACGTTGGCTATGGGGCTTTGAGCATGGCATTAAACCATTCTGAGATCAAATTTCCTCATCTGTAAAATGGCCATAATATTCATTTCACAGAGATATTGTGTGGATTAAATGAAATGGAATGTGATTATGTATACAAATCAACTATCAGGCAGACATTTTGTAAATGTTATTTCATTTTCATACGGTTGGCAAAATTGTATTCCCAGACCCACCCGAGGGGAGGATCCTGTTTCACACAACAAGAAGGTGGATACTGTTTAATTTATTTCACCTGCCAAAAAAGAGGTACTTCTTTGTCGGTAAATAACAGGTTGTCATATGCTGTGTTCAGGCAGATTTGTTTTTGATTTTTTTCAATTTGCAAATATGCAAATCGAGAGTCATGATTCACTTCATTTCCATGTAAAATTAATTAACTATAAAATTCTGGCTATAAACAAGAAAAAAGAAAAAGTGGTGAGTTCAAAATGCAGAGTCGTAAGTCTTAGAATTTAGACAAGATGTTTGGAGTCATATAAACCAAGGCATGTGTGGCTTATAAAATTTAAGGAGGTATCTGGACAAAGCCCTAAGGCCAGGTGATGTTCCTATCACTTGCTTTAATAAACTATATGGATTTCTTCGATATGTCTCCATTATTCTAGACCTCACCTTCCACACATATAAAATGGGGCTTGGAATAGTAGTCTATTAAATTGATCTCTAAAGTTCTTTCCAGCTTTATGATTCTATTCCAGATAAATTATTTTGCTTTAATTTAAATTCTCTAAGTAAAAGGAAGCTGGCTACTTCAAGGCAGTTGATGTCATAGTGGGGAGATTAATTTTAGATTGTTCTTTATTTTGAATCCAAGTCTTCTTTCTAGAACTTATTCCCCCTAGTCTTAACTGATCCTAGAAAATCTCAGAAGAACTCTGTTTTCTTTTTCATGGGTTTGTTCTTCAACTACTTGAAGTGAGTGATCATAGGAAGCCTTAGTAAATTGTATGTCCACCTCTGCTAGAAGTGGTGATGTCATGGCCATGTTTAACCCCTCTGGGCTTGATAGAAGCCCTGAGAACTTCTCAGGCCAGGTGAGACTGTCCTGACCAATTTGTAACTGAATGGCCACAGCTCAACCTGTTTATTTAGACAGGTTTGCATCAGCATCAAACTTGTATAATTAAATGAAAGGGCTCACCCTTTCTTAGTCAGTTAGCTTAGACTAAGAGTGTTGGAAATCAAAGATAGGAGTGGATTGAAGAAAGGTTAAATGGGCGGGAGCTCAATCATAGAGACCCTGGAAGAGGTGGATTTGGTGAAGAAATGTCTGGGTAGAGGTGAGAAAAAAAAAAGGTGTTTAATCAATAGCAATCTATCAAGTTGGAATTGAGAGAATAGAGGACTTAAATCTAGATTATAGAAAATATTCATTCCTTCAGTCATTAATTAAATCACCACATTTTTGAGTGTCTCTACTATTGTCTACTATTATTTGGACCCTGGGATATTTCGGTGAGCCAAGATAAACCTAACTTCTCTGCCATATAGCATGGTGTACCAAACTCACCACCTGTCATATGGCTCCCATTAGCACATCAATGATGAAACAAAGTCTTCCTGTGCATGTTAAAACACACAGATTTCTGGATCCATTCTCAGTGATTTTCAATTAAATAGATCTGGAAAGGGACCCAGAAACATACAGTTTTTAATGATCTTCCTAGATTATTCTGAAACATAAAGCCCACAGGTTACATTTTCAGAAAGATCATTTTAAAAGGAAAGATCAGATTTCCCAAGCAATCTGTTCTCTATACTCTTAAAGGCTCCTAAGATATCCAGAAGGGTCCAGACATCTGTATCTAGAGAAGTAGAACTTTCTATTTATTAATGCTTGTTCAAGTCACTGAGAACCTTTTTATCACCCCATGTGCTCATGACAAGTTCTTGATTTCCACTACATGTTCAGGATCTGGGGATAGACTCTCACTTGCCAATGTTTCTCTGTAAGAACCCAGAATCAGCCATGTTGCTTTGGATATATTCTACTAGCCAGTGGGTATATTTAATTTTTCTGGACAGTGAATTTTTATTGCTGCAGTCAAAGAATACATTGTTCATTTTCTTTAGTGATATCATGTTTTCAGCTTTTATTGATCTGGTAGTCAGTTGGAACCTTCAAATCTTTCACACAGTTCTCAAATGAAACTGTATTATCCAATCCCCTCTGTGTTTCTGCAAGTCAGCCTCTCTACTCGAGGGTAAAACCAAATTTCCAGTCTCTAGTTATTCCATGTTTTGTTGAGTTGACCTTTCCCCTCAAGCTCCATGTGCAGCTGCTTTAAGGTCTTCAATCCCTTTTTTGGTTTCCATAATTAATCCACTGTGCCTACATCCTTGGACATCAACAGAAATCCAGATTTCAATACCATGCAGTGCAACACAAATGATTATCCCCCTGCAATAGTTTACATTTACTTGATCGGATCTTAACTCCCAACCCTCTCTCCTGCTCAAATCCTTCAATGCGTTTTGCAGCCACTCTCACAAGCCTACTCCATTCTGTTCTCAGCCCTTTCCTTGAATGATCCCTTTATCCTCTTGCTTAACTGAAATGCGGCTACACTGAAAAATACCACATTTTTCAGACGCTTTTTTCTTCTACACTCCATGTAACTCAAGTGTCCTTTCTCTTCTTTGTCACCACTTGGAAACCATTTCTCTCCTTCCTCCTTGAAACACCAGCTTTTATCAAGGCCAACTCATCAGAGGTTCTGAGCTTTCACTTCCATTACTGCCATCTACTGACGTTTTGTTTGCTCCTGCCATTCAGAATGCGCCTAACTCTTGTCTCCTTCTTCACAGCTAGGGTTTTTTTTTTTTTTCTTTTTTTTTCAGATTTCCTCATGCAAGGAGATGATGCACACAACCCCTACATTCCTAGAACCTCGGCATCCTTGTTTCCAACATTTTCTTTCCATCTCACTTGGCCACCCAGTCCCATGCATGATCTTGTCATTACCTGTTACTACACTACTTCCAAAATGTTAAGTTTCAAATATTTCAATCTTTACTTATCAACTTTTCTTCTTTCAGCTCACTTCTTCTAATATTTTTATCTCAACAATTCTCAAAACCTATAAAAATCTGCAATCCATTTATATCCAAATATCTTTTTATTATCCATCAATCACTCCCAGCCCTCACTTCCAACGGAAGCCTATGTTCTTGAGTTCAGCCCTGTGATGCCTTGTAGACCTTGTGAATTCTCTATCTTCTCTTTCCTGACATTATATTCACTTAGAATTTCCCTAACCTGGATTTACCTCAACTATTAAACACCATTTTATTTTGTAGACAGGAGCCACTGATTGGAGTTACTTTAAATTTATGTTCATAGTATCAAAAGAAATCTCGACCTTGACAGACAATACTGCTAAACTTTCCTGTTAAATGCACTTAGTCACTTTCTGAAGGAAGAATTTCATGCCTTTTCCTCAAATGTTCAAACTCCACAGCCACATACCATCTTAACTGATGACTTTGCACACAATGAATGGAATAAGAATTATCTCATCTTCACCAAAAATTTGACCACCCTCCTCTATCATTTTCCTTATTATAGTTTCCCTTATTATACTAAAACGATGTCTCTGCTTAAGGCCAAGTTAACTTAGGCCACAAATTCAATCCACCATTACCATCTTAAGAATGTAATTTCTGCAATTAAACGCTTTCTCTCCTGAATCACCAAATTTCCGCTCTTTACTGGTTCTTTCAAAACATCTTTTAAAATATTTTTTGTTACCCTCATATAATTTTGCAGCGAGAGTCCCATTTCTTCTGCTCCTATTCATGGGGAAAAATCATGAAAGTAGTTGCTTCTATTTGTGGTCCCCATATACTCCCTTCACATTTTATTTCCCATCCATTCCAATTAGACTTTGGATCCATAACTCTTAAGTAGATAGTTCTTAACAAGGTCACTGTTAATCTACCTCTTCCCATGGCTGGTGGTTATTCTCTGTCATCTTGCTAGTGCCGTCTACAGTGTTTCACATAAGTGATTTCCATCCATCCTGAAATGTGTTTTCCATTTGGTTCCAGGACACTGTGCTCTCCTAGTTTTGCTCTTACTTCACGAACTGCACTTTTTCAACTTTCTTTCACAGCTCCATGTTATCAGTGAAATCTCTAATTGATAGAATGCTCTAGAACTCTGACCTCAGCCCTCAGCCTTCTGATCCTCTTTGTCTATACTCTATCAGTAAGCAATTGCAACCAATCTCATTGTTTCAAAGACTATTTGTATTCTGTTGGACTTTTAAAACAGCTCCCTCTGAACATTCCCCCAGCACAAAAGACTTACACAGTCAACTAACAAAGCAAAATAATCTCTACTAGCGTATTTAATAGGTATCTCAAATTGAACATGAAGAACTGCCAGTTGTAGGCTTCCAACTCAGCCCATCGTTTCCCATCAACTCAAGAAATTATAACACCATTGGCACTTAGATGCTCAGGCTACAAATCTGTGAATTAGTAACTCTTGAATCTTCTCTCTTTCTTTCACATTCTAGACCCAATCTATTAGTTAAGTCGTGCCACCTCTTCTGCCAAAATATAACTAAAATTCAACTACTTCTTGCCATCTCTACTGCTGGGCAACAGTAAGTCTCAGAAGCCATTGTTCCTTATGAAAGCCTAGCAAGAATCTTTCCACATATCCTGCTGCGCCCACTCTCTTCTCCCCATAGATCATTCTCCACAAAACAGAAGCAGCCATGGTGATATTTTCAAAAGTAAATCAATGCATGCCCTTACTGTAAAGCCCTGCAATGGATTTTCATTACACCTGGAATACAATCTTATTGTGACCTACCATACCCTACATGGTCTGGCCTCTGTCTACATGTTTTCCTTCTCTCAGTTGTTCATGACACAACATCTACACTGACATTCTTTCTGTCCCTGGTACCCATCAAGGGCTTTTCGATCTCAATGCTTTTACACTTGCTCTTTCTTCCTTCCATATATTTGCAGAGCTGCCTGCTTCTTCTTCGGGAAGCATTGCAAATATTACCTCCTTATCAAAGGTCTTTCTTCTTCACTCTAGCTAAAGAGAAACCTCTCAGTCACTTGTTAACATAGCACCCTCTTTTATTTATTTTTTTTATTGACCTAATCAGTTCCTGAAATTAGATTATTTATATCTGCTGCTGTTGTTTTATATGTTTATAACATTCTCTCACTTCCATACTGAAATATATCAGTGAGTTCTGGTAAATATTACATGCTGTATTCCAAGGGCCTAAAAAAGCACCTGACAAATAATGAAGTTCAATAGTTTTTGACCCACAATAACATTAGGACCTTTTATCCAGTACTTGTGCATCTACTGTGCACTTATATGTAGACTTGTACGGTAGGTCTGCTGATTTTGGAAAATTGTTCTGGCCCACTCAGCCTTCCTGGTATCATGGGTCTCTCACCCTTTATCTATTGTCTTTCCTATTAGTTTTTCTTCTTGACTTTGTACACAATGCATTGTTTTCTAGCATATATTCAAGAGTTTTTTTTTTTTTTTAGAAGCATTTATACAACTTGAAAAGTGGAAACAATCTTAAGTGTCCATCAATGGATGAATGGACACAAAAATTGTAGTACACATGTATAGTGGAATATTATTCAGCCCTAAAAGAGAATGAGATTCTGCCATTTGCCACAAGGTAGGTGAGCCTGGAGGACATTATGCTAAGTGAAATAAGCCAGGTACAGAAGGCAAAGTATTGCCTGATCTCACTTATATGTGGAATACAAAAAAAAAAAAAATTCAAATATACAGAATAGAGAAGAAAACAGTGGTTGCCAGGGGCAATAGGCAGGGGATGGGGAATAAATAGGAAAATGTAGATCAGAGAATATACAGTAGCAAATATGTAGGATGAATAAGTCTAGAGAGCTAATGCACACATGAGTACTATAGGCAATAAAATTGTACTGTACATGGGATTCATGCTAAATGAGTAGATTTTAACTGCTCTTGCCACAAAAACAAAACAGGGCAACTATGTGAATTGATCTATGTGTTAATTTGCTTCACTATAGTAACCTTTTTACTTGCTAGGCTTTCTACAGCTTCATATTGTCCACCTTTAATATACACAATAAAATTTATTTAAAAAGGAATATGAAGTTTGAAATGTGGCAACTAGTTGAGTAGGAGTTAAGGGGGATGTTCTGGAATTTAGAAGAATCTAAATGTGAATCTTGTCTTGGCCCCATTTTTGTGTCTGCTAAAAGCAACAGGTTTTTAACATAAGAGTCAGGTTCATAAGTCAATTGGAGATGGCAATATTTCATTCGAAAGGTTATTTTTGAGGTTTGGTAAACTAACGTATGTAAAGTGCTCAGTGCAAAGTTTGGCCTGGAGAAGTTGTACAAAAAAGAGAATGAATGAGCTACATCTTGTTCTGCAGGGTTAGGACAAGGAGGGCCAAGCTTAGAAAAAAGACACAGAAAGGCACTGAATGCTCAGACATGGTACTTTATCTATTTTTTTTTTTTACATTTTTTTTTGTTTATTTCGGCATATTGTAGGGGTACAGATTTTAACGTTTCAATAAATGCCCATTTTCCCCCCTCCCCCCACAAGTCTGAGTCTCCATCATGACCATCCCCAGATGGTGCACATCTCTATTTTAAATTTACAATTTCATTTGAATTACTGAATTACCTTTTAGTGTTTAATGGTTTCTTTTTTTTTTTTTTTCCAAAATAAGAAGTTCTATCCCTAAATCATTCTAGATACAGAGTTTCTGATCAGATTAAAGTAATTTACATGGGAGACACAAAGAGGTGAAGTGTGTTGGCTCGGGCCACAGAGGGAACCCACTTTTATAGCTTTAGGGGAAACTCGGGGATCTTTTTGCATCTTACATTTTAGCGTCTTGTTAGAGGAATGGATGGGTACAGGGGAAGGATGAAGCTGGACAAAAGAGGATAACATTGAAGCCTGGGCCCTTCCAGAGGAAAGAGGCTTGTCACAGTAGGAGATTGGGATGAAGTGCTGCAGACAGCTAGAGGTCTCCCGAGATCTGCACAAGCAATGGGAGTACAGGGGATGAGTGAGTGATGGGAGAGGGTGATGTTTTACTTTTCAATTTTGTCCAGACCTTTTATCTTAACTAGCGGCCGTGTGTCCAGCAGTGTCGGAAGTAGTTTCGCATTTGGTAGAGAAGTATAAACAAATGAAGCCAGAATACATAGATTTAACATCTAGTCCCCTTACCTTTTAGCTGTGTGACCTTCGCCAAGGTATTAAATGTCTCTAAGTGTCAATTTTCTCATTTGTAATAATTGGAATATCACCTATCTCATAACTCCTACTTCAGGTGGTTGCCCAGATAAATTTCAAATAAAATGAACCAATTAATCATTATTTCCCAATCTTTCCTGATAATGAGAATCACCTGGGGGTTCTGTCAAACACACAGATTGCAAAGCATTTACCCCGAGAAAGTCTGATTGAGTAGATTTAGAAGTTTCTCTCCTTGGCAACCAGAATTTATGTTTTTAACAATAACCAAGATGTTTCCCCCCTCCACCCCCAGGCGAATTTAGAAAACAGTGAAGTGACAGTGCTATGTAGTAAAGGTGATGTCGATGTTAGTCAATATTGTGACAACCAAGGTGTCCTGAGTTAAACAAGCCAGTCCAATGGAAGGAGGTGCAATGTTTTCTCTCTCCATTTGGTCCTCAGTTGTGTGAGGGACATGATAGTGTCTAGTTGTCCAAAGACACTGCTATTGTGGGGTAGAGATAGAGGGACATGTTTTGTTTTGTTTTTATCTCTCTATCCATCCATCTATCTTTCCATTGCCTAATTAGCTAGCTAACCAGCTAACTATCATCTACATATTTATCTACCAATATACCTACTTACCTACCTACTATCTATCATTTACTAATTGACATTTTATGTATTTTAGGAGCTAACGCAAACATGGTTCTGTGTCACAAATCCAGGTCTCTGAGTACTGAGAAATTTAGATCAACCTCCCAGCATCATAATTCTGCTACTCATAGACCAATCTATTATCCCATATTTGAACATAATAAACCTCAATGTAGTGGGGAGAAAGAGAGAAGGGAAGGGAAAGGACACATGGCAAGTCATAGCATGCTATCACGGTGTTAAAATGGCAATGTTGTCAACATCATAATTGTTTAAATTAAAGGCAATGTTTTCTCATACAACTATATTTACAAACACTGAGTTATAAAGAAAACTAAGATGCTGTTTTTCCTTACAAATCAGCAAGACACTGGTGAGTAAGTGGCTTTTGGATGGCTAAAATTCCAAGAGCCACAGAGTGGTTTTGCTAATTTTATTAATAGTTAACTCCAGTTACAAAGTCATACATATGTGATTCATTATCAGCAAGAGACATGGTGAATTTAGCAAACTGTCCTACAGTACTGGGGCTCTTTTATTTTTATTTATTTATTTATTTTTTTGAGACAGAGTCTCGCTTGTTGACCAGGCTAGAGTGAGTGCCATGGCGTCAGCCTAGCTCACAGCAACCTCAATCTCCTGGGCTCAAGCGATCCTCCTGCCTCAGCCTCCCGAGTAGCTGGGACTACAGGCATGTGCCACCATGCCCAGCTAATTTTTTCTATATATATTAGTTGGCCAATTAATTTCTTTCTATTTATAGTAGAGACGGAGTCTTGCTCTTGCTCAGGCTGGTTTCGAACTCCTGACCTCAAGCAATCTGCCCGCCTCAGCCTTCCAGAGTGCTAGGATTACAGGCGTGAGCCACCGCGCCCGGCTTTGGGGCTCTTTTATTAATACTGTTTCTCTCTTGTCCAGAACCCATCTTTGAATAAGTACCTAAAAGAAACTAAAAGAACTGCCAAGGGCATGTTCTAATTTTATGTTGCATATATGGTCCTACTCCCTTATAGTTGTGGTTCTGAGCTTCCTTTAAGCCTTCTGTATACGAAAGGGTTCAGTTCCTATAGCGACCATCTGCAAATGAATTGTTGCCATAGCTATCAATGGCCACTTTCACAGATCTGGAGCTTTGTACATCTTGCATATAAAAATTCCCAAAGAACTATGCAAGCGATTGATAAATTATTTCATTCAATCACAATTCTATAATATCCAGCTCTTGAACTCTGGGAGTTTAAGCTCTGTTAGGGACAACAAAACACAGGCATCACATGCGACTGGTGAAATAAATGTTTTTGTCCTCTCAGAAGTAAGTATATTTTAAAAGAGCATCACAGTAAGAGGAAAACTTTCTACAGGCAGAATTTCAGACCCCACTGCATTTGAGTAGAGAATGTTTTGAAGTGGGAAGGTGAACAGCCTTTTAGACTTCTCTTGAAATGTGATAGAGGACACTGCCGATTGTTCCCTAGTGGATATAACCATGGTCCTTTGAAATAGACTGAGCAGTGCATGCTGGACCATGTCTAAGGAAGGCAGACCATGTTTACAGAATTATTTGCAGTACTCTAGCAGGCTTCTTCATTTGTACTGACTCTGGTCACTCTTTCTCTAATCCTTAGGTTATTCTTCCCTGCTAGGTTAGCATACTGTCAAACCACTGTAAAGCCACTGAACTCATTCACTTTCATTTCATAGCACATTTTCTATATATTTTCTCTAACCAAAGATGACTTGGGAATAACTTCTTTTTAGTATGCTTCCAGGATAACTCCAAATGTAGATACTCCCTCTTAGATATCCATGACCTGACAAAACCCAGCCCTCAGTCCTTATCCCTTTCTTCTCCTGGTTCTAGATTAAAGAATTCAGATGCCATTTGTAAGCCTCAGTTGTTTTAGCATTTGATTTTTATGCAGTCTGAAACCTATCTTTCTTAGAATGCTAACTGATTTCTGAGAGGTCATAAAGTCTCATAATAAGACAATGCCAATCAATCGTGGGCTCAGCCTTAGAGCACAGGCTAGAATGAGGTGATCTGTTCATAGATCCCCGTGATGGGGCTGCTGCTTCCCTCCAAAGTCCAATTCAAATCTCTCAGGACTTCAGGTTTCTGGTCCAGCATGTGAGGAACGTGGAAGCCATCGCTCCTATCCTCACAAAAAAAAAAAAAAAAAAAAAAAAGCTGAACTACAAATAATGAACAACTCCTCTTTACTCCATCAGAGAATTTAGGTCATAGGGCAGATGACTACTCCCCAAATTAGAGACAGACAGGGGGATACAGAGAATCACAACTTACAAGAGTAGCAGCCTAGGAGCAAAAGCCACCACTGGAGCCAGGACTAAGGAAGGGAAATTTAACTGTAATTAATGAATAGCTTAACACTTATTGTCAGCAGGCTTTAGAGTTAAAATAATCGCAGGTCCTGGTGTTAGTGAGATGCCCACCCACACTTTCATGAGTTTTGCCTTCTGAAACCCTACTAGGTTTTCACAAAGAAGATTAAAAATTTCTCATGCTTCTGGCACAAAGAAGGGGAAAGTAGCTATATGAAATATGCTCAGGGCATTCTGTTCTTAACATGGAATGACCTCCAGGGAAAGTATTTTTCCAGATCCTAACCCACTGAGGTTTACCAGAGTGTAACCAACCTGGGAGAAAGGACATACCAAACTGCAGCTCACTCCAGATTTCACATGAGCTAAGGGAAATGCCCAACTTCAGCCCATTCTGGCATTACTATCTCATCAACTGGGAGAAAGGGATGGTGGGAATACTGAGAAGTACTTCTGAAGGTCACAGCCCAGAGGGAGAGGCTCACAAATGGAATATAGAATGCTCCCCTTTTCCCTATACCTTATCACCACATCAATGGGGCTCCTTTATAAATAATACAGGAATACAACAGAAAGAACTCTATACCTCAGACCTTATTTAAGAAGAAACCTTTAGGAAAACCCAAAGACAACAGACGAGACAAAAACTAGGACACTAGTTTGCAAAGACAGAAAATATCAGAACCGGACTCAGATATGGTGGGAATTTTAGAATTATCAAATTAGGAATTTAAAACAATTGTGATTAATATGCTAAGAAATCTAAAGGAAAAAATAGACATCGTGCAAGAACACATGGGTAATGCACACAGAGGGATGGAAATTCTAAGAAAGAATCAAAAAGAAACAGTAGAGATCAAAAACACTGTGACAGAAATAAAGAATGCTTTGATCAGCTCATCAGTAGACTGGACACAGCTAATGAATGAACCAATGCGCTTGAAGAAATGTCAATGGAAACTTTAAAAACTGAAAAGCAAAGAGTTTCTTTCTTTTTTTTCAAAAACAAACAAAAAAAGAAACCCAGAATAGAATATGTAAAAACTGTGGGGCAAATACGAAAGAAATAACATATGCGAAATGAGAAGAAGAAGAGAAAAGGAACAGAAGAAATATTTGTAGTAATGATGACTAAGAATTTTTGAAAATTAATGATAATTACCAAACCACAAATCCCAGCAGCTCAGAGAACACAAAGAAGGATCAATATTGAAAAGCTGTACCTAGGCATATCATATTCAAACTACAGAAAATCAAAGAGAATCAAAGACAAAGAGAAAATCTTGAAAGAAGCCAAGCACCATAAGTACAATAGAGACTGAAAGTGACTTAGGACAAGTTAAGACTAATTGTCATGTCATTAGCTTAAACCTACATTGCGGTTCACGCCTCCAGTAGAGTTTCAGAGAGGCTCATGGGCAGCAAGACTCAGGTTATATAATCCCATCAGAGTGGTTCCATGATGACATCTGAGCCACGGGGTGGTCCCTATCCAGATGCTACAAAACAAGACCCAGACCATAACCAAGGTCTCTCTTTTTTTTTTTGAGACAGAGTCTTGCTTTGTTGCCCAGGCTAGAGTGAGTGCCATGGCGTCAGCCTAGCTCACAGCAACCTCAAACTCCTGGGCTCAAGCGATCCTCCTGCCTCAGCCTCCCGAGTAGCTGGGACTACAGGCAAGCGCCACCATGCCCGGCTATTTTTTTCTATATATATTAGTTGGCCAATTAATTTCTTTCTATTTTTAGTAGAGACGGGGTCTTGCTCTTGCTCAGGCTGGTTTCGAACTCCTGACCTCGAGCAATCCACCTGCCTTGGCCTCCCAGAGTGCTAGGATTACAGGCGTGAGCCACCGCAACCGGCCCCAAGGTCTCTTTTGCTATGACAAGGGTACGGTCATCATCTGTGGTGTATGTATCTTGCTCTGTAAACCCATATCTTGCTGCTGCTCTGTGATCCTATCTTGCTCCCCCTCAATAAATTTCACCTTATGCTTGCTTTACTTTGGTGTGTCTGCTCATTCTTCTGCCAAGAGCACACCAGGAACCAAGAACACAGAACGAGATTGCCAAACCCGACACTAGTGGTTACACAGGTTGGCCTCGTTCATTTTGGAAGTTTATAGAAGGCCATGAACTTCAGGAGGTGGGGCTCACTGGGGCAGGACCATCTTAAGAGTCTGGCTGCCATAGTAAGGCATTCAGATGTGTGTGTTATCATTATAAAATATCAACTTGATCCCACTCCTCAAAAGAAACATATGGATAAGGGTTAATGTATTTTAAATGACATTTTTTTTACATTTACTTGATGATCCCTCATAACCACTTTTTGTTTTGGTAGGTTCCCCGTTTTGCAGTTGAAGAGGCTGAGTTCTAATAACTTACCTAATATTACCCAATTAGTAAGCTGCAAGAGGAAATTTTGAACCCAATTAGGACAATGCCAATCTTATTTGAATTTCTATAGAATAAAATACAACATTTTTTTTCATCTTGACTTTCCTGATGAGACAATGTTCATAAGGACATGCATCTTCATCACACAAATTATGGTCAATATTCTGCCGTCCAGATGTAGTATCTCTTCCTCCTTCCACAATTTCTTTTCCACTAATCCCTTTGTAGACAAGGCACTCTGTCATGGAGAATCACCACTGCAAAGTACTTAATTTCCAAAGGAAAAAAACATCTATTTGCCATCAGTAAAATATAGACTTTAATACCATTATCACAAATGCTTTCAGTTCTTATTTACTCTGGTTAGCGTAACTCTAGGAAAACTACTCATGAAGAAGCCACTCTTTAGTGTGAACCATCAACTTTTGTCCTGTAGATTAAAAAGGACATTTTATTATTTTACTCATGTGTCTTTGTAGCAGCTTCTGCTCTTCCAAATTCATGTTCCCTTGGGGAATAAACGTGTATAATAGCTACAGTTTTTATTCTAACCACACATCTTAGGGCACAGAGCCCTGAAGATAGGATCTGTCTTAGCCTTGATTCATGACTGTTTTAATGCCTTCATTTAGCATTTGGTGTGCAGGGTTTCAACCCCAGTGCAAACACCGTGACTACTGCCAACAAGGTAGAATGACAGAGCAAGCTGTTCACACCACAGAGACTGCTAAACTCGTTTTGACCAAAAATCCAAGATTCCTATTGTGGCTTCATTATAAAGCTTGGAATATCACATGCAAGAGTCAGTTTCGCAGGTGTTAAATGTTTTAGCTTTCTTTCCCTTTTACGAGTTGGATCACGACATGTATCTTTGGCCCTGCTTTGTCTCTTAGTCTCCCTGATTCCATCTGTGGTGCTGAGGGTCTGATGACTCTTCAGCCCGAATCAAAATTAGGGCATCCCCTTTAAAATCTCCCAGGCCTGGAATGACAAAGAAATAGGCCAGGTGCTAAAGGGTTGCTGCTACTCTAAAATGTTATCAGCGACAGAGCACAATGGACACGGTCTCATGCACCAGCGTCACTCACAGGAGGAACATGGTGTTGTCGAGAGACACTGTTGAGAGGTCGGAGTTGACCTTAGCTTGGGAGTAACAGTCCAGAATGCAGGTTTAAGTAACAATAGAGAATCCATCTCTAACTCACCATCTAAGGAAGCCGGGTCTGGTTCAATGCAAGGTATTAGATAACAGTGAAAGATATTGTTAATCATTCTTAGATATAATAATGATTTTGTGTTTACACAAAAACATTTCTTTATTTTACGAAAATTCATATTGAAATACACAAGACTGAAATAACCTACTGGGTGTAATTTAAGGAAAGTCAGCAAGTAAAATAGATGACGCAAGTATGGCAAAATATTAACAATTGTTCGCCGCAGGTAATGGATACTTGGGCGTTTAATTCGTGTTACTTGTCTATAAGAAATGGTAAAATAAAAGCTGAGCAGGGTACAAAAATTCAGAGGCAAAGTGCTTAGGTCTGAACAATGGAAGGAAGATAGTCTTTTTTTTCTCCATCGTTTCCTAAGAGGCAACAATCAGGTTGCTATCTAAATAGATATTGAACAAATATTTAAAAAATATATCAAAACCACAATGAGATATCACTTAGCTCCAGTGAGAATGGCCTTTATCAAAAAGTCTCCAAAAAATAAATGTTGGCATGGATGCAGAGAGAGAGGAACACTCCTACACTGCTGGTGGGACTGCAAACTAGTTCAACCTCTGTGGAAAGCAATATGGAGATACCTTAAAGCGATACAAGTGAATCTACCATTTGATCCAGCAATCCCATTGCTGGGCATCTACCCAAAAGATCCAATGACACCCTACAAAAAAGACACCTGCACCCGAATGTTTATAGCAGCACAATTCATAATTGCGAGGCTGTGGAAACAGCCCAAGTGCCCATCAATCCAAGAATGGATTAATAAAATGTGGTATATGTATACCATGGAGTACTATTCAGCTCTAAGAAACAATAGTGATATAGCACATCTTATATTTTCCTGGTTAGAGCTGGAACCCATACTACTAAGTGAAGTATCCCAAGAATGGAAAAACAAACACCATATATAGTCACCAGCAAACTGGTATTAACTGAGCGGCACCTAAATGGACACATAGGTAATACAGTAATTGGGTATTGGGCAGATGGGAGGGGGGAGGGTCGTGGGTATATACATGCATGATGAGTGAGATGTGCACCATCTGGGGGACGGTCACGCTGGAAACTCAGACTTGTGGGGGGAGGGGGAGAAAGGGCATTTTTTGAAACCTTAAGATTTGTACCCCCATAATATGCCGAAATAAATATATATATATATATTAAGAAATATGAAATTATGTGTCTGTCTAGAATTTTGACCAATGTAGTAATTCTTTGCATATCTATAGGTCAGAAACTGAATTACTTAGGAGGGGACCAAGACCTAAGAAGTAAAGAAGATGCAAGAACATGGACCATATACCAAGGAGAACTTCCCCTAGAAGGAGCGAGTTTAAATAGACAAAAAGATATTATCTCTATATATCTCACAATGGGAACTTCAAAGGACAGCAATCTGGGGCCATTTCCAAATAGTCCCAAAGGCATTATTTGCTTCATTGCATGTGCACAGTGACCATTCAAAATTTAAAAAAATAAAAAAGTTATTATTCACAGAATAATCTGTTCAAAGAATAGAGAAGTGAAGTATCTTTGTTTAAAGATTCCATGAAAGATAATTACGTTTTTTAAAGTGTAGTAATCAAAGAGTATCCATCAATTATCTGAAAAATGTTTATTATCTTATGTCATCAGAGTATAAAATAAATAGTACAAAGTGACACCATGAATCAGAAGGACTCTGCTTTGGGGGCATGGTTGAGGAGCTGGTCAGCTATTTTAAATTCCTGTATTCTCTTTTGGTGATGTGGAGTGTGGGCCTAGCCATGTGGATTTCATATTGATTTCCTTTTTTTTGCCATGGTCATTGTCACTTCATTGTTAGGTAATTTAGCATAGACATTCTAAAAAAAAGGCCAACTGTGGAAACATATGGTATTTCGATGCAAAAAGAAAAAAAAAACCAAAAACATCCTTTCTTCTCTTCCTTTTTCTTTGCACAATTTGCAAGGGAGCAAGTGGTCTGCAACAAAGATGACAGTAGAAAATGAGCTAATTAACTATATAAGTGAGAGTCAGAAGAGAATCCAAGAAGTGGAGAAAGCTTAGGCCTGCTGAATAATTGGATTTTGTCATCAGTGATAATAAACACTTGGTATTCATCAAAATAGTCCTAAAATGATATCAAGGAAAAAAGTTCATAATCTTGATGATCTGAACCTAAAGATTTTTCTTTTTTTATTATTAAAAAATAAGGAATGCTACTGTGGGTTTTAAAGTTAGTGTTAATAAACAAGTTCTATATTAAATGTGTTAGAAAAAATCATGTATTTATTCCTTGCCATAATATTGGTCCAGACTAATATTTCCTTGAGTAGCTTCACAGTTGATAGAATTTTAAAATTAAATTTGCAACTAGGCATAATCCTTTAATTGTAGATTATTTAAAACAGAATATTGAACTTGAGTCCTAATAAGAAAAGTTTAATAAGTACTTTTCCTTTATAAATTATAATTTTGCATCTTTTTCTCCAGGCCTCCTGTGGTATTTCAAATAGAATACAATTTGTGAACACTTGACTCTATTAAAATTTTTAAAAATAGTCAAAACAAGCATATTTCTTCTCATCAACTAAAAAAAAAATATTTTTTCATTCTATTAAGGGGAAAATCTCACAAAAACACTAGCTGTCCACCTCTTTTCTGATCCAATATAGATTGCAACATGGACCTGATAGAAAGTTATGTTCTGATTTAATTTTTATAACATGTACTTGAAAGATAATATTTTCTTTTCTTTTCCTTTTTTTTTTTTTTTTTTTGAGACAGAGTCTCACTCTGTTGCCCAGGCTAGAGTATCATGGCGTCAGCCTAGCTCACAGCAACCTCAAATTCCTGGGCTCAAGCCATCCTCCTACCTCAGCCTCCCAAGTAGCTGGGACTACAGGCATGTGCCACCATGCCCGGCTAATTTTACATATATATATATATATATTTTAGTTTTAGTTATCCATATAATTTATTTCTATTTTTAGTAGAGGCAGGGTCTTGCTCTTGCTCAGGCTGGTCTCAAACTCCTGAGCTCAAACGATCTGCCCGCCTCCACCTCCCAGAGTGCTAGGATTACAGGCGTGAACCTGTGAAGGCATGCCCGTCCGAAAGATAATATTTTCTTAAACCACTGTAGCATTGTCTCAATGCTGGACATCATTTTTGATTGAAATACTCCTAGATAAAAAGCATGCCATGATTTCTCACAAAAGATTAGGAGGAAAAAGAAATAAAAGCAACAATATCCTTGTGCTAGTATTCCAACCTTAGGCATTGTATCAGAGTATCTTAGCAAAATTAAGTTTAAACTTCTTTATTACATATACAAAAAAAGAAAAGGTTTAAGATAGGAAATGGTGTCATCTCTCTTTCTATCTCCCCATCTGCCTATGTCTCTGTATCTACCTTCAGACACACATATAAACACATACACATTTTCTAAAGAGAGAGATGAAATTAGAAAGACGTGGGAAACCATGGGAAATAGTGTAGCAGATGGCAAGAGCTACAGAGGAAACAAGTTCTCTCACCTTCAATGGTGAGATTACATGTGTCAACAAACCTCCAACACATATGCTTTTTTTTTTAAAAAAAATGTAGCATCATATACGGACTTTTGAATATAGGAAATAAAATTTCACTGTAATTAAGATGAGAAATAGTCATTACCCATTTGGATTGGCTCCAGTTCTCACAAGGGCAAATTCCTAAACCGCCATAGTCTTTTTCCCATTATAGATTCTGGCACCAGGGCAAGATATTAGGATTTTAATACCTTAATATATTCTATGAAATATACTAGTGTACTTTACTATTTTGACCTTTTGCCACATCATATTTTGATTCGGATGGCCGTTTCACTCTTCGCTCTCAAGCTCAGGGAGGCCATAAAAGACCAAAATGAATGGATTGACTATAGCTAGTCACAATAGAGAATACTGAAAAGGTCATTGTATCTCATCGACTCTGCTATTATTCATGGAATACACAGGACCTTAAATACTGGATACTGTATTCTTGTGACAAAGAAATCTAAGAAAAAGTGGAACCGGGAATCACTTCTTGTGGCAAAAATTGCATCATAATTCAAGAATGAAAAATAGCAGAAGCCTAGTCGAAGGGAAAAAATATCATTTTCTCTTCTTTTCATCTCCCCTTTTTTTTTTGTAGAATATATCTGTGAGTACATGCTCTCAAGAAACAAGACAATCTGAAGATGTAAAGGGCATAGTTTGACACTACAGAATTCAGGAATTTAAATTTCTGGTCGTATTTTCATAAGAGTTTCTAGGTCATGTTTGCTTCTGTTCTGGAGAAGAGATTAGATGACTACAGTTCCAATAGAAATACAAGAAAATGTACCCAATTTAAGGTACTAGATAGAAAGCCTTATAGAGTGTGTTGTCTAATAGAAACTTTAAAGTCATGTTTCTTTTCATCCATATATGATATCAAGTAGCAAGGTCCATGTCCCCACGTACAGCTAGAAATTAAGTTCCCAGGTAGTCCAATAACCATCATGTCTTACAGAGCTTTATTTATTGCTGCTAATATTTTGTTGGTTGCCTTAAATAATAAAACCGACCATAAAAATATAAAGGAATGATAGATCAAACTGACGAGACACAAAGAGCTAATTCATCAAAGAAGAAATACAGATCACTAAAGAAAAATTTTGACAAAAAGCTCAACTCACTAATAATTATTTTATCAATAAGACACCTGTATTAGAACGTTTATAGCAAGCAGCACAATTCACAACTGCAAAGATCTAAAATCATCCTAAGTGCCCATCAATTCATGAGTGGATTAACAAAATGTGTGTGGTATATGTATACCATGGAGTACTACTCATACATTAGGTGAATTAATGGCCTTTACAGCAATTCGGAAGGAATTGGAGACCATTATCCTAAGCAAACTATCTCAAGAATGGAAAAACAAACACCACAGATACTCTCTAATGAATTGGAACTAACTGATGGTCTCACAAGTGCACAGAGGGAGGTGAAAGTCATTGGAAATCAAGCAAGGGGGAAGGAGGAGGGGCAAAAATACACCTAATGGGGTACAATGAACACTATTTGGGTGATGGGCTCATTTACAGCCCTGACTCAAGCCATATAACAAAAACATTTGTACCCCCTTAATATTTTGAAATTAAAAAATAAATGCAATTTAAACAACAATTATATCCGCTTTCAACTGTCAATTATTTAAAAGTAAAAGAAGAAAGAAAATAACTACTATTTGTGAGACTGAGGAAAACAATAATCCAATTTTTGTTAGGGATATATATTGATAACTTCTACTTGGTGGCATTGTTATTCCAATGCATTTAAATGCTCATGGCTTTAATTCAGCAGTCTAACTTCCAGATTTTAACCTAAGGAATAAGCTAGATGTGTGCAATGACTTATCTTTAAGAATGTTAATCACAATGATATTGATAATAGTGAAATACTGTAGACAAAAGGAAGTTAAATAAATTGTATTGTTTATATCATTTAACTTTAGGAAAATCTTAAGGGCTTTAGAACATGTTCACAATATGTTATAAGTATAAAACAAGTAAGTAGCAACTTAATATCTTGAGTATGCATCTAAATTTTGTAAAGTGTGTGTATATGCATATAGAGTTGTATTATTGTGTTAAAATCGACTGATAATTTTAATAGTGGTTAAGTCTAGGTAATTACATGATATACCATGATATCATGGATGATTTTATGCACGTGTTTGTGTATGTGTGCACATGTAGGAAAGAGGTATGGCAGAAGAAACATCAAAATGTTAGCAGTGGTTAGTACTGAGAGACAAAATTGTAGCTACAGGTGATTTGCATATATATATATATATATATATATATATATATATATATATATTGTGTTTGTGTCTACTTTCATGATTTTCTCAATACTCTATAACCAATATGTATTACCTCTTTATAAACTGAAGAAAAAACAGCACTAAAAGAAAAAGAAAAAGCAGTCAGGAGAAGTGTCTTCAAGTGATGATAAGAATCAGAAAGGGAGGTCTGAGTTATAGGGATGTTTTGGAGATACATCAGAAAATTCCCTCCCTGAGCAAATGCATTTCTCCTTTTGCTGAATTGCCATGTCTTTATCTAGTACTCATTCCCTGGGTGGGGGAAGTGGGGTGGAGAGCTATAGAGAAAAAAACTAAAAAATTTAAGAAGGAAAATGCACCAGTTGTGGTAAAACTCTAGTTAATTAAAATGTTTATTCCTTCTAAATTCTCTAAAGGGTATGGACCAGGGGATATGATGTGGCCAGAAAATGAGAGTATAGTGCTTCCTAAGCCATGTGATTCATGCCTAACAATATGTACTTCCCTTTCACAAAATTGCATAAACATCACACACAGCAGACACCTCTTCTAAAATAATCCTTCTATACCTTGCCAAGAATCTCTTTAAATTATCAGAAAGTTAGTCTGCATCCCTGAAGTGTGCTTTCAGGTTCTACTGATGTCAGGAGAAAACTTTGTTAGCTATTCGTTCCCGGGTACACTTTAGTTTCTAGTGCCTTAAAGGAGATTTGAGTTTAGTTAGAATGATTCAATTGGGGGGCACTTGCTAGCACATTTTCATTTATTACAAAACCATGAGCTGATAGGTGAAACATTCTATCTCACACATTCCTCCTTGAGTTATGAAAATAACAGTCTTCTGGAATATGCCGCCCTATCTTGATTTTATTTGGGGGAATCTTTGGGGAATGTCATTGCACACTCCAAATATCAATAATAACTCAGTGCCACTGATTTTGTTTTTCAAAATATGAGGCATTAATTTATATTTTGTTTCCTGTATGTTTTTCCCCCCATCATTTTTCAAAAGCTAGCCCTCCCAGAAAAGCTGCTCATAAATAACCTCTTATCAAGATTTGAAATTATGTAGGAGGGAGCTCCAGAGAGCAGCAAGTAATTTGAAAGACAGTAAGATAGAGAAAGGATTTCTTTAGATTTTCATGGGGGTAGAGACATACTTCTAGATCAGAAGAAATATGCAATCTACTTCCTGGCCATTCCCTGACATTGGAGGGGGCCTGACACTTGGGCACTGGAGCTCCTAGTCCTGGCAAGGATTTTTCTGCTCTAGGGGGCACAGAAGCACCAGACTTGAAAGATCTGGGTCTTTTTAGAATTCTCAGTTTGGATGATTATCTCTTGAACTTTCACCCATTCCTGGGGGAAGAGGGAAGGTTGGAATAGGAATCAGGTTATAGAATCTCTTGCCAGCGTGGCAGAATGGAAACTTGTACTCAAATACACAAACTTTAAAGGGAAAAATGCAATATTTTTCACATACCCAAATTTGTGCAAATTTATACTGGCTATAGAAAACGGGAATATACACAGTCTTCCTAACAAAATCATAAGTGGATATCACTATTGTTTTGTTTTGTTTTGTTTTTCTGCATTATCACATGTTCTTTTTAATACCCCAAATCAAAATGTTTTCCCATACCTTAATTCCATTGTGTTTTCTGTATTCCTCAACTTTCTTCAGTCCTGAAAAACTTACTATTAAAAGCTGTGAGAGGCCGGGCGCTGTGGCTCACGCCTGTAATCCTAGCTCTTGGGAGGCCGAGGCGGGCGGATTGCTCGAGGTCAGGAGTTCAAAACCAGCCTGAGCAAGAGCGAGACCCCGTCTCTACTATAAACAGAAAGAAATTAATTGGCCAACTGATATATATATATAAAAAAAAATTAGCCGGGCATGGTGGCGCATGCCTGTAGTCCCAGCTACCCGGGAGGCTGAGGCAGAAGGATCACTCGAGCCCAGGAGTTTGAGGTTGCTGTGAGCTAGGCTGACGCCATGGCACTCACTCTAGCCTGGGCAACAAAGTGAGACTCTGTCTCAAAAAAAAAAAAAAATAAAAATAAAAAAAAAGCTGTGAGAAACATACACTTCCTATATGACACTTTGTTGGCTTCCTGGACAGAGCTACTTATTTCTACCTCTTAAGTACAATTCTACGTGGTAGATCCAATTCATATTGACAAATGGAAATAGCACAGAAGTATTTCCCCTTAGGCTGTGAGATATGTTTAGGTCAAGACAGGTGATATCTTATAGTCATCTTATTTCTTGAGCACCTACGCTGTTACAGGTACTATGCTGCTTGGGACATACAACAATAAAGATACTTTATAGTTTAATGTTAAATAGTTAAAATGTTAAATAGTTAAACAATGTTAAATGGTTAATGTTAACTATTTAACATTAGTTAAATAGTTAAAATGTTACACAATCAATATGTATTAGAGTGAGATGTATCTGAAGACATCATCTAGTAAATCCCCTGTAGATGAGGAAACTGAGTCGAAGAAACCTTCGATTGCTTAAAGCAATGGACTTCAAACTCTAGCATTAAGCAGAATACTTGGGGTGCTTGTTAAACACGGAGTTCTTGCCCCTACCCCTAGTTTCTGTTGCCATTGGTTTGAGGCCTGAGAATCTACATTTGAGAGTGCTGGCTGGGGACTATACATTTGGAAACACCAAGCTGATGTCACCCTGGCAGTCCTTCAGTGGCAAAGAAAGACTAGGACCCAGCTCTCCTGACTGCGCCACTCTGAGGTTGCTTTTGATAGTTATTCATGATGGCGCCACTTGCCCGTGACAATTTCAGGATCATATGTAAGCATGAAAATGTTCCTGAGAATTAATTGCTGATTTTTAGAATTGCATTTAAGAAGTGTAAAGTCCAAGGTACAAATGAGGGTAACACAAACTGCTCTCACCCCTTTTAGGGATATCTCGTGGATCAGAAGAAGCTGACCGGTTTGCTTCTCTGGGGATTATGAACAGACCTTCTTCTACTTCTCTGGCTACATCCTACTGATATTAATTCAGCATCTTTCTTCCTAGATTTTCTCAAATCCTTTGCAAAGCCCCAAGTTTCTGCCTCATGACCTACTGTTTGAGGGATGGAGAGTGAGGCTTAGGCTTCTGACAGCTTTTTGTCCACTGTCCTCCCATGCAGAGGATTTAGGAAAGCTGTCTGTTTACTTACTCCTGTCTGGTGTTCTGAGAAAAAAACAGGCATCAGAGAGGAAGCACGTTTCTCACATTTAAAGACGAACAGGTACTAGTTTCATTTTCTGTTCATCAGGGCTGAGTGCTAACATACGACTACTCCCTGTCAGGCCATAGAGCACAAGCCGGTATTTGATGGATCCAGGGAGTCAAAAAGCAATAATGTTTTAACACTTACATAAAACCACCTTTTGTTTAATAGGAATAAATAATGTTCCAATCATAGTCACGCCAACTCTCTGCACACAGAGCTGTAGCATCTAATGAGATGGGACTTCCGGACGTGACGTGGGTACAATAGTATCAAGAATGCAACAGAGCAGCAGGAAAAAAAAAATTAGTTCTAATCCTATGAACTGCTAAAGAAAATTGCTGAAGAAAATACCATATAATTAAACTAATTTTTTTCACGATTCATAAAGAAACAGATTGATAGTGTTCTGAAATTAGGGACAGGTAATAAGAATTTTCAAAGTAGCATTTCAATAGTCATTCAGAGCTCCTGAAAGTAAAATATTACCTAACCAATGAATTAATTTTAAAACCAGAGAGAAGAAAAATAATAATATAAAATCTCCTGTCTCCATGTTTCTACAAAATTCACCACACTCATATATCCATTTGTCTCTCAAATTATGGTCTCAAATGTGGTTACTTATACTTCATGTTAGTCTTTTTTACAATTGATTCCCTGGCACTGAGTACTCTATCTGGCAAATGGTATCTTCTTAATAAATATCTGTAGAATTAACATGCTGAAAACTGGTCCTTTCCCTGGAATTATCTTCATGGACTGCCTACTTAGCTCTCACTTTCCATGGGCTTTCTTTTCAGGCTTCCGCCATTGCAGATACACACCCCTTTGTGCTGATTCTAGGCTGCCCACAGTCCTATGCTGTGTGTCTCACCTTCATGCCTCCTGTCAGAATGGCCTTGTGGGCTGGGTGCGGTGGCTCATGCATATAATCCTAGCATGCTGGGAGGCCCAGGTGGGAGTACTGCTTGAGCTCAGGAGTTTACGACCAACCTGAGCAAGACTGAGACCCTGTCTCTACTAAAAATAGAAAAATTAAGCCAGGCATGCCCCATGCATACTCAGGAGGCTGATGCAGGAGGATCACTTAAGCCCAGGAGTTTGAGGCTGCAGTGAGCCATGATGACACCATTGCACTCTACCTGGGGTGACAGAGCAAGACTCTGTTTCAAAAAAAAAAAAAAATCAGAATGATCTTGTGTTCCCTTATTGTTATCACACACTTTTCCTGCCCTCATTATTCTTGCCCTATGTCCTAGCCAGCCTCTGCTATATAAGAAATAGCTGATTTCTTGAATTCTTTATGACTTTTTTATGGGTGTATATCCTAAAGAATTTCTCAAGTAAGAAAGATCCTAAATAAATTCAAAAGAAATAACTGACAATAGAAGTTAAGATACTATGTTCACCCAAAAGTGCATGTAAGAAAGTGATATTGTTCACTTAGGTGTTCATTTGCTGGTGAATACATGTGGTGCTTGTTTTTCCATTCTTGAGATACTTCACTTAGTAGAATTGGTTCCAGCTCTATCCAGGAACATACAGGAATAACATTTACCAGGTGTTGGGCAGGTGGGAGGGGGGAGGAGGGGAGGAGTATATACAAACACAATAGTAAGATGTGCAATGTTTGCGTGTTTGACATGCTTAAAGCTCTGACTTGAGGGGGGAAGGGGGCATGTGCAATATACGTAACCTTAACAATTATACCCCCATAATATGCTAAAATTAAAAAAAGAAACAATAAAAAAAAGAAGAAAGTGATATTGGAATCAACGTTGAGACTAATAACACCCCCAATGGCTATTAATACCATCCAAAAAGTGATGTTGATGAATTTACCTGGAAATGAGTTCTAAAGCTCATTCAGCAAGTTATATTCCTTCTAGTCATCTACTTTTCCCTCAAATATATCATTTTTTCCTTTCTGAGGTATTGCCTAAAATCTCAGTCTGCTTCATCTTTTATATCTATGCCTACATACAGTTTTTAATGAGATAACAGAAGGTCTGTCCATCCTAAGCAATGTCTTTTTGTAGCACTGGTGCTAAGAATTAATCTTGTACTCAACTCTTGGGGATGTGTTGCTACAAAAGATCAAGAGACAGAGATAAGAATGGAGGGACATCAACAATAGAGGTATAGTATTGGGATTCCAAGTAGTTTATGGTGTAGGGTCCAAGGGTAAACTTCCCCTTTGCCCTCTGAAGTTTCTCTAAAAAATAAGCTCACAAAAGGCAGATTAATTGGAGCAAAGGCATATAATATGTATTATTAACATGTACATAGGGAGTATCACAGAGTGATGACCCAACGCCCAAATGGAGTGCAGAAGTTTAGATATGTAAACTAAAAATAAAATCGTAAACTCCCCACCAACTGAATGGACTCCCTCTTGGCCAAGGGAATCCCAGAAAAATCTTAAAACTGAATCCTTGGCCATGAAAGGAAGAGAGGTCAGACACGCCTCATTATACCCCCTCCCTTTTGGAGTTTATACACAACTATTAACCAGCATTAATGTTGAAATAGAAACCATAAGACCAACAAAACAGATTCTTTGTGACAATAAGATATAAAATTATAAACAGGACCTAAAGCCATGCAAGGCAAAGATTAAGTAATGCCTGCTGGCCATCTGTTCGCTTACCAGATCGCTTTCAGTTGGTATATTATGGCATGCTCTATGATTAGCAAACTTCTTTATTTTAACATAGAAATTCCTTCCTATTGACTCCAAATTTTTGGACAAAGTTTAACTCTCTCAACCAATTGCCAATTAAAGAATCTCTACGTCCACCTGTGACTTGTAAGCTCCTCTTCAAGATGTCCTGCTTTTTCAGTTGAACCAATATATACCTCTTATGTATCCATTTATGATTTTACCCACAATTCCCGTCTTCCTGAAATGTATGAAACAAAACTATAATATGACCACCTTGGGACCACTTACTCAGGGCTTCTTGAGTTTGTGTATCCCTGAACTGAGGTCACTCATATTAGGTCAGAATAAATCTCTTTAAATTATTTTACAGAGTTTTTTTTTTTTTTTTTCTTTTTTGTATTAACATATACCTTCTTGAGATTATAGAAAGAATAGGGTCTTGAGTCCTGGCAAAACTAGTTATGGAAGGGAGGTAAGAAGAGGCCTGGCTAAGCAAAGGTAGTTTTGTTATGTAAATGAAACCTCCCAGGTAGCAGCCCTCATGCAGAATAGATGGTAAATGTTTCTTTCAGACCTTTAAAAATGTCAAACTCTCAGTTAATCTTTCCTAGATCCAGACAGGGGAAGGTCTAGCTATATCAATGCAGATTCTCTACAGATGAAAATTCTCCCCACAAAAGACGGTTTTGCAGGACTACTTTTGTTTGCTGGCTCTCTCAACAGCCATCATCTCAAAATATGTCAAAGAAATATATTTTGGGGTAAAATATTTTTATTTCCTTCCATTAACTCAGAGTTTACTCTATGAGTGGGGCAAACCATTTACCTCCACTCATAAGTGAGAAAACCAAAACTCAGGGAAGTCATACAGGGCAGCCTCGCTCCCACATGAAAATAATATTAATAAAAAAAAGTCTCTCAAGTTCTTTCCAGGGAAGTTTTGGGCACCTGGATAGCCTGAAAAAGCAAGTGGACAACCAGATGAAAGCAACAGCTCTTCCCAGTGAGCAGAGTCACGGGATCTTTTGGTACTCGATGAAAACGAAAAGGTGCCATCTTAACATAAGTTCTTGAGTTCTTTTTCAGAAAACTCCCACCAGATGGAAAATGCAGATAAGCTGTCAGGGTGTTCCACCAAAACCAGCCTGTTTCGCTTATCCTGCTCCTAAATTGAACAGCTAATACTCACAGCTGAAGAGGTGATTTTGGGTCGTACTTCTGATTGGCTGAATACTATGTAAATGAAGTAACTTTAGGGACATACTTCTGATTGGCTGACTACTATGTAAATGAAGTAACTTTAAGGACATACTTCTGATTGGCTGAATACTATGTAAATGAGGTGACTTTTGTGAAAACTTGCCATTGGCTAACTGTAATCCCCCAAAAGCTATAAAACTAAAAGAAAAACAAAAAAGGGGTGCTCAGAGTTTGGTGGTAGATATGCCTCTCTGAACCCACAGGCGAAATAAATCTGACTTTCCAACTCTCGTGTGCTGCTCGGGTTTTTCTTCGGCCAAGAGCTGTTTGCACCTGCTGGAACAAAGCAAGAAATGAGAAATTAAAGTCTGACCACTATTCTTTGTTCTAAATTTCCCCCCAAGGGGCCTGTCACACCCATCTGAATATTCCTTTCCACTGACTCGAGAATCTCTGAATCCGTGTATGTGTCCCCCTTCAGAATATCCTGCTTTTAAGGGCCAGGCCAATATATAACCTCCATGTATTGATTTACAATGCTACCTACCTAAAATGTACCTCTGCCTTTAAAAACCCTGGCTTATAAGTTATCAGGGAGCCTGGATCTTAACCTTTAACTGCTTGTGCTCCTTGCATGGTACCCTGCAATAAAAATGCCTCTTTCTGTCGCTGCAGCTCTGGGCATTGGTGTCTGGGTTTACTGCACTGGGTGAACAGATTCCAGTTTGGTTTGGTAAAAATTTATTGGCAACCCACATGGGACACAAGTCCTGAGTGGGCACCTCGCCCATGACACGAAGCCACCCTCCACCCTCTGGCCTCACCCAGCAGTTGCCTGGGAGATTGACTTCTCAGGGCTGGATCCAAATGTTCAGCTACTGATTAAGCATCACTTTCATTTCACAGTGTCAGAAACAAGCATGAGGTTTAGGAGATGTCTCAGATAAACGGAAGTTTCCCATACGGTGACACTAAGGTATTATGCCTTCAGACGCGTGGTTCTGCCCTGACAGGACACTTGGCCCCAATTTAGCAGATGGCTGGGTTTAGCAGGGAATACCCCCTAAAGAGCTAAAGAGACCGTGACCTCCTAAACTGCATTTGATTTGTTCAACATTTCGTTTAGGCCTTGTATCTGTCTTTGTCTTGTCACATCTGTATGGGACACCCTGGAAATAAGGCTGGCAAAAGCTCGGCGGGACTGACTCAGGAGGAACTGTATTGTCTGTTTTGCCACGTTAAGACTCGAATACTGAGCAGAGTGATTGGCCTTTGTGTGATTTCTACATGTATAGTATAATTTTGTCTTGACTGATATGAAAAACATTTTTAACAATTTTTTTTTTAAAAAATAATGAGTGAACAGGGTAAGCAAAACCTCTGTCCTTCTAGAAGCTACTTTAAAGAGAAACCAGGAACCTGATCGGCTGGAAAATGGGAAAAATTTCTTACCAGGAGGCTCCTGGCCACCCCTCTGTCTGTGAAAACCCTTTGAGTGGAAAGTAAAAATCACTGTTTGCTCGGCCCCTTTCCTTCCAGAAATAGCCTTTGTCCTTGTGTTGTCTTTCTGTGTTTTCTTATCATAAAAAGAGATAACACATAAAGTCTCCTCTCGTCTCGTTTTATGTTCCTAAAAGCTTGACTTGTGACTGAGCGGGCATGTTCTTTCTAGCTCTTCACCAGCTGGGGGAAGAGTTGCTTCCAGTCACGTCAGGTGGCCAATCTAAAAATGGCCAGAAACGCAAGAGTTTTCGTTCTGAATGTATCGAGCTCTTGAGAGTGCTTGTCATCAAAAGTCCCATTCCTAAGGGACTTTTGTCTGTCACCTAGTTAATACCGAGACAACGAGCGTCTTTTTCTGTCTTAACCTGTTTCTGGAAGTGTGTGGTAATCTTTGAGGCTGCTGCTTCTGTGCCCTATGATTATATTCCGGGTTATAAATAAAAAGACTTTTAAAATGGGTTGGTATTAAAATAAATGCATCATTAAAAAAAAATCTAATTGTCCCTGGTCAAAACATAGACCCTTTCAATCTGACTCCTAAATTTTAGAGATTTTTAGAGATCTCTTATTCTAGATCATTGCCTTATTTAGACTTACGAAAAGATCAAATTTGAAAAAAACACATACACATATAATAACGTCTTAGCTAGCCCTAAAAATTCTCAACAAAATTTAACAGCAAAATCTGACCCCAAACAGAGGTTAAATCCTTTGTATACCCAAACTGCCCCTGCGGGAATGATGAGAAAGGCCACTCCACCTTGTGGCCTGATAGTTAAAATTCTGTGCTTTCACCCCAATAGTCTGGGTTAGATTCTCGGTCAGGGAATGGGTCTGTTTTGGTTTGATATTTACATGACTTTTGACTTTTTGGTAGACCCTTTTATTACTGATGTCCCCCCCCCCCCACTAGTCGTTGGAAAGCTTTTAATGTCCTGTTTGATCTGTCTGTAGAGTGCATGCAGGTCTTTTGTGGCCTTGTGTGTAGGTGGTCAGCTAAGAGGCTGAGACCCCAGGACATGTGGTCAGACAGAAATGTGGGTTGTGCTCTACCTGGGCTAGCAACGCTTTCCTGTCTTTGAGCTGTCTTAGGGACAGCTCTAGATCTTATAAAAACTGCTTTCCACCTCCTTAGAGACACCTTGTGTGTCTTTGGTTAAGTCATCCCCCTAGTAATGTTTATTAATTTCACCAAAATAATGTAACCTTAGTTAAAATGTTCGAAAGCTGGAAATATCCGCTGTTTGTCCTGGCTAAAATCTTAGTAATAAGAGGTCTAAACCAATTTTTAAAAGAACTCTAGGGTCAAAAGTCAGCTTAATTAAAGGCTGATATCCAAGCTTTACTAGACATATAAAAACAAAGTCCTGTGTGTGAGAGGGCCAGCCGGGACACTGTCTGAAGACAGTTGCTTACAATAAACGGTTATTACTACAGGTACTGCTCTTTCTGCATTTAGGTAAGAAGGGGTGCAGTATAAACACTTAGAAAAATATCTTTATAATGAAGCTCACTGTGAAGGCATTGAGTAGCTGGGTCCCAATGACAAGGAAAACCCCCATCTATTTATTACCTGGTAAATCAGGCACCAAAGACCCCCACAACTCACGGAAGACCCACATCAGCATAATACTAACCTGTTACCTGGCCCACCAACTAGTCTGTTGCCTGGCATCAGCATAACACTAAACTTATGACCTGGTGGATCAACATAATATTAACTTATTGCGTGACACATCAACTAACCTACACCTGGTACCCCACCCCTCGGACCACCCCAACTTAATAAAAGTGGGAAAAATCAGGTAGATGGTGCTCAGAATTTGGTGGCGAGGCCCCTCTGAGCCCACCGGTGAATAAACTTTGATTCTCTGACTCTCCCTTTGCCGCTCGGTTTGTCCTCGGGACCACCGGCTGTAAGACTTGCTGTAACAC
Organism: Microcebus murinus; assembly: GCF_040939455.1. NCBI lineage: Eukaryota > Metazoa > Chordata > Mammalia > Primates > Cheirogaleidae > Microcebus > Microcebus murinus. The sequence goes on along the minus strand of NC_134127.1, from coordinate 7,560,589 downwards.
TGTAAGAAATAGAAATTATAAGAAAAGCTCAAAGCTAACAGCTTATTTTAGCTTCCGTTCCCTCGGCTTGCTTGCTTACAATATATAGCTTAAGTGAAGCCATGACAGGCTTAAGCGGGTGCAGGGCCTTAAAAGGCGGTAACCGCAGGTCATTTCCTGATAAGAGGTTGAAAAGCCCCAGGATGGGGGTGGGGAGGGCCAAACACCAGATGACTCTGCAGTAAAATGCTGAAATAAAATGCAGAGGGAAAGCCCTAACGCCAGAACCAATCAGCTGGTAAGAGAGACCAACCAGAGCCAACCAGAAAAGAGATGAAATAAACTGCTGAAGAAGACTGCAGGAGGGGGGAGGGGAAAAACTACTTAAGGGATACCCATAACCCAAGCTGGGGTCCTTGTCAGAATAGGGGCCACTGTGTTGGCACTCTGAGACTCAGACCCTAGCTCGAGCTAGTCAATAAACTCCTTTTGATGATTTTAGCCTCAGTGGCTCTGTCCCTTTGTTCTGTGGTACTGTGGTTTCCCGCTCTAGCAACACCATGGCATTTCTCTCTTGGAAACTCGAGATTCAGTGTGGGCCCCACCCCGAGTTCAGTGGTCCAGTTAGAAAACAGACGAAATTTAAAAAGCCACCTTCCTAGCTACCCTGGTCTTCAAGGGACAACGTTCTGATATTTAGATGGTTATTTTAAAGAGATTTCTAAATTTCCTCTACTGTCCTCTATATGTCTCCTTATAAAATCCTGTGGTAAATTCCTATGACTTTGTGTCACTTTAACATCCATTTTTCAATCTTCCTTCAACCGACACACCCCGGCCTCCCCCTTTAAAATAAGCTTAAATTTCCTCTCTGTAGTTTGAAATATAAATTTTCTACCTTGTTTTATTTAAGAGTCATGCCTTTAGAAATACAAATTGAGTTGCCTAGCAACAATTGTGTAAGACAACAAAAACAGGTAATCAAAAAAAAAACATTGATAGTCTAAAGAGAGAGAACAAAAAATTATTTAAAAGCTGGTGAATAAAAAACAACCTCATAAATCTATAAGATCTACTTCCCAATATGTGTCTGGATGTCCCTGTACTTGTATGTGTGATGTCTTCTGTGATATTTTTGATAGTTGTTTGACTTGTTTTATATCTTTGACTCATAAACAAATGGCCGTAGTAAGGCTTGGAGGAGACACTAGTAGAATTCTCTCTGGCCCAGCTGGCCCTGCAGGCTGTGTTAGGACAGGTCTGGCATTGTGTTTACTGCTCTGTCCTTTGGCTTGACCTCTACATCTGGTATATAATTAAAAATGCTTACCTGCTAAGTTCCCCACTAAAATAAAAATTATGAAGAATTTAAATTATAATGAATATACACAATTAAAAGTGCTAGATATAAAAAGCAATTCGATATATAAAGTAGAAAGTAAAATATATTTTTAAAAATGATTTATAAAAATATATGAATATATGGTTTATATTAAAAATACGTTTGCTTAGTTTAAAATTTTTTAGATTGTTTTAAATTAAAAGCATGGTAAATAATACATAAAACTAAATAAATATAAAAATTAGAAAATAAATTTAAAATATTATGAATAATAGGTTTATGAAACTCTTACCTTACTGTCAAAACTAATTAAGCTTAGATAAGTTTATTTATAACATTTTGTTAAAAGCACACTAATGCAAAATTATAATTTGGTTTTTTTCTTTTAAATAAGATTTTCATATAATGTTAATAAAAATAAAACATTTTTATATACCTTTTAAATAAATTCTCAAAAAAGAGAGAAAAAACATATTCTGCATGCCTAGTACTATCTTTATTAAGGTTTTTGATTATTTAAAAAACTGAGTTACCTCTCTATAAACCAAAATAAAAAAAAAATTTAAAAAAAAATGTAAAAAAAAAACAAAAAAAAACCTGAGTTACCTCTCTATAAAGAATGAAACTTTTTATTTTTAAATTTGTAAATTATTACTTTGGCTAAATAAATTATTTTTTAACAGTGACTTATGGCCATATTTTATGATATCAAGTGTTTTAAACCTTTAATATTTGACAGTCTTTCCAAAATCAAAACTTACACGTTAGAATTATTTAGTATGTTAACATTTTATCAAAAAATTTTCAATATAAAATATATGTTTAATTTTTTAGATTATATATTTATTAATGTGTTATTAATATATGTTCCTAAATTATGATTCCTAAAATTCTGCTGTCTTGATATAATAATATTAATAGTAATAATTATAATTATTATATTAAAATGTTATGTTATATGTCACAAAAATAACCAAATTTCTTTGTCAGTAGTGTCTTTAACCATAAATATTCTAAGACTTCTTACTCACTGACAATTATTGTTTTACTTTGAATCTTCTCAAAATGCAATTCATCACTGGCTACAATCCAACATTTGCTTCTTGAAGAAAATCCACGGAACAGACTCTGACAGTACACTAAAGCACAGGTCTCTAATAAACTTTGGAGATTATACCATTGGACGAGAAAAGAAAAAAAAAAAACTTGCAGGACTCTAATTAAAAGGTGATGTGTTCATGAGGATTGCTAACCCAGCCTCATACAGGACAAGCATTAATAATATGGGACTAAAACATTAAAACATTGCTGGCTCTTTGTTTCATTTCAAAGTCAAGAAAACTTTTCTTTTCTTTTTAGTTATAATAATAACACAACAAACTGGGTAAAATATGCTCTTGTGGAAAATATTTAAAGCATCTCTCTTTCTCCCTACCTGATCTCTCCAGAATTTAAAAACTATTTGGGAATATTCTTAATATATGACAATATAGTTGTTTACATAAGTTCAATATGAATCTGTTTTCTTTGGGACAGGACACAATGAGAGACCTTGGTTATTTTACCAAGACTTTAGAATGACATAGATCAACTTTATAGAGCTGATATAAAGACCCTTAAAAAGACTGGTCCAGTAGCTTGTTCTTTACAAAGTTCCTGACCCGTAGGTAAAAAATGTCACCTTTTGACAGGACCAGGAACCTGAAGTTCTCTCACAAAGAGAAAAATTTCCCCAATTCATACAGGTATTTAAAGACAGTCTGATGATAAAACTTTAGCTTGGCTGGGCCTTCGGGGTCTAACCTGATACTCCTTATAAAATGATTCCAGCAAAGACTATTTAAAAAGATCCTATGTGGCCATAATATTCTTGTTACACTTTGTGCAAATAGGCCAACTATAATGAGACTAAATTTATTTTACAAATAAATTGGCCCTACTATGATTTATCTTTGAGAAAAATTTAAAAAACTAATGAAGAATATGTTTCAGAAAAAAACTATAATATACCTGTGATTAGATTCTGGCCTTGTTCATTGTTTTTGAATTTTTACCATTTGCCTACAATTTAGACTAAATCCTAAATTCTTTCCTGACTACAAGTCTCTAAACTAATGTCTCCAATTTTTTCTTCCATTTTTATGACTTGGATTTAGAAAAGGTTACTACTTTCTTTTTCCTGAGGCCCTACATGCTGAACCTCATATCTTGTAATGCTTCAAATCTAACATCTAGACACCCCAACTAGCTCCAAAGACCCTAAAACATGGTTCAAGATCAATTTCATCCCCATTAGACAAGACCATACGAGGTACTGCTGGTAACTCATTCCTTAGTAAAATTAACTTATTGACACAGGTTGTCTTAGATAATATGATAACTTAAAATTACATCTTAGCTAAACAGAAAAGAGTACAACATACCATACTTACGTAAATGTATCTACAGAGATAAAAACTCATCTAACATTTTTTTTAAAAAAAATCCACCTGGTTATAAGACATCTCCCCAACTGTCCCTGAGGACTAGTTTTCCTCTTTGTATTCTTAGATTCTTCATGGAATATAGTCCATGTTTTCTAGATTACTAAAGTTAGACATGCCAGCCCTGCTAATCTTACCTATGTATTATATTGTAGTCAAATGTGTATTGCACTATTGTAATAAAATAATGACAAAGAACAACTAATATAATGACAGTTCAGAGCTATGATGCCAGGCCTGGGACTCAGAAATATCTTGAGCTCCATGCTAGAAACTTTCTTTCCTCATGTTCTAGTTTCTAATCTTCACCCCAGTTCATCAGGAAGTAGCCAGAGTGGTCTACGTCCCTCTACCCCTCAAGATTGAGGAATGACATAAAGACAGGGAGGACTAATAGGAAGCAGGTGCTCCTCTTAAGGCCTGCCAGGTCTCATTCCCAGCGTGAAAATTAAAAAAAAATAAAATCTTGATTTCATTCAGGGGAAGTTTGGGGTACCTGGATAACTTTAAAAAGTAACTGGACAACCCAATGAGAACAATGGCCCTCCAAGACAGCTAGCGTCATGGGGAGTTTTGGTTCTCTATAGAAACTAAAAGATGGAGTCTTACCTAACATATATTCTTGAATTGCTTTTCAGAAACCCACACTGGATGAAAAAATGCAAATAAGAGGGAACAGGAATTGGAGTCTGACCACCATTCTTTACTTTTTATTTTCTTTCTTTTATATATATATATATATATATATATATATTTTTTTTTTTTTTTTTTTTGAGACAATCTCACTCTGTTGCCCAGGCTGAAGTGCCGTGGCATCAGCCTAGCTCACAGCAACCTCAAACTCCTGGACTCAAGCAATCCTTCTGCCGCAACCTCCCGAGTAGCTGGGACTACAGGCATGGGCCACCATGCCCGGCTAATTTTTTCTATATATTTTTAGTTGGCCAATTAATTTCTTTCTATTTTTAGTAGAGACGAGGTCTCACTCTTGCTTAGGCTGGTCTTGAACTCCTGAGTTCAAACGATCCGACTGCCTCAGCCTCCCAGAATGCTAGGATTACAGGCATGAGCCACCGCCCCCAGCCTGACCACCATGCTTTGTTCTAAATTTCTCTCCGAGGAGCCTGTCACACCCATCTTAATATTCCTTTCCACTAATCTCTGAATCTTCCTATGCCACTCCCCTCTTTCAGGATATCCTGCCTTTTTGGGCCAGGCCAATATATAACCTCCATGTATTGATTTACAGTGTTACCTACCTAAAATGTACCTCTGTCTTTAAAAACCCTGTCTTGTAAATTATCAGGGTCTTAACATTTAACTGCTTGTTCTCCTTGCATGGTGCCCTGCAGTAAAAATGCCTCTTTCTCCCACTGCAACTTTTGGCTTCCCTGTCTGGCTTGACTGTGCCAGGTGAGCAGACCCCAATTTGCTTTGATGACAGCAGGTAGAACTCCGTGTTCTACCTGAGAGGTAGAACTCCGTATTCTATACCTGAGAGGTATAGAATAAGCAAAACTGAAACAATACTACATGAGCACTTTAAAAGTTTTAAAATGATGTAATCGATCATTGTTAAAGTATATGATTTCCTCTCATCCCATAAAAAATGGAGGAAGGGTTCAGTGTTTCTAAATCTTTGATCAATTCTTTTGTTTCACGCAGGGTACAATCATAGCAAATCGGCCACAGTTCACTAAGTGATTTGTTTAGATTCACAAAAATGCTTCAATTCTCGACTCTTCCCCAGAATGCTTAACTGATCCATCTAGAACTGCAGGGATGAGATACTTACGCTGCTATGAATGCAAACAGTGATGACTATAACTAAGGGCCATTCTTTTTCATGTTACAGTTGGCCATCGGGGAGTTTAGAATGTCATAAAGGGAGTTGGATGTATGTCCCAGGGAGATTTTTCTTTACCTTTTTAGATAAAATGTGGCCCAAGTGCTGTTCATGCTTGTTGAAAGGATGGTGCTTGACTCTGAGGATTGTGCAAACTGTCAGGCTCACAAAAGACCCCCTGATTCCCATCCACTTACCAGCTTAGCCACTTGAGAAGCAAACAGACTGCTCTTTTCTGAAGCCCATTTCTGCCTGCCATTTCTCATGCACCTAACAGATCTCACAATCGTTCTCATCGCAAATTCACAGCCTGTTATTGTCTCATTGTCTTAAACCGAAAATAAACACAGCCGCTAGCAAGGCTGTCTATACAATATGCTCTTCCACTACAAGCCTCCTACAGAGCAGATGAATGTTTATATGTGAGAGTTCACTTTTCCACAGGGTGGTATGAATAATATTATCTGAGGCTTTCACTACTTCTGAAGTTCTTCAATTTCATCACTAATTATTTTTTCTTCATGCTTATTTATTCATTCTTTTTTATTAAGATATAATTTCCTTACCGTAAAAATGCACAGATATGAAATGTTCCATTTGATGAATTGGATAACTTTATATGCCTATGGAGGTATGTACCCATGAAATGACTACACCAACAATATATAGACTATTTCCATCATCTCAGAAAAATCCCCTGTGCTCCATTTTAGTTAATTTGCCTAATTATTTGTCCTCTCCTGTGTCCTCTCCCAGCCCAGAGATGGTCCCTCTCTGACTTCACCGTAGTTTCGTTCCCTGTTTGTGGTCATTATCTGAACAGGTTCATAGAGTATGCCCTCCTTTGTGTTTGCATTGGTTGCTCAATATAATGTTTTCAGATCCATCCTTGTTGCATGTATAAGAAGTTATGTTCCATTTTATTGCTTAGTAGTATTTCATTGTAGGATTATACAGCAATCTGTCAATGTGTTGCTTTATCAGTGGACATTTCAATTGTTTGCAGTGTGGGGCTGTTATGCATAAAGTTGCTATAAATGTTCATATGCAAGTTGTTCATATACAAAACATATGTTTTTATTTGTCTTGTATTTACCTCGGAATTGAATTGCTGGGTCATGTGGTTCCTATTTGTTTAGAAGAAACTACTGAACAATTTTCAAAAGTCATTATATGATTTTACACTCCCAATAAAAATCAGAATTGATAAGATGTCCTGGCTTTTTTCACATTTTAGCCGAAATTTAGTATATCACTCTTTTTGATTATAGCCATTCCAATGTATGACATTATTTTATTGCACTTTTTGTTTGTCTTTCCTTGATGACTAGTGATCTGAGGACTCTGTCATGTTTCCATGTGTTTATTGGCCATTCCTGTGTTTCCTTGGTGAATTGTTGCTCATTCAAGATTGTTGCCCATTTTTAATTAAGTTATATGTCTTTTCATTGTTGATTTGTAGGAATTTTCTATATATTCTGGACACAAGTCCTTTGTCAAATACATGTATTGCCTATAATTTCTTCCATCTTGTGGCTTGCTGATTCATGTTATCAAAAGTTTCTTTGGATGAGCTGAAATTTTTCATTTTGGAAAAGTTCAATTTCTTTTTTTTTCTTTTTTTATTTTTTGAGACAGAGTCTCACTCAGTCACCCTGGGTAGAGTGCCATAGCATCAGCAAAGCTTACAGCAACCTCAAACTCCTGGGCTCAAGTGATCCTCCTGCCTCGGCTTCCTAAGTAGCTGGGACTACAGGCACCTGCCACGATGACAAGCTAATTTTTCGTTTCTGTTTTTAGTTGCCCAGCTATTTTTTTCTGTTTTTTAGTAGAGAAGGGGTTCTCTCTCTTGCTCAGGCTGGTTTTGAACTCCTGACCTCAAGTGATCCTTTCACCTCGGCCTCCCAGAGTGCTAGGATTACAGGTGTCAGCCACTGAGCCAGGTCTTTTTTTCCTCCATGGTTAGTATTTTGTGATTTACCTAAAGAACATTTGTCCAGCCTACGATCACAAAAGTAGTCTTTGTTTTCTTCTAGAAAATTTGTGGTTCTATCTTTTATGTATAGTTCTATGGTCCATTGGAAATTAATTTTATTTTACGAGTGAAATAAGTTTCAAGTCAATTTTTTTTCATGTGATTATTCCATTACCTTAGAACTACATATTTGTTGAATAAGCTATACTGTCTCCCCTGAAATGATTTGATACTTTGGAATCAACTAATAATACAAGTGGGCCTATCTGAACTCTCTACTGTCTTACTGTCTGTCTTCCTCTGATTAATTTGTCTACTATATGCTAATACCACACTGTTTACCTTACTGCAGCTTTCTAGTTAGTTGTGAAATTGGGTAGTGAAATGTCTTCCAACTCTACTCTTCATTTTCAAGATAACATTGGCTAATCTAGAATTTTGATTGGAATTGCATTGGAACTAAAGATCATTTTGAGGAGAATGTATGTCTTAACAGTATTAAGTCTTCTGATGTATAAAAGAACGTATCTTTTTACTTAGGTAAGGCTTTCTTATTTTCTTGTAGCAATGTTTTACAGTGTTCAGTGTAGAGGCCATACACATTTTTATTATATTTATTCTAAGGTATTTAATGCAATTTGATAATATTACAAATTGCATTATTTTCTACACTTCACTTCTAATTGTATGTTGCCATTATACAGAAATATAATTTTATTTGATATTGCTTTTATATCCTGTTTATTTGCTCAATTTTCTTATTAGTGCCAGGAAATATTTTTATAATTAAATTCCATAATGTTTTAGATGTACACACAATTTCATATGAGAATAATAATTTCAATTCTTTTCAATCTTTATATTTGTTACTTATCTTATTGCACTAGCTAAGACTTGCAGTACAATATTAAATAGAAGTAGTCAGCCTGGACATACTTAATATGCTATGAATCTTAAAGAAAAAAATTGTTGATTGTTTCACCATTGATCATTGATATTAACTATAACTTTCTCAGAAGTACGCCTTATATGGCTAAATAAATTATCTTCTATTTTTAGTTGGCTGAGAGTTGTTATCATGAATGGTAATTGAATTTGGTCACATTTTTTTTTTTTTGCATCACTTCTAAAGATCACATTTTCCTTTATTCTTTTAGTGCAGTGATTTACATTGATTGATTTTCAAATATTGAACCAAATAAGCATTCCTGGGATAAATCTCATTGATCATGATGTATTAGCTTTTCATGAATTGCTGAATTTTATTTTTTCTCATTTAATGAGGGATATTGATCTATAGTTTTTTTTCTTTTAATGGTGTTAGAGTGATGCTTGGTTTATTAAATAAGTCAGGAACTATCTCTTCAATCTCTGTTTTGAGAATTTGTGTAGTATTAGAATGAGTTTTCACTCAATATCTGTTATAATTCAACCAGTAAAGACATCTAGAATTTTCTTTATCACAAATTTCATTTCTCTGATGGATATCATATTATAGTTTATTACTTCATTTTGTTTAAATTTGATTAGTTAAATTTTCTAAGATACGTGTTCATTTTATTTAAGTTATCAAATTTAATGACATGAAGTTGTTAATAATATCTCCTTATATATTTAATAACTACAGAACATTGTGTGATGTACCCTCTTTCATTCCTGATATATTTAATTTTTGTTTTCTCTCTTTTTTATTTATCAGTCATGTTGGGGTTTGTCAATTTTATTAATCTGTTCAAAAGACCAATTTATTACTCTGTTGATTTTTCCTATAACAATACAACAGTACATTTTACTTCAATGCTTTCCATTCCCATGTTTTCCATTTATACTGTGGTTTTAATTATTTTTCATTTCTAAGCTTTTTTTCTGGGGAATGGGTAGAATAAAAAGGAAAACATAAGAGAAAGTCTCCATTACATTGGTCTGGGCAATGAGTTTTTGGATATGACCCCCAAAACACAGGCAACAAAAGCAAAAACAGACAAATGAAATTAAATCAAATTAAAAAGCTTCTGCACAACAAAGTTAACAATCAACAGAGTGAAGAGACAACCTTGGGAATGGGGGAAAATATTTGTAAACCATACATTTGATAAGGGGTTAATATCTCTATGATTTTGATATCTTTATTCTTTTTTCAAATATAGTTAAATGTACAAATTTCCTTCTAAGTATGATTTTATCTACTTTTTATAAATTTTGCTATGTTGTGCTCTCATTTTTATTCAGTACAGAGTATATTTTAATTTCTGCTGGGTATTTTTTGATACATGGATTATTTAGAAATGTTTTGATTAATTTTCAAGTATTTGGAAATTTTATAGATAACTCTATGTTATTGATCTCAAATTGAAATTTATTGTCACTTGAGAATATTCTTTGTGTGATCACAATTCTTTGAAAAATGTTGAGACTTTTTTATGCCTAGTATATTTTTTGCTATGGCTCCACATGCACTAAAAGAAATGATTACTTTGAAGGCATTGGATGAGGTCTTTTAGGAATATCAGTTAGATCTAAGAGGCAGTGTTCAAATTCTCTATATTTTTACTTATATTTTTGTGTGTACTTATTTTATCAGTTACAAAAGGTAATGTTAAGATCCCTAAGTAAAATTGTGGATTTCCCTTTCTTTTTCTTTAGCTTCATCAGATGTTTTTTTTACCTTAAATATGTACAATCACACTTCAGTAAAGCTAATAAAAAAATTTTAAATAGAGACTATTTGAAAACTATTAGAATTCTTTTTCCAACATTAACTTAGACAAAGTCTGTTTTTAATGAAGTAAATGACAGCCCTGAAAACAATTCATTTGAAATGCTCTGTAAAGAAGTTACAGAAGTTTTCTTCTGTAAGAAGAAGACAATTACTCACTGTTCTTCTACCAAGTGGCCTGCCTCCTAGGAAGCTACAGGGACTGTCCTGAACATACCTGTTGTTGTCTGATCTTGGAAGTTAAGTAGGGTCGGGGGGTCTGGTTACTACTTGGATGGGGGCTTTATTTTCTGATTTAAAAAATACAAAAACAGCAAAGATGCATAAACAATATGATTTCTATGTTTTATGGATGAATATTTCCTTTCCCTCTTTATTTCTGGTAGTATTTTCTACCTTGATGATTTGTTAGGCTTAGTACGTGCATTGCACATATTCCTTCACCCCGTTATTTTCAATGTGTCTATGTCTTCATATTTAAAGTGTGCTTACTGTAGATAGCATATAATCAGATCTTGCTTTTTTATTCAGTCTGTCAATCTCTGACTTTTAATTGGAGCTGTTATGACCTTAGTATTTAATGTAGTTTTTGACAGTTAAATTTGTCTCCCATTTTGATATTTGTTTTATATTTGTCCCATCTATTTTTTCCTCTGTGACACTTTTCCTTACACCTTTTCTGGTAAAAACACATTGTCTTTTTTCCATTATCCCTTCTACAGAATAAACTCCTCAGCCATTTGCACTTTTGTTGCCCTAAATATTATTTCTATCTGTATACAAGTAATATTATATGTTATTTTTGCTTTAAACAGTCAATTTGAAAATATAAGTATCTATGCATGTATGCAAATATGTATGCATGTATTTATCTAATTTATGTACATAGATATAAGTATCTGTGTATAGATAGACATAAAGGTAGATTATAGATAGATAGTGATAAAGGTAGAAAGAATAAATAATATGTTTTATATTTACTCATCTATTTACTGATTTTTCTTCATTACTTCCTACAGATTTAGACTTCCACCTGTTCCCACTTTTCTTGGGCCTGGAGATTTTCTCTTAGCATTATTTATAGCACAGGTCTACTGGAGACAAATGTCAGCTCTTTTTTTTAAAATATGTTTTCTTTCTTTCTTTCTTTCTTTCGTTCATTCGTTCTTTCTTTCTTTTTTTTTAAGGCTGGTCAAGTGAAGCAGTGGGAGTGGAAAGGAACAAAGGAATTTGTAAGTGGTTGTGACCAATTAGTTGTAAACACCACTGCACTCAGACCAGCCTTGAATATGTTTTCATTTGGCTTTCACTGTTAAAAGATATTTTTACTGGATATAGAATTTGGGGTTAGAAATCTTTTTAGCACTTTAGAGATGTCATTTATTTTTCTTCTGTTCTCTGAAAAGGAGACAACAGTCACTCCTATCTTTGTTCTCTGTATGTAATGTATTCTTTTTGTCTTAACTGCCTTTGCTCAAATTTCTCTTTATCTTCAGTTTTCTGCAGGTTGGCTATGATGTGCCAAGGTGTCTTTTTCCTTGTGTTTGTCCTACTTCATTCACTTATCATAATCTGTGAATTTATTTCATGAAATAATTTTGAAAATTGTCAACCATTATCTCTTTAAATATTCCTATTTCTCCATTTTTTCCTGTCTTTCTTTCTGATACACCAAATATACATATATTAGACCATTTGATATTGCTCTGTTGGTTTCAGATGCTCTATTTTGATTGTTTGATTCTTTTTTCTTTTAATGTATTAGTAATGAATTTCTACGACCTTTCTTTAAGTTCATGAATTCTTTCCTCTGCAGTGTGCTTTTAGCACATTAAGGGAATTTTTTCATTTCCAATATGTTTTTCATTTTTAGCACTATGTATTTGCTTCCTTTTAATAGTTTATGTTTCTTTTGCATTGTTTCTTACTTATGCACACATTGTCCACCTTTCCCAAAACTCTTTTAAAGACTCTATCATTATTTTTATAAAATTTCCATCCAATAATCTCAATATTTGAATCAATTCTGAGTCTGCTTCTATTAATAAAATTTTGACCATGGGCCCCACCTTCTTGTTTCTTCGCTTGTGATTTTTTATTACAATGTTTGCTTTTTGGTGAAAGAAGAGTTATCTATATATCTATATGTGACTAAAATAAATAGTATTACTTCTATAAAAGGTCAAGTTCAAGTCCTTTCTTCTGTCAGACCACTGGTGTCAATATAACCAACAGCTGAGCCGTGTTTGAGTTTGCAGTTCACCCTGTAGGTGTGTGGGTTTTGTTGGTGATTTTTTAGCCTTTGTAGGTGATTTATTAGCCTAAAATTCATAATATTGAATCTAGATGTACACTGTGACAACCAATTTCATCTCATCTACCAAATGGTTCTATCTTAGAAACAATAAGAAGTAAAAAGAGGATTGAATCGTAGACAAAGGAGAATAGAAGGTTAGTATACTTTGAGTTCTTTGCCCCAGTTACTTCTGAATAGTTTGAATTGTATATTTTTACTAAGGAATTATAAGGCTTAAAACTGTATAGTTCTTTTAAGTAATAATTTATTGACAGCTTGTTATGTGTCAGATATTTTATAATTTCCATTTAGTCTTCTAAAGAACTGTGATAGGCATTGTAGACTTTCCATTTTTCACTTGAGGAAAGAGAAACAGAGTTGCCCAAGGTGATATAGCTATTCAATGGCAGCCTTTTGTCTCCAAGCCTTCATAGTACACCAACTGTCTTTCACGGTCTTTGCCGCTTACGCATTGTCTTGCTCGTTACTAATAACAATTCTTGGAGGTGAAGTGTAGCTTCAATGATTTGCCCAACATTACACAGCTGACCGTCAGCAGAGCTGAAAACATAACAAAGGGCTCCAAGGTTTTAGCTGAGTGCCCTTCTAAAAAGAAGCTTCACGAAACCCAGTTACTTTTCATCTGCCACCAATTATGTTCATGTTTATTGGGGAGGATGAAACCAGAATCTAGCCCCAAATTACAGGAAGCTGAGAGAGGTTAGATTCACTTTACCAATGCTTCAAACATTTTAAGAGTGAACTAGGACCTTGCACTTAGCAGAATATGAGCACCACAATCAATGAAAGATCACTTGTTTTTGAGCTTAGCTGCAAACTTTTTGTGTCTCTGGGGAGTTCTGATTGCTTCCAAGCCCTGTGCTTTGCTTTTTGCACCTAGGAGATTTTCTACATTGCTACCCATGCACCCAGATCGTGCCAAATTGCTGCAATGTTTTCAGCAAAGACCTGGAGTACCACTGAGGTATTTCTTTCAGCCCTCCTGCCTTCCGCACTTCACCTCATGCACTCAGAGAAAGCCCAAATCGAATTGATGCACAGATACAGACTATTCTGTGCTCGGGGCCCCTCAGGATTGAATCTGTCACACAAACCAGTCATAGCTGTTTTTACATTGGCTCCCTAGGGGGATTCACCTTCTTTGCTGCTCTTCCAGGTATAAAAGTAGTCATGGATGGTTTCTCTTTCCTAGGAAGAAAATTAGCTCTCTGGAATTTAGCTCATTCTGATGTCTTTGCATCCTCAACTTTCTAATGGGGTTCAATGATCTATAGTTTTTGTAGCTTATCTGGCATATAGTCATTTTTTTCTTATTATTATTGGCATATAGTCATTCTTTTGTGATTTTTTTCCCTCCCTATAGGTAAACAGAAGTCTGATGTGCAATTCTTATTTGGGAAATACTAAGCCAGTTCTTCTCTTATCAGCTGACTTCAGTTATGTATACTTAGATGATTGAGCCTATCCATTTTATAAGAGTATTTCACAAAACCGTGAATGTATTTTATGACCCTGAATGCACACCCACTATTAATTAAATACAATCTAGACAATATATAAAGGTGTAAATTTTTTTTAAAAAAATCTTTGCTGTGATATTTTTTAAAGGTAAGAGGTTTTACATGTGACTGGGTGGCTGTTTTAGTGCCACAGGCTAAGTTTTAAATAACAGTAGTCAGAAAATTCTGTGAGTCAACGCCAACATTAAACTTAGATGGCGTGACACGGTGTTGCCAAGGCACCCATCTCGAAGTGCTCTGGGGACTCTCATCAAGTTATTTCAAGTCTCACCTTCCCTTTCATAATGCCCATGTGGTTAGAAGTGGGAGGACATTATGATTCCATATTTGCTGCTGAGAAGTAAAGCGAAGTCACAAAAGTGCCAGGTGTTTTTGCCCACATCATATAGCAGTCATCAGTCAGAATCAGCAGAAGGGACAAACCACAGGAGGGCCACTAGCTTGTCCTTGTCGTGATCCTGGTCGGTCGGCTCCTAATCCCTGCATGACAAAATTGTCCCTCCAACTTTAAATGTCTGTGGAGACAGTGACGAGCCACTGTGGTATTTAATAACCTTTAGATCAAGGATATTTGTTCTGTGTGACTAAACTCTGACAATCTGCCTATGGCCTCAAGATCAAGCTTAAGGAATACACTTAAACTGAAATAAATTGTTAGCCTCATACACTTTTAGGTCCCTAAAAATGGTAGTGATATACCTAAGTTGTCTTTTCTCTTGTGCTCAAGCCTCCATATAATTGGAACTTGTTAGTATTTATATGAAACACTGCTTGTAGAAACCACAGATTGGCTTTCCTGTATAATATCTACTTTTAATTAAGTATTTTGGTAAACATTTTTACATATATCATTTAGTTTTCACAAAATGGCATAAAATATTACCTAACATGTTATCTGATTTAATTTTCACAAAGAATATATATGGTGGAAACAGAGATATAGGTCATGTCCAGACAACTAATGTCATATTCATATTCATAAACTTATATATTCATATACAAGTTTGTATGATTTCATTGCTTTTGATCTTTCTACTCTTTTAGAATCGCTTTCCACTATTTCTACAATAACTTATTAAACCAAATTTGAGAATACTTTTCCATAAGACAAAAGGATTTATTATGGGCTCCTTTAAATCACAAATATCCCTAATGCACTTAAAACTTGATTTTATTAATATTATATATATTTGATTTACATGCTCTTTTTTGAGGAAACATGCACTGTGCAATGTACAACTCTTCCTTAAATTGTCAATCCTGGTTTTAGTCCTTATTTTAAGTAAGAGAAGCAAACTTTGGAACAGACATCAGCATTTTGTCCTCATGGGGCCTGAAAAAAAGAAGGTAGGTAGTTGTCATAACTTCAAATTGGGAGATTTTTGTTACCGAAAGCTCGGCACTTGTCCACAAGGCCACATCAGAATTAGCACAAGTGGTTGAGAAGGAAAGAGAAATTTATTACTTTGCCATCAAAGGAGGAAAATGGTAGATTATTGTCTCAAAATCTAAATTCCTGTACATAAGCAGAAATACAAAGCTTTTAAAGGGAGGGCCCTCAGCTCTAAGATATTATTTAACTACAGTTAATGTTTCTAATCATCCAATCTCTTCCAAAGACAATGCCATGACCATTGCCCACCTGGGAGGCCTCCCCAGACCTCTGCTGAGCAGGTGCCAAGCTTGGGATGGAGCCAACAGTTTAGCTGAGCTCTCTCCTACAGCACAAGGAACAAAAGACATTCCCCTGCCCCTCCTGACCACCTGCCCTGCCATCTGCCCCAGGTAGGGATGCAAGTCTCAGTTTCCAAAAAGAGTGAGGGAAATTTTAAAGAGACAGGAAATGTCTTTTGCCATTTTCTTAGGCCATCCCCTCTGTTACAGTTTCACACAAAATTAAGGAATTTCCCACTTTTCCTGAGACATCAGAGGAATAGGCAACACTTGGCTCCTATTCCCCCATGGCACTTAGCAGCAAAAACCTTCAAAAAGTATATAAATTCACCACTGCTCCACAGTCCTCTCTGCTCCCTATTGCTTCCTTCTTTTTGCAGTAATTGCTTTGTCCTCGAATGTGAGATGTAGCAGTGACTCCTCTTAGGGGAATCCTCCTAAAGCATGGAAATACAGGAAGAATCTTGAGTCCCTTAAAGGGACATTCACAGTACCTAGCTAACCTTAAATAGTTAAAGAACAACCTGATAAGCAAGGAAGCAGTGATAACAATAGTCTTCCAAGCAAGCCGGAATCACAAGGTGTTTTAATTCCCAATGGAAACTAAAAGATAACATCTTAACATGTATTCTTGAGTTGTTTTTCAGAAAAATCCCACCAGATGGAAAATGCGGATAAGGGGAAACTGAGGACTGAACTCTGATTGCTGTTCTCAGTTCTAAATTTCTCCCTGAGGGGCTTGGAGAGGATCACACCCACCTTAGCACTCTTTCAGCTAATTCAAGAATCTCTGAATCCATGTACGACAATCAGCCCCCACTTCAAGATATCCCATCTTTTTGGGCCAAACCAATGGATAACATCCATATATTGATTTACAATTTTGCCTGCAACTTCTGCTTCCCTGAAATATACCCCTGCCTTTAAAAACACTTGCTTGTAAATCATCATGGAGTTCAGTTCTTACACATTAGCTGCTCACTCTCCTTGCTTGGTGCCATGCAATAAAATGCCTTTCTCTCCTGCTGTGGCATTCAGAGTCAGTGTCTGACAGGCAAGTGGACCCCAGTTTGGTTTGGTAACAACTGCGTTGAGTTTTCAACCCCTCTTAACACAAGGATACGTTGCAAAGTATCTGCAAAGTGTCTTTGCTGTAAAAAATGGGCACAACTCTCATTTTCAAAGGATATGATTAGTAAGCGTTTACTAGAGCACTGTTATGTGCTTTGCATTAGGTGTTTCGTTTTTCTTAGATTTCGAGATATTTGGTTGCCCTGTGACCTAAGCCTTCTGATACATTCTGGAAAAGTTGTGATTTTGTAGTTTACCTGGTTGTTTTCTTCTCAAGTCTAATTTTGAATATTTTTTTATTCTAAGTAGGGCAGAACTCAGGATTTTATTTTTTTTAATGTGCATGGATGTTATTAACCTTACTATGTCATATAAGGACAGACGTAGTGACTATATTAAAAAGCACAGTAAGAAAAGGCATTAGGATGAAAACATATAAGAAAATTACAAAAATATATACTACGCAACCAGACCTGGTCCAAATGATTTTAAACACAATAGCTGTCTCTCAGATTAATTACAAGTCAATCTGTTGTCCTAATCCATTCATTCTCCTAAGTATCTGTTCATCCTCCCTAGCACCCATTCATTGCCCCTAAACAGAATTACTGATCATCTCCCCCTCCCCTCTAAAAGGCAGGTACAAAAATAACTGTACCCCACTGGGATATTGGGTAATCACTCTGATTTTCCCTGTGCACACAGTAAATAAAACTCTTCCTTTTATTAATCTGCCTTAATTGTGAGTTGATCTTTCAGTGAACATTTAGGAGAAAGGGGAAGTTTCCCCTCGCCCCCCACATAAGATATATGTTTCAGCTGGATATAAATTTAAGTTTGGATGTACAACCAAATACGCTTGGGAAGAACCTGTCAAGTCCTTGCCTAGTTACAAAAAGAGGCACTCCCTTAGTTATCACTGGGGTACAGGAACAAAGCAGGGAGTGGTGACTTGGGTAGAGACTCAGCAGGAAATCACATTATTCAAAGCCTTCTTCTCTAACAAAAGGAATGGCCTGAAAAAATGGCAAAAGTTTCTTCTGCTTCTTTAAAACATCCTCCAATTCTTTTTAAAAACTAAAACCTGCATCCCTGCCTTAGGCCAGTGGTTGGGAGGGGAAGGGTAATGTCCTTTGTTCTTTGTGCTACAGGAGATGGCTCAGCCCAGACCTGGCAGAGGGAGGTCTTGGGTGGCTGCTGTATTGTCTTTAAGGGAGATGGGATGATTAGAATCATCACCTATAGTTGAATAGTAATTGCCTGAAGCTGAGAACCCACTCTTTAAAAGCTCTGCATTTGTGCTCATTATTAGGACAATGGCATTTCAGATACGAGTCTCCATCCTCCTCCTTTGCCAGCAAAGTAATAAACTCCTCTTTCCTTCTCCTCAAACCACTCGTTCTTGTGTTTTTGATGCAGCCTCTAGGACAAGTGCCAAGCTTTCAGTGACAATGCATCAAGTATTTTATTTATCTTATCCTTTAGGTGATAAGGAGCCATTTATGACTATAAGCAGAGATTTGAACTGATAAAAATAATGTTAGAAAATTAATTCTATTACATGTCATTGAAAAGACAATCTACATGGACAATAAACAGAAGAGGGAGCAATCTGGTTCTTTATTGCTATTATAAACAAGGAGATCTTACCTAAGGCTTAGTAAACAAAATGAAGAGCCATCTTCAAGACATAATTAGGAGCTATCATCAACTAGACTGTGTGATACAGTTGAAGGAAGGGCTCAGGGAGAGGGAGAAATTGTGGTGAATCCCAGCTGGATGGGGAATATTAGCATTTTTCAACAAGAAAGTCAATCCAGGCAGAAGAAGAAGTTGGAATGCTTTTTACATATCTGGGAATCTAAGAAATTATTTAAAAATCAAAAGTGATACATTTTTTCAATCAGATTTTTTTCCCCAACTTATTTGAGGGATACACAATGTGTCATTTTGTTCTACATATTTTTTTTCCCTTCTTGCCTAGAAGTCACCCACATGATGATCCCTTAGGAAATATCTATTAATCAAGTTCTCCCCTTCTCTGTCTTTCAGATGCCAGAGCTGGGCTTGAGCTGTACTATGAAAAGAAATAATCAATATTTCGTAGTACCTTTCACCAGAGGCTATCAAATGTAATGACAATCAAACACTTTTGTTCTTTTTCAAATTGGAAATCAATCACCATTACACATCTTTCCATTACCATTTAGCCATGGTTCATCAAATGTTTTATGCAGATGACTTTATTGCAGGGAGGAACATTTTAATGCCACTGACCTTCTCCCCTAGGGTGTGTATATTTCAAGCCGGCAAAATTGACAAGTATAATAGATAAAGTTTGTAACAAAATTTAGACCTTTTTCTCAGTTCTTTACTAAATAATGATACTATTTCATAATACCTAAGTTAGTTAATGTAGAATTTTATAGCTTAAAAATAATTTCATAGACATGATTTTATACAGTGTGCAACACAGCCATACCTACTTACATGAGAAACTGAAAATAAGTGGTCAGAGCTGCAAAGTGATCTGCCTAAGTTTACTTGCTAGTTAGCAGTCAGGACAAAATTAGAAATCTAGATCATCTGACTTATTCTGATGATTTATTCTACGTTTTCCCTTATAGACACAAATGACTCTGCAGTGTCACCATGAACCTGGGCATGCATGTGATATCTTTGTTTTCTATGACAACTGAGAAACTTAGAAGAATTTTATTTAGATAGTAAACCCTCTCCAAGTTCTTGGACACATATAGCAAGTACAACTTGTGAGCTCTTTTTGTTCCTTTCAGTATTCTAGTGCCACGGTGCACAAGCCAACTAAATCCCAGATTTCTTGTTTCGATTGACAGTGTATCAATCCCAAGTGGTTACCTGATCGTTTACTGAGATTCCTTCAGCAGTTTTATGTCTCTGATACCTAAAACATGGTGAGTCAGTGTATTTAACAACTCCATTTTGCTTTGTAAACTGGAAATCTTTCACAATATAGAGCCCGGGATATAGGTTGGGTGAGAAAGAAATGTTCAGATCTATATTTTTATCTGACACCAAGTCAGCTAAGCTTGATGAACTTGAGTTTCTATATCAGAAAAAAAAAGCATTTAACATTGATCTAATAAATATCTATTGAGCTCCTTCTACATGCCAGCCACTATACGAGCATGAAAATGTAAATGAGAATAGCTCTTTCACATAGATATTTGTGACTTCAAAAATAGTGTGTGTCCAGTCTGTGACCCTGTGCCGTAGCTCACTGGCCAGCTGGGAAGTGAGGTCTCGGACCTGTCCTGCCCCAACCCCTTCTGCAGACAAGTTCAGCTCAGCAGCTGTGGCCACAGCAGAGCCTGGGAACATTGCAGAAAGGATTGAGGCTGGTGCATCTTGAGTGAGTCACCAGAGGCACTGGGCAGGCTGATTAGGACTGAGACGGCTTCTGTTTACGTATAAATATCCTGCTAATCGGTGATGACAAGAGAGGAAACACAGGCAAATGCCAGTTCAATGGAGTTTGAAGTTTTCTGAAAAGTACATTTGATAGAGCTTACCAGAGTGTGGCAGTGGCTCTTTAATTATGCAGGAAGATATCTTTAGAAATGAATTGGCCTCGGGCTGAGTTAAAGGGAGTCGTTTTGTCACAGGTTGTCAGAGGAAGTCACTGAAAGTAAAGGAAGCCTTATTTTTCATTGTTTCTAAAACAATGGCTTTTGAGTATATATATATATATATTTTTCACTATGTACATGTAAGCGAGTGTGTGTGTGTGTGTGTGTGTGTGTGCGTGTAGGGGAGAAATCTCTTTTGATTAACTACAAAGCAAAGATCTTTATTTAATAGATTAATTGCAGGGCTTAGTCTCAGGGATGCTGTTTGCCTGCTAGCTCTGTTAACATGTGCTCTCCCCAGGGAGGTCGCTTCAGGCCCTGGCATTTCCTAAGGTCTACTCACCATTTATGAATTTTTAGTACCATTTTCTGCCCTCCAAATGGACCCTCGAAGCCATTGCAGAGACTCCTGATCCATTCAAAGAAAATGACTCCAAAACATTTTATCTTTTAGAATATAGCTTTGTTAATATTTCAGGACAGAACTACCAGATTCCACATAGGAAAGCTCTGTAGCACTGTTGAGTGGAAGGGATAGGAGGATATAACGTCTGCTTCTTTTTCAGTTTCAAGGAATAAGCCAATAATTAAGGGCTTACAGAAATTCCACAAAGCCCAAGGCAGGTTTTCCTGCATTTCGTTCATTATTTCCTGCTAGGTTCCCGATTGGATTTATGTGAAAAAAGTAAAAAGGTCAAAGCCATATTTGAGGTCTACACGCGTTGCTTTTGGTGCCCAAATTTCAGCCTCCATTGCTAGCCAGGGTTAGCCAATGAACTTCTGCCTTACCCAGGCTGCTTAAATTCCTGCTCTGATAATTCTTATGCTCAAGTGTACAAGCATTCTATCAGATGTCCCTGAACATCTGTCTTCCAATCTAATGTTTCATGCTTTGGATAAATCTTCATAGAGGAGGCCAACTCTGCTTTAATTAAGAAATTGGTTGTGCCTAACAACGGATTATTATACACAAGCATTAACCGTCACTAGCTAAATTCTTCATGTTTATGGGATGCCTTCACGATGACACATGACTCAATTCGGTCAAGGAAGCAAGACTAACACTTGGAATTGCAGGCATTTTAACAGCCTTTGAAAAAAATCATTTTTGTTACATGGGACTTCTGGATAGTTAAAAATAGCTAAAGAAGAGTATGTGATACAGACCATCACAAATCCTAAAATATTTACTCTTTGGCCCCTTATAGGAAACGTTGGCTGATTCCTGGCTGAGAATTTCTCCTGCCCTCTGTAGGGGCTCCACGTATGTGTTGAATGAATGTGGGCAGACGGGCACATGCGGTGAAGTGGGTGTTCTTCCCTGGAGTTAATTCCTGGCAGTAAGACCCATCCAACTGAGAGAACCTCAACTCCTTATCCTCCCACCACGAGCCACTGGCAGCTGGCAGAGACGATGGTGTTTTCTGTGTGGTTGTCATTTCCATCTCCATAGCGCAGATGTAGGTTAAGCATGTCAAAATCAGGAGCTATTCATCAGCTAGTGGAGAATATTCATTGTTATTTGGGCTGTCACTGTAATTAGCCCATCTTTTAGAAGCCTTTGCACCAAGGCTTGTTTGTTATTGGAGACTTTCCTCATCACCACCATTCACATGCATATTAGCGTTTCGAAAAGCATGTTGCTATTTTGATTTTTCTTAGGAGTTAAGACAAAATATTCAATATCTTTCTCTCTCGCTTCCCCACCCCTCAAAGCCCTTGAAGACAAAGCCCCGTGGTCTGCCCGTGTTGCTAATGGCCAATATTCCAGGGAGCCTTTGATAATGGCCCGGATAAAAGTGAAGAGCAGCCAGGCACAAAGTACACTGTAATAAGGTCACCAAAGCTGTAAATTACGGGTTTTCATCCTTAGATATGTCTCGCAGTGGCCTGAGAGTTTCGCTTCATTAAATGCGCGGAGTCTCAACTTCAGCTAAATCTCTCTAGAGATATTAAATGCTGAACATATGCAATTATGCCAAATGATGCTCCCAACTTGAACAGCCCAAGCTTGTTTTTAAAACATGGTGTCTCAATCGCTTACCCGTGTTTCCTCTGTCTTCACTGTCCCCTTCCCCTAGCCCACCGTGCCCTTCCCTTGAAAATAGCATTTTAAATATCAGCCAGAGCCCTGGCCCAGGCTGGCTGGCTGGCTGCACTTCACATCACAGTGACGATTCCCACAGGTTTTTAGAATCAAACCCTGCCTCTGTCGTCCACAGCAGCCTTTCCTGGCTACATTTTAATTAATTCCGTATGGTACAATGATGATAATCTGGCCCAAAATAAAAGTGAGCCTGAGTTAATGCTGTTATCATTAGAAAGATTTAAGGAACAGAGGCAATTAGGAAGTTCTAGAAATATTGTGAAGTGTGGAAGGGAAAAAGAAGAAACTGGTGCCCAAAACTCATTTATCATATTAGCAAATGTGAGAACATGAAGTCCTACCTGGGTTCCCCCCAGGGACCCCTTCTTTAACTGCATCTGCTAGTGAGCTCTATTTAATATCTGCACAGCCTGCGTTTTCATTATGGATGGCACTGAGACCAGGCTAACTACATCTGGGGGGGGCCTGGAGATAACAACATTTTCTGGATCAAGTTGGCGGTCTTCGTTGATTGGTCTGGGTGTCTTGCCTCACCCAGGCTCTTTTCTTTCGCAATATGTTTTCTTTATTGCTTTTCTTCAAAGTGGGATGATCAAAAGCCAACCTGTGGTGCCACCTACTTTTAGCAGTTTTCTACCCATGACTTACTTGTGCATTCAGTTAGTTAGTTAGTTCCACCCCTAGTTGCTAGCCCACACAACTGGGTATCCTTGATCTTATTATACTTCTCCGGTTACCAAGCATCCCTCTTGACTCTGAGCAGGATTTTCCCCTCCAAACTATTCTCAGAGATGCTTCCTCTATTAAAATTTATCCATCATGTGTTCAATCTATGGGACGTTGTTACCAACTAGCTGTCCTGAAAAATGATTTTAATATGAGCAAGAATTTATGACTGACAGCAATTGATATACGGACGCTTCCAGTGATATTTGCACCTCAACATGAGCAATGGTGGCAAGTCTAGTCCTCTCACATGAGACACAATTTTACTTTGAGATTGATCATGGGATCATGAGATCCCTGACATCTTTCAACTGATTTTGATACAAATTGCCAGATTGTTCTTAGGAACATTTGATATGGTTATATTGACAGTATATATGAGATTTCATCTATAAACCCCTCAATGGTAGTGAATAATAATTTTAAACTACTTAATGGGCAAAAATGTATCATTTTAAAAATTCTGATTTCTTTGAATCCTCTTAACTTTTAAAATTTTAAATTACTAGCATCTGTTTCTCCTCTTTTTTAAAAAAAATTTTCTGTATACGTCAGTCCTATATATTTCTTTTGAAGATGTTTCAAGATAAATAACAAAATCAAGTATAATAATAGTAAGGGAATACATATTGATAACTTACAGATAGGATTGCAGATTAAGTACAGGAAAGCCAGTTACATTTGAATTTCAAAAGACAAATATATTTTATTATGAGTATGTCCCAAATATTATATGAGAAGTCGTTGTTTATCTGAAATTCAAATTTAATGGACATGTTGATTATTTTTTGTTTGATATATCTTGAAACTTCATTCACATTCTCTATCTTTAGCCCTATCCCAAACTAAATGAAATGGGACTATCTTTAGTTTTGTTTCCAGACTTAACATCTAATTGCCTCCTCCGTATTTCTACTGGAGGTCTTCCAGGCATCTGAAAACTAACATGTCCGTAAAACTTGTAAATGTCACTTGTCCGCTGCCCTTTCCCAAGTCTATAGTTTTCCTTCTTTTCTTGTCTTATTTAGTTGTATCAGCATTTTACTGAGGTCAACTATCTTAAGTGTTATACTTCTTTTAATATACATTCTCCTTATACTCCTATCCAATCCATTAGCACATCGTCCAAATGTGCCTGAGATCCTACTATTTCTGGTTGTCTCCATTGCTACAGCCCTGGTCATAACATCTTCATTTTCTTCCTAGGTCATTGCAGAGCTTCCAAGATGTCTTCCTTGTTATTCATTTTGTACCATTACCATTTATCCTCCAAACAGCAGTGAGAGTGATCAGCTTATAATCGACCCTCCAAGAGCTTCCCATTGCAGTGGGAAAACATCCAGACTCCTCTACCGGGGCATTCCCTCATTAGCCCCAGCTGTACTACCCTTTTACACAATCCCCTGAAAACAACAACTCATTCCTGATTCAGAGCATTTTACTGGTTTCCCCTTTGTTGGGGACACCATTTCTCTGAAATTCATTGGGCTGTCCACTTCTATGCATTTGCTCGTCAATGTAAATGTCACTTCCTAGAGGATGACTTTCGTGACACCACAGGTTGCTGCCCTGATGGTCTCTTTCATAGCACTTCTTGCTAACTCAACTGATATGTCATTGTTATTTTGCATGTTCTCGGTTTTAACTCCCCCTTCTAGAATGGTAAGTTCAGAGATAACTTTTTTGTGTGTGTTGTATCCCCAGGGTTTCGGATTGTGTCCAGTGCATGGATAACACACAAGAATGCACGCTGAATGAGTAAATGAATAAAGAACAAATGATAGGTAACATATGCTGAACATTTGCGCTGTGCAGGCACTGTGCTTAGGGCTTTGCGCATTTACCCTATAATGTGATACACAGACCTCAATGCAGCCTAGAGTGACATCAGGCAATCAGATGTATGTTCTAGTCCACTTACGTTTTTTACTTACTTATAGATGACTGTTTAATCTCTTTTTCACTATTTTCAAAATTGTCAACAGTTCCTCTGCCTTCTTAAGTTTCAATAAATTACCTTCTCTCATAACTTCACAGAGAAATTAAACAGAAGAGATGTGCCATAGATTCCCACTACCGTATCTACCCATGTACAAGCAACCGTGTCCACACACGCCTCCTGTCTGTCTTTGCCAATGATGACATGTCTATGTTCCTTCCTAAAGTCAATGTCAACACCTGCCTATTATGTCCCATCTCTTGCCTACCTGGGGACATAGCTAGTTGCAGCCATGTTCCCCACTCTGACCTACATTATCAAATTTTACTCTCTATTACACCTATCAACACAGAAACATACTTCCATCTTAACCAAAAAAAGAAGAAAAAAAATCTTTGATCTTATCCTTTTCCAAGCTTTCACACTATTCACTTATGCCCTTTTGTAGTAAAATTCCTTTGTTAAAATGCTGTCTGTAATTTTTTCCTCCCATCTCCATCTCTCTCTCTGTCTCTCTCTCTCTCTCACACACACATTGAGATATAATTCACATACCACAAAATTCATCCCCATTCTCTCTTACACACATTTTAATTAGGGTTTTGCCCCCCAAATGTCACTAAATACTATATTTAATATCTTAAATGATACTTGTTGCTAAATCAAATAGTCAATAATAAATTCCCACCTAATGTGACATGCTGAAGCACTTGCTCCATCAGCATTCAGCAGATTGTCTTCCTTCTCTTTGATACATTTTCTTCACGTCGTCTCCAGAATTCACACATTATTTTGGTTTTGCTGTGACTTAACTGGTTGCTTCTTCTTGTCTTCCTTGCTTGATCCTTCTCTTTCTACTAACTTCCTAATTTTGGAGGTCTCAGGGCTCAGTCCTTGGTCCTTGTCTCTTTATTTCATTTATTTATTTATTATTTATTTTAATTCAGAGTATTATAGGGATATAAATGCTTTGGTTACATAAATTGCCTTTGCACAGCCTGAGTCAAAGCTATAAGCATGCCCATCCCCCAGCACTGTACCCATTAGATGTGAGTTTACCCATCCCTTCCTCCCCCCAACACCTATCCAACACCCAGTGAATGTTACTTTCATATGTGCGCCTAAGTTTTGATTGAATCAATTAGACCCAGTTTAATGGTGAAGTACGTATGGTGTTTGTTTTCCCATTTTTGTGATACTTCATTTAGAATGGGCTTCAGTTCCATCCAGGATAATGCAAGAGGTGTTAGTTCACCATTGTTTTTTGTGGCTGAGTAGTACTCCATGGTGTACATATACCACATTTTATTAAACCACTCATGTGTTGATGGACACTTTGCTTGTTTCCACATTTTTGCAGTTGTGAATTGTGCTGCTATAAACATTGAGTGCAGATGTCTTTTTTATACAATGTCTTTTTTTCCTCTTGGTAGACACCCAGTAGTGGGATTGCTAGTTTAAGATAGAAAACCATCCTCATATAGCCATCTGATCTTTGACAAAGCAGACAAAAGCATGCACTGGGGAAAAAGAATTTCTACTCAATAAATGGTACTGGAAAAAGTGGGTAGCCACAAGTAGAAGATTGAAACAGGATCTGTACCTTTCACCACTAACAAAAATCAACTCATGGTGGATAACAGAGTTAAACCTAAGGCATGAAACTGTAAGAATTTTAGAAGAAAATGTTGGAAAATCTCTTATAGACATTGGCCTAGGCAAAGAATTTATGACAAAGACCCCAAAACTGATCACAGCAACAACAAAAAATGAATAAATGGGACCTGATCAAATTTAAAAACTTCTGCACAGCCAACAAAAATATCACTAGAGCAAATAGACAACCTACAGAATGGGAGAAGGTATTTGCATGCTATATATGTGGTAAAGGGCTGATAACTAGAATCCACATAAAATTCAGGAAAATCAGCAAGAAAAAAAATGAAGCAATCCCATTAAAAAAATGGGCAAAGGACATGAACAAAAGAAGACTGACTAACGGCCAAGAAACATGAAAAAATGCTCAACATCTCTAATCATCAGGGAAATGCAAATCAAAACCACAATGAGATATCACTTAACTCTAGTGACAATGGCTTGTATCAAGAAGTTCCAATACAACAAATGTTGGTGTGTTTGTGGAGATAGAGGAACACTCATACACCACTGGTGGGACTGCAAACTAGTACAGCCTCCGTGGAAAGTAATATGCAGATACCTCAAAGAGCTACAATTAGAACTATCATTTGATACAGCAATCTTACGTTCTTCTTGCTCTCATCCAGCCTCATGGTTTTATATCTTTAGCACAGACCTTTCTCCTAAACTCTTCAGTTATATACCCAGCTACCAATTTCTCATCTCCACTTGAACAACTTAGAGACATCTCACATTCAACATATCTTAAATCAAACATGTTCCTTTTGCAATTTTCCTACCTCAGATGATAGCAACTCCATCCTTCCAGCTGCTCAGATCAATTGAGGTTAAAAACTTGATATCTTTGATTCTTTGACTGCTCTCAGATTTTTCATTTGTCTCATATTTCACAGTTAACTCATCTTGTGCTTAGATCCATTTTCTCCATATACAATATGCTGTCACTCATCACCACTCTTACTGCTACCTTGTACAACACAGTAATTTGTCCCCTGCAATAGTTCTGAGCACATCTCCTTGCCTCTACTCTTGTTTCCCCACAATCTGTTCTCAACACAGCAACTGGAGAGAAAATTTTAAATATAAGTTATATTTTGTAATTCCTGTTGAAAACATTGCAATGGCTCTCCATTAAACTTAGAGTAAAAGCAAATTATATAGGAAAGCTCACAGATGTTCTACATGGACTGCTCCCTCTTTCCTTTTGGTTTCCTCTACTACTCTCTCATTTGCTCAGTCCATCCTGGATGCTTGTATCCATGTTGTTTCTGCCTTGTGTATGATTCTGCCTTGGGCCTTTCAGTTTGGTTGTTCCTTTTGCCTAGAATACTTTTCTCTAGATACCTGCTTTCCTAATCCTCTCTTATCTTCCACGTCTTGGCTCATATCTCAGTGTGGTTAATTTTACATCTCCTGGCAATTGTCCATTGCTTCTCTGATTCTGTTTCTAATTTTTTTTTTTTTTTTTGGCACAGCACTTATGACTTCTAGCATACTATGTACTCTATTTATTATTTATGTTTATGTTTTCTGTCCCCTTCCATTGGCTAGAATATAAACTCCTTGAGATCAGGGATCTTTAATTTGTTCATTAATGTATCTCAAACACTTAATACTCCCTCAATAAATATCATTGAATATATGCAGTTATTAGGAGTATGTGTTCTGCAGTCAAGTTGCATGGGTTCAAATTCCACAATTGGTGAATGGTGCTATAGAAGCCACTTGGAATTTTTAAATTTGAGGTTACCTATCTGGGAAAGAAAAAGAGTTAATAATCTTGTCTACTTCATAGAGTCATTGTAAAGATTAACTGAGGTAACGTGCAAATTTCTTAGATTTATACTAAACTTACAGCAAGCTCTCTAAAAGTTTCAGTTATTACTTATTCTCTGCAACAATCTTATGAGAACAACACTATTGTTATCCATGTTTTCCAAGTAATATAAATTGAATCTTAGAGAGCTAAACAATTTGATTAAGAGACAGAAAGTAAGTGGCAGAGCTGGGATACAAATTCAGTTTCATTTGGCAACACATTTAATGTTCAATTTCTTCTCATAGTCTATGATGCTTTTGAAAATGGAATAATATTTTCCTATTACATCTCCTAACTGTGGGTATATAAGAAACTATTGATTTTTATGTATTTATCTTGTATAGCCTATCATATGAGCTTTGTCCTTCTAATGCTTATTTCAAATCTTGTTTCAAATACTTATTTTAAATCTTATTTCAGATCTTATTATGTTGACGAGAAATTCCAGAAAATATTCGATAGTAGAGATAGCAGGGCATTCCTAGTTAATTTAAGTAGCTTATGTTGTTTATGGGAAAACTTGTAATGCTAATTATTTATTGTCATGTTCACTCTGGACTTAAAATATATGTTCTTTATATTGCTTAAGAGATATTCTCTTAGTCTTAGAGTTTTGTATATTTTGTTAAGAATGTTAGAATTTATCAACTACCTCCACATATTATTTTAAATAACCCTAGGAGAATATATAAGACAGTAGTTGTAAATACTTGTTCAATCTTAAAGAAAAGTAAATTATGAATTGTAGATACCACCAAACAGTACTGATTTGGGGTGTGTCTATTGCTTTAATGTCTGAGGTACTTTGATGGAAACTTCACTCTAAACATATGTGATAATTCTCATATGCTGCGTGAGGCACCTTGCTGCTTTTCTCAATCCTGTCTCCATGTAAAACCAAACCTTCAGGCACCTGTTAGAAAGAGCTGTTGCTCTCATGGCTCATAGGATCACACTATGTTCTATCTTCCACTCTCTACTTCAAATCCTTTCTTCCTGCCTTGACATTTCCCCTTCTAGAAAGACTGGCTATTGTTTCCAAGTATCTGCTGCTCTACTTGGTATGGAGATGGTATCACCCCACCTGTTGATATCGGGTGTGTTGACAGTGATTTGCACTGGCCAATAAAATGTGTGTAGAATGACACATGCCATGTCTGGGCGGAGATTTAAAAGTCATAGAATTGTTTCATTATCACTCTCTTCCCTCCATTACAAGAGCAGCACGGACCATACAGGACCTTAACTTTTAACCCCAATTTCAATATAAAGGCAAATGGCAGAGCTATGTCCTGGTAGATGATGTTTTCCTTGGGTTGGGGTTAAGTGTATTATAGAAGTGGAAGAGCAGGAAGCAAATACTTGTGACTGAGAGAGAAGCTTGTTTTCTTTTTTACCTACAATACTGTCTTCTGCACCCTGTGGGAGAATTATACATCCCCAATCCATGCATTTACCACTTCGTCGAAAAAATGTCAGTGAAATGGGTGTGCCACATCTGAGAAAGGCTTTATTATCTCTCTGCCACAACCAGAACAGATTGGCCCAGACAGGGGCTGTTTCTTCAGTCTCGTTTCTAGAATGAAAACATATGACAGCAGAAATGCAGCCCAAACACAATGCATATTGCATGCATGAAGTAAATCTTTGCTGTTCTAAGCTACTGATAGTTTGGGGTTGTTTGTTAGCATTGCAAAAGCTGTTATACCTTCTTTTCCTTCAAACCCAATGTCTTCTTCTCCATCTCCTATGGTGACCAAATTTTTAGAGAGCCAACCTGGGTCATAGCCATACCAAATAAGCAAATAAACACATGACATTATATATGATTAATAATTACATGCATATATGTTATGACCTTACAAAAACATATAGAATATAGATATCAATGTAAAATTTATGCTATTCTGTATTGTCTACTTTTCTGTGACATAAATGCTTTTATTTAAGCAAAATAAGACTAGTTAACAGTGACAATTAATAGTAATTAATAGTAGCACTAATTAATGTGTGTGAAAAATAAAGCAATATTTAATAATGTTTCTTTCTGTCCTGTGGCATAGTGGTTTATTTTTAACCTTTAAAAAAGTTCTTACTTGGGTTGATGAATTTGTAGGCTATATTATTTTATTTCCTAACATATATAAATATGTGATTTTAAAATGAGAACATATTTAATAGGATTAATTAAAAGAAGTTACCAATATTTGATTTTAAAACAACATATTTCTTTCTGTGCCATAAATATTTATATTTTTCCTGCTTCTTTTTGTAATAATTCTTCTTTGAATTGCCTGTAGCTTTGAGAACATCCTCCTTTTTTATGTAGTGGTAAAATTTCATATAGTCAAGTGCACAATTCACTTTGACTTGCAGATCTGTTTTGATTAAGAAGATGTTACACTCATTCTTAGAGTCAGTTCAATATGGTAGCATCAAGCTGAATACCTTTTCAACAAAAATATTTGAATATAGAATATTCGAGATTTTACTTACTGGCAACAGCAGATACTAAACTTATAGACATTCCCTTATACCTCCCCAAAACTAAATTTACTTTATTGATAGCGTGGTTTTTTTTATAAAGTTTTCTTTGTCAGAGAACATGGTTTTAAAGCACAGAGGTAATTTGAACTTAGGAAACCAAATTCAATTCCAAATAAATGAGAGTTTTAGTAAAGAAATTGAGAAAAGCCTATTTAACTTGGTTTCCCTTATCTAGTGACATCTTTAAGCTTTAAGGCAATCTTTTATTCTAGTATAAGTTTCTGTCTCAATCTACACAAAACATTGAACAACTCAAAGGAAATTAGTTCATCTTTTTTTTTTTTTTTTAGGCTCTTCATAGCCACTTCAAGGATTACCAAATAATTTTGGAAAAACAGCATAAAAAATTCTGTTTAATATAATTCTTTGCTTCACTCTCCTCAATGTATTCCCAAATTAGAGAAGGTCATTCTTCTTGCCCCAAACTTTAAACATATGATTTTATGGAGGGCCGTCATTAAAACTCTTACACACTGTTGGTGGGACTGCAAATTAGTACAACCTCTATGGAAAAAAGTAGTCATCTACCTAAAAGAACAAAAGATATTCTATGAAAAAGACACCTGCATGCAAATATTTATAACAGCACAGTTCATAATTGCAAAGATGTGGAAACAACCAAGTGCCCATCAATACATGAGTGGAGTAATAGATGTGGTATATGTATACCATGGAATTTTACTCAGCCACAAAAAACAATGATGATAAAACACCTCTTGTATCCTGGATAGAGCTGGAACCTATTCTACTAAGTGAAGTAGAAGTATCACAAGAATGGAAAAATAAGCACCACATGTACTCACCAGCAAATTGGTATTAACTGATCAACACTTAAGTACAAATATAGTAATAACATTCATCGGTGTCCGGCAGATGGGAGGGGATGGGTATATACACACCTAATGGGTGTGGTGTGAACCACGTAGGGGATGGACATGCTTGAAACTCTGACTCGGGTGGGGCAAACGCAATATGTGTAACCTAAAGATTTGTAGCCCCATAATATGTTGAAATAAAAAAAAAATTAAAGGTAGGGAGATTCCTTAAAGAAATAAATGTAGACCTAACATTTGATCCAGCAATCTCACTACTGGGAATCTACTCAAAGGAAAAGAAATCATTTTATCAAAAACACACCTGCACTTGAATGTTTATCATAGCACAATTTACAATTGCAAGTTATGGAATCAACCTAAGTGCCCATCAATCCATAAGTGGATAAAGAAAATGTGTGTGTGTGTATGTGTGTTTCTACGTATGTAGATGTATATATACACACACACATACACCATGAGGTACTACTCAGCCATAAAAATGAATGAAGTAATGTCATTTGCAGCAACTTGGATGGACCTGGCTACCACTATACCAAGCAAAGTATCTCAGGAATGGAAAAACAAACATCACATATACTCTCTAGTAATTAGGAGCTAAATCATGGGCACACACAGGTACAAAGAAATGTAAAGGATCCTGGAAACTGAG
Source organism: Microcebus murinus (assembly GCF_040939455.1). Lineage (NCBI taxonomy): Eukaryota > Metazoa > Chordata > Mammalia > Primates > Cheirogaleidae > Microcebus > Microcebus murinus. Next base: position 7,527,776 of record NC_134127.1, on the reverse strand, counting down.
AATCGGGAAGGGTGGAATGCAGTGAGAGGTAAAAACTTACCTATTGGGTATAATGAACACTATTCCAGTGATGAGCACACTGAAAGCCCTGAATTAAGCATCATATAACCTTTCCATTAACAAAAACATTTGTACCCTCCGAATATTTTGAAATAAAAAATAAATGAATTAAGAAAACCCAGAAAGATGGTAGATATATATTCACATATATCTCTAAGTACAGTAAATGCAAATGCACTGAACACTATGATTAGATGACAATAGGTCACCCTGGTTGGAGTGTATATTGGTACAATCATGTTGGGAAACTGTCAATGTCTGCTAAAGTTAAGCATATGTAAACACTATCATCTAGCAATTCTACTCTTAAGTGTTTACCTTTAAAAGCACATACATATACGCACAAAAAGATGTACTATAATGTTCATAACTACACTTTGTCATTGCTCCAAACTTTCAAAAACTCCAATGTCCATCATTAGTAGAATAGTTAAATAATATCATACACTCATTACAATGGACTATTATACAGCAATAGAAATGAATGAGCTATATTACATACACCAACATAAATGAATATTACAAGTATAACAGAAAAACAAACCAAATAAAGACTCCAGACACATAAAAGTATGTACAATATGATTTTAGGTATATAAAACTTAAAATTCATGATGATTAAAATGAAGATACTAATTATCTTAAGGGGTTTAGTGACTGGATGAAGGACATGGACTCCTCTTTTTGGTTCTTTGTTCTGAATACATCACTGTGTTTACTTTGGAAAAAATTATTTAACTGTACATTTATTATCGAGGATGTCATAGTTCAACAAAACATTTTCTTAACAAACACCAATCTTGTTTAATAAAATATGACTCTGCCTACTCATTTCAGGGTGAGGTCAAAACTTAGGTGGATTTGGAAATAAGACAATATTAATATTTCAAGAATGATCTTAATTCTAGCAATTCTGCTGAAAGGGTTAGAGAGATTTCTAGGGTCATTAAGCATGTTGTTTGGATGTATATGGATTGAGGCTATATATAGATAGCTACCTGTTAATTGGTCACTGAGTCGGACATTATAAGTTGATTCCTTTAGGAAATTTGCAAGCAATTCTTTGTATTGTTTGCGAAGTACCAGGAGAAGAAAATGTGAGACATATATAAAGTAATATTCTATTTAGCAAACAATGGGATAGCACTGATCCAGCTTCCTGGCTTGCATCTAATTAAACTAATGGAAATGTGGACGTTATTTCATGCCCATTGCCACATATCAGTTCAGTCTTAGACAAAAGGACCTTAAGTCTAAGAGAGACATCCGAGTTTCCAAGAAGCCCTCAGAATAAAGTTCCTTTCCTGCCTTTTCTTTTTCAGACGACTCATTAATACTTTTTAAAAATTGAAATCTAACTCCACTTAGCTTAGAGCAAAGCTGCTGTGGTCCTCATGGATCACAAAATATTGTGGCCTCTTTAAAAGTCCAAGTGAATAATTTAATTCTGGCCAATAAATGTAATAAGTTCCTTCAGCCCAACCCTGTCCTTACTTGAGGGACAGATTAATAAAGGTGAAAAGTGAGTCACATAAGTGGTGCATTGATTCTTTTAGAAGCCATTGAAACACTGTGACCACTGGGGAAATCATGGAGGCAAGATTTGGCAGAGCTGTATGGCTGGCCAGGGATAGACCTGTGAATGTAGCACAGAAGGGCTGAAAACCCCTGGAATCCTCCAGATTCCTGCTAAACCTTCCATTTTAAAAATGTTTTGGATGAATTACTTTTAATATTCAAATCTAAAGTTGACTTCTTGGTTGGGCGGGGTGGTTGGGACACAAAGTAGTGGTGGGATGTGGGGCATGTAGTTTATCCTTCCAAATAGCAGGGCATGTGGTTTCATGTAAATTTTTTGCATCATTTGTTAAGCATCCTAAAGAGAAGAAGTGAGGCATAAATATAAGTCAACATTATTTATCACGTAAAGCAATCTTCCTCACAAATAGACATTCAATGAGGATGGACAGTAAGATCAAATGAATTTTGTCTGATTTCTTCAGAAAAATATGATTTTAAGACTTCTAATCCATGTTCCCATTCTCTACATCCAATAATATAAATGGACACACAGACATACAAAACCAAGACAAAACACTTTATTTCAATTATCAAGAATTCTGATAGAGGGAAACCCCCCAAACCCTCTACTATAACCAATCAGGAAAGTGCCTATTATATTTTATTTTTCCTTCCCTTCTAAGAGACCCATTCAAGGTATATAGGTGTTTTATGAACCACTGCTTTATCTTCCAAAGAACTAGCGGCACTAATTACTTGTTAATTACCAACCATTTCAATGTTACATTTACGTTTTAAAATAATAATTACTATGAACATATTACATTCAGTTTATGAGAAGCCTCCTGTGCATGCACATTTTATTAACAGAACCAACATGATTGCTACTTTGCTTGTATGTTTTATTTATTTCCATATAGGTTTGATTCCTTTGCAGTTTCTCATTTTTGCCTGTTGTATAATTCATAGTTTATATAATATGTAGTGGGTGTATGACATCCTCATTTTATTAGCTACACTATAATTTCCACACCCTGGAAAAATGAAGTTTGGTCTTGGGAAGTTTTATTCAGTTATTTATTTATTTTTTACTTTTGGGCATAAAACATATTTGCAAACCATTTTCTCAAGACACATTTTTAATTTGGACCTATATTTTAAATTTCCTTTTAACCTCGTAGGATCCCAAATAGCACCAATTGCTGTAGTTTTCTAAGTCCTACTGGTACTTAACAAGAAACTGGAAAATGTTTATTCTCTGAATAAGCCAAACCTGAGAAAAGTCTGACTTCAAACAGTGGGAATTTGATGTTTTCAAATTGGAAATGCAGTCACACTTCACGAATTTATTTATAACATTTAACCAGAATCCGACACGGCTATCAATTATAGGACATAAAGAAATTTATTTGTCCAATAGTGACTAAAGTACCACAAGCTCATCGAGATCAATTTTAAAAAGGTTAAACATAAGGATTCGATTTTCAAACTGTCTTAGCTTTTAGAGTCTGAAAGATTTGGATAAGAATTCAAGTTAAGATGTCACTTTGGCTATAAAATTCCTGAAGCTATTTTTTTTTAAATGTAACTGCTCTTTTACTCTTAATCCTTTCAATTTGTACTGAGCATCCACTACCTGCTCTACTGTGTGATTGTACATAAAAGATGGTCTGAACCAAGGTCTGACGCTAAGAACACAGAATGGGAGAGTAGTGATTCTAAAATAGCCAGGTGGTTTGGGATAATAGCACAGTCTATTGGAAAGAGTTTTGGACAGAATATTGGGAAGGAAGGTTAGAGCCTAAATGTTGGGGTGCATTGAATGCTAGGCTAAGGAATTCATTTGGAAATATAATTAATACTAATCAGGTTCTACCTACACTATTCCTATAGCTTCCTAACTGATATCTTTGCTCCCAGGCTCATCTGAAATTTATCTATCCATCGGGGTGAGAATGGTTTTCCAAATTGCAAATCTGCTCAAATCACTCTCCTATCTACCTTTCTAAGGCTTCTTATTTCTTTCAGGATAAAATCCAAACTCCTGAGCCGAGCACACAAGGCCATTCATGACCTGTCACCTGATTCCTTCCACAGCTCATTTCATTTATCTCCACGTCATCTGTCAGCTTCTTAAAGTTTCTTAAAAGCCTCGTACTTTTTCACTTTGCAATAAAACCCTCTCTGAACAAAAAGACTCCTGGATACCATTTCATCTATCTCCTTCTTATCTTTCTAAAGGGAGCTCATAGAGTGCCTTTCATTAGGATGTTACACTCTTACAAAAAGTGTAATTTGGACACTTCTACTCTGTGCTACTGTAGAACCCTGTAGTTACTACTATTTTGACAATTATACTATTTGTTAATTACTCACTTCCCCCCCCCCCCCAATAGACTATGACCTTCTTGAGGGCTGGGATTTTGACTTTTTCCTTTATCTAGAAGGCCTACAAATGGATGTTCAAATTATCTGTTGGAAAAATGGATGCTTGGGCTTGGATGTGGCATGATTGGGGCTGTGCTGTAGAGAAATTAATCTAGCAGCAGTGAGAATGGGTTAGGAGAGGTGGAAGAATACTGGAATGTGGGGATGAGGAACAGGTGAGGAAGGCAAGATCACAAACATTTTGGTCTCACCAGTAACTAATAATTCCTAGCGCCACTCTGTAGACTCATTTTATTTGTGTGGCTCTCACTACTACCTATAGCAAGATCACTCCCAAATCAACATTTCCAGTCTTGATCTGTCTCCTACATTTCCGAGAGACATTGGAATGGAGTAAAAATATGAGTTTTGGAGTCAGATAGATCTGAGTTCCTATTGCAACTCTGACATTCAATGTTACTTGTCAAACTAGTCTTAACCACTGTATTTAAAAATTCAGAGAATTGGCTTCTTCTGCAAAGAGGAAATGATTTGTATCACAAAGAATGCTAAGGTATGGAGCAGGTAAGATTTACAATAGTATCCCTATATTCATTCTTCCTTCCAATGTTGAAGTCCTAAGAGAGATCCTTCTAAAATTCAGGGGTAAACTTGGGGGTAATGCCCCAAGTTTAAAATGCTCTGTTTCCTTTAATCTATATAATAGAGTTCAAACTTTCTAGTCTGACCTAAATGCTTAAATCCTTGCATTGTCTTTCTAGTTTCACACTCAAGCTATGATCTTTTATATATCCCAGGCAGTCTTGAATTCACATGCCTGTGTATAACTGTTCCTTTTTCCAGGATGTATTTTTCCTTCTTCTCATGATGAAACTTTTTTTTTTTTTTGAGACAGAGTCTCGCTTTGTTGCCCAGGCTAGAGTGAGTGCCGTGGCATCAGCCTAGCTCACAGCAACCTCAAACTCCTGGGCTCAAGCAATCCTGCTGCCTCAGCCTCCCGAGTAGCTGGGACTACAGGTATGTGCCACCATGCCCGGCTAATTTTTTCTATATATATTAGTTGGCCAATTAATTTCTTTCTATTTATAGTAGAGACAGGGTCTCACTCTTGCTCAGGCTGGTTTCAAACTCCTGACCTCAAGCAATCTGCCTGCCTCGGCCTCCCAGAGTGCTAGGATTACAGGTGTGAGAGCCACCGAGCCTGGTCATGATGAAATTTTATTCTTCAAGATGGGCCTAATATAGTTTCTGGGAGTGCATTTCTGAATCTGTTATTAAGGATGTTAGTTTCCTCAAAGCATACATTAACATGTGTATTAAACTGCCGCCATGTTTAAGCAAATATCCAAACACAATCTATGTGGAACCTTATAAACTCCTGGGTCCTGAGGGGTGGAATGGGTGAGCAAGACACACCCAGCTCCTTCCTGAAAGCATGCTATGATGTATTAGTTGGAAGAACAGTAATTCATGGGGTTTAAACTCCCCCTATGTGTAAGGTGACAATCAACTGAATTTCACGTGGAAGCATCTATATGTCTTATAAAGCACTAGGTACTGAGGGTTACAGTGGTGACCAAGAAACACATGGTCCTATCATCAAAGAGATTACATTTTAATTGACAAAGAAGGTTTAGCTAAATAAGCTGAACTAAACTGTTATTTCAAGGGGGGCAGAGAAAGATCTTCCAGATATTTTAAACATCTCCCTTGCAGAGGAATAGAACAGTGATAACACTCATTGTGCTCCAAGATTACAAACTAGATAAATGATATTTGCTACCCCAGCGCCAGACACTCCATGGAGATAGATGAAGTAGCATTGCCTTCAAGGTAGTATTAATATCAATATAAATGCCGAGCATTCCATGAAAGTATATTTGTAGAATTGTAGAACTCCAGTCCAGCTTCGAGACTATATTCTAGAGTTGCAGAATCTCATTTCTAGTGTCTGAGAATTACATAGCGGGTGGAAGTTGAGTCATTGTTGAAAGTTATGCTTTTTTAAACTCATTTAAATGATTTTTAGGTAATCATGGCCACCACCCCTACACCACCCCCCAAAAAAGGAAAATAAAAATGAATAAATAAAAAGGAAAGGAAAGAAAAACAAGAAATGCAATTTGATCCTAAATGAAAACAGGTCACTTGAAATCAGTTATCCAGGATGTTTTGCTCATCTTCTCACTAAGTAGGAGAATAGGGTAACTTGCCTTAGGCTATTTGGAGAAAAATACAACTTTGCAATTCTAATAAATAATGAAAATACTTCCCTGGAGTTTTTGAGCCTATTCTTAAATTTATCCATTTTGGAATATAAATTCCTTTAGGGCAAATATTATATTATATATAACACTAGGAAATGATACATGCTTTATAAATATTTTAGAAACCTAAGAAACTAATTGTGGGGAGAGAAGACTCATTAGTTGTTATTTCGGCGTGAACAAACCACTGTTGCAGTAGTGCTCACGTGTAAGATGATTGAAAGAAACCCTTAGATTCGGAGATACACCAAATCACATTGTTAGTGTTTAGTACAGGGACAAACATCATGAGTTATTCCTTCTCATTCAGTCTTCAAGAAAGATATTCTTCAGCTACCCCATGTCTTCACAGGATTAAATCACTGCTCACGTCTATGTGGCTATTTTCACCCACAGATATTTAAAAAATTCTGAAATTAGGATTAGAAGGGTAAAAAGTTCTGCTGCTGCTTCTGTTAAAACTCATAGGCTGATTCTAATCACCTAATATATTAGCCCCGATTTTTTCTTAATCCAGGGTCTGGGACTCATGAAATCTTCTTGAATCTATTTATAGTGGTTCATGAACTAAGAACAAAAGAAAGCATATATATTTTTTTTATTGATGTTATGGGCTGAATTATTCCCCACCCACCGCCCCACTTAAATTTATATGTTGAAGTTCTAATTCAAAGCACCTCAAAATGCAACTATATTTGAATAAAGAGTCTTCAAAGAAGTAATCACATTAAAATGAGGTTTTTTTTTTAGGGTGGGCCTTAATCCAATGGCAGGTCCTTATAAGAAGAAATGTGGACACAGGCACCCACTGAGAGAAGATGATGTGAAGACATAGGAAGAAGAAAGCCACCCAACAAGTCAAAAAGGGAGCCCTCAGAAGAAACCAACCTAGCTGACTCTTTGATCTTGGACTTCTGGACTCCAGAACTGTTAGAAAATAAATTTCTGTTGTTTAAGCCACCCAGTATATATTACTTTCTTTGGAAGCCCTAGCAAACTAATATAATTGGTTACTCTGAAATTTATCGTGGTAGACATCTGCCTACATCGTCTGTAACATCCATTTTGTGGAGACAGACCCTTTTACCAAATAATACCCTAATTTACTGTTTGGGAATTAACCATTTCTCCAACGTTAGCCATGTAGTTTGTCCTGACTCAACTTTGTGCTCTAGGGATGAGCTCTGGCTTGTGCGATCATAGCCAAAACTCCTGTATAGTGAGATAAACATTGAAAAGCACCAGGACCAGTGATATGCAGTGAGATATTTTATAAGGCTTCCAGGTTTAAAAAAAAAAAAAAAGTTCTTTTCCCATGTGGTTCTAACAGAAGATGTTCTCTTTCTACTAGACACAGCTAGGGGATGGTAGAACTCTGGGTGATCCTGGAAGTTCTGTTGTTATCATGAGAGAAAAATCTGACTGAGAATGGAGCTAACAGGCAATCAGTGCAAAAATATAGCAGGGAAACTGAATCTCACTTATATCTTTTAAACCTCCATCAAGCTCCAACTGTTTGGGCAACTTCTGGACTATTCAGTTGTGTGAACAAATAAATACTTTTGATGGTTAAACAGGGTTGAATTAGGTTTTCTTTTATTTATTTACATATAGAGTGTCCCATATGGTGCATTATATTATTTTAATTATGAGATTCTAGACATTGTCTCGGATAATCAATAGGCATTGTTGCCATATTACGATTGCACAAAATCCAGACTTTACTATGGCCCACAAAGTCTTATATTTCCTGGAGTCTTGCCTTCTTCTCTGATTCTATCTCTTATTCCTCTGAGCCAGCTCCATTCTGATTCATATGCACCGGCCCTCCTAATAGGGCCAAGTTAACTTCTACCTAGGACGTCTACAAGTGCTTCTCTAGTTGCCAGGATGCTCTTCCTCCAGATCTTCATATGGTCTGCTCACTCGCACCCATTCCGAGTCTCTACTGTGACAGCGAGATTGTGTTCATCCCACCTACTACTCCCAAGTATTTAGAGCACTGCCTGGTATATATTATGCATTCAGCAATATATCTCAGATGAATGAGTGACTTGAAAAATGCTGTTTCCATTAGAATTATGAAGCTCTGTCAGATGTTTTTCAACAAGAAACATGACTTTAGTTACATGTATATGTGTGTGTATTAGTGTATATATATATATATATATATATATATATCCGTAAGCAAAGAGAGTTGATATTGGTGTAGATTTAGGACAATCAGCATATCAGCGTGTACTTGCTTCTCGTGAGTTTGCTTTAAGGTCTACAAATAAGTCAGGAAATGGATGTGAGCTAGTTCTGCGCCAAGAAGTGCTCATTTGAGTCTACAGTTTCTCAGGGTTCAAGTAATCCAGAGTCATATAAATCTAATGGAATATCCCCAAGCTAAGTCTCAGGATTGTGATCTTTGGCAGTGAATGCTCTCATATTTAGATAAAAGAGCTGGCGGGATTGTGAATTCAACTCATGCTGTAATTAAGCAACCCTCATGATCAGATTTTGAACCAGTTTTGGCTATGTCAGCCTTTAGCTATGAAAGAGAAGGAAGTCTTTTATGGCTTTCTGGCCCTCTCGCTAAGGCTTGAACTAAGAATTCCAGAATATTAGCTTATAATTTTCTTTCTTTAAGTGTATGTTAAAAGCACATTCCTTTTGTTCTGACTTCTTATGTTAACATTCTATCATAGAGACTCCTTGATATGCTAAAACATCTTCTTTTAATAGGCACTTCCTTCCAGGTGTCAGTAAAACAAGAAACAATTTTAATAACTTCCTTGATGACATACACCTTGGATCACCAATATCCTGTTTCCTAATGACATCTGGAACTCATATCCTTGAAACCCAAGCAGGTGAGATCATCAATACCAGATTCCATCCTGGATGATCTATTTGCATCAATGACATCTAGAGAGACAGAGAGAGAGAGGGTGTGATGTGTTGGAATTCAGCTGTGGGAAACTGAAATCACTTTAAATTTTTTGAGTACGATTTAATATAGAAAGCAGGTACTTGTACCACTGAAACACACCCCTGAACTATCCTACCATAGGAATAGCTGCCTCTGCCATATCTGCTTTCTGTGTTTGAAACCAGAGTGATGCCATTCAAATGCAATATGATTGCTCTGTGACAAAGCCCCAGAGAATTCAGTTGACTTCCTTTGCTCTTTGGGTAAAGAACAGAATTCTTCAGTCATAAGTAAAAGGCATGAGAATATTGAGTGTTTCCGTAGTGGTGTTCCAGGTCTAGTAATTAGCTTTGAACAGTAGGATTGGTGGCGCTGAAGAAATCCCCACTTTTGTGGTTGTGACTATAATTTTGCTGTTGTTGTTTGCTGTGTCCATAGGTCTTTTCCTAGATTGAAAATTTATGTAAAACAGTTAGTATGTTTTATTCCTTTGTTTGCCAGCTTCTATAGTGATTTTTGTAAATTTCTGCTGTTATTCTAATATTTATTTATTTTCAAAAATTTATTTTTTTTCTCTATGGTTGCTTTAAAAAAATTTTTTCCCCCTGATCTTTGATGTTCTGCAATTTCACTACAACAGGTTTATATGTGAATTTCTTTTCATTTCTCCTGCTTGCTATGTCTTATGATTCCTGGGTTTGCAAACATGTTTTTCATTAGTCCGAAAAATTTTCATCCATTATATCTAAAAATATTATGTCTCCTTTCTTTATTTTTCTTGGACTCAATTTATGTGTGTATTATACATTGTCAATCTGTTATGCACATTTTCAATGTATATTGCATATTTTTAATCTTGTCTCAAGGTACTACCTTCTGTATCACTTTATTGGATTTACCTTAAAGTCTCTTAAATCTGCTCTTTAACTTGTCCATTATTATTTTTTATTTGAAGAGCTGTACTTTCCATTTCTAGTCCTTTTTTATTTTTATTGTCTATTCATTACTGATGGCTTTTTAAAAAAATTCTAAAATATTAAGGGGTACAAAAGTTTTTGTTACCTGGATACACTGTATAATGCTGAAGTCAACACTTTCAGTGTGTCCAACTCCTAGGCAATTTTCATTGTACCCAATATGTAAGTTTTTAATGTTCCCCCCTGCCCCATTCATAGTTGCCAATGTACTTTACATCTCTTTGTGCCCTTGTGTACCCATGATTTACTTCCCACTTATTAGTGAAAATGTGTGCTTATTTGCTTTTTTATTCCTGAGATACTTTTCTTAGGATAATGGTCTCCAGTTCCATTCAAGTTCTTGTAAAGGACATTAATTCATTCCTCTTTAGGACTGAGTAGCATTGCATGGTATATATATCACATTTTCTGTATCCACCCATAGCTTCTTATTGCAAACTTATCTTTGAGATTTCATCAGTCATTTCTGTGTATGCTTGACATACGACCCTATATATGTGTATGGTAATCTCAATATTCAAAGTTCTTGGGGTCTAAATATGTTGTTATTTCTGATGACTTTGATTAATAATGGCCGCTTCCTAAATGGCTTGTTAACTTTTTTAGTTGTAAACTGATTGTTTGGTCTTAACCTGTATCACCTGACTTGAAAAAGATTTCCTCCAGGTGGGAACTGTTGATCTTCCTGACAGTCAGGGTACCAGACCCATCTGGGATTCCTATACCCACATTAAGAGTTTAGTTTATCCCATGTGTATTATGCTTGGTTACCCAATTTGCAGGAAGAACATAGCTTTGTATTGAGAAGGCCATGCTGTAGGATCTACTTCAGAGTAAGCCTGCCCCTCCAGATACCCAGTTATTTCTGTCTGCAATTCCCTGCCAGGTCATGCTTTAGAAATTGAGGAATGTCTTTGAAGAAAACTCTTCTACTTATTGTGAGATTACTTCAAAGATTTGTCAAATGCAGAATATATTTGTTTTTTTTAAAGTGTACTAATTCCACAGAATGCCTAGTCACCTAAATGCCAAAATCTTAAGTTTACAGTTAGTTATTTAGGACTGATGATGTTATCCAAAACTATGAGAAAATAGACGACTTTGAGCTATTTAGGAATTCATATAAGTGTAGTTTTACTCCAAAATAACTAGGGATACATATGTCAGATCTTTTACTGTAAGATTTTGTGTTAAACTCAGACAGACAGAACCCCATGCAGCCTTTGATCTTTGTTTTCTTCTCTCCTGCTCATTTCTCTTAATTCTATTCCCCGAAACGCATCTGGAAGTCAGTATAGTCTTATGCAAACATCTCCTTTTGCTTCCACAAGTCAAGTCAATTTCTAACTTGTAAATATGGTTCTTCCCTTTCTTGAAACTCTGGGGAAATTTAGAGTGGGTTTCTCTCTGGGATAAACAATGCATGACACTTATTTCCTTTCCCTCTCTAATTCCCATGGCAGATATCACTATTTGATTACAACACTTTGTTGTTACTCTCATTGTTGTGCACAAAGCATTCATAATTCTTCTCCATACGGAGCCCCAAATATTCAAAGCCATTAGATTGGAGTTTGTGCTGCAGGGAAAGCCTGGCTTCATTGCAGGTATGAAGACCACTTAGGGGGAACCCAAGTTAGGGGGGGGGATTTTCAACATATTTCTTCTCTCTGCTTCAAATCTGGAACAACTATGGTTTTGTGAACAAAATGCACATATGTAGCCAGGAAGGGAAATTAAGTTTTTAAGTTGAAGTTCTAATCCAAAAACAGAAGAGTGAGTAAAATATAAATGTGCAGGTAATTGAATTATCGCTGTGAAAATTATCACTGCATAGCTATATTGTATATGTAGATGCAATTTGTTCATTTTATTGCTGTTTAAAATTCTATTGAATTAATTTACCACAAGTTATTTATTCATCTACTGTGATAGACATTAGGGCTGTTTCCAGTATTGTATATTAAAAATAGTGCTACTGCTCAAAATGATGACTAAAGTTAATAAAATTGTACTTTATTATACTAGGAATTTTTGTCAAATAAGTAGATTTTAGCTAATCTTGTCACAAAAAAGTAACTACGTGACATGATGGACATGTTAATCTCCTTCACTACAGCAATCATTTTACTATCAACATGTATTCCATAAAATCATGTTGTAAACCTCAAATATACACAATAAAATATATTTTAAAAAATAGTGCTGCCGTTAACATTCTGGTCCATGTCTTTCCTACCACATGCATATACATTTCTGTTGGGTACATACCTAATTATGAAATAGCTAAGTCATTTGTAGAATAAAATTTACCATCAAAACCAGCACACTTTAAGAGTTAAAGGGGATACAATTAATCATTATGCCAGAGCAACAGGAGTAAATCTATTCTATCCTGTGCAAACTAGGATACATGGAAAGTCTGCCTACAGAGTATGTACATGTCCAAATTTGGTAGATGATGCTAAATATTTTCCTGAAATTATATAAATTACATTCCCACCAGCAGTGTATGAGAGGTTCAGTTTTCTATATCCTCAGCAACACTTGGCATTAGAGTATGAGTAGTATTTTCTCATTTTGTTTTAAATTAGCATTGCTGTGATGATTGATTAAGCAGTTCAGAGATGCAATGGCAATTTAGATATCCACTTGTGTGAATCCCTCTTTTAATGTCTTGTCCATTTTTCTACAATGCATCTGAGGTTTTTTGTTGTTGTTGTTGTTCTTATTATAGATGTTCTTTTTATATTCTGAAGAGAAGCCAGAATGCACTTATATGCATTTCTATATAGGTTTAAAAAATAGCTTGTCAAGATGAACAACAACAACAACAACAAAAAACAATTTTATTTTAATTGGGATTGCATTGTACCTACAGATCAAAATGGAGAGAAGTGACAACTTTGTATGCAAGTTATCTGTTGTCTTTTGTCCCCTATAGTTCCACAAGCGATTTCTCTTTGAAGACAGAGATAATAAGTAATACAAGATGCCATTGCTTCACTCCTCGAGTTTAGCTTAGAGCAGAAGGTGACAGCAACAGAGGGTACTGCAGGCTTGTCAGTTGCTTGGAATCTAAGGTAAGAGTAGAGTCCATTGTTGGTGCAAATTGCATCCCCCCCCCCTCAGCAAAGGAGACAACATAATGTCATTGCCACATTCCCTTTCCCACCAGTGCACAAAGACATCGTTCTAACAATACACTCCACAGATCTAATGAGAAAATTAGAAATCCTATAGTCATCTGGAACTAGATATAAGCTATTAACAAAGAGGTTATCTACTGATCTTTCCACTGCTAACTGCTCTTCTTGCATCATTCTGACTTAAATCTCTCAGCATGAAGGGCCAACTCGATCCCCTTTTATAGACATAAAATTCTTTGTTTTTTTTCATATTTGTAAATCTCTGCATTTTTTATGACCATCTGTTCATTTTCTGTTTCCCAGGATACAGAGTAGAGTTCAGTCCTAGATCCTCTATTCTTTTTCCTCTTTCTTTTTATTCAAGCAAATTCTATTTTTTCTTACTTTTTTTTTTTTAAACTCCTGGAAGAGTCCAAGACCTAATAGCATTCTATCTGAAGTGATAGCCACTTATTTCTCTTACATACCATCAAGATTTCCTTCCCTGTCTTGCCATGTCCCAGTTCTCATTAACACAGCGCCAGATTTCACTCATGCTGGCGAAACAATTTCTGTCAATCTCCCTTCAGTAATTATCTTAATTCCCACAGAAAGCTCTTTTTATCCTAAAGGTTCAGAGACCCATTCTGTAGAAATGATTGTGATTTCTTTGTAAGCTTTCAAGTTGTTTTGTTCGCAGTTTTCTGGGTAACTATGACAAGGATGTTTTAGCAAGAGTGTCATATGATTAAGACAGGGCTGGGCAAATACTCAAAATCATTCTGTATTCTTTCACTTCTAAGACACATTGCCTTAATATTCCTCTATTTTATTCTACTCAAAAATTCTCTGGGACTAGCCCTTTTAGCTCTTTAAAAAAATATGGTTTTCATGTAACTGATCAATTATTGTATAGTTATGAAAGCGTTAGCGCCAAGCAGCTACATGGGGGCTGAGTTGTGTGGCGTTTGGACTTAAGTGTTTTGGAGTTAAGAAAAAAATCTTGGTTTCGCTCCCATTTTGTCAAATGATCATGTATAATTGTCTTAATCAGGTCTGTTAATGTACACTGTAACAAATTACCTTACAATTTCAGTGGCTTAACACAAGTGCATTTATTTATAGTTCTCATGAAGTCCCGTTCAGATGTTTCTCAGCTTGCTTGGGCAACCCTACATAGTAACTGAGAGATCCATGCTCCTTCTGTGTAATGACTCCTGCCATCCCCTAGGTGTTCTGCCGAATCTCTGCATCTGTACAGCAGATGAGTGTGTAGCAGAACATAAATCATCACACAGAACATTCTGGGGGCAAAGGGAGAAGTGGTGAACGTCATTTCCTTTCACATTCTGTTGGGTTTAACTAGAAATATGGTCCCATCTAGCTGCAAGGATACTGGAAATTGTAGTCTTCCATGTTCTGAAGAAAGAAAAAAAAATTAAGCAGTTAATACAGGGAAAGTTCCTTTATTGACGTTTCTGCAAGTGTAAGACGGAGGTAATAATGGTGTGAGTATTCCTGACCTTAGAAATTGTGATAAATGTTTATTATTATTATACTTGGGAAGGATGGCACTATGGCTTTTGAGACCCAACTTTATTTGCAGTAACATTAAAAGCTCTTGAAATATGGGGAGCCCCAGAGGCCAAAGGGACCTGAGAAAGCAATTTGTCATGTACATCCAGAGAGGATAGGGTAAGAGGGCCTCTATCAGCTGCCAACTCAGCAAAGAGATCTATAGATTGCCACTGGAATGGTCCACAGAGCAGATTTTTGCTATCAGACCATTTTCATTTACACTAAAGCAAGAGGAATTCTCAACCTGATACCCTTAGATTCCTGGGACTCAAAGGGAGGGAGAGGGGGAGTGCTGTGAACACCCTGAGATTGTGTGCAAATGAATATGTGTGGCTCTACACAGACTTCTCCTAAAGAGAGAATTTCTAGTTTCATCACCGTTTAAAAGGGTTCTGTGTCTTATAAACATCAAGAACTATTGGTCATCAAGAAGCAAGTACTCTCTAAAATTTATTATGTCAAGGTTGGGATTTAGTTAAGTACCTGCGGGCCTCTATTTTGACTGGAGCAGTGAGAAGCCATGAGGAAAAAGGGCAGGTGGAATCCTGTGTCCTCCCCGTTGTGTTGCAAACAACTGTGGAAATGGCGATGTCTTTATTTTGCCCTTAGCAAAGCGGTTTATTTTTCTGACGCATTATGTGGGCCGCTGCATTTCTAGACTTCCAGTTTTGTCATTGATTCCATCTTTTAAAAATTTGCGCCAGTGAGCTTCCTGTGTTGTTTCCCTGTTGGAGCCCATTTTCCTTAATTGAATTATATTGACTAGATGCTATCACAGCCTCGGCACATCCTACAGAACATGCTGGACTGTGTTCTGATGCTACCAGTTTTGATCAGCGGGAGTTCACTTCTCTGCTCCATTGCTAAATGGACTTTCTTTTTTTAATTAGGGATGGATGCCTCCCATCTTTTACTCTGCCAGCTTTCCTAGTGACTCTTTACTTCGGTGAAGCTGTTATCCTAATGTTGTTTCCTGCAGATTTTTGCAGAGTTAGGGCAGACACTGACCTTATAAGTTGAAAGTATTTTGCTGAATTCAGAATTCACATTGGGTTCAGACTCTCTTGGTTAGATACCAGGCATTATTGAGGAAGGTAAAATCCTGTTTTCCAAAAACAGGTACAAGATACAAATCTGTAATTCTAGCCAAATGATAAAAATACACAGCTTTCTAGAGATGTCTATGAAAAATAAAGGCAAATATTTGATTTTAAAAGGGGGGGGGCTGACTCTCAAACATCCACATGTTTGGTTCTCTTATCCTCCCTCTTTCCCTCTTTCCTCTACCAAGTTTTCCATCTCGGTAAATGCCAATCATCTCCCCACGTGTTTAAGCTGGAAACCTGGAGTCATCCTTGATTGCTTTGTCTCCCTTAATGTCTATAGCCATTAGCAAGTCCTTTTATTTTTACCTTCGAAACATATTTGAAATCTGTCCATGTCAATCCATCTCCACTCTACCTCCTTTTCCACACCATGCTATTTCTACAAGCCCTTGAGCCTCCTGATTAGTCTGTTCCCTTCTACTCTTGCCACTCTGATGCATTCTTCATGCCGAAGTAACAGTAATCTTGCTCACATGTACGCCAGAGTATGTAATCCCTGTTACAACCCTTCAATGAACATCACTGCATTTCAAATAAAATCTAACATCCTATGTCCATCTGCAGAACACTGACTATCTGTGATCTCATGGCGTGCCACTCTATGCTTGCTTCTTCCTATTTCTGCAGGTCAATTCTTACATTAGGGACTATGGATATGTTGTTATCTCTGCCTGAGATGTTCTTCCCCTTCCTCCTCTGCACACTTCATTTCTTTTCCTCCTGGGTTTCTCAACTTTGTCTTCTCAGAGATGCTTTTTTTTACTGCCCGAGGGATGTTCCTATTCTTCCTTATTCCAGTCCCTTCAGTATTTCCCTTTTTAGCACTTATCACAATCTGTAATCTTGTTCTGTTTTTCTTTACCTGTTGTTTTGCCTACCGTCACACTATAACATAAAGTCTTTGTGTACAGTGATCGTAACTGTCTTGTTAACCTGTTTTGGAAAAGCCACACTATATGTTTATGATTGAATTAATAGTTCATTATGTTGATCCTGTGCTCAAGCCCATTCTAGAACCTTCCTTGTACTTAGTGATCAGGAGGGGAATGAGATGAGAGTTCGGAAAGATCATAGCAGGCACGATACTTCTTCATCCATTCATAGAACATATTTTTATTATGTGCTTAGCATGTGCCACGCAGAATGCCAGAGGCTGGAGATTCCATGGTCAGAGAAATACTGTTTCCCATGTCTTCAGAAAGCTTAAAAACTAGTTCAAAAGAACAAGTTTCCTCAATAATCAAAGAATTAATATACATTTGTAATTGCAATAAATGCTACAAATGAGAAGTCACAGGTGCCATGAGAACACCTGCAAGGAGGAAATGAAGGAAGAACATTCAGAAAATGAACGGCATATACAAAGATGGGAGGACCGTGACAAACTTGACAAAATAGCGAAAGCCAGTGTGACTGGAGTGTTAAGTGGAACACCCTCTGGTGGGAGGTCAGGGGTGAGGGTATGTGTAGACCACAGGTGAGGATAAAAAAAATAACCATTTAAGTGGTTTGTCAGGGCTGGGTAGAGGGAGGACAGGAGACGGTAGGAGTCAGTAAGAATTGACATAATCAGATTGATGTTTCCAAGGAATCAATCTGTTTTCCAAAGTTGACATTATAGAGTTTAGTCAGGCAGAGGTCATTGACAGCTTTAGGGCGAGTTTTTAGTGACATGGGGTAGACAGATATTTGGATGTATGAAGTCCAGGAGGGAATTAATAGTTAATAAAAGGACACAGCACATGGAGGAAGGTAATTAAGAAACTATTAAATATAAATGTATTACTTATTAGTCAATACCAGGAGTAGTAAACTGTGAAATAATTTGTGTGTGTGTAAACAATTGACCAAGTAATTATACATGGAGAAAATGAATTCCGATTGTATTTAGGCTTGAATGCCATGCTCATTGCATATATTTCAACCAAAAATTGCCAAGGTGTCCCACTTCTAGGATTGATAATTAGGCCAAATAATAATAAAGTAGTCTTATGGCATGCATCAAATACGATGGGTCACAATATAGCTGATCTGCCTTTTAACACAGGTTCTGGTTTCTGCTTGAATATGCTTCCTCCCTTGGGGGAAGTCTTGCAAGAGGCTGCTGTGATCATACATACGGACCTTGCAGTGTGCTTCTCTGTTATCTGCAAACACTCCCGATCTATAGCTTAAGATTTTCACAGATGGCCCCGAATGGAAGGAAGCCTTTCCATCTGTAATTCAAATTGAATATGAAGGTAAGGAACTTTCTCCATTTTTTAAAATAGACTCTCCCAAATTTTCCTTTGGCCCCCACCACACTGTCTGAGTATTTTAAATGCATTGTTTTCTATGCATGCAGAATTCAACTCTTATCTAGAATGGACAAAAGCACGAAGCATCTTCAAAGCCACCCCATCTCATTTCCTGTTATATCAAATGCATCAGATCTAAATTCTTTTGCCATCACTTGCCACAGATAATAGCACGTTCCCACACTGAAGTCAATATAAAAGTTTATGATGTTATTGACTTCACACAGCTCCATCAGAACTCAGTATTATTGATTTAATGACTCTTTCCTCTTCCTTTTTTTTTTTTAAATTCAACTCCACAGTTACCTCATGGTTTATTGGAGTGCCAGAGCTCAGAGCTTTTTATTACATATCTGCAAGCTTATTTCTAAGGATGCCTGCCCATAAATTACTCACCAACCGTTCAAATGCAGAGCCAGAATATAATAAATATCAAGAAACTGGAAGAAACCAGCTTAGGTGGAGCTCAAATCTCTTCTTGCTCTTTGCCTGTTGAGTGTATACTTCCTAGTAAATAAAAAAAAAAAAGTAATTTAAAGGAAAATGTCACCTGGCATGTGGTATATCTGTGCCTCATAGCAGATGGCATGGTTCTGCATGGGGAGACGGATGAAATGCCACATGCATGGCTGGAATGGGAGGATTTTGAGCAAGTGGCATTCCTGGGAAGCTAGCCGGCAGGCTCTGACATTAACGGTTTTATTAAGTTCAGCTGTGGGCTAGAGCAGTCTTTGCTTCCAATGTTTGGTAGTGTTTTAATGACTGTCCCTCTGGTCCATGCAGGGTGGTGTGAAAAGTAATTGTAGCGGGTGGGAAGATTGACAGGATTGAGGTGGATGGGGAGATGATCTGCCTTATTCTAACTTTTTCATTTACTCAAGAAGAAAGGAAAACGTGGACAAATTACTCAAAGACCGGGATTTAAAAAGAGATGATCCGAAATAGGTGACACCGTGTCCCATTTTGAAAATTTTCTAAATTATACTTCCAATGAATCCTGCATTGTGTACGGAAATTGCACGCCCTACTGTGAAGTCATAGTCAGGAAGAAAGTGAGTTTGCAGACACACTGACCTCCAAAGACGCTTAGCGTGCATTTAGCAGCATGATATTTGCAAATATTAGGGTGTCATCCACAAGCACCAGGAGTGGTTTTTCTCTAGTTTCTATTTCAAATGACTCTAAGAAGGGAAGACATGAAACTGCATGATTAGAGTTTATTATATTGTGTTTACCTGTTGACCACATTATGTGGTAATACCTGTTTTCATTGTAAAGAGGTTGTTCTGATGCTTTTGAATTTTGTCATTTTAAGACAGCCTTGGGTGATAATGGATTGTGCTTTCAGCAGTTCAGCGGAGCTGTTTGCTTCTCTAATCATTTCCCCAAAGGACTGTAAACAGCACACAGCATCCCTGGACTTCAGTGTAGTCCTCTGTCTAGTGTAAACAGATGTGTGCTGTTCCTAGTAATGGTGTCCTTATGCCCTGTAAGCTGGAAGAAGTAGATTCTGCCATTGGATGAGCTGATAATTAGGTGTATATAGGATTGCAAGTTTTTGCATTTTTCCTTTGCTACTTGACATCAAGCACCACTAACATAAGATGAAAATCATGTCTACAAATCTATGCCATGAAGCTTTTTCCTACACAATACTGAAGTAACCATAGTTATGTGCCCCATCATGCTATCTGGGGCAACAAAAACTGCATATACAACAGTGGTCCCAGAAGACTATAATGGAGTGGAAAAATTCCTATCTCCTCGTTACACTGTAGCTGTCAATGTCGTAGCACAATTACTTAATCAGAAATAAATTTAGTGTAGCCTAAGTGCACAGCGTTTCTAAAGTCTACAGTAGTGAAGCAGTGATGTCCTAGGCCTTCACATTCAATCACTACTCATTCACTGAGTCACCCAGAGCAACTTCCAGTCCTGCAAGCTCCATTCATGGGAAGTACCTTAGACAGGGGTATCATTTTTTTAGCTTTTATATTTTTACTGTATGTTTTCTATGTTTAGATACGTTTAGATACACAAGTATGTACCATTGTATACAGTTGACTACAGTGTTCAGTACAGCAACATGCTGTACAGGTTTGTAGCATAGGAGCAGCAGGCTATACTATATAGCCTAGGTGTGTAGTAGGCTATACCTTCTAGGTTTGTGCAAGTATGATGTGTACACAGGAAAAACATTGCCTAACCATGCACTACTCATAACATATCCCTTTTCATTATGTGATACATGCCTGTCTTTAATTAATATATTCAGCCAAACCAGTTATATTGACATGGAAATATCCAGTAACATCTACTGTTGAACTAGAGGTGTTAGTATTATGTCAATGTGGTCTAAAACAAATGCGTTTTATTATGTGTAAATGAAGAAATGTAATACAGAAAGCTGTCAAAAGCCATATTTAGCTGGGTAGCTTTATGCAAATTCAAATTTTATTCTCCATTCCTCACAATCTTTTCAGTCTCTTTTCTGTTTTCTTAGCCTTTTTGAAGCACAGCTACTCACTTAATACCTTTAAAATTATGACAAAAGGCAGTTTCCAAAATGTTTATGTTGTTTTCCTTTTAAAGTAGAATAATAATTATTTTTAAAGCAATAATAGTTAGATGTAAATAAACTTTAATGCATATGGATGAACTGCAAGTACACACATTACAGCTGAAATCCAAAATGCCCCCGGTATACTTACTGCATAAGGAATTACATTTTAAGTGACCTATTTTCTTAGTTATGAGAAATGTGCATTTTCCCACACTACTATAATATATTTTTCTATATTTTACTCTTTTCCTTAGTGAGGCAAAGATGTCATGTGGTTAAATATGTAAAAATGGGAAATAAAATTAGAAACATAAATAACCAGAACAAAATTTGGAGCTTTGGAAAAAGAAAAAAAAAATCATTTGAGTATATATAGAATGTTCTTTTTTAAAAAAAAAAAAAAAGGTTTGTTTTCATCTATCAAGAAAGTTGCCCAGAAATTTAACTCAGGCAATTTCAGATTGTGATTCCTGAGGCGAAGAAATGTCCCTCAAAACCAAGCCTACTGAATTAAAGTATGAAATCTGCAACTCTCCCGTGGTCATGTGAAGAGGACAGTGGTGTTTGCCCTTGTACTGCCCGACCCCCACACCTCTTTGAAGCCACTGACTTAACCAAATGGTTTTTTCTTTTTTTAATTTTTTTTTCCTTTTCTTTTCTTTTTCTTTTTTTTTTTTTTCTTTTTTAGAGACAGGATCTCACTGTGTTGCTCATGCTAGAGTGCGGTGGCTACTCACCAGTGTAATTGTCTTGTACTTCAGCCTTGAACTCCTGGGCTCAAGCAATCCACCTGGCTCAGCCTCCTGAGTAGCCGGGACCACCAGTGTGCAACACCACACTCAGCTTTAACCGGTGTTTCTAACTTGAAGGCTCCTCACCTTCCCCTTCTCTTTGAGACAGGCATTTGCTTGCTAAACAATACACAAAGCTGCACTGGGCAGAAAATGAAATTGACTAGACAGATGATAAGTAGATGATAGATGATATTAACAAGAGTTGTAGTGTGGTACTTTTATTCTCAGTTGATTTCAAGTTTATTGATACATTTGATGAACTCTAAAAATATCTGAACGGTATTCTAATATAAATATTAGGAGAGTTAATACTAAGATGCTCAGGCTATGTCGTGGGAATGTGGCTCTGTGCCTAGAATAGATCAAAGGAGCTGATCTTCCTACACAGCATCTTCTAGTTTATCATTACTATAGTAAACCCAACTTCCTTTGACCCTCATGTTGTTTCTGTGAGGTCTTTATCATCCAGAAGAAACCTTAGAAATATTAAAAACAGGAGCCATACTTGCATCAAATAATCAGAACTCGGGAGGCAGCAAACATCATTCTAAGGCTCTTATAGTGGGCATTAATCCTTTAGATGCTAAATGTGGGGAGTTCAGGGCATCCCAGGGCAAGAGTAGATTAGCACGGGCACTGGTGGTGGGGAGGGGAGTTGGGAAGAGGGCACCCAAAGGGCAGTGGCTACTTATCAACAAGTGTAGAAGTACTTCATTATCTTAACAAACAGTATGAAACACTGGAGCATGTTCATGAACGCCTGCCACTATGGTTTGAATGTTTGTGTTCCTCCAAAATTCATATTGAAACTTACTCCCCAATGCAACAGTAGTAAGAGGTGGGGCATTTAGGATGTGATTAGAGCATGAGGGCTCCAATCTCATGAATGGGATTAGTGTCCTTAGAAAAGGGCTTGAGGGAGTCTGTTTGGCCCTTTTAGCCCATCTGCTTTGCTCCTGTGGATGCAGTAAAAGGTGCCGCCATCTTGAAAGCAGACATGAAGCCCTTGATCTTGGATGTCTCGGCTTGTGGAATTGTGGGAAATAAATTTCAATTATTTACAAGTTTCCAAGTCTGAGGTATTTTGTTGTAATGATACAAATGGACTAAGACGCCTACCTTTTGTAGTATCTCCTGAATATGTTGTTTACACATTAGTGTCTTTGTTCTGTTCCATTTTTTCTACATAAATGGAAAAGATAACATAACCACATTAAATTACTGGTTTAGGAGTTTGAAGGTTTTGTATTTTAATCCCAGCACCATCACGAAATAAGTACTATGATTTTGGTCAAAGCACTTATCTCTTTAAAGTCAGTTTCCTTTTCTGTAAAATGAGGATTATAATATGTTTTGAGTATTTAAAATAACTGTGGGGAAAGTTACTAAAAGGTAACTTTTATTGAGTATTCAATAAGTGCTAGGGTTTATAGTAAATACTTTGTAAGGAATAACTCATGTAAGTTTCATAACCTTCTAATGATATAAACACTATCTTCACCTTTTTATAGATGAAAGAAGTAAGGCATAAACAGGTGAAGAAATTGCCTAAGATAACAGCGGTGATTATGATTTGGATTTGAACCTGGGAAATCGATCTCCATGTTCTTCCCTGGTAACCTCCAGTGCTGTCTTTGTAAGAAGGCCTTTTGTATAATACAACATCCTATACGTGTAGAAAACACTGTCATTTTCAATATTATTTTTTTAATCATTACCTTTGGCTGTTTTTCACAACTAGAAAGAGAAACTAAGAATATTCCTAGTGCTTCCACAAATGATTATCAGCCCAATTTAGAGGCTTGGCTTTGCAAAGCATTTTTGATTATAGAATCTGTAGGAGTGCAATTGCTACACTCGGTTTTTATCTGCAGGTTGTTGCTATTGGTGTATTTTAGTTCATTTATATTAGAATCAATGCTTTGCTTGATAGACCATAAACAATCATATTGAGCCAGAATATACTTTATTCATCAAGAATACCTGATCCAGCATTGCTGAATACTCAGCAATCCTGTTACTCAGGCTCAACAGTGATACTGATAGCAAAACCATTAACGTTTGAGTGTTTATCATGTATCAAGGGCTAAGCACTTTGAACACTCTGTTTGATTAAATATTTCTAACAAAATTCTAAGGTAATTTTTTATTACTGATAATTTACCAGTGAAAAATCTAAGATGTAAGGAATTTGAATAACACATGCAAGGTAAGGATGACTCCAGTTCTGCCCTCCCCAAAATGCCAGTTCTTAACTACAAAGCTGTATGTCAGACAAGGTACCTACTGCCTATGAACTAGGAACATTCAAAAGATTTGTAAAATGTATTCAGTGAAGAAGCATGGCCTGTATATGGAGGTATCAACAAAGTAGCACTAACATTAGTTAAATTATGCTCAGAAAGTAAAATTGTTTTTAAAAATGTCATGCAATGAGTAAGATTATGTTTCTGGGAAATAGCTTATTCTAAAATTAATTTGTGTAGGTAAAGGTGCCTTAGTAGGAAAAAAATTGTTTAATCAAGGAAAATATGATTGGAATATAGTTGTAATCAGCTAGAAGATGCTCTCAAGAAATATTCTGTTAAGTTTTGTTAATAGACTAAGGAGTGGTCAGGTAGGCATCTGGAGAAAAGAAGAAGAATTTGTTACTTTTTCCGATATTCTGAGGAGCGGGCTCTTTCACTTTTCATTCATTCGACAAACATTCATTCTATGCTTATCATGCAAAAAGATACTGTTGTAGAGCTGGTAAAAACTGGACAAAATACCTGCCCTAGTGGAACTTGCATTTTAGTGGAGGTAACATGAAATTACACAAACTATTAACTATATAACATTAGGTAGAGAAAAATGCACTGAAGAAAAATAAAACTAGATCAGTAGACAGAGAGTGATGGAGGATGTTATTTTTGGTAGGATGGATCAGGAAGGTGATATCTGAGAAGATGATAATAGATTGAACTCACAGGCTAGGAGACTTCTTGGGCAAAGAGCATTCAAACACAGGTCTCAGTAAAGGCACAAGCTCAAAGCCAGGCATGCACATGCGTGTTTGAAGAACAGTGAGGAGGTCTACTTGGCTGGAATGGAATGAGTACGATGAGTACATGGAGAGTGTTGGCAGATGAAGACATAAGGGTAGAGGGCAGATCATAAAGGTCATGATATAATTTTATGTTTTACAGTATTATGGGAAGCCATTGGGTGGTTTAATGTAAATGACATCCTCTAATTTAAGTTTTGAAAGAATTACTATGTCTGTCCTGTAGAGAATAAATATAATAATTTTAGGTCATGGATAGAAAGAGTAAG
Source organism: Microcebus murinus (assembly GCF_040939455.1). Classification (NCBI taxonomy): domain Eukaryota; kingdom Metazoa; phylum Chordata; class Mammalia; order Primates; family Cheirogaleidae; genus Microcebus; species Microcebus murinus. The sequence goes on along the minus strand of NC_134127.1, from coordinate 7,502,865 downwards.
TCTAATCAGGAGTCTGTTGCTTGGCCCATGGTGTAAGTCATGGAAGCGGTTAGAGTGGTTGGATCAGGATCTATTTTAAAGTAAGAAGTAATGGGACAAGAACAATCCTGGTACAATACATATACATATACAATACAATACATATATGATATATATACACATATATACATATATGATACAATACATACATGGTTGTATCCTGTAACAGATAATCCACAGAAAAAAGAAATTGGTATCTGCACAATCCTCCACCAACCAGACCAGGATTTGTTTTTTCTTTCTACATTTTTAGTTCTTTTCCCAGGAGTTGATATCATTCTCTTCAGCCTTCTCCTATACTCATCTTAAAATGCCTACATAGGATCTTGGGTGCCCTGGCCCGTTTACAGGGTGGGGGATGAACACAGAACATAAAAGAACAACACAGACACACAAAGACAGTACATGACTCGAGTGCCCAATGCACTGGTCGCTTTATTTTTATATGCTCCAGACCCAAGGTTAGTTCCTTGTACGTGAGCATCTGAGCATAGCAGCAATCACCATTAATTTTGGAGTTGTTTTACACAGGAACAATTGTCCCATGATCTCAGACTTCAAAACAGTTACTTAGGGCACCAGACATAGCTCAAAACCCAAGGTCAAGATAAGCAACAATAATCGATACAGCCATCTGAAGAACTTCTTGTTCTCTTTCCCAGCCAGCAGCTCCTCCCTGGCCCCAACGGTTGTGTCTGTCTTAGGTTGCCCCTCCCTTGAGGAGTCTTACCCATCATTGACTACCAAACATTTCACAGGGCCAGGCCTTGGGAATCTTCTTCTTATCTTTATGGCCTCCAGACTCCCACCACAGGGGCCCACCAAGTGGGAGCTGGGCAACATTTGCTTACGTGCAGAAACTCAGGCCTCTTATCATGTCACGAGGGAGCAACTGTGTCTGAAGAAAATGCTGGCTACCACTGTGTCATGCAGCACACATACATTACAAGCTATAGTGAATGATTAGTATAAGGCGTAACACCAGAATTAGCCCCCAACATTGGGAGAACCTGCTCCCTGCCTGTATCTCAAAGAGAGGAGAAAGTATTTCCAAAGAGGCTTGGATTTCCATCTCATTGAACCAATTTAGGGTGTAAGAACATCTCTGAACCAGAAATGTGGAAATACCAAATCCCTTACTATTGAAGTACATAGGTTTCATAGAGAGGGACAGATATTTAAATTAAAGGTAGGATGCTAATAAAAGGGAAAAAAGGACAAATAAGTCACAAGTGGCACAATAAAGCAAAGTTCTACTACATCTGGTTTCTATTAATATTTAACTACCACAATAGGCAAATAGAGTTGGTTTAAGTTTTGAATACTAAGATATCATCCTGAGGTTTTCATCTCTAATCTGTTCTTTGTTTTCTATTACAAAAATCTTCTGAACTTTGTATTTTTCCCTTTTTAGTCTGTTATGCTTCTGTTTTTTTATTACCAACTTGTGCTTGCTGAAAACTAGCTTGATTTGTGTTGAAGACCCTGACAAATTCTCTAAGCAGTAATTGTCTCATTTATAGACAATAAAATGATTTATTATGCTTTTACAAAACTCTTTCTGATGCAAAACAGTGTCTTGAAGTTAAATAAAATTTTTATATATTAAGACAATCCATATTCATGTTCTAATCTAGACAATTTCTGATGATTTGGGCTGGTTTTCTTTGCTGTATTTGAACATTCCTTAGGAACATGTATATAAAACTTTATATACGTGTATAATCAGGAAGCTAAAATTCTATTTTTATCTGTCAGTGCCATGAATGGTGAGTGGTATAGGAAAAATATTATAATATGTGAGCTAAAAATGCAATTCCTAAGCATTATTTACTCTATTATATGGCTAGAGAAGCTATGCAAATCATTAGTTAGGTGGTCAGTTGGTTAAAAGTTACAAGACAGACAAAGATCATGCAAGTTTGAAAAGACTGCCTTTTCTTGTTGTGTAACGACTCAATTCTAACCTTTCCATAGACTTCCAAATCCCTGAACTATGGGAACCTTAGACTAATCCTCAGTGTTTACATATTTTCCTGATGCCCACTACTGTTATACACACAGCTCCATCAGCTTCAGTTATGGTTGTTGTGTCTACATCCAGGAGAAACATACACAAATTTAACAAGAAATATACAGTAGTCCTCTCTTATTTGTGCAGAATACATTTCAAGACCCCCATGGGTGTCTGAAACCACAGATAGTACTGAACCCTATACACACCGTGTTTTCTCCCATAGGTACATATCTATGATAAGGTTTCATTTATATATTAGGCACAGTAAGAGATTAACAACAATAGTTAATATTAAGATAGAACAATTATAACAAATACTGTAATAAAAGTTATGTGAATATCGTCTTTTTCTCTTTCTCTCTTTCTCAAAACATCTTAGTATTTCAGACCTTGGTTGATCTTAGCAACTGAAGCTTCACTAGGTGAATCCTTGGATAAAGACGGACTGCTGTGATTGTTTGCCAGGTTCAGGAAAGCCCAACAGCCAGTGGTGGGCCTGAGGTCGAGCACAGCCATGGCCTCTGCTCGCAGGAACCTTTGCTATGTTTTGAGGCTCTGCTACATGGAGATATTTTCCTTTTATTAGCTAATTAAGGATGATGTAATGAAAATTCAGTAGGAGCATGAGGGGCGATGTTAATAACCTGGGAGTCAGGATGAATAAATAAATATGCCTTTTAGAAAGGAGGATGGGGGTGGGGAATTGTCATACCAGAGATCAGGGTACCTCACACACTACAGCCACTGAGCAGTGTAACCTCAGCTAAGTCACTTAACCTCCCTGGCCAGTAGTTCAGAACGGAAGGTGTTTTTTTCATCTATATATTCCCATTTCCAGGTGCACATTTTGTGCCCCCACCCCCCACCTCTCTGCCCCAAATACACACACACACACACACACACACACACACACCCTCAAAGTATTGTTTGTTATTGAAATGAATACGTTTGTAAAACTCAGAGGTTGTATGGAGTGGCCTCTAAATGCTTTTTCAGTGCTAGCATGCAACGATTCTAAGAGAATTCGGCATGACCCTGTGTCCCTGCGTTATCTCCAAGTCTCCTGCTTTCTTACACAGATAGGGCGTGTGTGAGGAGAGCAGGCCCAGAAGCTACGAGCAGAATGATAATTCATGATTAACAAGAACAACACCTGTCTAAAGATGTCCTTCCTGAGAAAGGTCAGCTGTTGCTGTGAGTAAATATACTTCTCCGGCAGAGTGAAAATGCTAGATTTTTATTTTCTCTCCTTCCTCCCTATATATATTTTTTTCCTTTTGTACTCTCGCCTTCGCAAATGTTGACTTGTTGCGAGAACACGAAAGGTCAGAAGTGAGTGTGTTAAGGAGAGGTGGATACATTTCTTTTTCATTTGTATTTATATAGCTAAGGAAGATTGAGCTAGAATACAAGTTGATCCGTGTTATTGAACTGTCGGGCTGACACTTTGAGTGCGGAAGCTGCTGTCTCCTTGTATGAGACTATTACAAGAAAGGGAAGAGATAGGAAATGTTGCTTGGAATAATGATTTAGAGGCAGCAGAAGAAAATGGGTGAACATTAGGAGATCTGGGGATATGTTAACTGGTCAGCCACACTTAGGAAAACAAGATCCAGCTCCCTAAAAGCTCCTGCCAAGGTAAAGAGGTGAGTTAGGAGAGGAGAAAAAATGAAGGGAATTATACACAAGAGACAGCCCTGAAAAAACTCTCTTAGGCCCAGGAAACATTCATGTTTAGCCTGATAAGACAAAGGTGCATACACATCTGAACAGGCACATTTGTAGAAATAAGAAAAGAAAAATACACTGAACTGCCTAGACGCATAAGAAACCATTCCTCCATGGGTTTAAGGATTACTGAACTTAAGGATTACTGATGTCCAGATTTATAGATGCTAGAGTAGCTGAGGGGAGGATGGCTCTTTTATGATGTTTTAAAATCTTTGTTATTTACCCCCTCAAGACATTTAGCTTGCTTTATATTTCATTCAGCCACCTACGTAAAAACAGTAGCTGCTAAGAACTAACTGGAGTATATGTGCACCAAGACTATGTTGATGAGATCTTTTAGTTACTCAAAGACACCTATACGAAACTCACCAGTTAAGATATGTTGGTATAGAAGTAAGTTGATTTATGATATTATTTACCAGACCTTGCGGTGTCTCAGAACAAATAATATACAAACTGAACATACTTATACACGTAGACATATACGTAGCTGTCCACTTTTAATTTTGCCAGCAATTAAAAATAAGCAAGTGGCATTATTAGTTTCATAGTTTTTATAGAACATTTTAATACAAAAAGTAGGAAGGATATATTCTCAGAATAAATGGCAGCTGTCAAACAAATTTTAATTATGAAAAATTCATTACACGGACTTCATTTTCTTGTGCCACAAAAACTTGAAAAATTAATTATGGTGTGGCACCAGTCCTTGGATTGGCGTTTGGGATATTATGTTCTATGGGACAAGTGTTTGAACTAGGATAGATTTATTCACTCTTTTTCTGTTTCTTTCCGTGTTTTTTTCTTTTCTTTTCTTCTCCCTCCCATCTTCCTCTTCTACTTCTTTTCTTCCTTTGCATCTTCCAATCCTTGGGACACGATAGGCATAACTTATGTGTTCTTGTACGATATGGCTATCAAGGTTGATCACACCTGGATTAGAAGCTTTTCTGGAGTTGTTTAAATATGTCCTGAGTTACCATCTAATCGAGCAATGAAATGAGCTTTCAGTACTAGGTTGGGAAAGACTAGGTGAAAAGTAATCAGTTGGGGTAGAGGGAGAGAAATGCTCAGTGCTGAGGACAGAACTGAAGAACTAAGTGTGAAGTTGGGGTAAGCGTGTGGAACATTTTGGAAAGTCAGACATCAGAAAACTTAGAATTGACACCAAAGTCTGGGCAGGATAGCATTAAGGGTAGATGAGAATCACAGACCAGGTGTGGACACTAAGGCTGAGGTGAAAGCAATTGGGAGTAATATGCTATAATCGCGACTATTTGATTATTATTTGATTATTGTTATAATCTGTGATTATTTGCATCTATTATCTGTGAGTTCTCCAGGTTTTAGGCATAGTTCCTTATCACTCTTTCATTTTTGACAACGATTTCTCCATATCTCACACCCCATGAAACAAACCATATCTACTGGAATTGAAATGACAAAATACAAATTCTCCCATGCTTCTAATTAGTGCGTATTATTTTTTTACTTCTTAAATGACAAAATGCAGCTTGAGAAAGTCCTTATTTTTTAAATGAGAACTTTGCTCACTAAGAAAGTATTAAAAGATTTTTTTGTCTAAATGTACACTCTTGCTCATCATTCTTTGCCTTCAAAATCACATTAAGAGGAAATGAGCCCAAAAGAACTGGTTATATTTTATTTTAATTTAGTTTACTAATCTTTTATGATTTAAAAAAATTCTGAGGAGCCAGAGAGTCTTCTTAAGTTAATTCTTTTTAACACGGTGGTTATTTTCCACTGCCAGCTGGAATATTCTAGGCACCATAACACCTGACAATCTCAACCAGTTAACCTGCTTCACTCCCCAGCCCCTCCTGATTTCCCCATTCCAATGAATACTACCATTTTTCCTCTTCATCATCCATAAATGAAAGTTCACACCTCACTTGGACTCCTCATTATTTGTTGCTGGAGTCTGTTTTTGTAACAGTATTTCAATCGCCTTCCCTCTCTGCTTGCCTTCTACTTTGACCCTAATTCAGGCTGTGATTTCCTTTTGTCTGAATTTGTAACAATGCTGCTTTTGGGTTTTTTGGTCTTTTTTTTCCTTCTGTCAACTAACTCTTGCATTAATCTTTGTAAAGTTCAATTTCTAACACGATATTCTAACTTTAATGTCTTTTCATTGCCTATGAAAGTTGTTTCAAATTTATCAGCCTAATACTCCGTTATCTTCACAGTGCATTTTGTCAGCCTAATACTTAATAACTCCAAGATGGATTTTATCTTCTCCTTCTGATCTTACTTAACTAGATAATTATCTTCGCCATACAAAACAAACGTGCTTTTATTTCTCATCTTACAAAAAAAAATGCAAAAGAAAGGAAAATCATGGCTGGATCCATTGATCTCCCTGCCATCTTCTTTCAACACAGTAGATATGTTAATCATTTAAAAGTACGAATCAAATCAGTCTTCTCTTCCGGTCAGACTCCTCCAATAGCTTCCTCACTGTGTCTGAGTTAAAGTTAATGAGCTTACTACCTTCTCTAAGCCCCTAAATAACCTGGCCTTGGCTCTGGTTCCTGCAATATTACCATCCCATTCAGGGTTTGCTTCCACATTAGGGCCATGTGATGGCTTGCTCTTTCTTCCTTACTTACTTTTTCTTTCTTGTTTCCTTCCTTCCTTCCTTCCTTCCTTCCTTCCTTCCTTCCTTCCTTCCTTCCTTCCTTCCTTCCTTCCTTCCTTCCTTCCTCCCTCCCTTCCTTCCAGAAATTAGACATATTTCTACCCCAAAATATGGCATTTTAACATCTTGGATTGACTGAAAAAGCCTCGAGGTTTTACTGACCATCACCCCCTTCCATCCACTCTCCCCAAATCTTTGAAGTTTCTTTATCTGCCTCAGATCCAGACCCACCTAGGAAAATAACTGTCTTTCCTTCCCCTCCCTGTTACCTCAACATCCATTTTGGAAAGGAAGATCAAGAATGCAGCCAGACCTAGGCCAATCTATTTGAAAAATAATACCCATCTCCCAAGTTAATTTAATTTCCAAAAAGAATCATTTACAAGTCTCCCTGTTTCTCCCCATCCATTCATTTTCCAAAAGTATCTATTCATCCTCCCTGGTAACCATTTATTGCCTCTCAACAGAATGACCTACATTCCATATCCTAAAATGAGGGTATAAAAACTTTTGGACCCCACTGGGATATTAGGTAATCACTCTGTGATTCTCCCCTTGTGCACAGTAAATAAATTTGTCATCTTTCTCTTATTCATCTGCCTTAATGTGAGTTGATCTTTCAGCAAATCTTCCAAGGGCCAAGGGGAAGTTTTACCTTCTCTCCCACCTACCTTTTTTCCTTTCTTCCTGTTTTCTTTCTTTCTTTCTTTCTTTCTTTCTTTCTTTCTTTCTTTCTTTCTTTCTTTCTTTCTTTCTTTCTTTCTTTCTTTCTTTCTTTCTTTCTTTCCTTTCTTTCTTTCTTTCCCCTCCCTCCCTCCCTCCCTCCCTCCCTCCCTCCCTTCCTTCCTTCCTTCCTTCCTTCCTTCCTTCCTTCCTTCCTTCCTTCCTTCCTTCCTTCCTTCCTTCCTTCCTTCCTTTTCTTTTCTTTTTCTATCTTTCTGATTAGGATGTTTTCCACTCACACATCCATATGATTTTAGCTCAGGTTTTGATTCAAAAGTCACCTATTTAAAATGACATCTTCCATTTCCACTCTTTAGCCCCCAATTTTTTTTTAGCCAAGCTTTGTCATGAGCATACCCCAAATTTTATGTTTCTATTTTTTTGTGTGTTCTTTTCTTTTTTATAATTTTCTACTATAAGACGTATTTAAAACTCTATATCTTGTATAGTATCTGTCATCTCCATAGACTGACAGCAAGGGTGCTTGTCTGTTTTGTCCACAAATGCTCCCCAGCACCTAGAACAGAGTCTAGCACATAGTGTTCAATAATTAATCATTGGATGAATAAATTACTTTATACCCTTCACCCTCTGCTCCAGGAAAATATAGACATGATGTCTCCAGACACGCTCTGTGATTTTTTTCTTCCCTTCTTTGGTTTGTCAGCTTCTTCCTTTGCCTGAAACATCTTTCATCCTTTTCCTAAATCTCTGCAAGGCCACATCTCTTGCATCTTTTCCATCTCTTCAAAAATTGTACATTGTCTGTTGCAACTTTTCAATACTTTTTCAACCAGAGGAGTTCTTAGCCTTATTCTGATTCCTGTCATAGACTGGCCACAGCTGGAATAATCTCGCTCCTCTCTGAACAGGAGTCGCCTTTGAGCAAAGTGTGCATCCCCAGAGCACTGAGCCCCCCCCCCCTTATCCACTCTGAGTCCTGCAAATAAAGTTGATGATATCGTCTTTAGTCTTGATGCACTTTAGGTTTGACTCTGTTTTTACAGTATTATGCTGCTTGTCTGTATGCTTCCTTGATTTCCTTTTTTATCATTCTTTTCATTTCTTTTGTTTTTTTTTTACCTTAAACCTACAGAGAGCTCCTCCAGGATCTTTGTGTATTTCTACTGCTTCAGTTGCCTCCTCCTACTCTCTCACTCTCTGTCTCTGTCACTCTCTCTCTCATTGGAATAATTAACTATTGAAGTGGTTTTTTAAACTGTGGTCTTCAGAGACCTGGGATTTTGCAGAATTTCTTGTTTTAGAGATAAGGAGGGGGGAATTAAAAATATGCAGTTCCTAGAACCATTTCACTGCCCCAGCCCCACACTTGTTTCTGTGGTGCCTGTCCAATATACTAGGACTATACACATACGTGTGTGCATACACACATACATAGACACCTTTTCTTTGATAAAATGATTTTATTCTTAAAGATATTTTACAAAATGGATTATATGACCCACATTAGTCCCCAAATTTTCAGTTTCAAATTTCCTTTTGAACCAAATACCAGAGCTCATTTATGATTCCTTTTTCAAGTTGATGAGCTCCAAGTTATTATCATGGTCTAGGATCAAGTTCTTCCAAATAAAATCATAGGTAATAGAGCCACAAAGATAGACGTTTTTGGACTTTTTGTACAGCATCTTCTTTTTACAGATGATGAAAATAGGCTTCAAGGAAGATTGATTTGTTCACATTCACATAGTTACTTAGTAACTAAAGTCAAAAGATGAAAAATCAGAAATGAGTTTCCAAGAAAAATGCACATTTCATACCCCATCTTGCTAAAATAGCCAGTATTTTCTTTTACCTTATGTTAGTCTGAAGTATTTCTCAGTCCATTGAGAAGTAAAACTTGGCTCAAGTTAAATCAAGGATTTGCCAAATATGCTGCTTTCCATGGGCTAAGGTTAAATATGGTTATTTTCATAGCAAAAAGAAGATTTCTAGTCATGTTTGATCTAGGCAAGTTGCCAGTTTTAAAGTCTGTGTTATGGTGATGTAACAATAACAAGACAATAAGAAAGCAATGAAAAACAAAGCCTAAGAAGGGAGAAGTATACAGGAGATGTGTTAGGAAGAAATAGTTAACCTGTCAGCTCCAGAAGAATCAAAATTAAAGAATCGACAAGGTCTAATAGAAAAATCATGGACTTTAGAAACATCCACATGAGCTTAATGACCTTGGGCAAGCTACTTAATATTTCTGAGCTTTGGTTTCTCATCAAACATTAAGATGGCAGCAATAATTATAGTATTGTACATAGATGAAACTAGATAAATTATGTAAGAGACACTGCCTCAGAGTAGTCTCTTAATAAATGGTAAGTATTGGTAATTGAGTAACATAACTAGCCTAATAATGTAAAATGAGCAGAGAACATATTACATTGCTAATATGCCTTATAATGCCGGACACACAGACTGGGTAATCTTACCTGGCTCTGTTATAAATGGTCACATCGATTGCATATTTACGATGAAGCTGTAACAGCCCCTCATGCCACACCCGCAAGTCTGCCTCCATTAGCCTTAATGAGAAGGTGTTTAGCACACAGCCTAGACCAAATTTTTGTTTCTCTATCTTTGAATTGATACAAATGTGGTATCTATCTTATAATACTCTTTGCTTGCAACCTTGTACAGATCTTCTGATGCGGTGTGACTATGTTTTATTTTATTCAGTTAGTTTGAGCAGAAGGAACAAAACAGACAAATCTACCTATGCCATCTCTTCTCCTGAGCCAAAATCAAATGCCTCGGTGAGATGAATGTGATTTATATGCAGATTCTTGGAAGGAAGGAGGAACTGCTGACCTCCTGTTCCACCGCCTGGAATCTCCCTGGACTCTGGAACAGGGAGTTTAAAATATTAATGCCTTGAATAATAAATTAGAGTACATAGTAAATGAGGTACGAGCACAACAATTTTAATTAGTTTTAGGCACATTTTAATGATTGTTTGGCCATTAACTCCAGTAAACATAAAAATGCAAGGGGAAAAAGATGTATGAGCTCCTTATTACTTAGCTTTGTTTTAACTGAAGCCTTTGCAAAGATGTATATCATTTTAATTTTGGTTCCAGAGGCTTTTATGTAAATTAATTGCATTGGAGAATTGGCAAGAACATTTTATTCAATTTGGAACAGCAGTGATTATAAGCTTTACATTAATATAACAACAATTTAACAATGGCTGATAGATGGGCCACAGCCATGCAATTATCAAAAGTGAGCCACTCTCTTGATCTCTAATTAGGTCTATAAGCAAATAGAGTTTTGCCGGCACTAATTGCCATATTAAAGCTGGCAGTGAGGTAGCAAGTGAGCTCATGTTAAGGTAGTCAGCACAGGGTGCCATTTATCCAAAGATTTTTCTATTTTCTGATTTAATCAAATATGTAATTCAATTATGTGCATTGTGGAAATAGATATTCAAGTGAATTGGAAAGCATTCTCCTCCTTGCTCTACCTAACCATGTATCTTGCTAACTACAGACATCCGTGCTCCAAGTTCAAAATATAAGCATTATGTTAAATTTTTTTTCCCATCATCCACACTGCTTATTCAGATGCCTGTCTTCTAATAGCTCTGACTCAGTACCTAGAATGTCTTGTGCTGTGTGCTAGACAAATGCACCGGTAGAAGAAGATGTACAATGCCTTGATGTGGTACCTCATTTTCATAGAGATTAAAAAGCACTCAAAGGGGATTTGGAAGGCATTTGAGCACCAGGCTAGATATTGAGGGACCAGTTTTTAAAAACCCTGGAAATCCTTTTATTGCTGTCAGTCTTTGCCTAAAAGCTTGGCCCATTATGTAACAAAGACTGTTTGTTTTATTTTCCACTCTGGCTTCTTCCATTGTTTACATCAATAACATTTAAAGAGAAAAGAGATTTTTATTTAGGTGGCAGGGCGAGTTTAAACTAAATCTGGAAAAGGCAATTTTCTAGTGAAGAAACTGTAGGAAAAGGTCAATATGAAGAGCTAGCAAAGAGAGTAGATTTTAAGGGTTCTCACCACACACATACAAACACAAGATAAGTATGTGAGGGAATTCATAGGTTAATTATCTCAATTTAGCCATTCCATTGGGTGTCCATATGTCAAAACATCATGTTGTACACCATAATTATATCTGACTTTTATTTGTCAATAAAAAATATCATGTAACTGTGGTTTTCTTTTTTTTTATTTCAGAATATTACAGGGGTACAAATGTTTTGGTTACATGAATTGCTTTTGTACAGTTTGTGTCAAAGTTACAAGTGTGTCCACCACCCAGATTGTGTTCATTGTATATATTAAGTGTGAATTGGCCCATCCTGTCCTCTTCCCTCCCACCACTTGATTTCCATTGAGTTTTGCTTCCATATGTGCACATGAGTATTGATCAATTAGTTTCAATTTAATAGGGAATACATGTGGTGTTTTTTTTTTTTTTTTTTAGAAGGAAACTAACTTCTTTAAATACTCCACTAACTGGAAAGAACATACCCTCCTATCCCCTTCAAAATAGAAATTGACTTGTCTATGGCAAATAACTTACTATATATAATCCTATCAAGGAATAATCTCAAACCTTTGACCAGGTGCTCTTTGTAGCATCCATGAAGAGAAATAAGATACAAAGTCCCCAAAGGACAGAATTTGAAAGCAGGAAATAATTATTCGTGCAAAGTATGTGATATAGTCACACCATTGTATAGAGTGGCATCTTAAAACATACGGGGCAGCTAGAAAGATATATATTTTTTTCCCTTTTATGGGTTTAGACTTCACTGTCACTGATAATTACTGTTTATTCAGGGAAATTGCATGTGTTTGTGTTTGCATGCACTTGCCCTTGACTTAACTGTTACTCTATTGGACAATTAAGAGGATGAATAGCTGTGCCTGTAACTTATGCAGAGAGATCGCAGAGCAGGATAAGTCTCACTGTTTCCATGTCAGGGACAGAGTGTGCTGTGCCACTTGAGAGGAGGGCAAAGTTCTCCTCTGATCTATTCCCAAGGCAAGGCTTGAGGTATCAATGACCAGCTGAGACAAAGCTGGCGGAGACTGACCTCCCCCGTCCATGACCTTGTCTTACTAGCCCAGACCTGTGCAACCTCGGGGTAAGGGACAGAGCTCCCAAAAGATGAGTATCCATTTGCACAGTGCAGGTTAGAAGAAGAGATGATCTCAGAGAGGGAGATGAATATGAGCAGGGGAGCAAGATAAGTGTCCTAAGGGGAACATCCCAGCAGATCAGTTGCATGGGCGTAGGCACACCGTTTGGATTTTTCTCCTTTGTGGCAGTTCACCCAAATGATCCCAGTCCTTTGGAAGAATCATTAATACCCACATAGCCTTCCTTGTAGGGTTGTGTGGTGGGGAATAAAATGATGCAAACATCAAAGAAAAGTGTGGCCTCTCCTATAGCTGTACTACATAGTCTGGCACTCATGAGAACGCTGCATCCTATTGCTGACCCGTGTCTGGGAAACCTACCAGATGATGCCTGACAGCAGATGATCACCTGCCATGCAGCTGGGAGGGGCAGGGGAGCAGCTTCTGAAAGAGCATCATTCTGGAGGGTGGGCTGGAGGCAGGGCACCTTTGCAGGTGTTTGGCAAGAAGGGAGATGCTGTACTTCTATCCAGTTTACATGATCTCAGTACGTAAAAATAAACATTCAATATGTATGTGCGTGTCTATGTGTGAACCAGAAAGGGCATCTGGTCTGGGGCAAATGCCGTTTAAAGTGTTGTATTTTCCAGCAGGTCCAAATCTGATAACTTTTTGCAGAGCTATTATTATTTTGTCATGGTGGACACGGGTGACTAGGAAAAGGCTGGTGTTTCTAGCCTGGTGACAATTCCGGCAGTTTACTCTTCACAAAAACTGAGGAAGTGTTCTCTTAGCACTTTGATGAAAATTTTTAAAAAATATTAATTTACCTTTTGACTACCGACTGCATGCCAGAATCTTTGTCAAATATGTGTATGTATACACATGCATGTATGTGTATTATAATATCTTTAATTCTCACAATATCACTAAAATGTAGGTATGATTATCGCTATAAATAGACTGAGGTGAAAGGAGGGTAAATGGCTGTTTAAGAAAACGATGACACTGACATATGAACTCAGGGCTGGCTGACTGCCCCTACCCGTGCTTCTCTTTAGCAGGTTGTTTTCCTGCCAGATATGTGGTGTGGCTTGAGGCATGTCACATCCTTAAGAAGAAAAAATCAAATAACCCCATTAAAAAGTGGGCAAAGGACTTGAACAGAAATTTTTCTAAAGAAGACAGAAGAATGGCCAACAAACATATGAAAAAATGCTCAACATCTCTAATAATCAGGGAAATGCAAATCAAAACCACAATGAGATATCACTTAACCCCAGTGAGAATGGCCTTTATCAAAAAGTCTCCAAACAATAGATGCTGGCGTGGATGCGGAGAGAGAGGAACACTCCTACACTGCTGGTGGGACTGCAAACTAGTTCAACCTCTGTGGAAAGCAATATGGAGATACCTTAAAGCGATACAAGTGATTCTACCATTTGATCCAGCAATCCCATTGCTGGGCATCTACCCAAAAGATCCAATGACACTCTACAAAAAAGACACCTGCACTCGAATGTTTATAGCAGCACAATTCGTAATTGCAAGGCTGTGGAAATAGCCCAAGTGCCCATCAATCCAAGAATGGATTAATAAAATGTGGTATATGTATATCATGGAGTACTATTCAGCTCTAAGAAACAATGGTGACATAGCACATCTTATATTTTCCTGGTTAGAGCTGGAACCCATACTATTAAGTGAAGTTTCCCAAGAATGGAAAAACAAGAACCACATATACTCACCAGCATATTGTTATTAACTGAACAGCACCTAAGCGGACATATAGGTACTACAGTAATAGGGTATTGGGCAGGGGGAAGGGGGGAGGGGGGCGGGTATATACATACATAATGAGTGAGATGTGCACCATCTGGAGGATGGTCATGATGGAGACTCAGACTTGTGGGGGGAGGGGGGGAAATGGGCATTTATTGAAACCTTAAAATCTGTACCCCCATAATATGCCGAAATAAAAAAAAATGTAAAAAAATAAAAAAATAAAAAATAAAAGACTATGCCCGCAATGAGATATAAATAGTGCCAAGTCTTATCCTTCTGTCTGCTAGCAATAGAGTTGTTCTTACCCATGGGTACACAGAGGGCCATGGTGGTGATCTAAGGGATACCAAAATGCTTATTCTTCCCTCTAACCTGCCAGGAAGTCTAAAAATCCAATGCTGTAAAAGTCTAAAAGTCTAACATGATGTCTTGGGAAAGTACTGGGACGGGTTACTGGAAAGAACACTGTCTCACAATGGTCAGAACAGCCAGGTTCTCGGGCTTCACACTCATTGTTGATAAAAGGAAGTTTCTAGAATAAATGGCCTTCAAATTTTCCTCTTGTTATAGAGTTCAATATGTGTTTGATGTTATTCGTATTAAGGTTTTGTGTCTTTCTGGAAAGATAAAGTATTAGCCTCTCACAGATTAGCAGGACTAATACCTACATATTCATCTCTTGTCATCACCTACAAAGAGCAGCTCCTTAGGCTAATGGGGTAGCATGAATATAGGATCACAGTGAGGTTATGTAGTAGGGAAAGATTGAAGGAGTGATCAATTGTTATGGGAGGGCACTTAAGACACTGTAGAATGCAACTCTGGCCTCCTTAGAGAGCATGTGATATCTGTGGGTGCCAAGAAGACAAAATACAGAGCAGTAGAACAATATGCGCATGAGTGAAAACAGCCAGCCATGGGAAAGAGAGATGGGCAAAAGAGACAGCTATATTTAGAAATTATACCTGGAAGTGGTCTTTCCTGGCAATAATGCCCAGGGAGCCTAAAAATGGAGAGTTTCCACTCTCGGTTTTGATTTCTTTTTTGTAAAAAGTTCTTGCTTGTTGTCTACTTTTTTCCCCAAGTCCTTGACCTGTGGACCGGAGTAACTTGCATAGTAAGAAATTCCTGATGCTAGAATAAGCCAAGAAGTCAAGAAGCCACTGGAAGTGGGACTGCTTGGCTTCACGCCTCCCATCCTAGCCTTGTGTTAGTACTCCAGAGTTCTAGCAAGGTCTTCATCCCAAATCCTATTGCCAATTTACGTGGCAAGAGAGACATGCATCATTGGACTAAGGCTAAATGGTCATCTTTCTCATTTTAATGTTCTTGCCCTTAATTAATAGTTTAGTCTTTCGGACCTTCATTTGTTACACTTAAGTGAATTTTGTAATTGGCTTTGCCTCTCAGTGAGGATTGTTGCCCCATCTCGGTCCTGAAAAGCAACCAATTAGTAATTAGTTCTAGTTCCCCATTCTCTCCCACTTCCTTGAGACAACTGCCCTATTTCTAACTGTATCAGTGCAACGAATACAATCCAACAAGATCATAAGCTGGGCTCTGCTTAGTGCTCGCTAAGTACTCAGCGTTTCACTAAGTAAGCTGGCACTTACTCAGTGAGGAGATTATTGAATTTAGTAAACATTTGGCCCAATACAGCTCCTAACAAATGCATTTCGAGGATATGACAGTCCTGGAGAGTGAGTTAAAGACTCATTATTTGGACTGCTAGTGTCCTCGCGTGAAAACTGTGATTCTTGTCAAGTCCATTAGCTGCTTTATAAAACAAGAGCTGTCATTTCATTAAGCAGCTGCACACATATCAACAGCTCCAGGGTGAATTCTGGTCACTTCTTGTCTATGTCACAATCCTTTCTGAAAGCTGACTTCCCCCAGTGTACACCAGCAGCCTGGAAGTCTCCATTGCACAAGGAGATGCCATGGATCTATTGGAAGGACTAGCAATTGATTTAAAAATCACAGAAAGTCAGATTTTTTTAAAAAAAAAATTTTCTTTTTAGTCTAATCTTAATTTGTTAATAAAAAAGAAAGAAAAACATAAAAGTGGAAATTAGAGCATTAGGTGGGCTAACCCGGTCCACTCTTAAGTTGGGGGCAGAATACTGAGTAGAAACCAGACCTTCTGTTCTCCAATCCAGTATTCTTTCTGAGAAATCACACACTGCCCTTCTGATGGCCTTCCTGCGTTAATTTCTTTAGATCTCCATTTCCTTAATAAATATTTACTGAGCCTCTCTTTTATGCCAGGTACCATTTCAGTGCTGGAGTTTTATGTTAGTGAACAAGACTAAGCTCCTACTTTCGTGGAACTTCAGTTCTAGCTAGATAGACCGATAAATCAATGTAAAAGTATGATAGCATATAATGCTATGTAAAATAAACTAGGGTAATGGGGACAGCGAATAATGAAGTGTCCTTTAAGAATAAGAGGTTAGTAAAAGCTTCTTTGAGGCAGCTTTGCAAGAGCAGTGATCTGGCTGAACTGAGGGTGAAGAACAAGCCACAAAGAGAAGAAAATTGCAAAGGGCCTGAGGCAAAAATAAATGTTATGTGTTTGTGTTCACAGACTGGCAATGAGGCCAGTGTTTTCAGAGCTGTGAGGGTGGCTGAGAATAGCAGGAGATGAGTACATATTTATAAATAATGATCATTTCTAGTTCCTATATGAGAGGAATTGCAATTCCAACGAATACAGAAAAATAACATTTATGCTAGCAAGAAAACTGATCGGTGACTACAAAATCTGGAAATATTAGATTTTCTCAATAAAAAAGACAAGCCAAATTCAATCCAACAAATGACACACTGAGGCTGATATCATCTCTTAATTTCAACCTAAACTGACCGAGCATAGACCATGTGCAAGGCACTCTACAGCAAAGAGACTAAAGTCTTTCTTTACAAATGAATGGGAAAAAAACAGAACAAATAAAAGAAAAGATTAATAAAATGAAGTACCATGGTAAATGTCAAAAGTGCTGGGAGGTTTGGTGGGAGGATGGAACATAGTTTGCTGAAAGATCCAGACAGGTGTGATGTAGAAGGTGACACACAGACTGGGAGTAAATAGACAGCAGGTTGACAGGCAGGGACAGGTGCCTGGGAGCCATTCAAGGCTAAGGAAACATCATTAGCAAAAGATATAGAAGTAGGGAAGTGAGAGCCATGTCTTGTAGCAAGAAAGCCAGGTTTGTTAGAACATGGGATGAGAGAATGTGCTAGATAAAGTTGGAAAGTTAATGCAGAGCTTTAATGCTTTAGTTGGGTACATAAACCTGATTAATTAGACAACACAGAACTACTAAAAGTTTTACACCAGAGAGGCCATCAAGACAAAGAAAATGAGTTGGGTTTCCCTTATTTCTTCATGTATATCTGTCATTGAGGAATTTAGGCAGATTGGTGCTTATCAAACATTTTTAAGCTTTGGAACTATCTTGCCCATTGAAATCTTTCAAAGGACCCCTTATCTATAGACAGGTTAAAAACAGAACTTATTTGTTTAAATGGGATAAGAGTTCCTAGCCTCTTAACCTCTTTCTTCACATCTAAGGAATTCCCCATGGGATTTTTCAAGGAAGCTCAGGAACACAAGAAACACGTTGGAAAACATTAAGCCAAAGCATCTTGACTCTACTTTCATTTTCCAACAAACTTTTTAGGAGAGATTAACTTTTCACTTGGTAAAAAAAATATTGCATTACCTTTTTCTTGTCTTGAAAGGTATTCCTTTCAAAAATCAAAGTGTTGTCAGCACGCACACACTATTAAACCCCCACCCATTGTGATGCTTGTGGTTGGGCCAAGAAACACACTGCCGTCTACATAGCTGAGACCAAGCAGAGAACACGAGTCACCCAGATGAGCTAGCTTATAGGAATCTCAGGATAGTGCAAATGGATTTTTCAAAGATTTTTCACAAACTCTGGAAAACATGAGGAAGTTTCAGCCAAGAGTTAATATGATCTATTCTTTGTAATAGCTTGTTTTCCCACCACGAGCTCACTCATGTTTTTGCAGACATTGATTCTGTGAGTACCTGAAAAGGGAAGTGGAGATGAGGTCAACAGTCATCTTCATTGGCAGATGACATTAAAAAGAGCAGAAATGAATTCAGACTCACCTACCTCCCGGCACCTACATCTTAACTCAGAGTCTGGGTGTGAATTAGCAGCAGAATATTGAATTGTGCTTCAGTCTGTTCAAATGTGTCACTCTGGATCAAAATAAGAGAAAAAGATTGAAGAATTTCTCAAATTTGAAGAGTTCTCACGAATGTTATTCTCTCCGTTTTTCTCAGTTTCTTCTGTACACTAACCAACTGCTCCGGCTTCCCCCAGAGAATCCAGACACCTCTCTAAAAAGACAGATGCCTGTTGTGGTTGCTATCAATTCTGGGTGCCTGCCAGGACACCCTGTAATGACAGTCCTCCTCTGTGGAGTTGGTATGAGATCGCAGAGGTGCCATCGGGAGATGGCATAACTTCATGCTGCAGTAGTGACACTGGGCTTCAATCTGCTGTGTCCCACTCAGACTGTTATTTCTTTCACATGAACACATGCACTGTCTGTATATAGAGTTGAGTCTCCAAAATTTATGCTACCAGCCTCCAATGCTGAAGTAGAAAGATGGCTTGAGGAATTAACCCCAGGGTGAGTCTTCCCTGATCTGAGCCTTTCCCACGTCAATATTGTTCCAATAAACCCCAAAGAGCAGACTTTGTGATTTATGTATCTTTGAGTTGTTTATTCCAGCATTCAGCCTACACCTGACTGGAGAATTTATTCTTCTTTCTTTCCAAAGGTGGGTATGGCAGCTTAGATTAGAGTGAGGTAGTCCAAGGAAGAAGAAATAAGTTAGAGAATGGGTTTTGCTTTGCCCAGATAGTAGAGATAAAATCAGGAATTCTAGGCTCTGGCCCTGTTGTAATTACTTGCTAATTCCATGATATTTTAGCTATTAATATTTTAAGTTTCCTGAGCATCTAATTCTTTGTCAGTGGATTGGGGAAAAAATAATCCCTACCTCATCTGGTGATTGTGTATATTAGGTGATTAAATCATAGGAACCCACTTGAAAAAGTCTAAAGTTCAAGCATTTAAGTTAAAACACACTTAAACATGGAAAACGTGTGGTGACATCATTCTGAAACACCGTTCAGCAAAACACCGGATGTTTAAAGTGAATCGCTCATACATCCTCCTGTCTCACCTCCAGTGGGGAAAGTGGCCAGAGATGTTATGTGAATGAAGTAGAAAAAAAAAAAATGTATTCTCAATGAATAGATTCGGATCTTATCAGTGCTTGCTGCCCAGAAGCAGGGACCTGCCAGAGCTTGGGCTACAGAGGAGACAAAACAAAGTAGAGAGGAAGAGAAGGTTGTCTCTTGCTGATCCATGAAAAGGAAGATCGGAAGATTGATCCAAAGTTCCACTAGTGGTCCTTCCATTGTCCTCCACTCTGCCTTCGGGAAGCCTCCATGGCGTGTGGGCATGGGAGCCCGGGAAGTGCAGAAATGTGGAGGAACCCGGCTCTCCTTCTCAGTTCCCCTGAGAACTGATTGTTGAAAGGAGCCTGGCACCTCTTCCTCCTCTCTTGCTTCTACTCTCTGGCCAAGTGGTCTGCACACGGCACTCCCCTTAGCCTTCTGCTATGAGAGGAAGCTTCCTGAAGCCCTCACCAGAGGCAGATGCTCGTTCTATGCTTCTTGCACAGCCTGCACAACCATGAGCCAAGTAAATTCCTTTTCTTCATAAATTACCCAGCCTCAGGGATTCCTTTACAGCAAGACAAACAGACTAGGACACCAGTGGCAAACAAATCCCAAAGCAAAGCTCTTTATTCTTCAACCTTTACTTGAATACCCCACCATCGACAACAATCTCTCTGCTTCTTGGGACAATTCTTCACGTCTAGGGATAGCTTTCACTGATAGGAAATTTTCACTTATTGAAAAGAAATCTCTTGTACTTATTCATTTTATTTCTATAATTCATGCATGGCACCTACAGAAACGAATCCCTCTTTTCCATGATAGACTTTCAAATATTTGAAGTCTGCAAACTTTCCATTCCTGCATTTCTTTTTTTTTTTCCTTTTATTTTATCATATTATGGGGGTACAAATATTGTTAGGGTAACATATGTTGCCCCTGCATTTCTTATTGATGCTAGGTATCCAGTGATGCCTTTTCAGATGACATGGTTTCCAATGTTCTCACGGCTCTGCTTCCTGTAATAGGGAAGTTCCTCAGTTTGTATAGATGCTGGCACAGTGCACTTACTTGAAATCAGTTCTACTGATGTTGCTTGTGTAAGATGACACAAGCTGGAATATCACTTCCTTGATTCAGATGGGCATTGGTAAATATTTGTAACCCAGAAATCTATTGGGTTCAGTTCCTTTTCATGATCTGCTATGATTTATCACCCCTGTTGTGTATTGCTTGCCTCAAACTCTAGTCCATGAATTTTTGGGAAGCTTAATATCTTTTCAGAGAATTCTGGAAAAAAAAAATCAGGACCTCTGCATTCATGGTCACCACTGGCCCCATGTGTCTGCTCAGCAGTGAATCTCCCTTCTGTCTGGGGTCTAATTGGCCTCATAAAATCTAATTTAACCTGTAAGTGGGTAAAATAATCTGTCAGAAAAAGGAGATTGAGTGATGGCCCCGGGGTTCCCAAATGCAGAGGCTTGGTGGCAGAGGCTTAGAACTCTAGATTCTAGTTGCATGATTGTCTTAATGTCCTTTGATGCCTGTTCTTTCCTTCTTACCCTCCCTGATATAAACTTAGCACTTTTATACTCTTTCATCTCATTTCCACATCAAAATACATCCACATGTGATGTTTTGTTTGCATCAAACTTTCCTGATGATTTTAGCAGATTGAGGGACTTATTTTCAACAATGTAAATTCAATGAAAGGTGTTTTTGTGGTTTTTTGTTTGTTTGTCTGTTTTTGTTGTTGTTTGGTGTGTGTGTGTGTGTGTGTGTGTTTTGGGTAAAAACCAGCCCCTTGGCCATCTCCAGACCTTTAGTCTCTGGATCTTGCTGTGGCCTCTTTTTCTTCCCTCATCTTTGCTCTCATCCTTTTAGCACAAAGCCACATTGCACTCATTTTCTTCTTTAGAGCAATTTTGTTTTCTTACCTCTTATCCCTAACTTAGGTAGCTGATATCTCTGTTAAAGCTTTGAAATTTTGATTTGGAAGAACCTACCAAGTTATATTTCTGCTAAAGTGTTTTTTTCCCAGTTCTCATGTATGAGAGGGGCTGTTTTTTTTCAGGCACAATTATTAATATAGGCTGTGTTGTCACACATTTGGGGGGTTACTTCTACCTAATATTTTTATCAGATGAATTAAGCACATAATTTAGCATACAGCTTTGCACACATCAGGGGCAGCCCAAGAATAAACATGCCCAAGTCATGTGAAGCAATCAGATCGGCTGATTTGAATTTTATTTCCCAGCCCCTGGCCACATGCTGGTGAAAGAATTAAATGTAAATTACATTAGGGAAGCAATGGGAGAGAAAAGGAATCAAGAGATTAAATAATTCTCAAAGTGGATAATTCAGCCATAAAATAACTGACTCCAGCAACTACCTCCACAATCTCGAAGGAGCTGTAGAAATACTATTCGCAGCACTTTTTTTTTTTCCAGAAGCAGTTCTTCCAGATCTGCTACAACAGCTGCTTGTGATGTTCAGCAGGGAACCCCAGGCAGATGTTGCATAACTTCCTTTCTGTCACTTCCTACAGGAGTGCAGTATGAATGAGAAGGACATCTATATTGTTAAACCCACCAAAAGGAAATGCAATTCCCAAGTCTCATGACACAGGGCCACAGAGGCACAACTCAGTTTTCCAAGGGAAGGGACTCTGAACATCTGCACCGGATATTTAGGCAGGGGGGGGAACAACGATGAAGAAATAGATCGTCAAATAAGAAAAGTACACTCAGGAAATGAAGTACGTAGAGAGAACAGTCAGATTCCTAAATTAACAAACCTGACATTGAGTGAAAAGAGTGTCTCTCCTTCAGCAGCCTTGGCCCATCCCCAGTGTAGCAGTGCTCTCTGCCTAACATTGTCAGCTATGCTGAAACAGTCTGGCTCATGATCTCCTCCTGCATCACATCATTGACCGAGGTCTGTGCTCGATGGTTTGCTGCAACAAAGTGAAACAGGAGGGAAACACTGAAATTTCTAGTTATAGGTAACCACAATCTCATTCTATTATTGTTCTACTTTTAGAGCTTATTTTTAATGTACATATTCAACAGTGCATTTACATCACTTACAAATAACCAAACACACACACACACACACACACACTTAAAATTTTTTTTGCAATTAGGAATTCATAATGGAAATTTTGGATGCCACTATTTATTTTTTTAATAGAACGAAGTCTTAATTTTGTTTTGATCATTGATAATTTTATTTTAATTTGTTATTATAGAGTATTATGGAGGTATAAATGTTTCGGTTACATAAATTGCTTTTGTACAATTTGAGTCAAAGTTGTAACTGTGCCCATCCCACAGACAGTGTTTTATGGCGTCATCAGGGGTCTGTTTACAAGGGGGATTGAGAAAACTCTGGGGGGAAAAGCTCAATTTCACTTTGGCTGTGTCTAAAAGTTCAATAGAAACTAGATGGTAAATACTTTAGAACCGGCTCGGATCTTTTCTTACTTAAGGACTTATATAGATAGAAGATCTCTTTTTGGACATCTTTAGGAAAAGCCCTTTGGTAACACCTTGAAAAGAACATGGTTTTCTGGGGCTCTCAGGAAATGGAACTGCTGTAGAGAAAGAATGCTTACATCACGGCAAACTCTTTTTAAGTTGTAAATAAATGGTCGATTTCCATGATTTCTCCTTTGCTTTATTAAGTCGTCCACTTTCAACCTACATATGGGATTGAAACCCTGACAGTTAATACTCTCATATTCCAAGACTCTGCAGTATCCCTAACATTGTGTGGGATGCAAGACCAGAAACATCCCACTCAACTACAGAGCCAAACATTACCTTAACAACCAGTTCTTAACAAAGAAACTAAATATATGTACAGGTATAACATGCTGTTGTGACATCTAATTTTTAAATGTTACAACTATTCATGGTTGAGGCATCAAAGTCTGTTGTCATTAATAACATAGTTCTGCAAATGATGTGAATTAATGAGACAATTTTATTAGGTTTAGGCTTAGGTTAGAACTTTTTAGTTTTACATTTTTGGGGGGCATAAATATTTGCATACTATTGCATAGTATTTGCATAGAAACTGCCTATAATACCCCCTATCCCACACAAGAAAGAAAATAAAATTTAGCTGACCTGGCAAATATATTGATTGAAGATAGCGTTAGAGAGAAATCTTACATTTGGCCTTGAAGTTTGAGCATTCTTTAACCTGATTTCCCCTAAAGTAAAGCTGGTGATGACTCTTGGTTGCGTGAAGCAAGACTCTTCAAGACTTCTGGTTTCTCAAAGGAAGATATTTTTACTCCCCACAACTGGGAAAATCCACAAAAATTCAAAATTGCTTTTCTGGGCCATGAAATAACAAGGGATTTGAGCTTATCTTCCCTGATCACCACAAAATCGAATAAACTAAAAATAGTTTGGTTGGAACAGTGATGGGAAAATCTCCTGGGAAGGCCTTTTTTTAAGGGAGTCTTTTGGGCATGAATGATGGGGCTGTCACTGATTTATGACTTTTTCTTACTGAGATGAGTATGACCAGGCCAGTTCTATCAGCAAGAAGGCAACCTACTTAATCATATTCATCTCCCCTTGACTTATTTTCAATTTTTTTCACTGCTTGTTTTGCATTGAGTTTGGTTTGAGTGCCAGCATTCCCTCATGGCTTAGGTTAAAGAGGAAAAGCAAAAACAAAAACAAAATGAGAAAACTTTAGAGGAAGTGGAACATGGAATAGTTCTTTCCCTGTGCCCCAGAGGTGAGTGAAGTCTAAGTGAATCAGGAACAGACTCTGGCAGCCAATAAGCAGGCTTCAAACTGGCCCAGAGTCATTCTCTCATCATTTTATAATTGCATCTTCCCATACAGCAGATTTACATGCGTTAAGATTCATTTAGAAATGGCACACGGGCACCTGCAATTTGGCATTCCAGCGAGAGTCCCAGTGTATCACACACTTGATTAATAAACTCTGAAGTGCTGAAATGATTCTCTGTCATTAATCATATTCTCTTCTACCTCTATATTACCTGAAATCATTAGAGTAGAAAACCTGAAGTGCAATCAGGTACCAGCATGTTAACGCAATGACTAGACTCTTAACTCCAAATAGGCTGGAGAAAATAAATGGAAAATTACACTACATGTGTTTTGTTGTTGTTGTTGTTGTTTTGGTTGGGGGGGAATTGTACAGCACTCTTTCTTTAAAACAGGGAATGTCTTATGAAAATCACCTTTCAATAACATCTTAAGAAAATTTATGACAATGGACAGACAGTTTTACCTACTAGAATAAGAGGCAGAAGAGCTCGTTGTTTGGGGGTAGAAGGGAGCCCCCAGCAGTTACTCAGGGATTCAGGATTTTGCTCAGCAGTTGACATGGATTATGCAAAAGCAGTAACCTCTTTGACATCCTCAGTTATCTTATTCATATTTGCACACATGTAATTCGCTCATCAGTCAATGCTTACCAGGAGATAATACAGCCTCTTTGAGATATCAATCCATGTGTCTATTTTTCATTTAGATTGATTAGCCTTATAGTCTAGGTGTTTAAAAAGATTACAGCAAAATTCAGGACATACCTGGTAAACAGCCATACAATGTGCATTGGCTAGTTGATGGAGTCTTCTTCCCTATAAGGAGTGCACTGAATTGTTGTGCACCTAAGAATTGATGTCTGCTTGCAAAACTATAAATGAGTATAGACTTTTACAAGGCAAAGGCAAAGAAAGAAGAAATCTTTTGAATAAGACAAGCTAAATCACTATGAGTGTTGGATCATAATATTGAAAGAGATTTTAATATTCAGAATGGAGTTGGGAAGAGATATTTACCTTGAATCAAATAACTCTTATGTGCACATTATTTCTTATAATCTAAGTATTAAATCTTGGTGTGTCAAGGATCCTAGAAACTCAACCCTTCTCTGTAACTTCCAAGAAGATGCGTTAATGGAGTTATTCAGTAAATGTTCTGCCAGCTCCACAAATCACCCAGCCTGCAGTGCGTGGGCTACTATTTCTTGCTTTATGTGAGTGATATGATAGAATGTGCTATTTTGCCTAATTAGTCTATGTTATTGACTTGGCCCTGAAATAACTGAGGCTTAGAATGGAAAATGCCATGTTGGATATATATACGCACCTCATACGAACCCTCACACAAACTCAGCAGTTCAATTCTTTGGTCTTCTGTCATTATTCGTAAGGTAAGGGACTTGGGCCAGGTGACCACTGACATGGTGTCCAGCTCACACACTCCAGGAATCTTCACTAAATACACAGAGATATACATTCCATGAGAGTAAGGACTTTGGCTTTCCTGTCTGGTAAATTTTTCAAAGAACATTTATATCTATTACTTTATTAGCTCCCCACAGCAATCCTATCAGGAAAGTGTATCAGAGAGTGCTGTCTTCATTGCACAGAAGAGAAACCTGAAGCTAAGAAGTGATTTTCCAAATCTCACAAACCAGTAGCCAAGCCAGGACCTGATCCCATGTTTGTTTGTTTTTTTAATTATTATTTTTTATATATTTTTTATTTTTATGCCTAGGCTGGTATCTAGTGTGTACTCCTATCAAACACACTGAGTTATTATTTTGGCCCAGACCCAGTGGTGTCCTGGGGAATGTTAAAAGAACCTGATTTCCAAGGGTGTTCAAGAATGAAAATATATCTACATCTCTCTTTATATATATACATCTACATCTCTCTTTATATGCATACGTATGCACACAGTTTTATTGTCAATTTTACTGATATAAAGGATGTACAACAATTTATACATAATAATAAATGCATACAATACTCTTTATGCCATAACTCATACAGCCATTGATTCCCACAGTGTGCTTTTGTTGACCTGTATCAGAATTTTGTATTTGAAGCCAAGCTACAGTTTCAATTCAACTATGAATTGACAAATAGAGTTTCTTCCCAACCTACTAGTTCTTTCTAGATACATTTATTGTCATTATACTTGTTAAAATATTTCTAACCCTTGTATAAATTATATTAATTAAATTGAAACCTCTTTCAACTTCACTATTAAGTCAACCCCTTATTTATTGCATTTGCTGATTTCCATGGTGGAAATACTCCATGGCCAAGTTAAAGCCAACAATGTGTCGTTACTGAAAACACAGAGTTAGGATGAGATGCACAGTAATCCACTGTTATATAGTGTTTCCATTCTAGAGATACAGTAGACATAAATAAACTCAACAACTTAGGTAATAATAAAATGTAGTAAAATAATTAGGAGGTAATGAGTTTTAGGTATTTATTACCTTTAGCTTTAATATGTTATTTAATTGTAAGTTCATATAATTTACGGTTTAATAATGTCTATGTTTAAAATTTCCAAAAAGTTAACAATTGTGTCTTACAAACAGAGCTGCAGATGTCTGAGTATATTTTGCTTCCCAAGTACTTCTGTGCTTTCCCAGCTCTTAGTATTTCAGAGTTCAGGTGGGAAGTTCTTCACCTATTTGGAGGTATATTCATCCTTAAGATGCATAGGATGTTTTCATTTTGGGGGTTTGCGCTGATATGCAACCAGATAACATGTGCAAATACAGAAACGTTGAACTCTCTGACTGAGGTTCTATGGCTTACCCACCATGTGATACTCTTCCCAAAGCTCTATGCTCATGTCTCTCCTCAGTCAGAAATAACTGAACATCAATAGCGGTGAGAAGAATTTCCATTTAGAAATTTGCTGTTTGTGGCCCCCAAATCCTCAAAATCTACCTCCCCCAACATACACACCTTGTGTGATCCCCTCTCTTGAGTGTGAGAGGAACCTGTTCATATAACAGGTGCTGTTCATTAGAGCTTTCTGCTATAATGCACACCTTCTGTGCTGTCCAGTATGGTAGCCACTAGTCTCAAGTGGCTACTGAACTCCTGAAATGTGGCCACTGTGACTGACTTTTAAATCTTATTTAACTTTAGTTTATTTAAATTAGAATTTAAATAGCCACTGTATCACTCAGAGTTCCAATAGAAAAAAGCCCAGTGGGCTATGTAGAAATCTGCAAAATGTTACTGAAAGCTCAGCAGTTGTTCTAAAGGCTGTATTAGAAGAACAAGGACAACTGGTTTGGGGGACAAGGAAAGAGAAGTTTATTATTTTGCCAGCAAAGTAGGAAAAATGGCAGAGTCTTGTCTCAAAATCCAAGTTCCTGTACATAAGCAGAAATAAAGAGTATTTAAAGGGAGGGCCCTCAGTTCTAGGCTATTGTCATTAAAGATGCTAATAATCCCATCTCTGCCAAAGACAAAGCCATGACTTCCACCCATCTGGGAGACTGGCGCCCGGGCTGGGATGGAGATGACAGTTCAGCTGAGCTATCTCCTGTAACACGAAGAACAAAAGACATTCCCTTGTCCCAACCAACCACCTGCCTCTGGGGCAGGGATGTATGCCTCAGTCCCCAAAAAAGAGTGGGGGGAGTTTTAAAGAGACAGAAAACATCTTTTTGCCATTTTTTCCAGGCCATTCCCTCTGTTACAATAGCTATCTATATCCAACTATATCTATCTATTTGTCTATCTATACATCTATTTATCTATTGAGAGATATTTATTATAAGGAATCGTGATCATGGAGGGCTGGCTAGCCAAGTTCAAATCCCACTGTGAAGGGCTGGGTTGGAAACTCTTGAGCAGGAGCTAAAGCTACATTCCACAGGCAGAATCTCTTCCTTTTTGGGGAAACCTCAGTTCTTCTCTTAAAGCCTTTCGACTGATTAGATGAGGCCCAAATGTATTACTCAGGATAATCTCCCTTTTAAAATTAACCACTTCTGCAAAATACTTTCATAGCAGCACCTACATTAGTGTTTGTTTGAATAAAACCAGGTACTAAAACCTTATTAAGTTCACATATGACACTAACCATCACAGCCACATAGGCCGATGGCTACCATATTGGACAGTGTAGGTCTAGAGAAAAGAAAGTTTAGTTGGGTACGACCAATGACATCACATACCAGGATAACAATGGTGGGGACAGGAAACAGCTTTCTAACTGTGCCCTGCTGGTATGTGGGATGCACAAACCTAAAGGTTTCAAATTATTGAGGGAAAGAATTAACAATCTTAAAATAACCAAAATTAGAATAGATCACCTGGCAAAATCACAAACCCCTTCTTCCCAGAACCCTGAGGAAATGATATAGTAAGAATTTTATTTTATCCAGTATAGAATAGCTACCACCTCTTATGAATATTACAGAAGGTATTCTTTTAATGGGTTAGCTTGAGCTAGATCATTTTAAGGTTGTATAAATTTTTGAGGCATAGAAACAAAAAAACTCTAATATCATAGGCAGACTTACAATCTAGAAATTCTATGGGGGAAAAGGTTGAAATATGAATTTTCTTGGCATGTTCCCTTAGACAGGAGGACTGGGAGAAACATTTGTAAAACAAGACAAGATATAAAATAAAGTGATGATATGGTATTTCAAATTTAAATCTTGATAATAAATTACTTTCCCTCCTATCTCCAAGCATAACAGAGAATACAACGAGATAGCCAGTTTGGTAAAAATGTAAGATTTTACAATCAAACTTAGATTAAACTGAACTTAAAAGTATTATTTTTTTTCTATAAATTGTGACACCAGTATCAACAAAATGATGCTGTAAAATATGCCTTATTGCCATTTTCAATTATGTCACTTGTCCCCCATTTATGTCCCCCAATTATGTCCCCCATTGTCCACATCAAACATGCAAATGCTCATTCTTATCTTGCCAAAACTTCTCTCAATAAAGAACCTGAATCTCACACATACACCAAACATAAGTGACTTATAATAGATTAAGATGTAATATATTCTCTGGAATTTCAAGGTTTGAAATCCTACAACATAGTACTTATATTTCATAAATGAGAAAGTAGCAAGATTCAGTATGAAAAAGTGGTGCATTTAAGATTATGCATGCCTGGCGCGGTGGCTCACGCCTGTAATCCTAGCACTCTGGGAGGCAGAGGCGGGAGGATTGCTTGAGCTCAGGAGTTTGAGACCAGCCTGAGCAAGAGCCAGACCCTGTCTCTACTATAAACAAAAAGAAATTAGCCAAACAAATAAAAATAGGGAAAAAAATTAGCCGGGCTTGGTGGCACGTGCCCAGCTACTCGAGAGGCTAGGGCAGGAGGATTGCTTGAGCCCAGAAGTTTGAGGTTGCTGTCAGCTCTATGCTGATGCCTTGGCACTCTACTGGGGCAACACAGTGAGACTCTGTCTCAAAACAACAACAACAACAAAAAAAAAAAAAAAAAAAAAAACCAAACGTAAGATGATGCAGTCATTTAGTGGTTGAGTCAGGGCTAAAACCTATGTCCTTGTCTGACAATGCAATAACATGCCCTTTCAACTGTACCAGGTTTTAAGGCAATCATGCTGTAGCAAGGATTAAGAAATAAAATTGAACAAATCAACTTTAGACAGTGTAATAATTTAGGTTTTCAGCAGGCAGGAAAGGGTACAATTCGGAGGGAAGAGCCTGGACATGGGACAAATCATCCTCCGGCTCCTAACTTCACAGTATGCTAGACAGTTGCTGTATTCTGTAAGATACTTCTGCAAATCAAAATCGATGTAAAAAAAAAAAAACAGGTTTTTCTACCAATTTTCTGTGTTGCTTTGCTTGATACTCGGTGGGACAGGCTGGTTTGGAGGAGCGAGGGCGGGAAGTGCCTCCATGTGACTCTCAGCACCTGCAGATGAGAAACAGGAAAAGGAGGATGGAATTGGCGACACTCAATCCATTCCACAAAACGCAAATTATGATACTGAGGGGATGGAGATTAAGTGGTCTGTTTGTTCTTGCTGCAAATAAAGAATTAAATCCAGATGCAAGAACAACAGCAGCAGGAGCAGGCTTGTTTCCAGAACACCCTGTTCAGGCGGATGCAGAACTTGAAGCGAGAGGAATCTTGAGGAGTGTGGAAAGGGCTATTTAGTTTGCAGCATTCACTGGAGTTCATAGGGTAGCCAAGCCTGTTCACTGTATACTTCAGCAAGAATTCTCTTCTGTGTTCTCAAGTTCACCGGGCAGTAGCACATTTTCTTTCTTTCTCTCCCTTCCTCCCTCCCTCCCTCCTTCCCTCCCTCCCTCCCTTCCTTCCTTCCTCCCTCCCTCCCTTCCTTCCTTCCTCCCTCCCTCCCTCCTTTCCTTCTTTCCTCCCCCTTCTTTCGTTCGTTCTTTCTTTTTCTTTCTTTCGTCTTTCTTTTCCTTTGCTTTGAATGTTTCTGTATCTACTATGGATTTATGTGATATATATATATGTATATATATATATTTTAAACTTTACAAGGGGAATAGGAAAATACAAGTAATGATTTGTTTGACTAAAGAGAAGTTTGTTTTTTTTTAAATCTTACTTAATACCATCCTTGCTTCTCACCTTAATTTTACTAATGTTTTAAGTTTCTATTTCCATAGTATATACTTTACCTATGAAATGGAATCATTGCCTATAGCTAGGAGTTCTCAGATTTTATTCTATGACTTGTACCTGAAACCTGTGCAATCCTGGGACAACTGTCCTGACATCCTGACATCCTCTACCCTCTTGAGTTCGTATTAGGGGCAGTCAGAAGGGGGTATGAAAAAGAATCAAGGCAATATGCAGGTTTCTCTAAAATAAAAACATTGCTGATTAATGGGGACAAATCTCACCATGCATTTGAGAAGGATCCGCTTACATACAGAACCATTTTTTCCCTCGCTGATTGGCAGGTTAAAATGACAGTATGCACACACACGCATGCACGCATCTACACAACAATAAAAAAAGAATCACAGCGTCATTTCCCATCTCCCATCTACCCTAGCCCTGCCTCTGTGGAACACTGGTTCAGTCTTATATGATCAAATAGGTCTGGGGAAAAATACACACACACACACACACACACACACACACACACATATACATACATATATTTTCCCCTAAATATTTAATTTAAATTTGGGAAATTACAAAATATATTAACATATTTAAGATCTATTTTTTTAACCTAGCATAAACTTATTTATCCACTTAATTTCTTTTCTATAGTACCTCTTATCCCATAACACTTAAATTCCACAGGACACCAAATTCATATAATTCATTTTTTTGAAATTCCGAACTAGACAAAAGACTCAAAGAATAGTCACTGTTGAATGGTGGGGTTAGGGATTAATATTATTTTGTTTTTGTTGTACTTTACAAATCATTCACATTGAATACAAACCAATTTTGCAACATGAGCAAATGGCTATTTAGCAAACAAAATGAAATGGAAATATTTTATGATGCCAACTTGACCTCTGTCCATAGAGCTCTAAATCTCAGCACATCACCCTCCGTGGTCTTGCGTAACATTTTATTTCCCCACATTTGCTCACCCCTTGGAGTTAAGATGCTAAGGGAATCCTGCAAGTTAACTTCCTTTGACATGCAACAAAAGTAAACTCTGTTAGCTCAAGGTAGAATGCATGGAAACTTTATCAGCAATTTATGCCACAGGATGGACTAGTTTAACATTTTTCTTTTAACTGGTTCTGGGAATGGAAAAACAAAAATATGTTGACCATAAGTGAAGGGTTCAACGAATTACAATCCTTAGCTCATGGCACAGGGTCATCACTGATCAGCCTTCTCATTCGAGCATCATTTCTTGGTTCAGAACGCTTTCTCCCCATGGGTAACCTTGTAGCCTGCCCACAATCCAGCTGTCAGACCCCAGGCTCCTCACTAACTACTCCAGTCTGGGCAGGTTGGTTAACTATATGGGTCTCCAGCATGCTTTGTATTTTGTGGCACCTACAATTTGTTTCTTTTTCTCCTTTCTTTTTACCTTTTTCTTCTATCCTCTCCTCACTTCTCCACTAGAAAATTTCTGCTTATCTTCAAAGATCAAATTCAAAATCCGTGTTTATCCCGAGCTTTTTGTATCTCCCTGATCTGTCCAGTTGTGTCCATAAGAAAAGTCTACTTATAATAATCTATGTTAAACAAGTACACACACACACTTGCACACATATACACACATGTGCACATGACATGTAGACTGTATGAACAGGCTATACTCCTTCTATCAAATAAACTAGCTTGTTCCTAATCCCAGAGGAGGGGTCAGGTGCCCTCAATATGACTGCCTAGAGTGTGTTTGGTATGTAACATTTGCCTCCTATGCATTTGCTATATGACATTATCTTGTGTGCTTCTGTGCAATGTCATTTCAACTGCTGGAGTTTTGCCAGCTTTACCTCCACCACTAGCCAGGGGAGACACCTCCATGAAAGCATATCTATAAGCCAATCAAAGAACAAAGCACAGCAGACATATAAATAGGAAGTTCTACATCTTGTAGAAGCCAAAGAGGCCAATTCTCACAAACACACTCTAGAGTTAATCAAATGCCAGGCACTGCCTTCTACAAGAGTTGGCTTGTAAATAAACAAATAAATAAAATTAAAAAAAAAAAAGAGTTGGCTTGTACTTAGCAGGCTGGGACCCCAGAAGCTAGCAGGGACCTTGGACCGAGGTGTATTATCCATACGGAGTAACAGGCGGTAATAGGGAAGTCCCCAAATCGATCCTGAAGCATGTGTCACATTCTCATTGTTTAACCTAAAAGATCTCTTTTCCTGTTAGACATAGTAGTTTGCATGGTTACTAGTTTGGTAGGTTGGCAGTTTTCATAGACACTAGAATGGATACTGTTGAGATTTATTTTTTAGCCATCATGTTTAGACTGAGAGCTCCTTGAAGCCTAATGTAAAAAAAAAAAAAAGACAGAGAAAAAAAAACATTCCCGGAGTATCTGTGTATTTTAGGAATATAAGCCAACATCACAAGTACAGGAATTAAATACCTGAGCAGTCTCTAAAGAGAGCCCTTGATCTCCCATTTAGAAAGTATGGATTGGGAAGAGAACTCCAGACCTTTTGCATACCTTGAACAAATATCTTGTGTGTATTGTGAACATAAGTTGGACATCAGAGTTAGAATTTTATATACTGTCAATAGTGCTTGAAAGGGTCTCTGAATTCCATCAGCAAAGGAAAAAGCAAAACCTCATGGCCCTAAGATGATTGATGGACATGGAATCAGACCTGATTGTCTCCAATTCCCTAATTCCTGTGTTCAGTTATTTTTATTACAAACTTAGTTACCTAGAATTCATTATCCATTTGTCTTGTGGGCACACTCACTCTGCAATCCTTAAACCTAGATAAATTCAACTTTCATGCACTTTCTATTACCCTTAAATAAAAGAATGTGGTCCCTTTGGTCCATTCTGATCTTCCTCCAGACTTCCTTATCATTCTACTAAGAGGGAGGACAATTCTACCGTCCTTCCTCTGGATACTGTGTAGCTCAGCATCCTGCCTAAATCCCCTCCTTCATTCAAAAAATCTTCTATAGGAATAAAAATCATTGTCTCAGTGTAGCTACATTAAACTAAACCTCTTCGTGAGGAATTTTCCATAGCATTAGTTCCCACCATGAATGGTAGGATTTCAGTGGAATGATGGTCATGTGCTTAAATGCTTTCACTGCTCCTTAGCCACTGTTGAAATTTCCAAGCCTTCAAGTAAGTAGAAGAGGGAATCATTTTAAAAAGACAAACTGCCATGCAAGTAAATCACAATATTTAGACCTTCCTGCTACACAGTGATGGCAGGGTCTGAGGCAGGTGCAAAGGAGAGCAATTATCTTCACTCACAGCCTTCCTAACAGTCATGGAATGTGTTGATTCTTTTGTATGACAAGTTACAAAGAGGATGGCTGCATTGAATATCTGCTCCCTGCAAATATACAATGCTGACTCTTGAAATGAGGCTCTGGCAGAACCATGGTGCAGTATCTTGTGCATTAATCAAACATAGCAGCTTCTTTGTTGCTCCTAGCTCTCTGCTGTTCTCACAGAAACTCCAAGAGCAGGCTGCCGCAAAGCTACAGCAATCCTGCCAACTTGACAAAAAGAGTCAATCCATTTCAGTTACAAGGCAGCAGGGGCCATCTTCCCAGCAAGTCAGAGGTTTGGGAGCTGTTGAGCCCCTTCTCCTTTTAGAGTCTGTGCCCAGAGAGGACTCTTGGGTCAGATTCTTTCCTCCTGTACTTGTTGTTTATCTTCTCGTGTGTTTATGCAAAGGCAGGTGGGCTCAACTCGCGCATCACTGCAATTAAGCTGGAAAAAGGACAAAATCAAATTTCAGGCTTTGCAGCTGGTTGCAGAATCTCCCAGAGCTCACAGTCAGCTTCCTTTCCTTCTTTTTTTTTTTTTTTTTCCAAATTTCCCACGGCTAAGGTTAGTATAAGATGCAAAGCACCAGATCCAAGGGGTTCCTCAATGATATAACTGAATCCTATAGATGGAAGGAAACTCAAAGACATTGCACAGGCAAGCCCAGACCCCCCAAATGCTCCCCAAACTGGCATCCTACCCCATAACCTACTGTGACGCTTTGGAATCCTGAAGATCACATAATGTTTCCGTAAGGATGTCTTTTTGAGGAGAGAATTTTGAGGTTTTATTCATACTCTTCCCACCCTCATTCTCTAAACCTGCGATGATTTAAACAAAGGCGCTGACCATTCTGCAGAAAAGCATCTGGTGGAGTTTCTTTCCCATAAATCTTGAGCTTCTCACACAGTGGCTGGAGAATTAAGTAGCCCATCAGCAGAGGTAAAATTTATGAACCTCCTAGAGCTCACCCCAAGTACCAAAGAGAAGGGAAGTAATTCACTGAATAGAAACCTGTTCTCAAAATTTGCCCTGGGTTTGGGAAGTGTTCTGGGTGAAGGGACACAGGTGCCCTTTGGGACTTGGGCTGAGATGGAGTTCTTACCTGGGTAGCCTGAGTGTAAGTTTGCAGCCCAGAAGTGAGTGTCTCATTGCTCATGCAGCAAAGCGCTGCCTGTGAAACTCTTTATCCTAATGACCTTCACACTGAAGAGCTGTTAGTCTGCAAATGCAATGCTTTCCTTATCTGAAATGTGGCAAAACCCTGGCATGGAGCAAGAGCGGGAGATCATTCTCCTTTGAAAAGCAATCGAATTCACAACATCCTTTAGAACAAATTCACAGAAGAAACTAAGTTTTAAATAGGCATATGTTTGCCTAGGAGCAAAATAAAGCATCTGAGTTCTCCCTTGCTCTGTGCCTAATTCAAATTTTGCCTGGCAATTTGCTTGGTTCCATGGAGGCAACCCCCCCACCCCCAAGATTTTGATGGGTTAGAAAGGAAGTTCTAAGATTAACGACGCAGCTTCTCAGCTGGCAAACGTTTTGTGACTCTGGACAGCCCTCCTTTGATTTGGACCCTTTTGCTCACTGAAACAGAAGCATGGTGGCTTCCAGCTTTGCTTTTGGTCTGGGGAGATGGCAGCCACACTGTTGCTCCAAGGCAGCTGTTGCCTCTTGAATTTACTTGGCAGGTGGCTGCCATCCCAAGGTGCTGGGATAGATTTCAGAATACCAACTACCACTTTATTCAGTGCACAGCAGGCAGAGCTGAAACATGTGGATTCTCTTTAAAATGAGGCTTGCCAAATAATCCCCATGTGTCCTTTGGTTCTTGGAAGAGAGCTGATCGATCATAGGAGGATGGTCTGCTTTTTTATCCCTTTCGTGTCTTGCTTTGGGATATCTCTCCACATGGCTGTGTATAGTGGAAATTCCTAGAAATAGTTTAAACACATGCATCACACTTGGCAGAATTGGGGAAGTCAATAATGATCCCTATTTTTCCAGCAGGATTCTCCCATCTTTCATAAGCCTCCCACATACACACACATGCAACACATGCACTCCCTCAGGAACAGTTCTTTTTCTTAGAGGGTCACACTCAATGAGTTTTTACTTAGAGATACTGTTGCAGATACCAGTGTGAAGCTCGAGGGAGAAGACATCAAAGAAAAGATCACATCCCAAACAGGAATAGCCTGCACAGTAAAATGCACATTTTAAGAGAATTAAAATATATTTCCAAAATATTTATTACCACTTTAAATTTTACAGATTTCTGTGTGTCTGTGTATGTGCATATGTATATGTATGCATGGTCCTTGACTTACATTGTAAGTTGAAACCCATTGTAAGTTGAAAATATTGTAAGTTGAAATTGCATTTGATATACCTAACCTACAAAAACATCATAGCTTAGCCTAGCCTACCTTAACTATACTCAGAACGCTTCTATTAGCCTACAGTTGGGCAAAATTATCTAACATAAAGCCCATTTTATAATAAAGTGTCGGATATCTCATGTAATTTACTGAATACTGCACTAAAAATTCTCACCATTAATGTGCATGGCTGAAGACACACTGGGCCTAAATGTTTGAAGCATTGAGATAAAATTAATTGCTAGATGATGAAGATGCTACAGCGGCAGGGAGATCAATTTCTCTCTTCTGATGAGACTCAAGAACAGCGGGCAGAAGGCATGAGAGCATCAACTCTTGTTGATGGTTTAGCAGGCATAGTGATCCTCAGGAAGCTATCAGGTATCCTTGCTCCCTGTGGTTGACTGGGAGCTATGGCTTCCTGCAGCTTCCCAGCACCGGGTGACAGTATCCTACCACTAGCTTGGGAAAAGATCAAAATTCATAATTCTAAGTATGGTCTCTACTGAATATGTATCACTTTCACATCATCATAAAGTCGAAAAATCGCAAGTCGAACCTCCATAAGTCAAGGACTGTCTGTATATACCTATTTTAAATAACATTTTACAGTGGTAATATATATTCTGTAGTGCAGAAATTAAGAGAACCAGAATGCAGAAAAAAAAATCCCCCACTATCTAGAAATAACCACTGCACATATATTTGTGATTATGAGAGCAATTAGAAAAACCATTCATGATGTTCACTTTTTCTATATAATTTTGTTTTAACTTCTTTTTCCAAGTAAAGTACATCATGACATTTTCTCCCATCACACACAATGGTCTTCCATGGTATTTGCAATTGCTACACAGGTTTGATAATATAGATGTATCATAAACTATTTATCACACTTACTGTTGGATATTCAGCAGCTGCCAAATTTTTGCCATCATAATTTATATTGTGATAAATATCACTCTCTAAAAAAATGCATGTGCACACACTAATGTGTACTAATTGACATAGGACTCATTTCAAGAAGCAGGATTTCTAAGTAACAGATTTTGCACATTTTTACAGCTCTGATTACATTTTACCAGTCATTAATTTACAATCTTAACTGCAGTTTATAAATGCATTCATTTCTCAGTACTTTTAGAAACACAGAATACTGTAACATAGCATCATCTTTTTCAAATTCCTAGGTGAAAAGCATAAATTAATTTTTGTGTCAATGAGTATATTTTTATTAGGAGTGAGACTGTATATTTTCTCATGTTCCTGACATATATATTTCTGTGTTTATGAAATTTTTTGTTTATAGTCCATTTCCCTATTGCTGGTTTTATGCTTTTCAAATTATATGTAGGAACTTAATATATAAAGTATTATATGTTTTCCTTTTGCATATTTCACAAATGATTTTTCCAGCTTACCATTGTCGTTTAACATTTTTATGTATACTTGACAGTGATCCTTTTTAATTAGAAAATTATATAGTGAAATCTATTGACCTTTACCTTTATGGCTTCAACCTTTGGTTTTGTACTTAGAAAACTCTTCCCAGTAACACATTTTACAACCATTTTCCTATATTTTCAGATATTTTAATGTGCATTAAATTTAAATATTTTAAACATATGAAATATTCTTGGCTGTGATATAAGCTTATAATAAATGCCTCTCAAGGGCTTATTAAGTGGCTAATGATATGATGAATTAGAGAAGCGAATAGATTCACTGATCTGGCTTTGTTACTTCTCAGTCAGCATGCATTGTAATATAATATGGAATGATTCTGTTTTTCACCTTTAAAAATGAGGGTAATTACTATTCCACCAGAGCAGAGCAAACATTATGGTAGTATTTTATCATTATGCATTTCATTACAAAACATT
Source organism: Microcebus murinus (assembly GCF_040939455.1). Taxonomy (NCBI): domain Eukaryota; kingdom Metazoa; phylum Chordata; class Mammalia; order Primates; family Cheirogaleidae; genus Microcebus; species Microcebus murinus. The sequence continues at coordinate 7,464,526 of NC_134127.1, read as the reverse complement.
CCTTGATAAGGCAGAATGGCATGAAAGCCTCAGTCATTGTTCTTATCTACATATTAATAAAACGTTTGGCTATTTGTCCTCCACTTGAGATATATATATATATATATATATATATATATATATATATATATATATAATTAGGTGAAGAAAATATTACTCACCAAAATTTCTCTTGGAAAGTCTACTCATGAATGGAAGAAATGCCTCCTGCTATAAACAAATATAAAACTGGAGAAAGCCTATGTGGCAACTATTTTCATGCACTGGATAAACAGGCAGTGCAGCACTGTGCCCCTTGAGTGATGGGACACAGACATTCTGAGCCCAGAATAGATTCAGGCTTCCTTCCCTCCTGGGCACGTTCCCTATCATGGGGCAGGGGTGGCAGAGCCAAAGAAGAGTTGAGGTTGCACTGAGCTGCTGAGGAGGCAGGGTTGGAAGTTCTGACTTTCAAAGTGAAGTGGTTGGAATTTGCAGAGCAGAGTGTCAGAAAGGAGGGTGTTGTACCCCTGCGAGAGGAGAGGGGTGGGCCAAGGAGTCCGCATGAAGGTTCATCATGGGTCCTGGACCAGTGGCTGGCTGTTCATAAGCAGGAAGAGATTCCACTCAGAAATCAGTTTCTGCAGGACTGTGAGATAAAATGACACAGCGAACAAAGCACAGGGCTTGCAGATATTATCATTCTGGCCCAGTGAGAGTGAAGAGACGTTGGTGAACACCTCAGGTATTTAGCAGAGATGTCCGAATGGTCATGCCTAGGGAATAAGAAATATATCCTAATGTAAGGGTCATGACTTATGACTGAGAATAAAAATCAAGTAAACCCTCTCCAACAAAGAATTAAACTAAGTGAAAAAGAGCTGCCTATTAAATCTTTTAATTCTTTGCTTGAAGACAGCAGAATCACAAATCCCTACTGCATATCATTCACACTGTCCATGTACAGTGGACAAAGTTAATACACACTCGAAAAAACCGGGAAAGAGCATCCAACCCCTCAAAAGGAGTCCATAGAAACAAAACAGAAGATGAGCCAGATGTTGAAGTTATAATAGCAACCAAAGACCAAAAGGTTATTATTATAAATATTTTCAAGGGCATAAAGGAAAATATGGTCACAATGATAAAAATGGATGGAATATTTTAGCAGAGAACTAGGAAGTATAAACAAAGGAAATTCTGTATACATCAGAAATTATAATATAAATTCAAAGAAATATGTGTGGATTCTTTTAACAGCAAATTGGAGACAGTAAACTTAAAGAGAGACCGGTAGCCATAATTCACTCTGACATTTATGAAACACCACATTCAACAACCGAAAAAGTCATTTTCTTTCTAATTGCAAAGGAATCCAAGATTTGTGGCTCCCCACAAAAAATCTCAATAAATTCCAAAAGTATTGAAATCTTACAGAATATGTTTATGGATTAGAGTGACATTAATTTGGAAATCAAGAACACTAAGATGTTTAGAACCCCCCCCACATATTTTGAAGGTAAATGATACACTTTAAAAAAGACTATGGATTCATGACAACTATAATGAAGAAAATTAGAAAACATTATAAGCTCAATGATATTAAAATGATATATAAAAATGTAGGGATTGCAAAAAAAGCGATGGGTAGAGGGAAAGTTATAGCTTTTTTCCTGTGGAAAAACCATAGCCTGAACATTATAGTAGAAAAAAAGTAAGGTTTAAAAAGTAAGGTTTAAAAAAAAGGTTTAAGTAAGGTTTTAAGGCTTTTTGTAAGAAAAAGCTTTTTGTAAGAAAAAGATGGTGGCTACCTAATTCTAAATTTCTCCACTCCTCCAACAAGCTAAATAAATGAACGAGAACAGCAAATACACACAAATATCAGATTTTAAGCATAAGGTAGATGACAGAATATTTCAAATTCAAATGATCTATATTAGAAAAATAAATACCAAGAAAACTCAGAATTTCTAGCCGAGCTCCTATTGCAAGGTTTTGTTGAGATAGGTGCAGAAATAAAGTCATAGGGAAAAAAAAAAAGGTTATCTGTAAAAGGATACCAGTTGATCAGGGCAATGACTACCAGGAAGAGAAAAGGAAGTTCATGGGATTGAGAAGTGTCAATATTTGAAAAGCAATGTTACTTGGGGAGAAGTGTAAAAGAAAATTGAGTCTATCTTGGGAGGTCAGGAGATAAAGGGGAAAATAAAGAAAAGGGAAAAATTTAGGATTCTAGGAGATTAAAGAAAACCAAAATATTTGAAGTTTATAACACCTTCCCTCACCTCCTAAAAAAGCCATCCTTTAATTAAACTGCATGTTGCTACATGACAGAACAGGACACTCCAAACACTATTTCTGTTCACAGAAGCTACTATAAGAAGAAATGAAAACAAAATTTCAAACATTCAGCTGATGGAATCCCACCTCAAATAATCAAGAAGTAAAAGAAAACAGTAATATAACACTCCAGACTGAATTCTATTAATATATCCTCAAACAAACATTTTAGAAAATGAAAAGAAAAATGACTTAAACCAAAAATTAAAGATAGAAATGATAATAAAAAACAAAAAAAAATTAAATAAGAATTGGTTGAACTCAGGAAAGAAAAAGAAAAAAATTATAAATTGAAGTTAGAAACAAAGACTAAATTATAAGACGTAAAAGGGAGAATATATTTTAAGAAATATTTTATTATCCTTTTGATCTTTTTTATTTTAAAATAATATCAGCCTTACAAAAAAGTCACAAAACTAAGACGTATTGTATGATGCAATGAGTTCTTACATACCCCTGCCAGCTTCCCCTGTTAACAATTTTTATAACTATAATAAAATTATCAAGACTAGGAAGTTACCATTGATACAATATTGTTAATTAATCTAGAGACCTCATTTGAATGTTTCCAGTTGTCCTACTGATGTCTGTGTTCTGGCCCAGCATGCATTCCAGTATCTGACATTGCAGTTAGTTGTCATGTTTAGAGCATTCAATCTGTGAGCATTCCCTGGGCTTCCTTGCCTTTCATGAACTTGACAATTTCAAAGAAAATTGGTCAGTCATTTTGCAGAATGTCCTTCAGTTTAGTTATGCCCAATGTTTGCTTATGATTAAATTTAGTTACACCCCTTTTCAAGAATACCAAAGATGTGATGTACATTTTTTTTCAGTGTGTACTATAGAGAGGCACAGGATATCTTTTAAACCAATTAATGGTGACTCTAATTTTGATTATTTGTTTAAGGTGGCTTCCCTGAGGCTTCTACACTATAAAATTGCCACTCCCCCGCCTCCGTTTTGTAATCAACAAATTTCATCTGGGAAGGTAATTAGAAACCATGTAACTATTCTGTTTCATTTACTTTTGCCAAATAGTTTTAGCATCCATTACATTGTCTAAAAAAATTTTTTAGCTTGGTGGTCACCAAATACTGATTTTCTATTTCCATCATTCTTGTTGTATTTATTAATGGTGCTTCTCTAAGAAAGAACTTTGTTGTTTTGCACTCATTTATTTATTCAAATATTTATTTATATGTATATGAACACATGTATTCTTAATTATTGTATGGATGATCTGTTATTATTATTACACACTAATTAACTCCATTGGGAGCTCCTTCAAGTTGATTTCTGTGTCTTTTAGCATGTCCCTATAATTTTTAAAGAATTTCCTTACTTTGAGGTACCACAAATTATTCCAAGTGCTTATACTTATCTTGCCCAAGTCCAAGGATCAGCAGTTTTTCCAAGGGCCCCTGGTTTCCTTTTCTTGTATAACAGCACTTAAAAATCAATCAACCCCATTAGGACTGGAATATCATTGCTCATTGGGCCTCTCAGCATATAAGCCTCTATTTTTATATCTATCGTGTACTCACATTAAAGAAGGTACTGATACAGTTCCAAATCTGTTAATGATATTAGAGACTCCTTTTTAAATTTCTACTTGTCTTCAGTGCCGTCAATAATTGGATAGACAGATGGATCTGCTTTGCTCTGGATTTGAAGTTTGGGAAATAGGCTCATCAGAAATATCAGTACACTCAGCCATTCATTCAGATATTTATAAGAGTTAATAGAATCTTGAAGTACACACTCCATTGAAGTCAGTAAATTAATGATAAATGGGATAATTTGAAGTTTAGCACTTTCCATATTTCAGCCATCTTCTTACCTACTCCTGAACATATCTAATTTTTATTTCTAATTTCTCTCTATTTCTTCTCTCAAGAAAACAGAGGGCCTTTTATCTTGGATAGGAGGCGGAAACTGGACCCTCATAATTGCTGATTATTTCCTGTTGTCACATTCTTCCCTTGTCACTGTGTTTGTTGCCTCACCTCACATCCTCTCCTCACAGAACTGCCACTGGTGTTCTGCTCCAATGCCTCAGCAACATTACCAGTGGCTGCCTAGTTGCCCTCATGAGAATGTTTTGGTAACCTTGTTTCACCTTTCTGAACTGTTGGATCATGCTCTCCCCAGAGCTGCTGTATGCATAGATCTCGTACAAAGTCACTGTTGGTAAGTGCTGCAGCCTCACCCTCTGGGTCCAGATTCTCCTGCCCCCCACACTTCACACTCCATCATAAAAAACAATTCGTACTTTGAGAGTTTGTATCTTTTCAAATTGAAGCCAATTGTCTGCCACAAACTTAAGAAGCATCTGGAATTGCTGAAGCTCCCATACTTTTCATGTCTAGCCCTGTGTCTGAGTCTTAATAGTTATGTCTATGGTTTCAGATTCATTTTCTCTGCTCCATCTGTTCAGATACTACCCTGAGGCTGGTCTTTGTCATCTCCAGACTGGATAGGAGGGTCCTCAACATTCTCACTGTCTGTCTTTCATGTCCCTCTAAACTCTATCCACCACCCCGCCACCCATGTGACTTTATGCACATACATCTGATCATTTCACTCTTCTGCTCAAAAAGTTTCCATGCCAACGCTTTGCCAATAAGTTTATATCTAAACTCCTCTGCAAGTTTCACAATATCTTTAAGACCTGGCCTGCTTACTCACTTTAGCTGTTTTATAATCTCCCTGCTGCTCCTACTCTTCACTCTGTGAGTTAGTGTTCTCACAACTCTCATTGTGTACTTGTATAACTCAATCGAACATTCTGATCATGGGGCCAAATTCCTTAGACAGGTCTAGGATCCCTTAACCATGATGAACCTGCATTTAAAGACCTCCACATCTGTATTTCTCATTTGCATATGATGATATTTGTATATTCCAAAAGGGATAAGAATACATAGCTAACTGGGAGAGGTTCCTCCTCTAACATAGGATGACAATTTCAGGAAACAAGGAAACTATATAGACAAGTGGAGGAGATTAGGGGAAGATATTAAAATCTGAGGGGAGATTCCAGTTGAATTCAAAAAAATTGATAAAATTTGTCTTATTTGTCTTCGACACATAGAATTCTCTCCGCAATTCTGAATAACATTAGATGAAGTCAAGAGAGAATCTTGATAATCACTATTATCTCTGCCTCTTAGGTTTTGTGGCAAAATTTCTTCACCCACTAACTCTCTTCACGTGGGGCTGGGATCTGTGGTTTGGTATAATCCTGGCTGTCATGGGTTAGTGGTACCTTCTTATTTCATGGTCACAGCATCGGGCCATGGCTGATGCCCTTAGGCCATCTCTGCAGGTTCAGCCCACCTCTTGGTTTTGCAGACTCTCCCTTGGATTTATCTCCTCAGAGCAAGTCTGCTTAAAATAAAACTCAAGGCAATCTAAAACAAGATTAAAGCAAACTGAAGAGATTATGATTAAAAAAAAGGGAGGAGGGGGTGATAGGCCATATGGCCGGTCTCAGCATGGCCTTGTAGACACATGAAGACATTTTACGACAGTGTCTGTGGCATATAAACAGCCTTCTCCATGACTCCAGCTGCCGGTTCCCCAGAGAACTCCAGGGGTCATCCCCGAGAGACACGGTCTGATGCTCGGGGAGTTTGGCATTTACTGAGAGAGGGCAGCAACCTCACACCAGAGCCAGAATCCCACAGTTTCCCAGGCTGGGGAGGGAAAGAAGGCAGGAAGTATTGAGAATTGCAGCTGTAATAGAAGCTGTAACCTGGGGATTCAAGACTCCCCCAAACACTTCAGCGCACACATCATTGGGCCTGGTCCAGGGAAACGGCTGTGCTGTTAAAAGAGTAAGTGCATGTTGCTGTGGTGCAGTTAATTGAAGAGGCATGACATTAGGGCAGATGAAGGTCCCGCCACAATTAGAAGACAGGCTACTTAACAGCCAATAGCCATGGCCTTGAATGAGGAACTGGAATTCGGCTACTTGGCATTTCTCTCACCAGAGATCATAATGGATTAATTAAAATTGTATGAGGATAAAAAAGATGCCCAAGGTAGACATAAAGCAACACAGAATTGTGCTGAATAGCATGATGAGCACGGCAGCCCAGGGCTTGCTGCATTCCCAACTGAAAGTGCCAGAGTGAAGGCCACCAGTGAGCTCGCCCAGCTGTCCCCTGGCCTTTCCCTGGGCCTTGACTTTGAAGGGCTGCAACTTCACCACCTGATCACATTGGGCTGCAGAACACATTCTTCACCTTCAATGCTCACTTCAAAGGTAGCCTTTTTCTTTCACCTCTTTTTCTGCCACCTCATTTCCTGGGCTGATTCTGCCTCCTGAAATGGCTAAATTTTTCATGTTACCCGCCCCGAAATGCAAGTTGATGGTTTGCAGATGGTTTTGCAACTTACAGAAGAAAACACAGCCATTGTCTGCAAGCCTCTCATTAAGTCTCAAGCATAGCAAAAATTATACGACAGAAAACAAAAACAAAACAAAACATGGACTTGCAGGTCAGATAGACCTGGATTCTACAACTTACCAGCATAAATCATTGATTATTCATCTTCTGTTGAAATGGAGCTAAGGGAGCACCCACTGCACAGGGTTGTTGTGACGAATAAAGGAAGCAACGCGATCTAAAACACCCAACATGAAAACAACGTACACAAGGCCTGGTAGCTAATACAAGTTCAGTAAATGTCATTTCCCCTTTCTTCTCATCTTTTGGTGTAGAGCGATCAAAAGTGATAAGATCATGTGTCCCTAATCAAAGTTGAAACATAATGTAAATCTGTTACCACAACTGCCCTCAAAGAGCTTAACAGATGAACTTTAGCAGCTTCTCCCTGTCATTTCTATGGTACTAGGACAGTGAAGATGAAGAGGGTAAGGACATAAGATGCCTGAAGAGCAAGGAGAGTGCCTTGCTCAGCATACTTGATGGTTGACGCCTCCGTGGATGAGGGGTTCATACCATCCTCCAGGCTTGGTTCTGTCTACACGGGAGAGAGTTGAAAGGCAACCTCCAAAAGTCACCGGTGTTTGCCCCACGTGTGGCACTCAGCAGAGGCAAGATGAACTCTTAGAAGATGTTGTAAAAAGGATGTGTACATAGATAGAACCTCATCTAAACGTAGACCTACAAAGTTTCTTGAGACCAGAAATTTGATGCTTTTATAACTTGGGTCAAGCGATAAGTAGAAGCATATTCTGAGGAACTGAAGAACCAGAAAGCATTCACTTTGGTTCTTTGGTCCTCTGTGTATGAGGCATAGAGTGGAGGAGTTAGCACAAATGGACTTTGCATAAACTATTATCAGGTGTCTACCTTATTTATAGTGAGGGAGGTCAAATCACCAGGGCTCTTCCAACTGCCTTAGAAATACCAGAGTCAATAGTAAGAACCATGTACATGAAGCCTCTTTCAAAGGTAGGTCTTCATTTATGCTCTTGGTGGGGTTGACTATGTCTCCTTATGTAAGAAGTATAGGTGTCTCTTCATGTGGAAATTTGTCAAAATGTGAACGTCTAAAACTTGGAGCCAGAAATTTGAATCTTGTGAGTCTTTTATTTGGGTTACCATGATTTATCTCTAGGAGGTCCTAGTTACCTTGGAATATGATAATTGGTAAGGAGAGAAGTTAATACTTAGACATCCATTTTTAAATATAGACATTTTTGTAATTAGAGGACACATACTGATGCCCATAAGATTGTACAGGAACTTAACTGATTTAGAGCAAGCTCAAAGAACATAAATTCAAATGTGCAGCAATTTAGGCCTACTTCTTTGGAGAGAGTAAAAGTTTAACCTTATAACTAATAATATTTCTTTGGAGGATTTATATTAGGTTGTTCAGTTGGCTTTTTATTGTGCTAGGTAGGTACCATAGTATTTGTTTATTTGTGTGTTTGTTTATTTGAGGCCTGGGTTAATGGGCAAGGTAAACAATACAAAAGATGGACGAATTTTATCATTTATTATTTGAAAATAAGCTAGAAGGACTAACATATCCCAGATCTATGTATCAAGTACCAGTAGCAGCTCACACAAGCAATTTAGTAAGGTACCAGGAAACTATTCTCTCATATATTCTGGATTATATATCTGTTTTCAGTAATAAAAATCTGGGATAAAAATTGAAATTCACAAGGAAAAGTTTAAACACTGAGTCAGTATTAAGCTCTTCAATTTTGTGTATGCTAATTAAAAAAAAAAAAACAATTTTCCTGAACCACAAGAGAAACTAGGAGTTTGAATTGAATAGATACAAAATGAATGAATAATTTTCAGAATCAAGGAACTTCCAGGAGACAGTATTCTGGATATTGTTGGCTAAATCTGGGTAGAGTTTTAAGAAGCCAGTGGAACCATGAGTGCTCTAGTCTAGAATATTCCAAGGGTGAGGGGGAGAAGAGAGCACATCTTCCAAAAGGGGTTAGGCTTAGAAAACACATTGTAACTCTTTCAATTTATTTATTTATTTTTTTACCTTGACTGTGGACTGTGCAATGAACATCATTCTCCACTCTGCTCTTTCTGGGTTTCCAGACAGTGGCAATTTTGATGACATGCTGCAATTGTGTCTGCTGCACACAGGGACCTCAAGATTCTGAGTCTTCAAAGTCACACATGGCCCACTGCCCAGCTCCTAGTGTGCACTCCTACCACTCCGCCTGAGGCTCTGGGGCACACACAGCAGTCCTTAGTATGTGCAGGTGGACAGCAAGTCCCTTTAAAACTGCTTGGCATGTTGTATGCATACAGGTGGAAAGAGCAGTTAAATAAAACATATGAGCTTCGTCATCCTTGCATTTCTTCCCTCCTCCCCTCTCCCGGTGTTCTTGGTGCTGCACAGTGACTCTTTTCCATGGAAAACAGCTAGACTGACCTTTTCAGTGTTGTTACTCCACAATACCTCTAGGCACTAGTCTGTCTTCTAGAAAAATAACCTAATAAAACCTCAGGAAGGGATTTAATGACAACAGGGAAAAAAAAAAAAAAGAGTAAAGAGTGAGATGAGGCCAAGACTCAAATAGGAGTGGAGCAGGGAGGGGAGGGAAGTGGACACTCACAAAGGCAGCAAAAGACAAATACACTGACTCATTTAGTAGATGGGGGATCTCTAAGCTGCAAGGAGAGCAAGGACAATGCAAGCAAGTGAGGAAGAGGCATTATCAATACTTGGTATAAAAGATTCCCTAACAGGCATTGTACCTCTGACTCAAGACATCTGTTCTTCTTTCCTTCCCAAAGAACTCCACCATAATTTATGACACATTATTTTCTGTATTCCAAGAGGCATTGGTAATTACTCTCAGATCTATGCTAGAGAGTATTTTTTCAAAAGAAATATATAAACCCAGTCTAATGAGAGCAGAATCTCAGTGATTGCTACCATTGTGTTCCATGCAAATGCTGCCTGCTGGATTCATCTATCTGGTTTATGGTACAGCAATATATAATGTTTATTCAAGCATTCTTTCATGTAACATAAATTTATGAGCACCTACTGTGTGTAGAAGATAATGATTGCTGCCCTGGAGGAAGTCACAATCTGTTGTGAGAAGTAGGAATGTGAATAACTATAATAAAAAGATTATAATTGCAGTACTGGCTATATGAACAAAGGGTTGTGGGCAGGCAGGAGGGATCATATTCATTTGTTCTTCCTGAAAGCAGGGAAAAAGTCACCAAATATATTTCAGAGGAGGTGAATCATGAGCTGGTTTCAAAGGACACAAATGATTTTGTTAGGGTAGGAGAAAAATATATATTTCTGGAGACAGAAATAGTATAAACATTGGCATGGGTATGTTGGACACACATGAGGGAATTGTGTAACTGAACATAGGATGTGATATGAAGAGGGATGGAACTGTTCGCAGATGTGACTTGCATGGTAGATTAAACCCAGGTTGCAAATAAACCAATGGCTAAGCAATGTCAAATATGTCCATTAGCACCAGGCAGTCAATGAAAGGGTAGGAACAGGAGTAGCATCAACCAAACTCTGTTAGAAAGTGCGCTGGCAGCTGGTAGAGGAGAGTGGGTATCGCTGGAAACAGAACAATTGAGCCAGTTGTGGCATATCCCAGGAAAGAGGCTGGACACTGAAACTGGGAAAGATGGCAGAGAGGCAGGTTGACACAGGAAGATGCATCTAATTCAACTTGTAAGTTTGGCTTTGGAGTCCTGTTGGAATAGTCTGAGTCACTATAAAGCAATATATAACCTAATTGGGAGAACACAGGGAAGTAAGTGTCTTACAAAAGAGAGGAGTCACACATATGGGCTTCAGGTGAAAGAGCATTTTATTATGTGAAAAAGATGGTCCACTCTACTTGGGAATATGTGGTTTTAAGAACCTGGGCTCTTGAACCAGAAGACATAGGTTTGAATTCATTTCTACCACGTAGTAACTGGGCAACTTGGTCAAGTTACCTAATATTTCAGTGCTTTACCTTGCTCATTTGTGAGGTGAGAATAACCCTAATACCTTTCATCAACACTGGGACCGTGAAGAGGATTAAATAAAATGATACATATCAAATACTGGAGGAGAGTGTTTGCCACTTTAAAGACAAAGGCTCAATAAAAATCAGTTGTTAAAAGCAGAAGTAGACGTTCCAATCACAAAGACACATCGATAGCTCATTCTCTTTATCCTAAAGAATTCAGATTATGTTTTTTTTTTTAATGGACATAGTATCCCAAGAGGATCAATTAAAGATAGAAGCAGCATGCTTTTTTTAAAAAAGTGTCACTTTTTTTTGACACAGAAATTTTATATTCAAAAAGTTTATTTCACCAGTGAAAATGGGAGAGATCAATGCCCACAGAAAGTTGTGCAGTTGGGCATCCACTCAAACGCCCAACCTCAACTCCGCCATGAGGAATAGAGATTCTTGACACCCAGGCCAACGCAAATCACATATGCATAAAAGCAATGCCTGTTACAGCTGACAGCATTGTCCCAAATTGTAAGGAAGCAGGGAGGGTGTTAAAGGTAGCAGGAGAAAGTCTTTGTTAAAACGCTAATCAGCAGGAAGACCTTGGGAAAAACTAAAAAGAAATTAACAGGAGAGCACAATCTTGCTGTATAGCTACCGCCTCAAAAAATAGGATGCAATTAAGTGCTTCTAACAAGGCTCCAGTAGTCAGACGGTAAGTGTAGAAAGACCAGCTTAATGAAATGTCATGGGGACACTGCTTATAACAATCATATGCCCTGGATGCCAAATGGAGCTTTACCTGCTGGAGAAACAGTTACAGAGGAAAAGAACACAAGCTTGCCAGCTGTTAGGAAATAGAACAGAATGAGCCCAGGGCTCTAGGGGAAGGTGGAAAATTAACGCAGCCTCTGTGTCTTGTTATGTTTTCCTTACCCCTGTGCTTTTCTCTCCTGGATTTAAAATTGAACATTTCCCACTGGATGGGGGAAGGGAGTGTCTTTCAGAAAAGTAGTATTGGACCCAGTATCCGAATATTGCAAATGTGGAGATCAGGTTAGGAATAAGAGTCAGGGATGAGGTGCAGCTTGCAAGCCTTTGTAATAACTATCATTATTTGTGTTGCTATTTGTCTTGAACTCACAATTTATAGTCCTCGGGGGCCAGTTAACTTACTTTGGGCTTCTGGCTCTTTTAGGTCTCATCTCAAATGAAACAGGTCAGAGAGGTCTTCTTTGAATGCTTTGTCCAAAATTGTCCTCACTCAACCCCCCAGGGACTCCCTAGCCCAATACCCTGCTTCATTTTTTTCATAGCATTTTTAAGTTTATAAAATATTATTTGTTTGTTGATTATTTACTGATATATTATTTTTCCTGCTCACTAGGTTACTACCTCCATGAGAATAGAAGACATGTATCTCTATTTTGTACATTACTGTGTCCCCAATCATTAGTGCAGTACCTAGAATCTATTCTACACTCAAGAAATAAATTCAGAATGAATTTTTGACCTATAAATGTCAGTGATTTCTTCATGTTCTCCATCAGTATTTCCTACTCACAGGTCCTTACATTCCTTCTACTCTCTCAACAAGTCTACTTGCCTCTTGTTTGTTTCTTTTAAACCTGACTTTTCCTTGCTTACAATGACCCTGTTTTGAGTCCATATTTTCTGGCTTTTCTGTTCAGAATCTTTAAACAAACTATTCATTTTCCTGATGTAATCCATTTATACCTCATCATTCTCATCAATATATAAATGTGCTATTTTACTCCCAGCCCTAAAAACAAACAAAACCACACCCCCTCTAACTACCACCAGATTCTTCCACTTGTTTGTACAGAAAAACCATTTATAGAGTTGTCTTTACTCGTTGCTTTCACTTTACCTCCAATTTTTCCTGGAAATTGCTTTAATCAGGACTTACTGTTCACCCCTTTTATAAGACATATCATCAAGATTATCGATGACCCCATATTGTGGAACCCAATATTCTCTCCTCAGCCCTCATCTTCTTAGACTTTTCAGCAACATCTGGCAGTTGAACAATTCCTCCTTTTTAAAAAAAATAAAATTCATTAAGATATAATTAATTCACCATAAAATGTATCCAATGCAAGTGCGAACTTTGAAGAATTTTGACATATGGATACACACAAGTGTAATCTACATATCTACTAAAACAACCAAAATATAAACATCCCCAAAGTTCCCTTATGCCTTGTCCTGATTTTGCCCCACTGTCAGCTTAAGGCAATCATTAATCTGTTTTCTGTCACTATATTAAATATGTTTTTACAGATTTTCATATAAATGGAGTCATATGTTATGTACGTTTTTGTGTCTGCCTGTGTTCACTCAGCATATATTTTAAAATTCATTCATTTATTGTGTTAACTGGTAGTTCATTACTTTTTATTGCTGAATAGCATTTTATTGTTTGGATATACCTCTTTTTAAAATTTATTGTCCTGTTGATGAACATTTGGATTGTTTTAATTTTGAGGCTATTACGAATAAATAGAATGGTCATGTACACATGCAAGTTTTCATGTGGACAGAGGTTCTTGTTTCTATTGTATAAACACCTAGGAAAAGAATTCTGGGCCATATGGTAGGTGTATGTTTAACTTTATGAGAAACCATCAAACAGTTTCCAAAATGGTTGTACTATTTTACTTTCCCACAAGAAGAGTTACAGTGGGTCCACATCCTCTCCAAAACTTGGTATTGTTAGTCCTTTAATTTTAGCCATTCCAGAGAAGGTATAGTTGTATTTCATTTTGGTTTTAATTTACATTTCCCTAGTGAATAATGATATTAAGAACCTTTCAATGTGCTCTTGAGTCACTTCTGTAACTTTTTTGTTTATTTATATTTTCAAATATTTTTCTATTTTTTAAAAAATTAAGTTGTTACATTATTGACTTCTAAGACACCTTTATCAGTTATGGCTTTTTAAAATGTTTCTTCCGGTTTGTGGTTTGCCTTTTCACTTTCTTAATGGTGGTTTTTGAAGAGAAAAAATAAAATCAATTTTATGAAATCTAATTTATCAACATATTCTTTTATATTCTGTATTTTTTATGTTCCATATAAGAACTCTATGCTTAACTCAAGGTCAAAATGATTTTCTCATTCTTATACTAAAATTTTTATAGACTTTAGCCTTTGTGTTTAGGTCTATGAGTGATTTCAACTTATTTCCATGTATAGTGCAAAGTAAGAATCAAGGTTATTTTTTCCCATATGGATAACCAATTGTTGGAGCAAAATTTGTTGTAGAGACTATTCTTACATCATTGGATTTTCTTGGAACCTGTGTTGAATAAATTGGCTGTTTATATGTGAGTTGTTTTGATGTGTTTCTGGGCTCTCTATTTTGTTCCGTTCATCTACATGTCTACACTTTAGCCTAACATCACAATATCTTGATAATTTAGCTTTAGAATAATTCCTTAATTCAAGAAACTTAAATCTCCAATTATGTTCTTTTCAAAATTTTATTGGCTATTCAATATTTGCATTTCAATATAAATATTAATATATACTGATCAATTTCTAGCATACCCTCTAAAAATAAAAAAATAGTCTGCTGGGATTTATATTGTATTGAGATTTTACATTTGAAATCATATTAGATGTATAGATAATTTGGGGGATATTAACACATTACAACAGTGAGTATTCTGAGATAGGAATGTGGTGTATCTTCTCATCAAGGTCTTTGAAAATTTTATTTAGTGATGTTTTATAATTGTTAGTGTAATGATCTTATATGTATTTTCTTAAATTCATCTCTAGGTATTTCATGTTTTTAAGGCTATTATAAACGCTACTCATTTCCTTCATTTCTATTAAATTATCAGTTGCCAGTATATACAACTACAATTGACTTTTGTATATTTACCTTATAGCCCGAAAATTTGTTAAACCAAGTTATTAGTCCTATTGGCATTTTTTTTTTTTTTTTAGATTCTATAGGAATTTCTATATGGACAAACTTGTCATTTCAAATAAAGTTTTACTTCTGCATTATCAATTTATATCTTTTATTTTCTTGCTTTATTGCACTTACTAGGATGCCTTGTAAAATATTGATTAGTGGCAAATGAAAATATCCTTGTCTTCTTTCAGAACTTAGAAACAATCAGACTTTCTCCAGTGATGCTGATAGTAGCTCAGTTTTTCATAAATAGTCTTTATTGGTTTAAAGTATTTCCCTTCTATTCTCAAGTTTATGGCAGTTATTATCATTGATGGTTGCTGACTGAGTCTATTACTTTTTTCTTCGCTTCAAAGGGAATTATTATATGCCATTTCATTTTACATTTTCACTTTACGTATGTATGCATATATGTTTTTAGATAGTTAACTAGCTAATGTGGTAATTATGAGTGTGAAATTGACCTGACATCCCTGAAATAAACTAATTTTGGCTATTGTGTACTTTTTATACTGGTTTTAATTTGTTACTGTCATGTTAAGAATCTTCTCATGTCTGCACAAAGAATATGTGCTGGTGATTTACTGTTCCTGTATCTTTTTCTGTGGTTTTGATATTGTAATAATAGCCGCATGAATTGAGTTGCGAAGTGTCTTCCTCCTTTTCTATCTGATGCAAAAATCTCTTTAGAATAAGCATTATTTATTTCTTAAATGTTTACTAGAATTAACTAATTATGCAGTCTCACCTACAGTTTTCACTGTGTGAAAATTTTAGCTATGAAATGTATTTATTTAATAGATGTATGGCTCTCTAGATTAATTTTTTTCTCCTTTGTAAACTTTGACTGTTTTTGTCTTTCAAGGAATGTTTCCATTTCATCTAAGTCATCAGTTTTTAAAAATCAGGCTATTCTTAATATTTCTTTATTATCCTTTTATTTTCATTAGGTTCTATGGTGATTTCACTTCTCACATTTCTGATATTCGGTAACTTGTGATGCTATGTATGGATTTTTTTTCCTTGACCTTATTAAAGGTTTTCCAATTTTGTTGATTATTTTCAAGGAATCAGCTTTAGTTTTAATTGATTTTTCTCTACTGTTTGTATGGACTATATATCTTAATTTTAGCTTTTTGAAAGATAATTTTCTTTTTTTTAAATTTCAGCATATTATGGGGGTACAAATGTTAAAGTTACATATATTGCCCCCCCCCGAGTAAGAGCTGCAAGCGTGTCCATCCCACAGATGGTGCACATCGCACTCATTATGTGTGTATATACCCATCCCCTCCTCCCCTCTCCCACCTGCCCGACACCCAATAAATGTTACTCCTACACTTAGGTGTTGATCAGTTAATACCAATTTGCTGGTGAGTACATGTGGTGCTTGTTTTTCCAGTCTTGAGATACTTCACTTAGTAGAATGGGTTCCAGCTCTATCCAGGAAAATACAACAGGTGCTATATCACCATTGTTTCTTATAGCTGAATAGTACTCTGTGATATACATATACCACATTTTATTAATCTAGTCATGTACTGATGGGCACTTTGGTTGTTTCCACATCTTTGCAATTGTGAATTGTGTTGCTATAAACATTCGAGTGCAAGTGTCTTTTTTATAAAGTGTCTTTTGTTCTTTTGGGTAGATGATGCCTAGTGATGGGATTGCTGGATCAAATGGTAGATCCACTTGTATCGCTTTAAGGTATCTCCATATTGCTTTCCACAGAGGTTTAATTCTTTATTTTATATTTTTCTTCTGCTATATGTGGGAATAATTTGTTCTTTTCCTAATTCATTATTATGGAAAATAAATCATTGATTTGAGCTTTTCTTCTTTCCTAATAAAAGTGTTTAACTCTTTAAACTTCCATATTATGGCTTCTATAGCTGCTTTATATCAATGCTGACATATATTGTGGTTTTATCTGGTCAATTCAAATTATTGTACATTTCTTTATGATTCCTTTCTTTGACCTACAGATTACTTAAAATGTAGCATTAATTTCTAAATATTGGAATTTTTTCCCACATGACACTTTTTAAAATAGCTTTTCTTTGTCACACAATAACAAAATTCTTAAGTGTACAATTAAATGATTTTTAGTAAATCGACATAATTTTGCTACCCTCACCACAATCCAATTTTAGAACATTTCCATCAAACCAAGTTATCCCTCATGACCATTTTTTTTATTGTGGTAATAAAACACATAACATGAGATCTACATTATTAGCAAATTTTTCAATGCACAGCACAGAATTGTTAACTATATGAACATTGTTGCTTAGCAGATCTCTAGAACTTTTTCATCTTGTGTGGCTGAAACCCTATACCCATTGCACAGAAAATCCCTGTTTCCCCCTCCAGCCAGCCCCCCCAACCACCATGGTACTTTCTGCTTCTATGAGTTGAAATACTCTATAGATACCTCACATAAGTGGAAACGCAATATTTGTCTTTCAGTGACTGGCTTATTTCACTTAGATAATGTCCTCAGGAACATGTGCTCATCCACATTGTAGCATATAACAGGATTTCCTTATTTTTTAAGGCAGAATAATATTCCATTGTCTATATATACCATGTTTCCTTATTTATCCATTAATGGACACTTAGGTTCTTTCCATTTCTTGGGTATTAGGGATAACGCTGCAATGAACAAAGGAGTGCAAATATCTCTTTGAGATTCTGTTTTCAATTATTTTAGGTAAATACCAAGAAGAGAGATTGCTGAATCATGTGGTCATTCTACTTTTAATTTTTAATTTCTCCATGTTGTTTTCCATAGCTGCTGTACCATTTTAAAGTACCATCAACAGGGCACAGGGCTCTAGTTTTTCGCCACATTTTAGTTTATTATTTTATTTATTTTTGGTTTCTTTGGTTGTTTTTGATAATGATTATCCTAACGGGAAGGAGGTGAAATGTCATGGTAAGTTTTGGTTTGCATTTTTGTAATGAATAGTGATGTTGAACATCTTTCATAGACCTGTTGACTATTTTGTTGTTGTTGTTGTTATCTTTGGAGACATGGTCTATTTAGGTCTTCTGCCCATTCTTTAATTTGATTTTTATTTCTTTGTTTTGTTATTGAATTGTGGGAGTTCCTTATATATGTTGGATGTTAACCACTCATCATACATATGGTTTGCAACTATTTTTTCCTATTCTGTAGGTTGCCATTCACTATGTTGATTGATTCCTGCACCACACAGAAGCATTTTAGTTTGATTTATTTTCACATGTGTATTTTTGCTTTTGTTGCTTGAACTTTCAGTGTCATATCCAGGAATCGTTGCCAACACCAGTGTCATGGAGCTTTATCCCTATGTGTTCTTCTAGGAGTTTTATGGTTTCAGGTCTTTAGACTTTGAAGTTGATGCTGGAATGAGTTAAGACTTTGGGGGTTGTTGAGATGAAATTAATGTATTTGGCATGTGATAAGGACATGAATTTTGGTGGGCCAGGGGCAAGACGGTATTGACTGAATGTTTATGTCTTCCTCAAATTCCTGTGCTGAAATCCTAATCCCTGAGTTTATACTATTATGGGGTAAGGTCTTTAGGAAGTGATTAGTCATAAGAGTGGTGCCCTCGTGAATGGGATTGGTGATCGTACAAAAAGAAACTAGAGAGCTTGCTCTTTCACTTTGTGCTCTCTGCTACACAAACACACAAGACATCAGCCATCTGCAACCTGGAAGAGGGTCCTCGCCAGAACCCAACTGTGCTGGCACCATGATCTCACACTTCCTGCCTCCAGAACTGTAAGAAATAAATTTCAGTTGTTCCTAAGCCACCCACTCTATGGTATTCTATTATAGCAACTGAAATTGACTAACGCTCCTGGGCTACAGGGATGTTGTCTTCCTTATTCTTGAGCCTTCTGAAACTCAGATGGTTTTTTGATACAGTAACCCCTACTGCAAGATTCCAGTAGGTCTTGCTCCATTTTTTTTTTTTTTCCTCCTGGAGCTCATGTTTGTAGCATAAGTTTTAACTGTTTTCCATTAGCGCTTAACACAGTGTTAAGTAGTTTTTGTTTCTTTTGTTGCTATGGGTAGATGAGTTTGTTTAGTTGTTTTTTTTTTTTCTTTCTGTTTTTATCTGTTAAATTATAGTTGAATTAGCTATGGACAGCTCTGCTTGCCACTTCAAACAGCTTCAGCAACTGAAGTCAATTCCAGTTGTTTTGAGAAACACAGGTGCTCCCTAATGCACTTCGCAGATGTTGTACTTCACTCTTTCAAATCTCAATTAAAAAGAATTATTAATTACATTTCAATATTAGGTCTACTTATCAATTCAATAGCTACGAGGTAACTTTTTTTGTTGTTGTTGTTGCTGGTTTTATGCTCACACACTGATTTCCTAAAATTCCCCTTTAAAACTGAATATTGTTTAAGGTTAGGAACAGAATGTTAGCTAGAATTTTCTTTTTCCCTGTCTCCGCCATGTTCCCAGTCTACACAAGTTTACCTCAAATGATATTAAAAGAATTCCTATGTTCTTAAAAACATAGAAAATAGATTCTTCAAATTTCCCTAATTCAACAGGCCAAGGACATAATGAAGTTGGTGAAATTTGGATCATCCTGCTGTTCCCACCTGGGTATGCAGTGACACTCCCTCTGGTGGCTCAACCACCTTCATCTATTCTATCACCTTGGCAACTAGCTAAACTGATGTTTTTTTTTTTCTTAAGCTAATCTTATTTCCAACAAGCCCAGATTTCTCCTGGTGAATTTTTACATACATATTAGAAGTTAGTTCTACTAATAATATTTACATTTATAGAAGACCTTTTAGTGTATTAGACATAAGATCATATTATGGTTCTGCCTATTCTTGCTGCACAAACTGGGTACAAGTCAATTAACTTTACCCTACCCTCAGTTTGTACATTCACAAAAAACAAGATTAAAAGCTACTTCATGAGACTTTTTGTGACCCTGAGGTATATGAACGAATATAAAATGATTAACACAATATCTAGAAAAATACATTATTAGATGCTCATTGCTTGTGGGTTTCTTTGTCTTTTGCAAGCGTAGGGAAGACCGAACCACATTTGAAACTTCATCATATCTTATTTACATTTTCTACCTCCATGAATCATCATGTCCATTGGCGATTTTAGGTAGGATTTATATCTTTTGTGTCTTGCTGCTTTTTTTTTTTCATTCCAACATTAGCTGATTGTTTAACTGCTATGTTTCCTTCTTATGCAAAATATTAGGTGGAAAGAGCTTATACTAGAGAGGAGAAGACACTTGATTTTTTTCCTTTAAAGGCTTAGAGAAACTTTTGATTGTCAGTTTTTAGAACTCAGAGTGACAGAAGCTTCAAGTGGGTTAAGAACTCCGGGATCATAGTTTCATGACCCAAATTTTCTGATACCTAGAAGATTTAAGTACCTGTGTCCTCAAGAAACATGCTCTTTGTGGACCAGCTAAATTAGCTTATAATAAGGGTCTTTGCCCTTGATCTGAAAGTATTTCCTCTTAGTTTATCTTTTGATTGAACTGCCTCAGTGCTGCATAAACCCACATATGTGCACATCCTCTGACACTGTACCCCCTGCTAACAAATATGCTGGGACATGTCATACCGCACATAAAAAATGTCACAATCCGTAAATGGTCATTTTACCCATAAACTGTCTCATCTTATAATCTTATCCCCAAATCTAATTACTTGAGTATAGCTTCCTAAGGACAGGAAACGGATGATGAATATATTTTATTCAAAGCCTATGTCAACCAATCAAAATACAAAAGTAATAAAAGGTTTTAAAAACTTTCTTATTAAGGATGCAGTATGTAAATTCTTATCTGTTGAACATGAAAGTAGGCCACTTTCTGGGTTAAGATGAAAAGAAAATGAAAATAAAAGAGAGAAAGAGAGATGAAATTTGAATAAGAAAATCTAAAAGGCCTGGTATCTAAATGCAATTTCAAACTAGAATTTATTTCTGTAATAAGATTCATGTAAATACAAATATAAACATAGTTGGTTGTGCAAATCACAACATTCAGAGAGCACTGAAAGAATTTTAAAGTATGATATACACAAATGAATGCATACATTTTCTATATGGGGATTCGCTTTTTCTTAAGATAAAAAAAATTGAACCAGACAACTCATACCTCTTTTTACAAATTAGGTTTGGAAAACTATGATCTTCACCACTACTATCCTCATATAGTGTTAGACAGGAGAGATTATTTTCTTATACCAAATATAATACACTGTTAGGCACCTAATGTCAGAAAACTGACTGGGCATATTCTTCTAGATTCCAACCTTTGGAAAGGAAAAGGATATCTTTTGAGGTATTGCAGAGGACAGAACCAGAATCAATGGGTAGAGCTAGAGTAATGAAGATATCAGTTCCAGAGGAGGAAGAATTTTCTTGAAATTAATGCCATCCAATAATGCTGTAAAACTCACTATTTGCCATTGCAAGGGAATCTAACAAACTGATAACCAGGTATCAAGCAGGTAGCTGCTGTGACTTTGTTGTAGTTGGAAATTGAAATAAATGATCTCTGGGCTTCTTATGCCAAGTTTATAAGATTCCTGGTATGATATTGATTCCTTGGGCCTATATTTGAGCAAAATAAAGATAAGAAAATATCGAGGGGTAAACAGGGAAGAGAAAGTAAGGTATAGACATTCAGTTTATTTTTTGGAATCCATAAATTAGTCACATAACCAATACCCAGATACTGATTAGTGTTAGCAGTAAATTGTTGGTGGGCATAAATTGACCATAAATATATGAAAAAGACATATTCTACATGGGAGAAAGTTTAGAAATATCACATCCAAGAAATATAACAGAAACTAAATGTTGTCTGTTTGTTTTTTTTTTTTTGCAAAATTTAGATGATGAAGTATTGTAATATTGGGAACAAAATGAATGAATACTAGGTTTACTGAGAAGAAAAGACTATTCAGACATGGGAATGCTGAACCGTTATTCATGTTATAATGCTACAGCAATAGTATATACAAAGTGGTGGATCTACCTACCTTGGTATGGTATAGGAGTGAAGGAGAAATCTGGGATTACTTAGAGATTGCCAGACAAGTTACAGTATGACATACTGATTAGAAACAAAGGGAAACAAAGGTGGAATTAGAAGAACAAACCAAGAATGGAAGAGAGGAGTGTGTGTTTGTGTGTGTGTGTCTGTTTGTGTTGTGTGTGTGTCCTATGTAAATCCAAGCCAGCACATTTGAGAATATTTGGTTACTATAGTCCTTTGTTTTTCAGTTGACTTAGGGGGAGTAGACATAAGTAAATAAATGTTGGGAACTTCATGCTGATTTGCCTCCTCTATTTCTCTAGCTTTCCTTATCAATGCAAGAAGCATTCTTATTCTGGAAAAGAAGAACATTCATTAATCCTGTAGGCAGTGGTCATGTGTTTAAATGAGATCGTAGTATTCAATACAGTCTGCTCTTAGTCACCTATTACTGGACCTTTCACCCGGCTAACAAGAGGAGACATCACATACTCTGCTGAAACAGAAGAGCTGTGAACCTCACGGAGTAGCTCTTATGCCTGTGATATGCTTGCAGAAACTTCCTTATGTAATCCCCAATGGGTCTCTCTCCCCCCTCATTCTCCTCGATGTAGCATATAGGTTTTGACTGTCACCTGCCAAAATCTGATCTTGCTTTCTTGTCTGTTAGTTACAGATATCATAGCAGGCCGGCCATCATCATGACACAAAGCAATTCCAAAACCAATATGTGTTATATGGAGTCAATTTGCTAGTGAGAATTTTTTTTTTTTCACTGTAGAACAAATTTAGTTTGTTTTTGTTAAGGGATGAAGCCCATTTGTGTGTTATAACTTGAGGGATGAGACTGCTTTAATGATTTTTAAGAGATACTCTTAAATTATCCAGTAGAGCTAAAGAAAACATGAACAATAATAACATTTACAGATGATATTGAATGTCTGGAGGGCTTGGTTGCTATGGGATTCTTATCAGAAGCAATTCTTAAAACATAGGCGTTTTCTATTATTCCTATTACTAAAGCTTCTTGTCTTATCTCTAACTCTAAAATATGAACCACATGAGAAAGAAATTTTAGGCTAAATTGTCCAGGAAGGCTATTAATACCAAAATAAACAGATGAACATTTTTCAAAGAAAACAAGTGGAAGATCCAATGGAAAATAAATAACCTGAGATGGAAAATTAGACTGCATCACCACTAGCAATAAAATCTTGGCAAGCAATGAAACTCTCTGATTCTTGCTAAAAAACCCCTAAATTTTTTAATTTATTTTGCCAATTGATATGCACCAATTATAACAGTATAGAAGGTATCTTTGGACTCTTAATTTTAGTTAGCATGAAATTAATTTTAAGTCAAATTGTAATATTTGTTTCCACAAAGCTAGATCTGACTTAGGGTGGATCAATAGGTAAATGGTGCCTTGACTAAAAAGATAGGATTTTTTCTATTTCTTACTTGTTTGTCCTTGTCAGTTGTTAGCCATATACTTTACAAGGGACATCAGAACATTAGAACATGTCCCTGAAGGGTGACTAAAATAAGATTGTAAGGAGGCTTAATGCTAAGTCACATGAAGAATAATTGAAAACTGGAAACTTTTAGCCTCGAGAAGAGAAACATTAATTATAGATGATGTAAAATATTTGAGAAGTTGTCATGTGAAACAGGGATTAAACGTATTTCATATGATTAAAAATTAATGGCAATAATTGGAAAGTACAAGCAATCAGATTTTGGCTTAAAGCATTGTCAATAAATAGTGCCACCAACAAAATAAGATTAGGTCGCTTCAGAAGTTACCAGGATCACCGGATCTCACTGCATATACTTAAATGAAAGTAAGTGTTATCCTGAAAGAATGCTGCACACAGAACTGATGAAATGCGAGGAGAAAGGACTCAGTGGTATCTGAGGTGTCTTAACGTCTTAAGATTCCATTTTTCTACTGCCATTTTAATATAATTTCTCAGGGAATGTCTCAATAAAGAGACCACTTGAGTAATTATAGACAGAAGTTTTTCTCCTAGCCAATCATTATGGGAATGGGTAGAAATTTATTTTTAATTTGTGATGTGTTGTTTTTCAAAGTTTATCACCTGGCTTTAATGTGTGTGACACAGTGACATATATGCTCTGTTTTAATCCTTATTATCTTTGAAAATGTCTCTATGTTGTATCTCTCTATAATATTTCCACTTGAGGAATGCAAGCATGTCTATGTCTTTGTTCAGACCACATGGAATCTAGTAAATTAGGTTCCAAATAATTATTTGATAATGGATTAAGTACAGACCTAAAGGTATCTGGATAAAATGATGAGTCTCATATTCCCACTGGAGTAACCTATACATAAATGTGGGAGATTCTAACAATGGGGACTCAGCTTCACCAAGCCAAATCACACTTAGTTAAATGTTATCATTAAAGTTAGTCCTTTTAATTGGTATAAAGTAAGTAGGCGAGATTTCTTTGTGATTGCAGGCATGATCTAATTAGAGAGAAGTAGACTGCATCTAGAGTCCAGTTCATTGCATGAGTCAGATAGGGAGGTCATTATGAGATTTTTATTTCACCAGCAGCGTTAGAAAAGTGTGGCATTCATGGTCCCCCAAATTCTCACACGAGCTCTATATAACACAGACCTGCAAGGGTGTGGAAGACTTTTGCCTTTACTGCTGCAATGGAAATAGTTACTCCTATTCATATTTGTAGTTTATAAATGGTTTGTGAGTTTGAGGGACATAGAAAACAGCACCATTTTTCCCATGTTACTTGAGAATCAATTGAGAAACAAGACAAAAGGAAAAGCACGCGAAGAACAAAATATTATTTATAGCTGATAAAACTCATAATAACAGCCTAAACATATTGAGTGTTCTCATGGTCTAAGGACTGCTCTAAGTGATTTGCATGTATTAACTCATTTCATCCTCAAAGAGCCCAATTAGATAGGTAATATTATCATCCCATTTTACATATAAGGAGGACTGAGCAGGGAGATGTGGAGTGACTGGACCAGGGTCACATTGCTAGTAAGTGGCATAGCCCAGATCTGAGCTTGGCGGTCTGGCCCACGCTTCTTGCTCTTCCCCACTAAGCTTTACTCCTTTTCTAATTGATATTGGAGATCATAACCTCATCTGTGAGCAGCCATGGACAGTCTTACCCATCTGTCACCTGTAGCTCCTCTAGGCTGGAGCAGAACTCACACAGAGGGATACAGCGTGACCCTGGCAGAGCCCAACATGGAGCAGCAGCGCTGAATGCATGAACTCTGTGGATGGCTTGCTCTCAAGAGGAAGGAAGTGGAAGGTGGGCCATGCATGCCCATTTCCTTTCTCCAAATCTGCCAATCAAATCAGCGTCTCTTCCTCTGTGGAGTGAGTGAAAAGATGGAGAGGAGGAAGTGTGTTGTATCACCAGTACCATTTTTATGTGGAAGAAACCTCATGAGTGGAGAAGTGTCCTCGCTCCCCCACTCTTGACCACCATCTTCTCCAGCATTTTGTTGTCCTGAATGGGGCTAAGCCTATGGTCAGCCAGGAGTGTCAGGACAGACCTGCTCCCATCTTCATAAGAGATCTAATAACTACAACTTAGGGGTGGCCTCAGGACCCATGGGTGGGAATTTGAGATTTTGCCTGCAGTGGGTTCTGAAATAAATTTCAGTATCCCCAAATCAATGAATTCTCTATTTACCAAAACAGCCACCATCAAGAAGTAACCTTCCAGTATTGGATATTCTCATACCCAACATTCTCTTCCCATTTTATGACATTTAAATAGTACCAAATTTGAGTTATTTTTATCCTTATCCTTCTTGGCTTATCTTTAATATGCTTTATCTTTGCTGTTTGTTCCCTGGAGTCTTAAATTCAAAAATTCCATGGACATGGCTCCTCAGGCATAGATAATAGTTGTGCAGTTCCATTCTTGATCTTACATAAAGAGTGGAATTCTGGGCAATGAAGCTACTGTCCCAGACCCATGCCAATCATGAACAATTTAAAATTGGAACCTAGGTAGTGCCCAATAGGTCAGGCACTGAATGTTTAAGAGCAGCAAAAATGATTCCATTAATGTCTAAAATGCTTGAAATGGAAAGACCATTTTATCCTATAGTGAATACTTCTTTCAACTAACTTTGCTTACACAGATCTTTGTGCATCTGTAGCCTGCCAGTGTCCCCTGAGATTTTTACAATACTCGTGCACATGTGCTGAGGCCAATGGCTTTGAATTCAAGATTAAACTGTAATAACTATGCACCTCAAAGCACCCACTATTAGATCCCACTCCTTCATGGAGACTCTTCCATTTGCTGGGACAGTGTGGCCAAACTCAGCTTTACTCACACTATTGGATGTCTAGAAATGTCATGTGCATCTCAGCATCTGACTAAGGAGTTCTAGAGCTCCATATACTTGCCTTTCCTGAAGCTCACAGACTCTACCTTTCTTGAGACACTTTCTTATACATAATATGGGAAAAGTTTGCAAGTAGGTAATTTAAGATTCAGGGTTAGTTGCCCTGTCTTTATGAAAATAGTCATCGATGGGGATTAAGCCAACAGGAATGTTGATGGCCCACTAAAAGAAAATCCTACTTAGGCAGACCCTAAAGTTAATGCAATGTGGCCACGTTGCAACAGTTAAAGGCTCATTGTCTGATTGAGGGAAGAGGAGATGTAATTAAATATGGCCTCTACAAGTTGGTAAGGTATTATATAACACTTTAAGTCTTAAAGACATATTTCCTCCAAACAGCTCCGAAGCCACAAACACTTCAGAATTATTTGCTTCTTAAAATTTCATTCTTGACTATTTATCAATATTCTGGGTCCATGAAGCAAAAGCTGAGCTTTTAATTGAACATGTGTCTCCCAATTCAGGTCTTGTCTCCTTCCCCTATGAGCTCAAGCCCTTCTAAACTCACGGCATGAGGAGTACTGCGGTACGCAGCTCATTTCTAAGAAAAAAGTAGAGAAATGAGATGAACTGCATATGCCCACGTTCTCCTTCCAAGAAGTATTACTGGAGCTTCCCTGTATACAGAAGAAAACATAAGGAGAAGGAAGAACATCGTTCTTCTGTACTAAAATAGAATTAAATCTGCCAATTAAAAGAGTTAAAAACCAAAAGTTGTTTAGGGGAACAAAACCAAACAAGGAAGGAGTTTACAGAATTGAACTTCCCAACATCTGCTCATTTCCCCACATTACTGGATCGTTGAACTGATACTTTAATTTTATATCAATAAGCTCTGTACATTAAATTCTAAGGGTAATTTATAATAATGACCCGATAGATAGTGAAGATAACCAAAGAGAAAGAATCTTACTATTGTTTATGAGCAAACTCCAGACCTTACGAGATTGGCCCTTTTTCATCTCAATGAGATGTAAACATGCAAACAGAATAGAAAAATAAAGAAACAAACAAAGCATAGGGGTTGTGGAAAGCCTATGCAAATAAAAGATAATAAACACAGTGTTAAGGGATTCCAGGAAAGTCATGTTTTCCCAAATATTATTATAAACAAATTTAAACATCCAGAAAGACAAATATAATTGTGCAATGAATACCTCTTTAACAATTGTTAAAATTTCACCATATTTGTACCTCTACACATATAACTAAACCACTTGGTAGTGGATTATATGCTTCATGTCTATAGTCATCATCTCCTAAGAATAAGACATTTTCCCTTGTAACTGCAACACCTAAGAAATTTGAAATGATCTCAATAATTTCTATATAGCTTTTTTATTTCCATACAAAGATCCAATCATGATTAGCATATTGCATTTGGTGGTTAGGTCTCTTGTCTCTTTCATCTGGAACAATCACCCCTCCTTGTTTTTTTCATACCATTGACATTTGGAAGAGCCCAGGATGATTGTATTTTAGAATGCTTCCATATTGGATCAGCCTGTTTCCTCCTGGTGTTCTCTAATTTCTTTTCTTTCTTTCTTTCTTTTTTTTTTTTTTTTTTTTGAGACAGAGTCTCACTTTGTTACCCAGGCTAGAGTGAGTGCCATGGGGTCAGCCTAGCTCACAGCAACCTCAATCTCTTGGGCTCAAGAGATCCTACTGCCTCAAGCCTCCCGAGTAGCTGGGACTACAGGCATGCGCCACCATGCCCGGCTAATTTTTTGTATATATATTTTTAGTTGGTCAATTAATTTCTTTCTATTTTTGGTTAAGACGGGGTCTCCCTCAGGCTGGTTTCGAACTCCTGACCTCCAGTGATCCGCCCGCCTCAGCCTCCCAGAGTGCTAGGATTACAGGCATGAGCGA
This sequence comes from Microcebus murinus, assembly GCF_040939455.1. Lineage (NCBI taxonomy): Eukaryota > Metazoa > Chordata > Mammalia > Primates > Cheirogaleidae > Microcebus > Microcebus murinus. The sequence goes on along the minus strand of NC_134127.1, from coordinate 7,436,464 downwards.
CCATGCCCGGCCTCTAATTTATTTTCTATCTTCTCTATTTCCTGGAACTTGCAAATTAAGTCAATGAGCATGTTTTCCAGTCTAGAAAATGTACAAAAGCTGGTATCCAGCTCCAGTGCACGGGAAATGTGAAACTTCTGTATCATTGCTCCTGTGACTCTGCCAATGACTGGTAAATCTGTGTATCCTGGAAACAGTCTGAGATATGGATGCAATGGATCTTTATCCAAACAGCTATCTAATTATACAGATTCCCTTTATTAAAAATTCCACCTCCACAAGTATATACATACGTAATGAGTGAGATGTGCACCTTCTAGGGATGGTCACACTTGAAGCTCAGAGTTGAGGGGAGAAGGGGAGAAGGGCATTACACGTAACCTTAAAATTTGTACCCCTATAATATGCTGAAATTAAAAAAAAATCCACCTCCCTCAGTTATTTGAAATGACATTTTTATCATATACTATCTGTTTCTATATACTCCAGTCTTTTCTGGATTTTCTGTTTTGTTCTATCTCTTTATTAATTCATGCACTAATATGTCATGGTTTTAGGGATAGGATAGGATATTTTTTATGTGGAGTAGCTACATTTGCTTTGTTACTCTTCCATCAGTAGACTTTTTCAAATAACTATTGCTTATTTATTTTTTATATGAATTTTACAATCAAGTTGCTAGATTCAGAATAAAAAGTACTGGTGGATATTTTTATTGGAATTGTCATAAATTTATAGTTTAGATTTGGGAGAATTGACCTTTTTTTATGATGTTGAGTTTTCTTCACCAAAAACAAGGTTCGATCTACTTGCATTCAAGATTATTTTTGTGACCTTTGGAAGTTTTTAAATATTTTCTACATGTAAGTTTTTTACATTTCTTGTTAGACTTATATTTTCTATAAGTGTAAATATTTTGTCTTTTTTTTATTATGGCAAATATGGTCATCTATTTCATAATATTTCTTTAGTAGTTATTGTTTGGATATAAATATTACTGATTTTTTGTGTACACATTTTATATCCTTCTACATAACTAAATTTCTTTACCATTTGTATTCATTTCAGCACTAAACTTGGGCTTTTCACACATAAAATAATATCAGCTTCAATGAGATATTTTTAAGACTTTTCATTCTAATTTTAATGCCTCTAATTTTCTTTCATCTGACTGCAATATCTGATATTGTCAATGCAATGCTAAAAAAATAATAAGAGATTGGCGCATTCTAAAATGTTTAAATTTTAGTGTCAACTTGAACAGATTAAGGAATACCTAGATACCTAGTAAAGTGTTATTTCTGGGTGTGGCTGTGTCTGGGGCTTTGGGTGTTTGTGGAGGAGATTGCCAGGTGAGTGGGTAGACTGAGTTGGGAAAATGTGCCTTCAGTATGGGTGGGCACAATTCAGCTGCCTGGGGGCTTGATAGAAAACTAGGTGAATTCTCTTTCTCTCTCCTAGATCTGGGACAGACTTTTTCCTTTGGCCTTGGACATTGGAACTCTAGATTCTCTGGTCTTCGGACTCAGGGACTTACACCAGCGCCCTTTCCCCCAACTGTATTCTGCCAGATTCTCAGGCCTCAGGCCTCAGACTGAGAATTATACCACCAGCTTCCCTGGTTTTGAGTTTTCCAAACCTGGACTTAGCCAAGCTACGGGCATCCCAGGGTCTCCAGCTTACAGATAATTTATTGTGGGACTTCTCAGCCTCCATAATTAAGTGAACCACTTCCTCTAATAAACCCCCTCTCTCTCTCTATCTATCTATCTATCTTATCTATCTTATCTATCTATCTCTTATCTATCTTATCTATCTTATCTATCTATCTTATCTATCTATCTATCTATCTATCTATCTATCTATCTATCTATCTATCTATCCATCCATCCATCCTATTGACTTTGTCTCAATGGAGAACCCTGACAAATACACTCACTTGGTTTCTGATTGTAAAAGGAAGGCCTCTAGTAATCTTCCACTAAGGACACCAGCTTTTAGAATGAGGTATAGATATGCTTTATCATTTTAAGGAAGTATCAATTGATTACTTATTTAATAATTTCTTTTGAATCAGAAATAAATGTTGAGTATTACTAAAGGTTTTTCATCATATATGCAGGTAATCAAATGTTTTCTTTATTTTCTTTATGTTTATTAATATGAGTAATGATAGCCATAGATTTCCTAATATTGGACCATCTTTATATTTGTGAAATAAATCTTATTTGATCATGATTTTTTTTAACTGTATTGTTGGATTCTATTCGATAACATCTGAACCAATACTCATAAATGAGATTGGTAAGCAGATATTTTTTGCTATCAGATATTTTTAAAAGTAAGTTTGTTTACTTATTTATTTGATGGTTTGTATTATTTTCTGGAATACTATAAGAGCACTGGAGTTGTCTAGTTTCTGAAGCTTTGATAGAATTCCCTGCTGAAATAAGTGAAAGTCTGGTGATTCTTGTGAACCATTCTCTGAAATTTTTTTCTATTTATTTTCCTCCTATAATTGGTTGTTTTAAGCATTATATATCTCCTGGGAACAGTTTTGGTAAATTATATTTCTCTGAAAAATTATCCATTTTATGTAAATTTTCAAATTTCTTTGCATAGAGTTATGCCAATAGTCTCATGATAATTTTATGTCTTCAGTTTCATTTTTATTATGCAAAATTGTTCATTCTCTCTTTTTCCCATTTTGAAAATTAGGATAATTAGGTGTTTTAGAATGATTTGTTAACATTTTCTTCTTCTGTTTTCTAATGTTTATTTCTTCTCTTATTCTTTTAATTTTCTTCTGTTTTTGTGATATAGTTATAATTTTCCAGTTATTCATGACAAACTTTAGTCATTTATTTCCATTATTTAATTTTATTTATATAAATACTCATTATTTTATTATCTTTTTTATCACATTAATTGTATCTCACAAATTTTGATATGTAGTGATTCTATTGTCATTGTTAGTATTACTTTTTAAAGAAATTCTGACATTTTGATATGTACTCCTTTTGTAACATAAAGGTTATGTAAATGGGTTTATATTTTTAAAGTGGAATGGCTTTTTAAAATCTTGTTTTTAATTTATGTTTACTGAAAATGTAGATTACAGTATTTCTTTTTTTCCCATTTTTTCATTTCAGCATATTATGGGGGTACAAATGTTAAGGTTATGTATATTGCCCATGCCCCCCTTGAGTCAGAGCTTCAAGATTGTGCTATTTCTACTTTATGAAAGTTACTGAGGCTTTATTTGTGACCTAATTTATAGCCAGTTTTGATAATGTTGCATGTGCTTGAATAGAAGATATATGCTCTATTAGGAGGAGGTAATTGGTATATATTCATGATGTCTACTTCTTTTATTATGTAGTGTAAATCCTCTATATTCTTATTTTTTTCCACTTAAACTATTTTAAACTTAGGTTTATATATTACAGTCTCCTCTTATTAATGTAATATTGTGATTGAGATGTTTCAGTTCCTCATATATTCTGGATATTAAGCCCCTGTCTGATGAGTAGTTTGCAGATATTTTCTCCTATTCTGTATATTATTTTCTGTACATTGTTTTTATTGTTTCCTTGCTGTGACGTAGCCTTTTAGTTTGATATAATACCATTTGTTTATTTTTGTTCTGTTGCCTGTGGTTTTGAGGTCTTAACTCATAAAATTTCTCTCCAGATAAATGTCCTAAAGTGGTTCCTTATTTTTTTATTCCAGTAATTTTATTGTTTTAGGTCTTACATTTAGCTCTTTGATCCATTTTGAGTTGATTTTTGTATAGAGTGAAGGCTTGGGGTCTAGTTTCAGGGTGTTTTTTTTTTTTTCCAGTTCATTTGTTTGTTTTGATAGGTCTTATTCTGTCCCCTAGGCTGGAATGCAGTAGCATCATCATAGCTTACTGTCCCTTCAAATTCCTACTGCCTCAGGAGACTCAAATAATCCTCCTGCATCGGCCTCCCAATTAATGAGGACTACAGGTGTGCGTCACCACACCCAGATAATTTTTCTATGTTTTGATTTGCTGCTCAGACTGGTCTCAAACTCCTGGCCTCAAGCAATCTCCCCACCTGCCCCCCTCCCAAATTGCTGGGATTACAGGCATGAGCCACCATGCCCAGCCTTGTTTCATTCTCCTACATATGGATATCTATTTTCCCCAGCACTGTTAATTGAAGAAACTGTCTTTCCTCAATGAGTAGTGTTCTTGGCACCATTGCCAAAATCAGTTGGCTGTAGATAAGTTGATTAATTTCTGGGTTCTCTATTGTATTCCATTAGTCTATGTGTCTGTTTTTATGCCAGTACCATGCTATCTTTGTTCCTCCAGCTTTGTGAGTTCTGATAGTATGACTCCTTTGTGGGTTTTTGTTGTTGCTGTTGTTGTTGTTTTTCATCATGATTGCTTTGACTATTTGGGGTATATTCTGGTTCCATACAAATTGTAAGATTTTTTTTTTATTTCTATAAAGAAAGTTTGGTATTTTGATAGGGATTGCATTGAATCTATATTTTTTATTCTATAGTCTTTTATGTTGTTTGGATATTCAAAGAGGTTAGTATATTTATTTGGGTAGCTTTCATTAAAACTTCCTAGTTACCTTTTCCTTATTCACACTTACACTATTTAGTTTTCAACTTTAAATGGTAGCCTTTGACTTAGACTTATTACCTGTGCTGACTCAATAAACTTATTTTACTTTCCATGCATTTCTCTTCACTTTGTTGTCTTATTTCTCATTTTGAAGAGTGTTTTATTTATAGGTGAGCTTTTTTATCCCTTAGAGTCAATGGGAGATTTTTTTCCTTATTCTTTAAAGTGAAACAAATATATTTGACATGTTTTAGATTTATTTCCTCTTAGGTGGCCAGTAAATGTTTTTGGTATCCAGAATCAGGCATTCGATTGTCTAAAAGTATTTTTTTAATTATGTGTACAATTAAATCTATTCAGAATTTTTTAGTGACTCCTCTTATATACATATTTTATCATTTTTTCCTGTTTTTTTTTTTTATCTATGCCTTTCTCTTTGTTTATTTTGCCCTTTTTTGTTTCTTTTTCTTCTTGGTACTAATCATGTCTCCCTTTTATGTACTTTACTGTATTTGTAATTGTGTCTATTCTTTCTTGGATATCTTGTCATTTAGTATCTATTTTTGAGGTTATTTTGCTTTTGCTTCATTTCTCTCCTGTTTCATTCCTTGTGTCTCTTTATTTCTAGTTGTAGTTTATAAATTTTTGATTTATGTTGTTTTTTCACATATCTTCTTATCTTATCCTATATTGTTTTTTTATATGTCTTTCATACTGCTTGTTTAATTACATTTAATTAATGTTGGAGTGCTGTTTAGGTCTCTTCTTTTTGGGGAGGAAATTTTTACAACAATAATCCCTTTTTTGTTGTTGTTGCTTTTTAGAGATGCTGTATCTTTTGTTCTGCTCATGATAATGTGTGCAGAGCAATAGGAACAACAGATCTTCATAGCTGCTTTGCCATTCCCACCATCACTGGTAATTCCATGGTGGGGAAAAGGATTTGGACACCTAATGTTGCTTCTTAGTTCAAGAGTGCTTTCTTCAATTGGTACAGTAAAGCGAACTTAATTGAACAAATGCCAACTTTGGGGGGAAAGTGATTTTTCCCTCCTAATTATCAATTTTTGTCATATTTTAATCAACTCTTTTTCTTTGAAGCAGCTTCTTTCTTTCTTTTCATTACCAAGTCTCCGAGGGATTATCACACGTTTTAAGATGCCTTCTTCTCCCATGAAATGGGTGCCTTATTTAACTGTCACCCCCTATGCTACATAGTTTTCAACAGCTTCTTTTAAATTTCTTGCATCCAATATTCTGCTTTATCAACTGTCACACCTGATTTTATTTTATTTTTTTTTTATTAATACTAAGGCAAACCCTCTACATTTGCGGGTGCAACTTAGATGATGTTTTCTGTTCTCCCAACATTAAGATACTGACATGCTTCCTACTCTTTTAACGGCTCCAGAGAGGATTCTGCTCATCTCAGATGTTTATTTCCCAAATGACCTGTAAATTTGAAGTTGGTAGTATTTTCCATCTCCCACTTCTGCTATATGTAATTTAACTTGCTTTACTTGTTGATCTGCATGGTTTAGAGAAGATGTTTGAAGGGAATCCAATTTATGTGGACAATATTACCCTATCAAAAGCAGTAATTAATAGGATTATGTATTTTATTAAACCTTTATTGTAGAAAATAGAGATAATATAAAGAAATGGCCTTTGAATTTTCAGTAAAATAAAAGGAAACATGGATTCAAAGACAAAATATGATGATTGAATACATATTGAAATACATTCCTTACAACAAGAGTAAGGAATTCAATGCAATATTATAATTAAAACCTGTATTGAAATTAGTAAAGCACAGAACTAACACTGCAGAAAATTAAATTAATGATTTGAAAGAGTCTTAATGAATTTTTCCAGAGCAAAAATAAAGTCATGTTATCGACTGGGTGAAATTATTTACAAGTATATCTGAAAAAGAACTCATAACTAGCATATTTTTTTTAAAAGACAAAACAATCACAAAGAAATCATAACAACCAAATTAGAAAATGGGCAAGGCCCAGAAGCATTTATTTTACCCAACAGGAGAAATATTGGGCTGGGCACAGTGGCTCATGCCTGTAATGCTAGCACTCTGGGAGGCTGAGGTGGGTGGATCGTTTGAGCTCAGGAGTTCGAGACCAGGCTGAGCAAGAGTGAGATCCTGTTTCTACTAAAAAATTGAAAGAAATTAGCTGAACAACTAAAATATATAGAAAATATTAGCCAGGCATATTGGCGCATGCCTGTAGCCCCAGCTATGTGGGAGGCTGAGGCAGGAGGATCCCCTGAGCCCAGGAGTTTGAGGTTACTGTGAGCTAGGCTGAAGCCACAGCACTTTAGCCCAGGCAACAGAGCCAGACTCTGTCTCAAAAAAAAAAAAAAAAAAAGAAATATTAGATAGCAAATAAAGCATGTGAAAATATGTTCCACATTATTATATTAGCCATTAGGGAAATTTAAATTAAAACCACAATGAGATATTACTGAATACCTATCAGAATACCTAAAATAAAAAAATAGTGACGAAACCAAACATAGGCAAGGATGCAGGGACCCTGAATCTTTCATACATTGCTGAGTAAGAATGTAAAATGGTAAAATCAATCTGGAAAAGAGTTTGGCTATTTATGATAAAGATAAGCATACGTTTATCATATAACCAGACAAGGAATTATGCTGAGTGAAAAACAATCTCAAAACGTTACATACTATATGATTCCATTTATAGAACATTCTTAATGATGGAAAAAATAATAGAAATGAAGATCGGATAGCTGTTGCCAGGAGCTACAGGTGGTGAAGGTTGGGGTAGGGTGGACTGCACCTATAATACAAACAGAGAGCTGGAGGAAATGCCTTTGTTTTGAAAGAACAGTTTTGTATTTTGATTGCCCTGGTCTCACAGATCTATAGATGTGAAAATATTGCATAGAACTATGCACATACACACAAAGTACATACTCAAAATGAGCACATGTAAAAGCATAAAAGCAGTGTATGAAATATGAACAAGATGCACAGATTGTATCAATGTTAATTCCCTGGTTTTCAGATTGTACAATAGTTATGCAGTTTGTAACCCCTGGAGGATTGTGGGTGAAGGTACATGAGGCACACGCTGAACTATTTTTAAAACTCCCTGTGATTCTATAATTCATTCAAAATAAAAGTTTTAAAAACCCAGAATCACCAAACAAAATTAAATTATGAACTAAAAGGCAGTGGAAGAATGGAACATGTTTTCAGTTTTTAATTCACTAAAGGAGACTAGTGAAATATCTATGACTATACAGAAATTGTTTAAATGAGAGGAAGAACAGTTGTGAAAAAGTTATGCCTGGTTTTCTTTCACATTTCAAAATTCTCCTAAAATTAAAATTTGCAATTAAAATTGGAATCAGAAAATTAAAATGTTTATCTCTTTTGAGAATTAGAGTAGTACTAAAATGGATTTTAACTACATATCTTCTAAGTAAAATATTTTCTAGGGGTTCTTCTCCCCAGATTAGATGATAGATACCCAAGGTTCAATTCTTTCATAGGGCTATTTATATACCAATATATTTACTATCAAAATACTTAGCCTCAGGAAACTTTAACAATACTACTCCTTAAACCTCTTCCCCATTTTCGTTAAATATTCATTTTATTTCTTTCTTTCTTTGGCATCTTCAGGATTCCATTTTGACCTTTACTATTATCCTGAGATTTTATTTTGAAGTCATTGCTATGTGTTTAATTATCTAATAAAAGTGCTATTTTTTTCAAAGGCAGGTCTAAATTAGTAACATTGTTGTTGAGACATAAATACTTTGCACACTTAGTACATTTCTGGTAGCAGAGCTGGGGATTTGAATTTAACCTCTGAGAATTTTTAAAATGCCAACTGTGTACCAATTACTAAGTCTGGCAAAGGACATCAGTCTCCTCGAAGTAACATTATTCCCACTTACACATCCCAGAAAGACAATTGGTATCAAAAGAGGAAAAACATATTTTGTTAATTATATTTTACTTCCAGTATCTTTTAAACCAATCCATAAGAAGAATAGCTTGAGTGCTTTCCTTCCTTTTCCCATGAGAAGGTACTTTTGAACAACAACAATAACAATAATAAAAATATTCATCTGAATATCTGGTAAAATGTGGTGCTTAGTTTGCGGATGATCTGAGGATTTAAAAAAAAAGGCATGTTCACTTCCCCCAGGAGCAAATCTAGATAACACAAAGCAAGTGCAGCTTGAATGGATGAGGAGAGTGTCCACCGTTGGCTGATAGTTGATCTAATGATCACAAAGGTTCACACAAGATGATGATATGATGATACAGGGTTGCATAGTCTTTTGACAGTGTCATGCTTGGAACAAAATGATCAATTCACACCCACATAAAAATACCAAAAAGTTCAAGCTCATGACTATCACAAAAGAGTCAAACAAGGGAGATAACAAAGCAACTAAGTAATAATCAAAATAATGACCAGAACCGAATCTCACAGATCAGTACTAATATTGAATGTGAACAGTCTTGATGTCCCCCTTAAAAGATGTAGATTGGCTGAAAGGATAATACACACACACACACACACACACACACACACACACACATACACACAGTATCTCCAAGAAACCCATTTAACCCACAAAGATTCTCATAGACGCAAGAGAAAAAGCTGAAAAAAATATCCCATGCAAATGGAAATTAAAAGCAAGTAGGAGTTGATATTCTCATATCAGGTAAAATAGAATTTAAATCAGCAATAGTAAAAAAAATAAACAAATAATAAATATGGCCAAGAAGGAAACCAAAATATGTTTCAAATTGAATGACAAAGGCAACACAAGCTTCCAAAATCTATGGGATACATTAATAGCAGTGCTAAGGGGAAAGGTCATAGCCTTAAATGCTTACATAAAAAAGAGAGAAAAATCACAAGTTAACAACCTAATGTTACATCTTAAGGAACTAGAAAAAGAAGAACAAACCAAACCCAATGCTAGCAGAAGGAAAGAAAAAACAAAGGTCGGAGCAGAAGTAAACAAAATGGAAAGAAAAAAAATCCAATATGAAGGATGATGAAACAAAAATTTGGTCTTCGAAAAGATAAAATTGGTGATCACTAGCTAGATTAATCAGAAATATAAGAGATAGCACTCAACCCAATCGGAGATGAAAAAGGAAACATTACAAATGATACCATAGACATACAAAATATTATCCATGATTGCTATGGAAACTTCTATGCACACAAACTGGAAAACCTAGAGGAAATAGATACATTCTCAGAAACACGCACTCTCCCATGCCTGAATCAGGAAGAAAAAGAAATACTGAACATACCAATAATGAGCAGCAAGATTGAAACAGTAATAAAAAAAAATCTCCCAAAGAAAAAAAACTCCAGTCTATAAAGTTTGACAGCTAAATTCTACTAAATCTAAAAGAAAAACTGGCACTCATTCACTGAAACTGTTCCATAACATTGAGAAGGAGAGTACCCACCCTAACTCTTATTTTTTTTTTTTTTTAGACAGTGTCTCACTCTGTTGCCCAGGCTAGAGTGAGTGCCATGGCATCAGCCTAGCTCACAGCAACCTCAGACTTCTGGGCTCAAGCGATCCTCCTGCCTCAGCATCCCAAGTAGCTGGGACTACAGGCATGTGCCACCATGCCTGGCTAGTTTTTTCTATATATTTTTAGCTGTCCAAATAATTTCTTTGTACTTTTAGTAGAGATGAGGTTTCACTCTTGCTGAGGCTGGTCTACAACTCCTGAGCTCAAACGATCCACCCACCTCAGCCTCCTAGAGTGCTTGGATTAACCCTAACTCATTTATTAAAATATGTTTTATTACTTCATATTATGCGGGTACAAATATTGTTAGGGTTACATATTTTGCCCCTGCCCTCCCTCCCCCACCCCGCTATGTCAGAGCTTCTAGCATGTCCAGCCTCCAGGTGGTGTGCACAGAACCCACCGTGTAAGTACATACCCTTCCCTTCCTGCCCCCTTCCACCTGCCCACTTCCTGATTACAGATTATTTTTCAGACATTTTGGTTACAATGTATATCTTTACCTCTCCCTAAAAAGGGATAGAGGTAATCCCTTCCCTCCCAACAATGCTCGCCACTACCTTAAGATGTGGATCTCCCCCACCAAATCCCTGTTGAACACTACTGTTTTTTGAGCACCATAGTTTTAGTCAGTCAGTACCGATTTGATGGCAAGTAGATGTGTAGCCCATTTTCCAGATCTTGTGTCGTCTCGCTTTGTATTACGGGTTTAAACTTAATCCAGGACAGCATAAACAGTGCTAGCTCACTGTCGTTTCTTAGGATTGAGTAATATTCCATTGTGAGCATATATCCTAACTCATTTGACAAAGCCATTATCGCCTTGATACCACAGCCAGGAAAGGATATAACAAGAAATGAAAAATATAGTCCAATATCCCTCATGAATGTAGATGTAAAAATTCTCAAAAAATATTAGCAAATCAAATTCAACAGCACATCAAAAAAATAATCTAGCATGATCAACTTGGTTTCCTCCCAGGGATGCAAGGATGGTTTAATATATGCAAATCAATAAATGTGTTATACTACATAAACAGAAGTAATGACAAAGACCATATGATCATCTCAAAAGATGCAGAATAAGCATTTGATAAAACCTAGTGCCACTTCATAAGAAAAACCCTAAACAAACTAGCCATAGAGGGAATATACCTCAAACTTATAAAAATTATATATGACAAACTCACAGCCAACATCATACTGAATGGATAAAAGTTGAAAGTACTCCCACTAAGACGTGGAACAAGACAAGGCTGCCCACTATCACCATTTCTATTCAACTTAATAGTAGAAATCTTAGCTAGAGCACTCAGGCAGGAGTAAGAAATAAAGGGCATCCAAATCAGGAAAGAAGATTTCAAACTGCCCCTGTTTACCAATGATATAATCTTGTATTTAGAAAATTCTAAAGACGACACCAAAAGACTCCTAGAATTGATAAGTAAATTCAGCAAAGTCTCAGGTTACAAAATCAATGTACACAAATCAGTAGCATTTTTATATACTAATAACAGTCAAGCTGAAAGTCAAATCAAGAACACAATACCATTTACAATAGTTGCAAAGAAAATAAAATAAGTAAGAATATACTTCACCAAGGAGGTGAAAGATCTCTACAAGGAGAACTACAAAAAACTGATGGAAGAAATAATAGGTAATACAAACAATTGGAAAAAAGAAATGCTTATACACTCTTGGTGGGACTATAAATTAGTATAACCTCTATGGCAAACAGTACGAAGATTCCTCAAAGAATTAACAGTAGACCTACCATTCAATAAAGCAATCCCACTACTGGGTATCTTACCAAAGGGGGAAAAAATTATATATATATATATATATATATATATATATATATATATATATATATATATATATAAAATGTATACTTGTACCTGAATGTTTATTGCAGCACAATTCAAAATTTCAAAGATATGGAATCAACCTAAGTGTCCATCAGTTAATGAACAGATAAAGAAGATGAATGTGGTCTATATACACCATGGAGTACTACTCAGCCATAAAAAGGAATGAAATAATTTCTTTTGCAGCAACTTGGATGAAACTGAAGAACATTATGCTAAGTGAAGTATCTCAGGAATGGAAAAATAAGCACCACATGTTCTCGTTAATAAGTGGGAGGTAAACGAAGGGTGCACATGGTCATAAAGAGGCATAAATGACATTCAAAGCTAAGAAGTGGGGGAGGGGCATGAGGGATTAAAATTTACCTATCAGGTACAATATATACTATTCTGGTGAGAGGCACACTAAAATCCCTGACTTCAGCATTGTACAATTCATCCATGTAACAAGAACACTTGTACCCTCTAATATATTAAAATAAAAATTACAGTAAATAAATACATTTTTGAAAAGTTAAAAAAATGTAGTTTTATAAATTCAAAAAGTTAAAATAAGCCAAAGCTAATTGTTGAAATACAAAACACTCTTTAAAAGATTTAGTGTAGCCTAAGTGTACAGGTTTTATAAAGTCTATAGCAGTGTGCAGTAATGTCCTAGGCCTTCACATTCACTCAACACTAGTTGACTTATCTGGATCGACTTTCATTTCTGCAAGCTCTAGTCATGGTAAGTGCCCTCTACAGCTGTATCACTTTTTAAAAATCTTTTATACAGTACTTTTACTGCACCTTTTCTATGCTTAGATATTTTTAGATACACAAATATTTACCATTGTGTTACAATTATCTACTATGTTCAGTACAGTAACATGCTGTACAAGTTTGTAGTCTAGGAGGAAAAGTCTATACTTTATAGTTTAGGTGTATGGTAGCTTATCCCATCTGGGTTTGTATAGGTTCACTCTATGGTGTTCACACAATGACGGCACATTTCTCAGAGCATAATCTTGTCATTAAGTAAAGTGTGACTATATATATATATATATATATACACACACACACAAATATTACATTATATATACATATATACATTATATATACACACATATATGCATTATATATATATGCATATATATATATATATACACACACATACAGTGTCAAGCTGGATTATATTCTCCTGGGTACTTAATGTGAAAAAGGACTCGTGGAATTGGTCACCTGAAGCTTCCCCATCTAGCATTCACTAATGCGAACTCAGTGTACAGCCAGCTTATCCATTACAACATTCTGCTCCAAAAAATGAGAAAGAGAGAAAAACTGCAGAAGCTGACTTTCTCTTTCCTACTGAGAGCTTAGGTTGGTGGAAGGGAAAAAATTCATTATTGAAAGTTATATTTCTGGAGCCAGAAAAACAATGAATAAGAAAATGAATATTTTATATTTCACCTGCCAAGAACTCAAATCCCAAATGACATAGCACACTTAAATACAGTTATTATGGCCATATATTGTTTGGTCTGTGGCAATACAGCATTTATTAAAAGTGTTCAATTGTTAGTGCTCAAATTCATGTTAAAGTGTGTGTGTGCATGTGTGTGTAACTATATATATGTGTGTGTGTGTATGTGTGTGTGAGTGTGTGTGTATCTCCAAATTCAAAGGGCAGTTTATTTGTATGAAGCTTGTTTCAGGAGAACTGTCAGTTTATGACGGGCTTAAATGCTCTATGCTATATATTGTTTTCTAAGCCACTGCTGGAAGCTAAGTTGATTTCAGCACCGAGTTATTTCCAGCTGTGTCAAGCTGTGTATTGAATCTCCTAGTACCTAGGCATGGCTCATGAAAGAACAGTTTGTCCTCTCCAAAATGAAAAATATTTTCCACCAAGCATTCCTGGCTATAGAATGTTAAAACCAGGAGTGAATCAGACTAGTTTAAATTCATTTGGACACATTTTCTTCAATATAACAGGAAGAATTTTATTCCCCAGTTAATAAATCTACTCACTTGCGGAAACTCTGTGTTCCAGCCTAACAAAACCATAACAAGGTTTATAGTGTCCAGAGTACTCCAAAGATACGTTTGCATTTTCTTTTCTCAAGATAACCCCTCCACAAGAAATATTCTCTTTCTCTACTTTTGCCTTACCCATGCAATAAACAGAATAAACAGAAGGAATAAACAGTAATAAACAGAAGTTGTTTCTCCAAGAGTGAAGAATTACTTGCCAAAGAGTATGTTGTCCTGTTCTAAAACCCTACAAGGTTGTTGGGCTGTGGTTCTCCCACGAGTGGTTGCCACAGACTTCATTCAACATCCCGAGCTGCTATCATTCAAATTCTATTCCATGTACCAATCAAGTGAGAGATTAGCTTGCCCTGAGACTCAACCAAGAGCCCCACTCAAAGCTGGAGTAGGTGTCCCAGCTGGTGGCTTTTTACTTTATTTGGCAAGTGGAACAATGTGATATATTTGCATTTAAGGTTCACAGAATTCCCACTGAGTATCGCTCCTCTTTCAAGATGGTAAGCGTAATAAAGTATAGGAGCTTTCGTTCATTCTGGTGGGTGACATGGCAAAATATTAATACTATTGAACCACCAATTCCCTCCATCCCCAAGAATGCTACTAGGATGGCAGAATCCTGAACATTTAGACAGTTTGTCTTCAACCTCTGTCAAACATACAGGTATCTACTTATTCCTGCTGGCATGATGCCATCAATACAACAGACCAGTGGAACAGCTGTGGGATGGTAAGAAAATCTAAATTCCTGTAGATTAGATCATGAAAGAACCAGAGAGCTGATACACTCTTGAGATAAGACCAGTGTTCTCTGTCTGGTCAATGAAAACTGATTTTAACGTTCTCTCATAGTTGGACAGATGGGGGCATGGGGGTCAGCTCAGTAACTGCATTCCAGAAGTAGAGCATGTGTTGTTAACTCTAACAAAGAAACAGCAAATAGAACAGCAGCTACAGTTTGCTCACCATCTGATAAAATTCATGAAATCCACTGTAATTTTCTAATACCTATCTAGCTTACATATAATCCGAACAGGAGCCTTAAATGGGATGGTGATAAGAATCACTGAGTTGAATCAACTACTGGATGACGGCATTAATCTTTGTTATTTCACTAGGAATATGGTATTGATTTTTGAATGCTGTTTTGGTGTGACTCTGTTTCTAGGGGGCTTCCCTTTGCTCTTTCCTACCTTATTATCACTCCTTTCCTATTTAGGAGCCAGCGTGAGAACTCCGCCGGTAGCTTATTTCAAACAGCAAGAGCTTCGTTTTGCAGACTCCTTGGACCCACAGCTAATTTAACTTGGGATATTAAGTTATTTATCACCTGAACCCAAAAACCTTGACTCTAATAACTGGACCAAAGTGATGTTCCTAATCCACAGAGATTAGTATTTGCTCAGAGCTGTAAAAGATTGAAAATTTGCTTTTCTCCTATGCACAGATTTCCTGGTAAACGTTTACAGAAACCCTTTGGAGATGGCTATGAGGAAGATTTGGGGTCATAATTTCTGTGCTATCACAGGATTGCGGCTAAAAGTTTCACAAGCTCTCCTTCAAGTAAAATGCTCTCATTCTGTCAACTAACTCAATTCCAGAGGTGCACCAGGGCTCTCGTGCTTAAGACATGATGCCATGTATTTTCTCGCACTCTGGGATCTGATCATCTTCCCCAACATCAAGAAAACCATTAGCGGAACATCTCCTAATTTCGGCATTGGTTTCTAGATGAGGACCACTTCAGTGTTATTTATTTGTGTTTAAGAATGCTGGGCCTCTCTTCATCAATGTACTTTAAGCCTTAGTGAAAGGAGTATGTTCTGGACCCTCCAAAATGGTATATTTATGGGCTGAATGTGTAGATTATATGTGATAAGTCCCTCTTGATTTCTTCCCAAATATTTAGTTCCTTTCTTGATGTCAGACCCAGAAGTTTCTGGCATCTCAACTTCATTTAGCACAGTCCACCCCAAGTCTAGATTTCAGCCCATCAGCTGAGTAGCTGTTACAACTACTCTATGCTACATAAATTCATCCTTTGGACACAGAGTTGCTGATAAAGTTTTCCAAAACTTGGCTCAATATAAAATTCTGTTCCTTCTCCCATGCCATAACACCAACAAATCAATTTTCACACATATTCCCTAGGTTTCTGCTGATATAAATTAGCCAAGTCTTGCAATTTTTTGGTGCCTAACTGTCCTTGAAGGTCGAACTTTCTTCTTGTAACCCTGGTGTGTGCAGAACTATGAGTCTCAGAGGTGGCAACAGAGGGGAGCTGTTAGGAGAAATCACCATCCTTTACAAGTAAATTTTCAGGTGCAGTCATTTCAGGGTTCAACCCGGGGCAGGGCTGGCCTCACCAGAAGAGAAGAGAGCTACTTTTGCCAGCAATGGGATTTCAACAGACATTTCAGTAGGGCTTTAGGACTGGCATACTTCAAATGATCCAAACCAATTTGAAAGTTCTTGGGCAAATTTTTGGAGTCTAATTTTTTTCCCTAAACTTTGCCCCAATTTCACGTAGGAGAAATGGTTGGTCTATACATTCCAAGTTGTTATGATTCAATAGCACTCAAAATCTGACTCAGTTTCTGATTTAAATAGATGCCTTCTCTGAGGTGAAAAGAGGTAAGCAATTATTTGGGAGTAATCATAGAAGCTTTCCTGGTCTCCTGTCCATAACTTCAGTTAGAAATTTAAAACCATGAGATTACCATTTGCTTCCTTTAAACTCTCCATCACATTTACATTTCTTATATTTTCCTTTTGTGCAACAATGATCCTCAGAGCCAGAAAACCACTTGTCCACTAAATCTTTGACTTCAATCCCCCTTTGTATAATTAAATATAAAGTCTTCCACTAACTGGTCCCATAGATCACCATGTTAACTATGTCATCTTTGCACTTGCACCTAACTGGTTTGGATAACCAAAATCAAATTCTCATTTCCTTTAATCTCCTACCTGCACCCCCTGCTTGTTTTAATTAAAATGATCCCTCTTTACCCCTGGGGGATAGGTTCTAAGACCCCAGTGGATGTTTGAAACCGAAGATAGTACAGAACTATATATATATATATATATATATATGGTATATATATTGTATATATATATCATATATGGTATATATACACACACATATATATGTGTGTGTGTATATATATATACACACACTGTATTTTTTTCCTATACATACATACCTACAATGGAGTTCCATTAAGTCAATCTGGTGCAGCATATTGCTGTCAATCGGAACATGTTTTCTGCTCATGTCTTCCACCCATAAATTTAATGACTTCTCCACCTTAACTAAGAATTTGGCACACCACGGCCATAACTTTTGCAGTTTGAGGTGTGACAGCAAGACTAGCATGAATTCCTTTTTCCTTCTTCACAATTTCAGGAATAGAAGATTTGTTCTTACCAGAGATTTTAGCAACCTCCACATACAATTCTTTTTCCTTTTCCCCATTAAGTGGAGAATGTTCACCTTTTCACTTAAAGGAAGCACTTCACAGCTTCTGTAGCAGATTTGAACCCCTGCCATCAGCACTCTTGTGCTTGGGGCCGGTATGAAGTAACATGAGGGTGACTTGAACCCAAGCACTGCTATACCACGACAGTCAGTCTGTTAACTGGGGTGGCCCCTAAGTGACTAACAGGATGGGGTGTGGAGAAGACAGTGTCGATTCTCTGGACACAGGGAGGATCCCCGTCCCAGGTGGGATAGAACAAGATGGCGTGAGATGTCACCACTCTACTCAGAATGGCGCCATTTAAAACTTATGACTTGTTTACTTCTGTTATTTTCCATGTAATATTTTCAGACCCCTGTTGACTACTGGTAACTGAAACTGAAAAGTGACACCCTGTAAAGTGTCAATCAGGGTTTAGTTTTAGAAAACAGAATCCTCTATCTAGTTTGAGCAATGCATGTTTTCTCACAATTTATGAAATGATTTCTAGAGTTATTGGTAGGACTGAGAAACCAGATTGCAATCAAAAGTTCACAACTGACACCACAAAACACACTACGGAACCTGGCCACCAATTCATACCACTATTGTGGAGACAAGAAAGCTATTAATGTCTAGGAAATGCTCTAACCAGGGAATATCCGCATCCACTAAACTTATCAGAAAACCCATGAACCACACTGTACTTTCTATGAGCCCAATGTGCAGATAGTATACACTTTACCTTCCCTCTAGACACCTATGAGATTAGTGACTAGATGATACTAACATCTCTGCCGTCACTAACGCAGGAAACCTGAACAGCTCACTTGCAGAAACTCGGGAGCAGCAAAAATGAAGCCTGTGCTTTACTTCCACCGTCTAAAACTCATAAATGTCATCAAACTGGCTAAACATAAATCGTATTCTACAAAATGCCGTCAGGAAAACCTAGGAGATGAAGTTATTTTTCTATCTTTCCTTAAAGTTAAGGAAAGCAAAAGAGGACAGTTGGGTCCCAATTCACCAATTCACCTCAAGGATATGTGTTAATTTGCCTGGTTTAATCATTCCAGAAGGTACACATGTATCAAAACACCACATTGTACCCAATAAATATATGCAAGTATTATTTTCGATTTTAAAAAGATGAGATGTCAACATTGGGAACAGATATAGCTCTTCAGCTATTTCTGCCATCAGGGATTACATACATCAGTGAACTCTTAATTTCTACATGCCTGACATTTATTTCTTTTTTCTTTCTTTCTTTCCTTTTCCTTTTTTTTTTTTTCTTTTCTTTCGAGACAGGGCTTGCTCTGTTGCCCAGGCTAGAGTGCAGTAGCATCATCTTAGCTCACTACAACCTCAAACTCCTGGGCTCAAGCGATCCTCCCACAACAGCCTCCCAAGCAGCTGGGACTATAGGTATGTGTCATCATGCCTGGCTAATTTTTCTATTTTTCATAGAGATAGGGTCTCTGCTACGTTGTTCAGGCTGGCCTTGAACTTGAACTTGAAGAGAACTGTGCATCCCAAGTCTCTGAAGCAGCCATGGCTATAACTGTTTGCTGAGGTGGCTCAGGGACTAAAGAGGTCTTAGAGACAGTAGCTGCTCAGGGACACAATGTCTCAGGTTGTCCATTTGACCCACAAACCATGAAGCTGACAGATACTCAAACATAAGAGCTGTTCATCCTCATAGTGTTCTGTCTTCCAACACAGATGGGCATGATTTGATATCTCCATGTTTGCATTGCTCATCCACAGATTTGTGCTGCAGTATGTCTTGCTTATGAAAAGTTCTCAGTATCAAAACAAAATTGTCTGTTACTTCACATATTTAGAGAACAAAGAAGATAAGGAAAGCAATGTAGTAGAGAGAAAGAGTGAAAAGGGAGAGGAGAGAAGAGGAAAGGAAGGGAAGGGGTGGAAGGGCAGGGAGAGACAGGTAAGGAAATACAACCCACCTCCTGATCCAAGTCCATTACTCTCTTCCCTTCTCAAGCCACAAGTGAGTGATGACACACTATTTTTTTTCCCTGACAGAGATGATGACAGTGCCCTTTACTCACTTTGATTCAAAATTTAAAAAGAATGCTTTGCCTTGTGGAAAACTGTTGTTCAAACATTTATTATAGATACACTGGGAGCTCAGAATATAACTGGGAGGAAGATAGTCAAATAAAAACTTGTGATATAAAATAGTTAGTGTTTTAAGAAAATATTGGTTTTACATTCTAACTTCTAAACAAAAATCAAAGCTTTCTTCTTTTCTCCAACCCACTCCTCTCAACCTCTACTCCCAGACTAAAAAGAACTTCACATTGGCCAAGGGCATAAAGTTGGGCCAGATAGAGTGAATCAATATAAAAAAAAAAAAAACAAAAACAACATTAAAATTCTCATTGCCCTTTAGCCCCTCTTGTGGAGATCTCTTCCCTTTCTACATTTCTTTTTTCTACTCTTCTTGTTCTCATAATCCAAGCAAAGGGCCATTCTTGGGAGGGGGTATCATTGCTCATCTTTCTCCTAGTATAAGGAAGAGAACTACATGAAATCAAGGAGGAATAGAGCTTCAAAACTGAAGGCATGATAAAACACTACAGAGGAGCCACAAAGGCTGCGGATGGAATGAGATCATAGGATTCTCTATAAGGCAGTGACTGGCAATTAGGAGGTCACAAATGACCTTCAGATGATCAACATTAGTGGTGGGTATGTCATAAGAGTAACTGCAGTGGAGGGAATAAAAAGAAAGAGAATGATAATAAATAGAGCTGCTCTTTATGTTTTAAAAGATAGAATATAACCTCCTTAGTAGAGATTTGGTGCAAACAAACTCATGAATGAATCAAAATATTCATTTTAGTTATCTATTATTATATACAATTTAGTAGCCTAAAAATGTATTGATACATTTTATGGTAGAGTTTGTTTAATGGGCTCAAGTGGTGGATCTCTGTTGAGATCCCTCATTTCCTGCAGTCAGATGTCAACGGTGCTGCATTCATCTGAAGACCTGACTGAACTGGGCATCTGAGACGGCTCACTTGAAGGGATGGTGGCTGATACTGACTGCTGTCTCCAACCGCAACTGACACAGTGGCCTAGAACCCTCTGCATAACATCATTATGTGGCTACCTAACAGCATGGGGGAACAGGATCTTCTAAGAGTGACTATTCTAAAAAAAATCCGGATAGGAGCTGCAGTACTTTTAACGGTATGTTCTCAAAAGGCATGCAGTATCGTTTTGACAACATTCTACTGGTCAAAATGAGACAGGATCAACTGCATTTCCAGAACATAAAACACTGGATATACATTTTGAATGCAAACTATATCATTAGCAACTCCTCTCCACCCTCAAATTGGCTCTCAGATAATATTGTTTTGAAGGACACATGGCAGTGGATTGTGATCACAATGTATAACTCACTAAGAATTGTTTCCAAATTATTTAATGCACATGGTTAAAATGCTATTTTAGAGCATCTTCTTCTACATCATCCCCTGCAGAGTGGAAAGGGTAGGATATAAGAAACTAAGATCTCATTTATCCAATTAAGTTCTATTTCCAACCCTAACTGACATCACTGATGATGTGACCATGTCCATAGTAGCAGCCAGGACCAATAAAATAGAAAAGAGTGTTGAACTCAATGCCTATGGCTAGAGGAAAATCAATGTGTACATATGAAAAAAAAAGAACCAAAGTGATAAAAGAAACGAGACAGTCTCATCAAGCTTCAAGAAGAGACAGACTAATCATTAAAACAAACAAAAGAACTAACACACAATGTAACAGGAAGTGTCTGCTGCAATGCAGTGTTGGGGGAGTCCTTTAAAGTAAGAGTCTATTTGGCCTATAGAACATGGTAGTGTATTAGACAGACTATATTGAGCTCTTATTTTGAATACATAAATGGCTGAAAAAGAGCAAGATGGATTTTTTTGTACACATGCACTCCAATGCCCGGATTTGCTAAAGCATCATGCTCCCAGTCAATAGTACCCTTGTAGCTTGTTTGTTTAATTGATTGCAAGGCTATGTCAACCTTCACGGCCAAAGCGTCAAATATTTACAGACTGGAACACTCAGTGTTTGGTGCAACTTGGCCCTTCCTGCAATGCTGCTACAGATGCTGCAGTTTACATACTGTATCCAGACAGACAGAATCTGAATTCACTAAATTTAACGGTTATGTCCACAGACTGCCCCAAGTCCATCACCATTACTAACAATTGGGATTAAAAAGAAAACAAACAAAAATACTAGGGTGGCCACTGCATTTGTATTGCTGAATAGTATAAATACTCTCAGTATTAAACAATTTAATGAAAGGAAGACAGTTGTTTTTTTTTTATTTTTTGACATTTAAATTTTTTATTTTTATTTTTAATTACGGGTACATAATAGCTGTATGTATTTATAGGGTACATGTGACGTTTTGATACAGGCATACAATGTGAATTAATCAAATCAGGATAATTGGAAAATCCATCACCTCAGGCATTTATCATTTCTTTGTTTTAGGAACATTCAAATTCCACTCTTTTAGTTATTTTAAAGTATACCCTAACTTGTTGTTGATTATAGTCACTTTGCTATGCTATCTGACATTGTTCAGTCTATCTAACCATCTAACTATATTTTTGTACCCATTAACCATGCCTACTTTATCCACCTCTCCCTGCTACCCTTCTATCATTCTACTCTGTGTCTCCATGAAATCAACTGTTTCAATATTTAGCTCTCACAAAAATCCCACCTGAAACCTTGATAGTATAGCTCATTAGCCTCAGTGCTCTGAGTACTAAGCAACTCAAAATTAGTTAAGTGTCAACTAAGATTGTCAGGTAGAAGTATGCTAATATTACAGGTAGAGAACTGATTAATTGTGCAGATGCTATTAGTATTGGGGAGAACACATAGCATTCCTCCTACACATAGTGAATATTCCACCAAATACTTTTTTTTTCTTTTATTTAAAAAATTTAAACTCCCCAATCAACTAGGGCATAGACTTTGGTTTAGTGAGAAAAGCATCATGTGGTTCAAGAGAACTAAAATCTAATTCTGGGTCTTAAACCAATATCTTCTCAGCTTTGTAAATTTTTGTCTTTAGGCCTCAGCTTTCTACCTGTAACTGAATAAAGTAGATAATGTTAAGGTCTTTTCAGTTCTAAGATCTCCCATTCAAAAATTAAAAAAAAAAAAAAAATTATGGTACCTGGAAAAAATCCACAAAGAAATTGTAATGATGACAAAAGTTAGAATTAAGTAAATCAATTTAAGGAAGGAAAAAAACAGCATCCTCCTTCTCTGCCCGCCAAATTGGCATTATAGTCCGAAAAACAGGACATGCCCAGGAATTTGAGCCTCTGGAACTCTATATTTTGCTGTCTAGAGAAGAGATAGATGTCTTTCATAAATATTTTTTTCTAAATTTGAAATCAAGATGTGAGAGATAAAAGATACACATGATCTTCCCTCAGTTGCAAAGTGCCAGTGCACACAAGATCCACAGTCATGCCTCTGTGTCTTCAAAGATACCACTCTGAATATGCATGGAACACAGTCTCTCCTTATGAAACTATGGTATTGCTATTTATTTTCAAAGTATATCTAAGATGGATTTTTGAAACCTACAATTAAAAAGGTTCTGTACAATTTGGGAAAATACAAATGATAACCTGCCCATTGATACCTTTACAGGAAATTATGCTAAACTTGTTAATAGTGTAACAATCTCCTCCAGGTTTATCCATGTTGTCACAAATGACAAAATTTCGTTCCTTCTTTTTTAAGGCTGAATAAGCTGAGTAATATTCCATTGCGCACACATGCCCCACACACAGTTTCTTTATCCACTTATCCAATGATGGACACTTAGGTTATTTCCACGTCTTGGCTCTTGGGAATAATGGTGCAATGAATGTGGGAGTATAGATATGTCTTTGAGTTACTGATACTGATTTCATTTTATGGATGTATACCCAGAGTGAGATTGCTGGATCACATGATAGTTCTATTCTTTTTTATCAGAAGACTCCATAATGTTTTCATAATGGCTGTGTCAAGCTACATTCCCACTGACAGTGTACAAGGATTCTCTTTTTTTCCACACCCTTTCCAACACGTGTTATCTTTTGTCTTTTGATAGTATTCATTCTAACAGATGTGAGGTGGTATCTCATTGTGGTTTTGATGTGCATTTACCTGAAAAGTAGTGATTTTGAGCATTTTTTAATAAACCAGTTATCCATTTATATGTCTTCTTTTGAGAAATGCCTATTGAGAAACTTTGCCCATATTTTTTGTTGGGTTTTTTCTTATCGAGTTGTGTGAATTTCAATATATCATTTGCAAATATATTCTCCCATTCTATAGGTTGTTTCTTCACTCTGTTGACAGTTTCCTTTTCTATGAAGAATACTTGTAGTCAGATGCAATCCCATTTGTTTACTTTTTCTTTTGTTGCTTGTGCTTTGGGGATCATATTCAAAAATGAATTGCCCAAACCAATGTCAAGAAGCTTTCCCCCTATATTTTCTTCTAATAGTTTCACAGTTTCAGATCTTATGTTTCATTCTTTTGAGTTTATTTTTGTATACTATGTAAGGGTCCAATTTTATCCTTCTGTTATCTGAATACCTGTGTGAATATCTGGTTTTCCCCAAACCATTTTTGAAGACACTATTCTTTCCCCATTGTACATTCTCAGCAACTTATTTTAAGATCAATTGACCATAAATGTGTGGGTTCTCTATTTTGTTCCATTGATCTATATGTCTTTTTTATGCCAATACAATGTTTTGATTACTATTGCTTTGTAGTATATTTTTTAAATCAAGTAATGTGATGTCTCCAGATTTGCCCTTCCTGTTTGAGACTGCTTTGGCTATTGGGTATTTTCTGTGGTTTCATATGAATTTTGAGATTGGTTTTATTTTTATTTCTGTGAAAAATGCCATTAGAATTTTGATATGGATTACATTGAACCTGTTGGACATTTAAAAATATAATCCCCTTAATCCATGAATATAGGGTATCTTTCTATTTATTTGTGTCTAATTACTTTCATCAATGTTTTACAGTTTTCAATGTACAGATATTTCACCAACTTGGTTAAACTTATTCCTAATTTATTTTTTTGATGCTTTTCTAAATTGAGTTGTCCATTTCGTTTTTTGGATGGTTTATTAATAGTGCATACAAAAGCAACTGATTTTTATATGCTAATTCTGTATCCTACAACTTTACTGAATTCATTTATTAGTTCTTAAAGGTTTGTGTGTATTCTTTAGGGTTTTCTATATATAAGATCATGTCATCTGCAGATAGAGACAATTTTACTTCTTTCTAATTTGTATGCCTTTTGTTTTTTCTCTTGCTTAATTGATGATTAGGACTTCCAGTATCATGTTGAATACAGGTGTCAAGATGGACATCTTGACTTGTTCCTAATCTTAAAGGAAAAGCTTCTAGATTTTCACTGTTGAGTGTGGTGTTAGCTGTGGGCTTGCTATATATGGCCTTTATTATGTTGAAGTACATCTTCCGATGTCTAATTTGTTGAAAGTTTTTTATTATGAATAGATATCGAAAATTGTTAAATGCTTTTTGTGCACATATTGAGATGATCATGATTTCCATCCTTTACTCTATCAATGTAGTATATTACATTTACTGATTTGCATATATTGAACCATCCCTGAAACCCAGGAATACATCTTTCTTGGTCATAATGTATGACACTGCATGATCTTACTTACGTGCAGTCTATAAAAGTCAAACTGATTGAGGCAGAGAGTAAGTAAGATGATGGTTGCCAGGGGGTGGGGGTAGGGGAGTGGAAATGGGGATAGGTACAAAGTTTCAGTTATGCAAGATGGAATATTTCCAAAAATGTAATGTATAGTATGGTAACTTTAGTTAATAATACTTATTGTATACTTGAAAATTGTTGAGAGAAGATCTTAAATTTTCTTAACACACACAAAAGAGTAACTATGTGGGGTGATATATATGTTAAATAGCTTGACTGTGGTAATCATTTCATAATGTATATGGATGTCAAAACATCACATTACACACTGTAAATATGTAAATTTTTATTTACCAATCATACTTCAATAAAGCTGGAAAAAATTTTAAATAAAAATAATAATAAAATCTAATAGTATTCAAAAGCATTGTGACATTGGTCAAATGCTATATATAATAGGGTTTTGTTTTGTTGCAGATGTTAATTGTGGTAAGTGATGGACATGACTACCATAAACAGCGGTTACAGCTTACTATGTATTGACAATGTTTAATTTGTCTGAGTTAGTGAGACCCTTCAATTGACAAAGTCCAAAGTGAGCCCAAACCTAAATATGCATTCTTGGTGTCTCTGTCTCTCTCTCATAAATACACACACACACATATACACACACACTCAGACTAATACAGCCCTTTGTATTTGGCAAACATCCAGGACTGAACACTCTGTGACAACACCATATGAAATCTGTCTATTAGAATTTTCTATAGAGCTTTAAATAACTCAGGAGATAGTCGGTTTCTTTTTCTTTGCCTGTTTTTTTTTTTTCATTTTTTCTTTTAGTGGCAGCTAAAAAAGGCTGCCCTTTGCCTGAACCAATTTATCAGTTTCAAAGAAAAGGATAATAAAACTGTCATTTCCGGCCACAGCACCAAGAGTACTACTGAAACCCTGATATTAAAGCTTATTAAAAGTAGAGCTATCTCTTAGGTTTTGATATCAAAATTGCTTCCAAGTCTTGTTAAGACAACGTGTTATTCTGGATGGAAGGGAAGGAAAACAAAAAGAAACCAAAGTGACCCCAACAGGGCATTGAAGTGACTGAGCTATTAAACACCTAGCTATGTGGATGGCTCTGTGGAGTTCTTCAATTTATCACAGATACAACCTGCCAGCAGAAAATTAATTTAAAACTCACTTCCCTCTCAGACCTGCTCAAGATACTCAAAATGTGAGAATGGTTTACAGAAAGAGAGTCAAAATAATTGTTGACACCTGAGAGGCATTCCTGATTTCTATTCTTCCAATATCTTGCATCTTCTGACAGCCCTTTATCAACAGGACTTGTGGTTGAAAGAAGACAGTAAATAAATTATTTATCCCTAATGTGGAGATCATCTACAGGAAATGGATCTGACCTAGGTAAGGCAGAGTCAGGGTAAATGATTTCTGCCATCAGCTAAGGATGAGGACTCCAGCTTTTCTAATGAGAGGCAGTATGTGTTGTAGGAAACAGCTTTGGAGTCAAGCAGAACTTTGTTCAAATTCTGGCTCTTCTACTCATCAGCTGTGTAAATTTGGGCCAATATCTAACACTACTGAGCTTTCTTCATCAATAAAATAAAAATGTTAGCGCCTGCATTTAGAGATGCAGGGAGAATGTGTGAGGTAGCATCTCTCCTTCTGGGAACGTTTTTTTCTGCAGATTGTCACAAAGCCATTTCCTACTCATCATTCATGAGCATCTCATAGCCATCTCTTCAGACAGTTCTTCTCTCACCACCCAACGTAAGGATGCTCTCACACCAGTCTCATCACTCTAGCTCACTTGCTTTAGTGATCTATCGATATCAGAAATTATTGTGTTTGTAAATGTGCTGATTGTATATCTCCCCCAGGAAAATGCATACTCCACAAGCATAGACCCACCCAGCCTACCCTACCTCCGGCTCTAAGAACAATGGCTGAAACCTAGTACAGTTTCATATATACGTATATGTTGAATATATATATATATATATATATATATATATATATATATGTATATATTGAAATGAATGAAAAACAGAGGTAAAGTACCAAACCTAGACTCTAGTCTATAATGGATGTTCAAAACTTTGCCAGAATGATCCTTTTTACTGGCATTATTATTTTTAAATGATGTTCTGTCTGTAAGATGAATATCTATACCAAGATTTTAAAGTTGGGCAAAACTTATATAGATCTTTGAATTATGTTTAAGATAGCTATTTCTAGAGACATTTATTATAAATATTAGAGTGACAGGAAAATGTATACAAATCCGTCTTTCCTACTTACTCTGTGTTGATTGTATCAATTCTTTTGTGGCAGAGTAAAATCTGATTCACCACTAGCATGTTATTTTTTTCCCTCCAACTACCTGCAATCCAGCTGCACAACACGGGCTGATGTTCTTTTTCTCCTCAGAAGAAATTGTCAGATGAATGGTGGAAAAATAAAGATGCTAAACACTAGATTTCTAACTCTAAGAGCTAAAGACTAAGTTATGTGAGAGAAAGAAAAGATTTAAAAGATACATCAGATTATTTCTTGCTCTATCTCTTGCACCAACTTCCTAGACACTAGAAGAATTCTGTAGGTGAGAGAAAGAGATGAATTTAAACTGGAGGGATTTGAGAAGCTTTGCAAAAAGCCTGTTTTGTGGTCTTCCCTCAAACTTCTCCATTTAAGGACTGAGCTGGGAGAGGAGGATGGCTTGTTGACAGAACTGCTCCTTTGAAACTGCAGAGTAGGAGAACAGAGAAAAATTGGGCTATCCTGATCATTTCTAGAGATGAATACGCTATGCTTAATAAATATGATAGCTCTCATAGCTGTTAGGAGTAAGTAGCTATGAGACAGACTGGAAGTAGAGTGCACCCACTTATGATCCTGAGTTTCCTGCAGCCCCCAAATGTTATGGGGTAGCATTCAAAATTTCCTACAAGCTTGGAAAGGATTGCTGGGAGGGAAAAGAAAAGGGAGGAGAAATAGGAAGGAGGAGAAGGAAGGACGAGAGTTTTATTGTGAGGATACAGGGATATGCTGCATGGTCATGTGGCATGCACATTCCTGCATAATGATTGTGGAATCCTGTCTCTCTGGCTCCATCTCAGAGCACCAGCAGCACCAGGGAGCTGTCCGGTTGCATTCAAGGACACCTATACATTCTGGGACCAATGATCAGACACAACAATATTCATCTTGATGGAAATCTCAGAAATAAGCAGCGGCGACTTTTTTTTTTTTTATGCAATTTTTTGGCTATTTTCCCAACAATACTCCTCCAGCAGTTTCTTAAGCCTTCCCATTCTTCTGTCTACCTGCAAGTCTTAAAACCATTGAAAAGAAGAAGAAGAAGAGAGAAAAATATATATATATATATATATATATATATATATATATAAATATCAGAATGGAGGCAATAAATTAAGAATTTTTAAAATACAAAACATGCAACATGAAGTCAGGAAAAAAACTGCATTTACCATAAAATAATAAGATAAGTAACCACAATCATAGCCACCACTGTAAGAGCAGACGCTGACTGAAATTTGCTATGTGCCAGACACTGATCTAAGTCCTTAATATAGATAAATACATTTCATATTCATAGCACCCTTATGATTTAGTTACCATTATCATCCCTACATTACAAATAGGGAAAGTGAGAGACAGTGGGATTAGTGTAACTTGCTATGGTTATAAACCAGTAAGTGGCAGAGCATGGAGTTAGTTCATGCTCCTATCCACTATACAACTGTTTTATATATGAAGTAAATATAATTGCATTTGCATACCCAATTCTGTGACTTTCAGATTTATACATACCATCTGACTGTGACATAATTCCAAACTTCAGGTCTCTGCCAAAAGTTAGGACTCAATATGAAAAAGCATCATGTTAAGAGGACCTTTCGAATTAGATATTGGAAGAAAAAAATACATATGAACAAGTGTGACAATGGTATCTACTCCTAGGTTATATTTTGTCATCTTCTGATTCTTAGAGCTGGGTTAATGGTTTCCTATAGTGAAGTGTTGCTATTAGGACTTGAAAGGTTTTTGTTTCATCCAGTGTGAGCCCTTGAGAATACCATCATTGCCAAGTGGGCCTACCCTCTGGTACCTAGAAAAAAATGTCTTGGGTGTACAGAAATTTCTACAGTCACATTTGCCACACGAAATTAAAATATATACAAATTCAGATAAATAAATAGATAAATTGTGTTGCTCTTCATTAATTTATATCTTTCTTAATTTCACCAAAATTTCAAAATACATTTTGAAATTATTTCTAGAGCCCTCTCCTAGAAATAAAAGGCCCCCATGGTTGTTTTTCTTCCACAGTGGAGCAAGCTTGAGGGGAGGATTTGGTTAAGAAAAGAGCGTTAGAATCTTGCTGTGTTCCATTGTGGAGTAAACAACCAGGTCTTTCATTTAAAGTGGATCAAACCATGGACACATTATTCCTTATTGTTTAGCTGCCAGGGTTTAGGGTGAAATTACCAGCTGCCCAGGGGCCCAGCATTTTGGCTTGGGATCTAGCTGTGCCTGTAACACAGGGCACAATGCTTACTGGCATTGTCAGCCATTTAACATAAAAAGAACATGCTGTAATCAAGTGGGGACTGTTCCACTGTGTCACTCTTGGGAACCATTTCAGGAAACCTAGGAAACCCGCTATTGAGTTTCAAAGGGAGAAGAAAAGAAAACACAGAAAATGCTCCAAGGGGGCAATTTTTCTCTGTTCATTTTTTTTTTCCCTAAAAAAAAAACTTTTTAGTTTCTTTCTTAACATGTCCCTATTTTGGGAAAGTTGTACCGATTGCTTTAAATATATATTGCTATCAGATTTTTAGGTTTTTTTGTAAATCCATGTATCAGAATCTAAGGAAAGTCAGAAGCCCCCAAAATGCAATATTTAAGACATCTTGGTTGCAACAACCCTTGAGAATGGGATCTGGTTCTTAGCAAGAATAATGTCACCTGCCACCTAAATAAATGCTAAGGTTTAGAGTGCAGAAATAATAAAGCCAGAGAGATGAAGTAGATTCTAGATATATTAAATCTGGGATAGCTTCAAATAACAGCCTTAAGCAATAAAGTGAAACTTCCATCCTGTATTCATAATGTCAGTGCTACTGTGAAAATGCTAGCTTTAAAATACAAGCACCCAAGGTTGTCTTCTCAAAAGACTCTCTTCAGACATTATTTTAAGTCCCTTTGAACATGGAAGCATAATGTCACCAACTGAGGACCCTTGAGTTCTGATGCATTGAATTCCTGCCAACAGTCTAGTGCTAGAGATGTTTCCTTTGAATTATTTGGAACTGAAGGCATTTCCATATGGATAAGTATTCATTTTAAGAAGAGAGAATTATGGTGGAATATGTAGGCCTAGACTGGAAGAAGATTTGAATAGCTGTGCCATTTTAGAAACTGTGGGACAGAAGACTGGCAGAGGTGGGATAGGATGAGGAAGACAGTGCAACATATATACAACCAAAAACTGCCATGTCCAAGTGCAAAATCCACTACAGGCTTGAGGTGAGATTAAAAAATAAATAACCCTTGGATGTGCTTCTCTTTGCTCCTCTAAAGAAGTAGCAATTCTATTTGATGTATTTGAAAGATAATACCAAATGTGGAATCAGAAGTTCTGGGTGGAGTCTTGGCTCTCTTAACTAGCTGGGAACTAACTGGGTAAACTTATATAATTCAGTTAACCTCAATGAGTCTCAGTTTGCTTACATGTATATTAGAGCTAGTAAGGTATTGTCTAGGCCGGGCGCGGTGGCTCACGTCTGTTATCCTAGCACTCTGGGAGGCCGAGGCGGGCGGATTGCTCAAGGTCAGGAGTTTGAAACCAGCCTGAGCAAGAGCAAGACACCGTCTCTACTATAAATAGAAACAAATTAATTGACCAACTAAAAATATATAGAAAAAATTAGCCGGGCAGGGTGGTGCATGCCTGTAGTCCCAGTTACTGGGGAGGCTGAGGCAAGAGGACCGCTTGAGCCCAGGAGTCTGAGGTTGCTGTGAGCTAGGCTGATGCCACGGCACTCACTCTAGCCTGGGCAACAAAGCGAGACTCTGTCTCAAAAAAATAAAAAATTTAAAAAAAGGTATTTTCTAATTCATATGATTCTTATGATAATCAAAATCAAAACAGAATAACTCATGTGAAAATGTATTGCAAACTGTTAAGAAGTATGCAAATGTAATATGCTATAATTAGGAAGTTAAAATGTAGCGGCAGAATAAACAGGTACTTGAATGTCAGGTTCATGATGGCAAGGGCACTATTTTATTCATTGATATATCTTCAGTGCCTAGAATGCTGTCAGGCACATGGTAAGTGCTCAATAAGTAACACCGATGAAGAAACAAATGATCATCTGACTTTTTTCTGAAAGACCTAGAAACATTCTCCGCTTATTTTTGGAACTCTTATCTGAAAACACCATGCCTATATCACCAATACAAAACCATTTGAAGCCCTGATTTCCTCATTAAAATGGGAATGTTATCTTACTTTTCATCTCTAAAGGAGAAAATATTAATATATTGTTTTATTTGATCTACTGCAATAACTAAATGTTGCAAAACCCTGTGCGTGTGTGTATATGTGTGTGCGTGCGTGCGTGTTCATACACATATCAAGCTAGGTCAACAGAAATGTTAATAGAAATTCAAAACTTGGATATTTTGTGCCAATACCTTTGTTTATGAAGGTTAGCTCACTAACAGAGTAGACAATTGCCAATGGCCTTGTTATTGGTGAGAGGAACTGGGAAAATAGTTGGCCTATCCACACACATATGTCCACCCACCCCCAACCCCAGTTCTGGTCTTTGTTCCAAAATGTGACCTTACAATAACGATTAAAAACAAATTTCAGTTTTAGGACTGGAAATGTCAAGCCATTCCATCATCTTTGGGTTGTTTTTTCTCATTTCATACTGTCTCTCAGAAATAAAAATTCATTGCTATAGAAGTAGCTGTTTCTTTATAACAACAACTGAGTTTGTAGAGTAGTTATCCAGCAACAAAATATAAGAGACAGCATTGCATAAAAAATGTTGATAATTTTGATTAGGACTGGACAGAATCAGACCTTTCTGCTAGCAACAGAGAAAAGGGTTTCTAAATAATTCATGGTATAAATCAGTGTGCTAGAAAGATATATAAAACACTTTAAAGAAACAATTGTTTTCAAGGGCCCTTTGGCACTTGAGAAGTACTATTTATAAACAATTAATTGACATGCTACTTATAAATCATCTTTATGTGGGTGTGAAAAACAGGTGCCTAAAGACCTCTGCTAGAAAACAATTTGCCATTCTACTTTCATCTACTGTATGTAAATGAAAGATATAAAACCGCCTTAGAAGTATTTTTAAATGCAGGGTTTTTTCTTTGTTTTCTGCATACTCAAACAGTAATGTCTCCTCTGTCCCCCAACAAACACACACCAACACATCCATACACATCCACTCTGAAATAGTGAGATTTTTATCGTATTCTTTTGCCATTCAGAGAAGAAAATTCTACTGTCAATTGACTTTCTTTGTCCTGTAAGAATGAGAGCAAGGATGCCCACTGCCTGAATCGGCACCTGCTCCATCTCCTCCTTATGCCATCTCCCCAATGCCGGGCCCTGCAAGAGGCTCCTCCCACGGGGCTCATATCCTTGCCTCATATCCTTGCCAGAATAATTCTTAACCGTCTCTCACCCAGGTTTTGGCAAACAGCAGAGATCACTGAGGCCAGTTTTCTTTGGGGAATGGTCTGAATTACTTGTCCACTTGAGCAATGGTCCTGGCAAAATGTCTAATTGATTGAACTGCCTGGTGTTTATTATTCTAATAGTCCTGAAGAAAGTCCGGATGATTCTCCATTAACCCACGATGAAACTCTAGGGGAGCATTTCCGCAGCACTTCAGCGCTTGTTAACCTAAAAGTAATGGGCATATACATTTGGAGGGCCTTATTTGTTCTGCCAGCACTAAGGGGAAGAAAAGAATGGCCATATTTACTCTCTTTAAACATTCTACTCAAAGAAAACATGCTGAAAGGATGCTAACTACCCAGGGTCCTGAGAGAGAGATCTTACAAAGACAGCACAGCACACACGTGAGCCATTATGCCACTCTCGTTTGATCACAAATGGCCACCTATGACTGCTCCAGCGTGTGTACCTCTATGTGCAGTGGCAGATGAAACAACAAACGCATCCAGTCATGAAAATGATAGGCTGGCTCGTTTTTAGAATGAATCTCCACACTCTACCTTCAGCCAGTTCATACCGACAACACGGCGCAAACTGGGAATTGGAGGGTAGGGGGTAGGCATTATAAAAGTGGGCATGAGAGTGTGAAGTCGATGCAGAAGGACAGTCTAAAAGTTTGGTGGCACAGGCGGGTAACAAAACAGTATTAGCAAGAGAAGCAGCAAAGAGAGCCCTGGAGAGGACAGCCACAAAACTGAAGGGAGAGAGCTAGGAGAATTGTAAACAGTGGAAGGAAGGTAGGAATTAGAAACAATTTGCCGCGATTTTTTTCCAGATTTCTCTGCCGAAAAGTTTGGGAGGGGGAAGCGGGGGCGGGAAGAATTGCAGTTGCATTTTTATTTGGTGCACAGCTGGTGTGTGGCTCTCACCTAAAAGTGCTTTAAATGGCTGTGACTTTCCATGACACATTCCTTCTTTGCGGAGTCTTCCCTGAGCTAATTATCTCCCTGAGCTAACGCAGTAACAGATGGATGGACACCCTGCGGGGAGAGTGACACAGCCGCTGATATGACGAACAGGTGTCAAGGTTGGTCTCACTCTCCGGAAGTAACCGTGAGTGGACTGGCATCTCACGTGAGGAAACTCACCTGCTGTAGCAGATACTTAACCTTTCGCTTTAAATCTTAGCCTCACCTACCTCTGGGCCTTTCGGCCATGTTTCCCGGAACCGGACACCCATCGCGATGAACAACTTTACGTGGACTCTAAACAATACCGTGTGGGCACGTACCCAAAGCACCTGGCTGCGTATACCTGTCCAGAGTCCTCACCGCCAGCCTGCAGGCCGCCCTGTTGGTGCTGAGGCATGAGGCGAGACGGCACAAGCCTGCTAGGCATGCGTGCGCATGCGCACGTGCGCCCACGCATGCGCACGTGGACCCACGCATGCGCACGTGCACCTACGCATGCGCAATCAGGGAGTGTGCCGGAATTGCCCTCCCATGGGGCAAACGAATGGGAAACAGGATGCAGCTTATCAGTCTGTCCCCCATTCTCCTTTAATGGTTTGTTGAATGACTTAAATACTTGGAGGACAGGTATAGGTGGTAGGAGTCCTAGGAACAAAAGCTGTATTTATTGGGGAAAAAAAAATGAAATTTAAGGTAGTAGCATGGACTGGGTTATTGTAGCTGAACACTGTAAGCGATTTGAAAATGATCTGAATGAAGGAATTCAGGAAATTTCACCCCAAAATATGCCTCCTTAGTATAGAGAGTATTTTGAAGTATTAAAGACCCTTAAAAATCAACAGGACTTGGAAAGGGATTTCCCTCTTTCTTCATGAAAACCAGATGGGACCATCAAGAACAATTACCTTTTCTTCCCCTCTGAGTTATCTCAACATACTGCAGGAAAGAAGATCAAGAGTACAACCAAACCTGGCTCAACCCATTTTAAAGATAATATCCGTCTTTCAAGTTAATTTGATTTCCAAACAGAATCATTTACAAACCAATCTGTTTCCCTCATTCATTCATTCATTCTCCCAAATATCTATTTATCCTCCCTAGTAACCATTCATTGCAACTCAACAGAATTACCTATAGTTTTCGTCTCCTTCTCCCCTCTAAAATGAGGGTTATGTACTTCTGGACCCCATTGAGCAATTGGGTAACCACTCTGTGATTCTCCCCATATGCACAGTAAATAAGTTTGTAATCTCTTAATCTGCCTTACAGTGTGTTGATGTTCCAGCGAAACTTTCAGGGGCAAAAGGGAAGTTTTCCTTTTCCCCAACATGTGTATTCCTACCATGAAATACAACATTTTAGAAACACTTATTAGTATAACCTCGCAGAAGATACTCCCAAGAGAC
Organism: Microcebus murinus; assembly: GCF_040939455.1. Lineage (NCBI taxonomy): Eukaryota > Metazoa > Chordata > Mammalia > Primates > Cheirogaleidae > Microcebus > Microcebus murinus. Next base: position 7,401,020 of record NC_134127.1, on the reverse strand, counting down.
CCACAATAAATTTCATGTGATACCAAGTGGTGGCCAACTGGTTAACATATTCTCCTATTGACCCCCCTCCATTCTCTGCCTTGGTTTCTTTTTTCTTCATTCTTGCTCCTTACAATTTTGCTCCCTAATAAATTAGTAGCATGTAAGATTTTGCCTCAAGCCCTGATATTTTGCAGCTTAGACTGTCACAGGGACATGTGCATTTATAGCAGCAACCTTGGTCTGCCAGAAAATGGCTAAGAAATCATCTTGCTATGTTCAATGTTGATATATTTGGTGTACAGTCATGGTTGGTAGGAAATACTAGGGGTGAAGCTGTATTTACTGAAAACAGCCACCACCACCACCAACAAAGAAATTTGGGGTAGTAGCATAGACTGAGTTATTGTAGCAGAACACTGCAGGGGATTTTCATTTCTGTGAAAAAAGCTGGGGGCCACTGCATCTACATCATTGATTTGTCTGTTTGTCTGTTTGTTTATTATAAAGTTACTAGCTATTAATTTAACAGTTTCTTCCTTATTCACATCACTGAGATTTTTCTTACCCAGGACAGATACCTGGGATATAATTTCCAGGAAGAAACATAAGTGAATCACTAATTCTCACAGATATTATGAAAACATTTTCCTAAATCTATGTCAATTCATAATCCTTCTCAGAACTTATGAGTACCAATCCTCTACAACCTTAATAACTTTAGACATAATAATATTTTTTTTTAGTTTAGTCCAATTGGTGGCAAACTATTCCATGATTATATATTTTCTCTCTCTGATATTAGGTTGTACTTACATTTGCATGGTGTCCCACAATATCCCAGTGTGTTCTGCTCCCTGTGATTTTTTTGTCACTTTTTTTTAATATACAAGTTTTCTTTGACAGGCATTTCAGAATTAGGTGATTCAGTGAACTTCTACCAAAGTAATCTGACTTCTTCCTTTGTTGGATCTTGAGAGTTCTTGTGTCTTAGTGGAAGTAGCAGTTTGATGTCAGTGATTATGGAAGACACATAAGAAAGAAACAATAGATCTGGCTTGCTCAGAAATTTTTACAAGATATCAGGGAAATCAACTTCCTATATTTTGGTCAGTGCAGCACTTGAACCTGAGATTCCAGGAGAAATTAAAAGAAGAATAAAATTACCATATTATTTTCATGGCAATATATACTGTTCTAGTTCAGAAGTAGGATCAAGTGTTGCAATTTGTAGAAATATCTCTGGAATTCGCTATAAGAATTCTCCTATTGCTAGTTTACAATTTGGTTTAATTTCATTTCTGAATATTCTTTGAGTATATTAATGGGATATTTGGAGGTTGAACATCAGATAAAGTGAGTTGGCTGTTTATTAGTTAAAAATTCTAACTCAGCTGTTTTTCTCAATATATCCCAGAAATTTTGTAATGATATACAACTACAAAGTGAGGCTTTCAAAATAATGTACTAAAGATCCCAAAACAAAAAGGAGGAAAGTTAAAACTTGAGTTAATTTTAAATTTTAAAAAATTTTTTCAGCTCTATAGAAGAATAATGGACAAATAAAATTATATATAATTATGGTGTATTTTATGATGTTTTGATATATGTACACATTGTAAAATGTTACCACAATCATACTAACTGGCATATCTATCACTTTACATTGTTATCTTTTTTTTAGTTAGTGGTGAAAACACTTAAGATCTAATTCTTAGCAAACTTCAAGTACATAATACTGTATTATTAACTATACTCACCATACACTACATGAGATCTCCAGAACTTTTATTAATCATATAAAGCTTAAAATGTGTACCCTTTGACTAACATCTATCTCCCCATTTCCCACAACCTCTAAGCCTTAGCAACCACCACTCTACTCTCTGCTTCTATGAGTTAGGTTTTTTCAGATTCCACAGGTAGGTGAGATCATTGAGTACTCACCTTTCTGTGTTTAGCTTATTTCACTAGCATAATTTTCTCCTTTTTCATCCATGTTGTTACAAATGACAGATTGAGCCTTAAGCCTGGGGCTGCAGGGACTGGCCTGGAGCTGGGGCTGTAGGGGCCAGCCTGGTATATCCAGGATCCCTGGGGTAGTCCAGGTACTGGGGTCCATTACAAAATTGCTCACTACTCCATTTCCTCCATGTAGAGGGCACCTTTTTCTGCACTCTGCCACCTGGGCTTGAGGGAGGGGTAATGCAGGTAATGTAAAGTACCCTTCTTGCCCTCTTAGATGTGTCTTTTCTTGTTTCTGTGTTCCACGTAGGTGCTATAATCTCTCACCTAAATTTTTAGCTCTTGTAAATATATTTTGGAGTATGGATAGTTGTTCAAATGGATGTTTCTGTGAGGGATGTGCACTGGAACGTACTATTTGGTCATGTTGCCAATGTCACTCCTAGAGCTGTGATTTTTAAATTATGAACTTGGTTTTCATTAAATGATGGTATTTCTTTGAAAATATCACAGTAGTGGAGCTGTTTAAAATATCCTTAAATTTTCAAACAACCTTTAAAATGGTTTGGTTTTAATAAAGATAACATCAATAGAAAGAGCAAAGCAAGTCTTTCTGGGGCTTAGGTGGTCGCATATGCTTGAAGTTGTTTCTGGTTCAAACTACTATTTGATCCAGCAATTCCACTACTGGGCATCCACCCAAAAGATCAAATAACACTCTACAAGGGGACACCTGCACTTGAATGTTTATAGCACAATTCACAATTGTAAAGTTGTGGAAACAACCCAAGTGCCCATAAATACATGAACGGATTAATAAAATGTGGTATATGTATGCCATGGAGTACTATTCAACTCTGAGAAACAATGGTGACATAGCACCTCTTGTATTTTCCTGGATAGAGCTGGAACCCATTCTACCAAGTGAAGTATCTCAAGAATGAAAAAACAAGCACCACATGTACTCACCAGCAAATTGGTCTTAACGGATCAACACCTAAGTGGACATATAGGAATAACACTTATCAGGTGTCGGGCAGGTGGGAGGGAAGGAGGAGAGGATGGGTATATATAAATATACTGAGTGACCTGTGCAACATTTGGGGGGATGGTCACGCTCGAAGCTCTGACTCCAGGGTGGAGGAGGGGCATGGGCAATATACGTAACCTTAACATTTGTACCCCCATAATATACGGAAATAAAAAGAAGAAGAAAATCTATTTTTAAATAAAAAAATTCTCAGAAATTTTTGATTCCCTAGGCAGAGTCTGCAAAGAGAAATTAACCAAGCATGAAATGTTCCCCCTTACTGGCCCACTGGGCTAACAAATGAGGTGAATGTAAAATGCCACCTTGCAAATTGCCACTGTTCTATTTGCACAGGCATTTATATTGGATAGGCAGGCAAAGACATCTAGAGGGCCTTTGTTTTACAGTCTGGAAATGAAGAAAGACCATTTCCTGCTGTTCTTAGGGGTTAAGTATCACCTTAACATCCTGTTTAAAGAGCCCCAGTGGACTCCTGGAAGCCAGAGGTGGTGTCCCTATTGTGCCTTTTTACTCGGTGTTTGAGAAATAGGGAGCACTCCAGCAATACTAAACTGAACCAGGTGATCTGAAGTCCATACACATCATGATTTTCTCACATAATATAATCCTTTATTACCTGTTATTATTTCCCCAAGAAAATATATTCCTGTGAAAGGGGCAAAGAGTCAGGATTTCATTCTCATCTGTGTCATAGATTCAGTTGACCCTATATAAATAATAAAGCCTCTGAGCTTTGTTTTTTTATTTGTTAAATAGGAAAAATGCCCTCTGCATGTATAGCAGCATTGTTGTACATAAAATGAAATTTGGACATTAAATTCCCTTGAAAATGATCACTGCATGACACTTATATAAATAATTGCATTTCAGTATTAAAATTGCATACTTTCTGTGGTCTGATCAGACGTATTCTACAATGTGTGCTCCAAATAGTCAAATGTATAAAATTAATGGACATTTGTTCATTGAGTGCCAAGAATACTGATTAGTATCCAATAAAGATGAAAGTAAATATCAAGTAAGGCAGTTAGTTATGAGTTAGTTAAATAATGAAGGGGATAGCTGTGTAATGACTCTTCTAATTATAGAACATAAACACCAAGGAACCATTAGACCCTTGCACCCATATGGAAAAGAAAAATATTTCTTCTTTGGGGTTTGGAATTAATATACTGCTTTCCTTGCACACCAAGAGTGGAAAAGTCAGACATCATTATAAGCAAGGAAGCCAATTAGAAAGTCAAAATTAATTTTTTCAAAAAGCTTAAAATCTTTTTTTTATCATGAATTATAAATTTGATGATCACTAAAAGCTATTGAAAGGGCTTTTGCTGCCAGGAAATTCTGGTATGAAAGCTAGAAATGAGTCTTCAGGAAATTATAAAATAAAATAAAATAAGTATTTTCTTCTATCTTGGGAAAATATATTCAGCAATGCTGAAAGTTGAAGGAATGTGAGGAAGGAACAAATTACATACCGGTGCCTTTATTTCACATCTTGAATATATTTGCCACAGTTAAAATCACCTAAAATGCTACTAATAAATAAAATGTTAACCTTTACTTTACTATAGAGCTTTTTTTTTATATGAAACTATAAACATCAGGCAGGTAATGCATTTTCTTAGACTACATTATTCACATTGGATGTGTAAATTTTTTGGTACTACAGTCACAGTCACAAACTTTCAGACTAGAAATAGTTATTCAAATAGTGAACAGAGAGCCTATAAAAGAATTTTTAAAAAACTCAATAGATGTTATTAAAGCTAATATACCGGCATGTACCAAAGCATGGCACCAACCCATTATCCTATAAGTTCAGGTTCATCTACACAGTTTTTAAGTAGGGAATTCTTATTGACATAACAAAAATAGTCAGTCTGTCCCAGCTGTTTCTTACCACCCTAATTACTGACTTTCTCTATCCTGACCTGGGATAAAATGTTCCTGGAAAGGCTACAAAGAAGTAGTAGGATCTGAAGTAATGCTACTTCTGCAAAGTTCTCCCCTTGGTTTTAATACTTTAAGAACTATTTTTGGGAGGAAAGTTTACTAGATGGAAAAACTAGAAAATTATCTGTGAATATAGAAACCACACACTGTGCCCATATGATTAAGAGTAGTAGGTGCAATTATCTCAGTTGACGTTAGACTGGCTGATGTCAATGAACCACTTGGCCCACAAAAATGCATGCATCTTATCAATGTTACCTTTTAAGAGAGCACCTCATCTCATCCCCAGAGAAGGGGGAAGTGATAACCATGTTAACAGCAGAAATCACATGCCTTCTTTCCTTCTCTCGTACCTTACTCCCAAAGTTTAAACACTGTAGTACATGCATTCTCAAGGGGGAGCAGGGGACAGTATTAACCCACAAGGGTGAAAATTGTTTCTTTAGTGGGGAAGGATCTAAAACATTACTTCAAGGAGTCACAGTACATAAATGGGTATATAGTACATCTGTGGTATTTAACATTATATGGGAGGGGGATAATTAGGGGCCCTAATTATGCTGTTTCTCAAATAATGAATACAAGGTTGAGAAATACTGCTGCAGTATAATAAAGGAAAAATGACCAAACATTTATTCATCTTGTTCCAGTTTTAAAATTAAATAAAATGCAATTTAAAAATATAAATGGCTAATGCAGTCTGAAGGTCACTTAGGTAGGCAATAAATGGGAAAAATTATGTGCTACAGGGGAAATAATTGCCATTTGTTAAAAATGATGAAAAGCTTACTATTCATTGGTGCCCATAAATTGCTAAAAATTGGATGCTTTTAGGGTTGGAGTATGCATAGGGCAACGAAACCCTTTCCCAGAGTCCTGATAGCAGAATTGTGGTGTACAATGTGGTCGGCGCATAAGCTGGTATTTGACTCTTTTCAGGGATGAATCACAAGAGAAGAAACAGGGGCCATAACATTCCCAGGCAGTGTTCACTGGGGCAGGCAGAGACATGGAAAAGAGGCAGACAGACCTGTCTTTGAGTCATGAATTCTAAGTTTGTACACAAAATCTCCTAGAGAGGACAAGCCATGACATTAAAACTAGAATGTCCTGTGGGCTCCTTCCAGCTTATCACTGATTTAGAGCCATCCAGTGAAGAGATAAATCCAGAAATCTAGCTGACCTCGGTCTCCTGGTCAGCAAGTCACAACATGAGTGTTAGGTGAGTTTTAACTTTTGCAAAGGAAGCTTAATGATGATTGGGAATGAAAGATCAAATCATTGCACTAATGTTTGGACTGTGATATAAAATTAAAGTCTTAGAAGCTAATGCAACACAGATTAATAACCGATTTAAAAATCCATTGTAATAAAGCTGCCATTTCAAGAGAGCATGGGCATATCTATGCTCTACGAATTTATCTCCTCCTACAACATTGTCAATTATGATCCTGCCATGATCCAAGAGCCCTTCAGAATAACAAAAATTCGGAAGAACCAAGTCTTCTCTTCTTACCCTATGTTCTTTCCTTTCTCTTTGAAAAGAGTTGCGAATAAAAACACAAAAACAAAAGGACTCTGATGTCGAACTTCTTACCTGACATGTCAATTTGGGCGTCTAAATATACATATTCAAGACTGAGTTCCTTACTTTTTGCTTTTTAAACTTCATCTTTTTCCCATCTTCCACATACCTGTTAATGACAACTCTTCTAGCTGATCAGGCCCAAATCTTTGCTTTTAATCTTGACTTTTATTTCATCTATTATATTGTTTTTAATAAAATCCATAGATTTTGACCTTCAAAATATATCCTGAATTTAACACTTATTAACACCTCCACTGCTTCTCCCCTGTCAAGCCACCATTGACTCTCACTTGGATTGCTGTATCAGGCTCCCATCTGGTCTCCTTGTTTCCATCTTTGCCCACTAAAATCTATTTGCAAACAGAGCGGCCAGGTGATTTGTTAAATCATGTCAGATCATGTTATTCCCTGGCTCAAAACTCATGGGTAGCTCACTGCAACCTCAAACTCCTGGGGGCTCAAGTGATCCTCTTGCTTCAGCCTCCCAAGTAGCTAGGACTACAGGAGCATGGTGACACTCTGTCTCAATGCAGAGAGACAGGAACACTCCTACACTGCTGGTGGGACTGCAAATTAGTGCAACCTTTGTGGAAAAGAATTTGGAGATACCTCAAACAGCTAGAAATAGAAATACCATTTGACCCTGCAATAGCATTGTTAGGCATCTACCCAAAAGAGCATAAGACATTCTATTACAAAGACATCTGCACCCGAATGTTTATGGCAGCACAATTCACTATTGCACAATCATGGAAGCAGCCCAGGTGCCCATCAATTCATGAGTGGATTATTAAAATGTGGTATATGCTCACAATGGAATATTACTCAATCCTAAGAAATGACAGTGAGCTAGCACCATTTATGCTATCCTGGATTAAGCTTAAGCCTGTTATCCAAAGTGAGGCAACACAAGACTTGGAAAATGGGCTCCACATCTACTCGCCATCAAATTGGTACTGACTGATTTAAACTTCGGTTTTCAAATGGTGGCAATACCCACCAGAGATTCAGTGGGGGGGGACCCAATCTTAGGGATGGGACAAGCATTCTGGAGGGGGAGGGTATAACTCTAACCCTTCTTAGGGAGAGGCAAAGATATACAATGTAACCAAAATGTTAAACAAAACACACACACAAAAAAACTTTCTAGCAGGTGGTGGGCAGGCAGGAGGGGGGAGGAGGAAAGGGAGGTATGTTTCCATAACTTATGCGATGCACACTACCAGGGGATTGGACATTTCGGGGGGAGGGAGGGGGAAGGACCAATATTTGTAACCCTAACAATATTTGTACCTCCATAATATGATGAAGTAAAAATCATGTTCTAATAAAATAAATAAATAAATAAAAACTCTAGACAAGAAAAAAAAACAACAACAACAAAAAATAAATAAATAACTTACCACTTTGCTTGGCATATATTAATTACTTAATAAACAGTATTTTTATTTCACAATATTTTGTGAAATAATTTACAATATTTGTAAAAATATTTTACAAATATTAATCTTACAATAAATATTTTATTTTTATTTACAATAAGCATTGATTTATCCTTCTAGAATGGAAGTTGGGATTTATTGTGTCCTTCAGTATACGGAGAAAGCAATGTGTTCGCTTTTAAAGCATCTATTAGAGAAATAAAGCACTATATTTATTGGTTTAAAAAAATCAAAAAAAAAAAGAAAAAAACTCATGGGTAGCTTCCACCTGAGAGTAAAAGTTCTTACTATGCACCTGGCCCTGCCCCTAGACACACACGCACCATCTCCTAACACTCTCCCCTTAGCTCATCCCAGCCCAGCTCCACCACCTTCCTTCACGCTTCTCAAACTTTCCAGGCAGGGTCTTGTGTCAGGGCTTTTGCCTTTCTGCAACGATCTACCCTCAGATACCTTCACGGATAGTTCTCCCTCTTCCTTTACGCTTTTACTCAAAAGTCATCTTCCTATTTCAGCATATTATGGGGGTACAAATGTTTAGGTTACGTTATAATGCCCTTGCCTCCCCTGGCCCTGAGTCAGAGCTTCAAGTAAGTCCATCCCCCAGATGGTGCTCATTGGACTTATTATGTATGTCTATACCCATCCCCTTCTCCCTACTCCCATCTGCCCAACGCCCGATGAATGTTATTGCTATATGTGCACTTAGGTGTTGATCAGTTAAAACCAATTTGAAGTGAGTACATGTGGTGAAATAAAATATATATTATATATATATATATGAAAAAAAGTAATCTTCCTGTCTGCCCTACTTAAAGTTTTATAACCTCCCATCCCAGTACCAGCACGCTCATGGAGTTTCATACATTTTTTGTTATACTTTAATCTCTTTCTAACATGTATATGTTTTACCTATTTATCTTATTTCTTCCAGTTTTCTACTACTGGCATGAGGAAAGGAAATTTTGCCTATTTTGTTCACTAGTGTCTACCCATCACCTAGAACCATGCCTGGAACAGAGCAGTGCCTCTCTCAATAATGGTTAAATAAACAAATACATTTCGAAGAGCTTCCTTTATTAGTTGTGATTCCGGAGTTTGCCCAGTTGATCTGGCAGGGGAGAGTACAGCATTCGGAGATATTTTTTTTAAATGATCTTATAGTCTTTGATCTGCCTTATCTGTGCTGCAGCTCTCTGTAGGGGGACTTCGATGTGCATTAATCCAGGGCTTCTGCCAGGCAGGCAACTATTTTGATCATATTGGGCTGTGGGTCCTTCCTGAGCCTAATTGTCTTCTGTATTAGGTTCTGTTTCACCAGTCAGGGAAACAGGAGTCATTTCACTGTCCTTTACCAAGTTCCACCCATAGCAACAGGAAACCACTGTCCTCTGGTCCTACAAGAGGACTAGATTAATTATAGAGCTCAGTTTTCCCAGGCTACACTATTTACCATCATTAGCAGTTGTCTTTATTTCCCAGTGTTTTTTTTTTTTTTTTTCTGCTGGGTGGAAGTTGTGCTTTTGGGCTTTGAAACTGGCTGATGTAGCCAAAGTCTTCCACGCACGCCCTCATGTCCAGCCACTAAGGCATGTATCAAACAGAAATTGTAGCACCAGCAAGCACTAGCCAACCGTAAAGAACTCCCTGTGTTTGTGTTTGGAGGATGTGAGGACCACATTTGCATGTTAGAAGAAACAGGAAGAAGGAGTGAGAAGAGCAGGGACGCTGTGGAGAGGGTTGTCCTTGTGAAATCTGGCAGATAGGCTGGGCTTGAAAGGGGGAAGGAAGCTGTGCTGAGCTGAGAGATTCAGGGACTGGATCGCGTTAGACTTAATGTTAATCCAGAATTATCTGGGATTGCATAGACAGGGAGTAAAATCTGAATCACAGTTACAGAGAACAGCAGTGGTCATAGCCAGAAAAATAGTGTCAAGTTCAAAATCTTTCTAGTGAAGGTATAAATGGAAGAACAAGGAGAGTTCAGATGGGGAAAGGTACACAGAAAAGGCAGGGCCAGCAGTTTGAAACTGAGAACATGAGAGATGAGAGGGTGATCAGGACCTGATCTGACAAAAATGCTAGCATTAGGGCAGCTTATGTGCCTTTTTAGTAAGGACAGAGATCAGCATTTCTTTCCTTGAATTAGATAGAGAGATGCCAGTATTCCTGAAAAACCCTTGCACCAACAACTGAAATTCAATAGCACAGCAACTGACCTGCAACGGATACCAAGAGTATAAATCCACTGTAGCGCTGGTAGAAGGCCTTTCGAAGAAGGCTACATGACTTCACAGGAGGAAAGATGTATCTTTCCTTCCATATTAGGCAGGTTACCAAAAGCTCCCATGGCTCTGCATCCTAAAAACTGAGTAACTTGGTTGACCAAAGTATTTTGCATATGGAACCAACCTAAGAAGCATTCTTCAGAGGCACCAGGGGCATTGATGGAGTCAACTTTCTGGCCCTCAATTTCCTTATCTGTACAATTGGAGATATACTAGTACTTACCAGTAGGTCGTTGTAAGAACTGTATTGCAATCAGCATATGTGTAGTGCTTGGTACAATGTCTTGTGCATAACAAGTGCTATATGTGTTTGCTGTTCTTGTGATCAAATCACCTGCTGAAGAAGCACATTCCAAAACACAAATTCTTCAGTGACCTCTGTGATCAAACTGGAAGTGTATTTTTTTCATGAGAAAATGTAAGCCTGGAGATATGACAAAAACACATTTTAAAATTCAGCAAACCCCTTAAAATTACACGTGTAAAGGAAAAAGAGAATAATTTTCTGATGAAGTATTAAAACAATACTCAAATCAAGTCACCGAATTGAATGTGGAAGTAGCCAGAGTTGTTTGTCTGTTTGACAAACAAACAAGACTAGAGCGGGGAAAAGACACAATGCCTGTCACAGCCCTATGTACTGAGAAGTAACTCCGAGTCCATTCTATGCCCCTGTCTCCTGGACATCCCTCCGCAGAATAACAACACAGTTAGTATTTAGATTCTACATCCTGCCAGTGTCTAGTGATAAACAAAGTGGTCTGGGCTAGAGGGAAAAACAGAGGCAGGAACCTCACCAAGGTAGAGATTCAATAGAGAAATAGCCAAGAAGGCAGCATTATGAAAACAACCAACTTAATTCTTACAAACTCTTGCAATGTCTTGGAGGCATCTACAACCTTTGATGAGAATAACAACCCAAGGAATCGTTTAACTCTATTATCTCCCTCACCGAGTGTCTTGCCTTATAGGTGCTCTTGCATGTTAGCACATTGATTCCGCTAAAATATTCTTACAAAAAATGTGCCTTACCTGTAGGACACAGGGGCCAATAATGCTAGAGCCCTCTTCAAGTCTCGCGAATGCTGAAACCACTTAATTTTTCTAATTATAAGAATCCTGAGATGGGGCTGCCTTTAAAATACATTCCCTACCTGCTTATTGTCAACCATCATTTTTTTCCCCCACTGATTAGTAAAGCACAGAAGTCGCTAGGACTGGAGACTAGTTGATGTAATGTTTTCCTAATGGAAATGCTGTCCCTGAGAATGAGAGGATGCGAGGGCACCAGTGAGAGGGTGCAGGTGCACGAGGATGAGATGTCCTCCCTGTATACTGTTCTGTGCAGTATACAACCCTCCCCCAGATGTCCCAGAGGGAGGGCTGTATACTGCACAGAAAGGCAGCTACGAAGGAAACACAGTCCATGCTCCACTATGAGCTCCACCAGTGGCCTTCCCAACTCCATGTTAATTTCATCATGGTGATAACTTCAAGCGTTAGCCACTTCCGCACGAGCGTCGACTACAGTCGATAGCCACAGATGAAGGCGCACAGCCGAGCGTCGACTGTAGCCCACAGCTGTGATATGAAGGCACACAGCCAAGCGCCAACTTCAGCATTAATAACAAAACTTCTACAACACTACTCCGAACCGAGGCAATACAACCCTTGTACTTTGCATCAGAAAATCTCATGCGTTTTAGAGAAAGATATTTTCCAGCACCTTACAATAGTGATAAAACAAAAAGGAAAAATCCATTATGAAGATGTATCGTATGCTCAAAAAATAATAAAAGGCGTAGAACTAGATACTATTGTAAACGATGTAATGTTGGCCTATGTGTAGTCCCATACCTCGAAATTTATCATACCAAAGAATGAAATTTATCGTAATATTCAAAAACTTGCCTTATTTCTTTATGCTATGAATGAAATAAAACTATAATTTTGAATTGACTTTTCTAATTTTTCATTTATCAAAGTAAAATTGTGAACAATTAAAAATAATGTAATAAAAACGTATATGTATATGTTACCTATTCTGATTTACATTGCAAGTAAAGCTGCCTGTAAAGTAAAACAAGCTTTCAGTGCTTTAAAGCTTTCCTCATCACACAAGAGCAAAACGGATTCGTCGTCAATGCACAGCACAAACTGTCGTGCAGACTATGAGTGCCGGTTGTGGGCAAAGTTTCGTGGCTGGTGAGCGCTGTACCGACACCATGGAAATTGGCAAATGCTACGAATCAGGTTTTTTTCTTTTATTTTTTACAAGAGTGCCAGTTTTTAAGCATTTACCAATGCACAACTAATGATTATGGCCAATCATAAATAACATGCCTCCAAGCTACCCCAAACATCCTAACCTGGGTTATTTTATTTGGAGGTAATAAAGCACAAGAAAAATAAATACTGAATAGGTCACAAGTTATTTAGAAATACATCATGTGCTATTGTTTTGAAGGGCAGATCTCTATTTGCCAATATTCAAAAAATAGTCCTTGTACTTGTCTCTATTATATACCATCAACTCTTTCCCTATGTCTGTCTTGTCTGCGATACAATGAGGTCCTTAATGGTAGAACCGTGTATGATTTACTTCACTTATCTGATGTATAGCACTGTTTAGTAGACTCCCAAAGGTTTCTTGACTGGCTAATGTTCTATTTCTTCACTTCTAACAGAATGAAAATATTATCTGTTCCAACAATGACTTGGGATTATGGTAAGGATCCAACAGTGGAATGTAAATGCCAGCCACCATCCTAAGTAGAAACCTTGCATATGATTTTTTGAAGAGTTCTGCAAAATGCAGAGCGTGATATGAATATCAACATTTATTAGTTGTTCTTTGGAGAGAGCCAGATAGTGTCAAGAATCAGAGAGACCTCAGTTAAATGATGATTTTTCCACTTCCTAGCTGTATAACCTTTAGGAAAATCACTTAACCATTTGGAGCCTGTCTCCACGTCTCATAAATGAGACAAAACCTTGCCATCAGGATGAACATGAGAATTACAATGATATTTGTGTGTGTGTGTGTATATATATATATATATATATATATATATATATATATATATCTCCTAACCAGCAGTTACTGGCATATAGTAGATGTTTGACAAATGTTCATTCCATTTCCAATTCCCCTAGTAATAGAACGTTTGCATATGCAAAACCATCTAATGATGTGCATCTCAGTAATCTCAATGATCATGATCATTTTTGTCATCACCACTGTAATGTCTATGGACAAGACGCTTTTCACAGTGGCGATCATTCAATCTAAATAACTAATCTTTTAGAGATGGTCCAAATCCAGCCCGATTTAGATGCATTTCTGTCCTAAAAAGAAGAAACACAATTCCAGTCAATTAATTACCACCATCAACACACCAGCAGAGGATTGTCTTCCAGCAAAAGCCTTTGGGAAGTTTTAGGCACAGCATGATTTAATTTTTGTAGTACTGTGGTTAAAACTCCCTCTGCCATTGTCCTTCTTTGTCATAATGTGATGGTCACAGAGTTGGAGGCCACTTCCATTAAGTTTGTGTGATGCACAGAAGATGCCTCCTTGAGCTACACCAGCCTGGGTGTAAACTTGTGTGTGCTTGAGAGATAGGTCGGTTTTCTCCTTCAGGGTCTAATCTGTGAATTGAGCCAACTGAAGCCCAGGGCTCTCATCTTTTCAAAACAAACATATAAAACTGAGGCTGGATCAGAGGATGAGAAGCTTTGCCAGACATCTCTGTGGGTGCCATTTTTGTTTGGCTTTTGCTTTCGTTGTGGAATATTCACTCACTGTAAATTAGCTAACTGCACCATTTTTGAAATGTGCATATGGAATGAGGTCTAAGGACTGTCTCCTCTTTCGTGCATATATCCTAGACCTTTGGACTCAGTGATAACTTGCTTTAACTAAACTTCAGAATTTGAAAAGAGAACATGTTACATGCTGTAATCTCAGGAAAGACATCAGGTAGCTTCAGTAAGTTTCATGATAAGATGCTAGTAGAGTCATTCAGATAAACACACGTATATGCAAACTTCTGCCAATTTGATGTAGTCATCCTATTCCTTAAATCAGAGTTTATTAGAGAAGTATCTTAATTCTTGTTTAAGAGGTGCTTGGGTTCATCTTGGTGCCTCTGGGCTGCCAAGCTCCTTAGGTATACAATAATCTGTTTATATATCAGTCTCCTTCATCAGACTGCAACCACTTCTAGGCTGGGAGCTTTGTGGTTCCATTTTTCTACCGTCTGGACCTAACTTGGTGATTGGTACATAGTGGGTGCTCAAAAATATTCATTAGTTCACTCTTCCTCTTAAACTCGAATCCAAAAGGCAGGACCAGGGGGAAAGGGTGACGCCCATAAATAGTTGTGCACAAATCTCATTCAATCAAGTGAACAAATCTGTGATCACTTGTACGTGTAATTTCTTCAAGTCAATAGCTGCCTCCCAGGGCACGCTGGACTAATTAGATTAACTGTTACTGTCAGGGCTATCTAATTGCTTGTACTGAAGAAAGCAAATTGCAGACAGTAGATATCAGTGTAAAATCAAACAGAAAACAGGTGTTTGCTAATTAAAACTGAGATTTTAATGAATGACCTGTGCAGTTTTGGTGAATAAATACCACTCCAGGCATCTGCTATATAATTAGGTTCTCTCCCTCTCTCTATCTCTCTCTCTCTGATTTCCTCTCTCTCCCTTCTGTCTTCCCTGACACACTCTGTCAACAACATATCAGTAAATAACTGTAAAATGACAAATTAAAAGAAAATAGCTTAGTAATCCTTACTCCTTGCAAAGCAACAAAAACAGATGTTTCTGTCCAGGTATCTGTAAACAAACCAATAAAAAAGAAACCTGAAAAAGAGCACAGCCAATCTATATTCATACATATGCATGTATCTAATAGTCTGTACATTAAAGATAATATTATATATTAGTAAGAGAGGTGACAAGACTGAAAAGGATAGGGAAAGATCACACTAAAACGTTTTAATGCACAAATTGGTCATGGTACCCTGGGGGAAGCTTATTATGAGTTCTGGTTCATGTACCATTTGAGGCTTTATTTTGAGTTAATTGGGCTTCCCGCTGAGATGACCCCATCTGATGGATGTTGCTTTTTGCTTTTCCATCCATTTGAAAGTGAAAGAGGAGAAGCTAATTTAAAAATATAATAATAAGTCTGTGGAATGTGCCTGGTAAGCAGGTTTAACTGTAGAGCAATGTTTCATTTTTAGGAAAGCTAAAATGAGGGAACCAACTTAGAATGACTTAATAGAAAGGACACGAAAAAAATGTCGGGGCATTTTGTCGAAATCATCATTGTAGAAACATTTCCCCATCATTCGTCTTTGTGCATTTCGAGTGCTCTAGTAAGTAAATTTCCAGTTGTAGCTATTTTATGCAATTAAACCCAGCTGCAATATCTCAGTTACAGTAGCTCTGAGGACCTGGCAGAGCTATCGAATGCAGTGTCAACTAATAGACAATCAAATGTGTTGAAATCTAAGGAAATCACATGGCTGCTGGGCAAGTCTCTTATCTCTTTCTAAGGTGCTGAAACAGAAGGTTATAGGCTAAGCGTGTGATAAGCATGTGCTACAGGTCACGGGCTTTGGAGCACTCCATCATTTTAGTTCAAGAATGGAGCCCGTACGAGCATGGCCATGAAACAGAATATGCACCAAAGCCCTTCATCAAAGGTTTTGAATAGCATCTGAGAAACTTTATGTCATATTTCAATTGCTTTTTATTGAATACATATTCTTGGGGAACTTACTAGAGTTGCTTCTCTCTTCCAAAATAAAAAAAAAAGCCACAAAATACATTATACACTGTCACACCCACACGACTTTTAGACCTGCCATTGAGTGTGTGGTGGGGGCGTGGGTGTGTATGCAGCAACCCTTTATATGTACGTCCAAAATGTCCACTGGCTTAAATAACTGTGGACAAAAGCAGATTATTAGGATTTCAGGGCAGCGTCTTCCCCTCCTCATCATATCGTCTTTGGCACTTCCTAGAGGAGTATTTCCCACAGCCTCCAAGCGTCAGCGTCAGTTGTCAACCAGGTTGTGACACTGCCACATTTGGTCACTCGTGCTCTGACTGCCACTGAGTTGTTTCTGCTGTTTTGCAAGGTCCCTGGCAGGAGGTCCACACCGGCAAGGACACCGAGTGTCCACTGGGAAAGGCCACTGTCTGGGCCAGGCTTCCACCGACCTCAGCCTTCAGTTTTCAGGATTCCAGAGGGGAGTCAGGCTTGAAACAGCATCTAAGAGAATGTTTCTGTCCATTTCTATAGCATTCCTTGTCACCTAGACCCTGAAGCAGCTTGTTTTGCTTATGCTTGGATTTTCTCACCATTTTATTTCTTTTTCTTTTTATTTGTTTCTTTTCTTTTCTGTTTTTTTTTTTTTTTTTTGGTGGGTGGGGGTGGGGACAGGGTCTTACTCTGTCTCCCAGGTTTGAGTGCAGTGGCATCATTACAACTCACTGCAACCTCAAACTCCTGAGTTCAAGCGATGCTCCTACCTCAGCCTCCTGAATAGCTGGCATTCACCATCACGCCCAGCAAATACATAAAAATTTTATTTTTAGAGATGGGGTCTTGCTATGTTGTTCAGGCTGGTCTTGAACTCTTGGTCTCAAGCAATGCTCCCATCCCAGTCTCCCACAGTGCTGGGCCCATAGGTGTGAGCCACTGTGCCCAGGCCCATTTTTTTTTTAATTGTTTACATTTAGTATAACTGATGAAACACTTGGATTTTTTACAATTTTTTCCTGCTTTGTTCTATTCATTCTCTGTTCCTTTTTTTTTTCTTTTTTCTTTTTATAAAAATCATTCAAGCAGTTTATGGTCCTCAAACCTCTGAGTCCAGCAGTTACTACCAAATTCCTAAGATGGGTAGAAAATGCCCTCACTCCCACATACCTTCTCTCTTACTGCTCTTTCCTTGACAAACCTCCCCCCCGTTAAGCTACTTTCACTCTTATGAATTTGTATTTTAATTTTTAAAATTTAATTATTAAATATATACAAAAGGTCATTTATGTTGATATGTAAGTCGGTATCTATCATTTAAAGAGACTATTAGCAGTCCCCCTAAAGGTTCACCATTTCTATGAATTTTGTTCGTTTCATGCCCTTGCTTTTATTTTAAAAGTTTTAATACATATACATATATCCCTAAAAAGGTACTTATTAGTTTTGCAGGTTTCAAAGGATACATCAATGAAGCTTATGACAAATGCTCTTCGGTAACTTGCTCATTTTACTCATTATGTTGTTTTGAAATCTATCACTCAATTTCCATGTGTCAAATTATATTAGTTGTTATCAAATGATAAATCAACCTTGCATAGCCGGGAAGAATAACTTGGTCATTATGCGTCACCCTTTTTATGTACTGCTGAATTCAATTTGCTGACATTTATTCAAGATGTATTCATCTACATTCACGAGGGAGTGTGGTTGTGTTGTGTCATGCTGTCTTTGCCTTGCTTTGGAATTGGGAAATTGCCACATGTCTCTTACTCTTCTACTCTGATGAAAATATTTAATGTGATGTCTTTGCCCTTTCTCATTGTGGTATTTTAAAGGTGATAGTGGTGGGGGTAGACATAACTCATCCCTTGCAGGTAATAGTTCACCAGAATATGAAGATTCATATCTTTTTCCAATGAGAGTAATGGACATCAACTGAATTCTGGATTCCCACCGGTGAGCAGAAAATAGTTTGGGCTGTATCAGGGAGGGTGTGAGTATGTTTAATGTGTGAAGAGAAGAATGAAATGTACATTTCAGAGATGTTGACTATAGCAAAACCTGCAGACCAATAATTAAATTCATTTCCTGTTCTTCCTAGAACTTAGCTAGGCCATGTCTTCTGACCTCCCTAACAAGTAGGTATGATCATGTGACACAGTTCTCCAATGGCAGTGGAGCAGAGGGTTATGAACACCACTTCCAGGTCTGGACCACAGAGCCCTTCCTTGGGTGATTCTGTGCGCTCATTTCCCTTTGTATGATGCCAACAATCACCATTACATTTGCAGTCATGGCTAGAAGATGATGGAAGGTACCTCAGTCTCTGGTCATGGGGTGGTGACCTGCAAACTAGAAACACTTGCTTAACACATCACAGAAGAGAGAAATGTCCATTAATCTTTCTAATAATCCACGGAGACAATAAAGTATACCTGTACGAATAGCTACCATTACCCCAGCTAACACACTCCAATTTCTTTCTTCTCTCCTTCTGCAACTTCAAAAGTCTAGAAGACATGCTAGACTTTATGACTTTAACCTATCGTTCTCTATTGTCTTTTTTTATCCATCTCTTCCCTTTTGCTGCATCCTAGATAATTTCTTCCCATCTATCTCTCAGTTCACTAAATATCTCTTTACATGTGTATAATCTGCTAAGGGATACAAAAATACAGTTCTAGAAGGAATAAGTTGTAGTATTCAATAGAACAGCAGGGAAATTATAGTTAACAATAATTTCTTGTATATTTCAAAACAGCTAGGAGAGAAGAATTGTAATGAACCCAATGCAAAGAAAAGATAAATGTTTGAGGCAATACATATGCTAAGTACCCTAATTTAATCATTACACATTGTTTATAGCTATCAAAATATCACACGTGCCCCCAAAATATGTATAACTATCATATCTCAGTAACATTTTTTTTACATTATCATATTATTTATTGGTAAATGTTTTATTAGATTTAAAACAATGTCTTGGCTTTTTAAAAATGTTTTTTTTATGTATTACCTTATATCTTTTTAAAAAATTTCCTAAAATATATTAGAACTTTATATTTTCCAGTCAAATTCTGAAAATTCTTTGAGTACTTAATTCTATAATCTTTTTTTCTACTGACTCTCCCTTAGCAGGGACTTGTTTACTTGTAAATGTTGTGATTATTTTCATTTTTTAAGCTTGTTTCCCCTGTAACTTTATCTTTCGGCCTGAGTGTCTTCCTCACGTGGTCTATTAAGATGATCATCCAGCCTCTCCCTATCAGCAGATGCTCCAGAGCGCGTGTTGGCTTCATAGAGCATTCAGGTGTCTGTACTTCCACTTTTTTTTTTTTTTTTTTGGATTTCTGTCCTTGGATGCTTTTCTTTGTTTAACTGTTCATTCATGTAGTATAAAATATGCTATTCATATTTATCCAGCCTTCTATATCTATTTGTTCCTATGAAGTTCCTTGTAGGCATCTAGTTCCTTATTTATTTATTGATAGACTGTTTTTAGGGCAGTTTTAGGATCACAGCAAAAAGTTACAGAGATTTTCCATCCATGCCCTTTCCCCATACATGCATAACCTCCTCTGTATGAACACTCCAAACCAGAGTGGTTCATTTGTTACAACTGATGAACCTATGTTGACCGATCATAATCACCCGAAGTCCGCAGTTTACGTTAGGGTTCACTCTCAGGGTTGTACACTCTGTGAGTTTAAACAAATGTATAATGACATGTATCCACCATTATAGCATCATGCAGAGTGGTTTTACTGTACCCCATCTATTCATCCCTCCCTCCCCTCTAGCCCCTGACAGCTACTGCTCCATTTACTGCCTCCATTGTTTTACTTTATCCAGAATGTCATATGGTTGGAATCATACATTATACGATGCCAATTCTGATTGGCTTCTTTCACTTGGTAATACTCACTTAGCTTTCATCTATATATATCTTTTTATGGCTTGATAATTCATTTATCTTTAATGCTGAATCATATTCCATTGTTTGATTGTACCACATTTTATTTATCCACTGATCTATTGAAGGAGATCTAGGTTGCTTCCAAGGTTTGACAATTATGAATAAAGTTTTTATAAGCACTCACATGCCAGTTTTTGTGCAGACAGAAGTTTTCAACTGATCTGAGTAAACATAAAGGATCAAGATTGCTGGATCCTATGATAAAAAGATGGCTAGTTTTGTAATAAATTGCCAATTATCTTCCAAAGTGGCTGGACCATTTTGTATTTCCACCTGTAATCTGTGGGAGTTCTTGTTACTCTACATTCTTCCTAGAATTTGGTTTTGTCACAGTTCTGAACTTTGGCTATTATCTAATAGGTATGCGATGTAGTTCCTTATGTTTTCAGAAATGGAATTCCCTCCCCTAGCCTTCATGAATAATAACTGTAAACAGATGTTTATGGTAGAGAGGAGGGAGGTGTTGCATTAGTAGCAGTGTTTCAGCTTCAACTAAGTCAGCTAAATGGTGTTGCTACCCACACACAAATTCATAGTTGTAGTCTTGTCCTTCAAAACCATGAAGTGGATTAGTATAACAATGACTCTATCTGGTGTTCCTGTGAGTAAATAATGGAGTTTGCTCAAAGTGGAAAGCACTCAGGGAATGTTGGATGACGACTGTGATGATGATTGCATCATTGGGCTGAATATGGCAATGACGAAATCTCGTTGGCATGTGCACCAAAGGCTGCAAATGCAAATGTTTGTGGGTATGAAGATGGTTTAAGTTTGTGCAGGAGGATATATAGAAAAACACCCAGGGAGCAGTGCCAGTTAGTGCCATCTTGTTCAAGAACTTTCAAACCTAATGGGAGAGATAAAATATTTTCAAAGGCACTTTAAACATTATCTATAACCCACTTTGTCCCCAAATATATTTTAGTTGGATGCCTATAACTTTTTCCCATTAGCTCATAATTTTTTTTCCATTACCTATATACATGTGGCCTTGCTAAATGGGTCCAGACGTTAGCCTTGGAGCTAGAAGGCCAATTCAAAGACAACAAACTTGTTGAATTTTCTTTAGTCACAGGGGACATTTGCTGCTGTTGACTGTTTGGCGCAAAAGGCAATCTGTTTACTTCACAAAGATGAGAGCCTACTCCCTAGTCTAACAGTGCCCACTTTCAGAAAGACTCTCCTAGCATCCCTGACCTTAATTGGTGAGTGACTATCATAAAAGATTCAGCCTCATTACTCCGACATAAGAGATTCTGACTAGTTTTAAGGAAATATCCCCTTTAGCTGATGCTCCCATGTGGAAATCGTGCAGGACCATTGCCTATCGGAGCCACATTCTTTCTTTCTTTTGTTCATGGAATATGCAGAGGATGTGCTCATCAGTAATGAGCAGATCTAATCTTAAAAACCGTGCTAACAGGCTTGCATACTAACAATAAGATTTATCTCCAGGTGGAGAGCTTGCAGGTAGTCTTTTATTTTTCCAAGCTAGTTCTGAAAATTAGCAAATTAAATCACAATGTTTACACGGTACAGAAGTACCTAGTTTGAGGTGTTGTTCTTTTTTTCCCTTTATGCATAAGAATATTTTAATCGCTAGAAGAGGACAAAACCTGCTATTTCCCTGCTCCTGGCAGCATGCCAGCTCTTCCATCTAAAGTGATCAAAGACTGTAAACACCACGTGAGAGAACGAGAGATCTTTTTTAAGTAGCAGGGCTTTATTGCAGTTTTATGAAGCAGTAAAACTCTGCAGGCATCACAGGTGAGACGTGGGGTACACTTGGGTCATTTTTATCTTTCAGGCTCCAAATTACAAGATCAAAAGGGAGTCACTTCATAAAAATTCTAATCTCCCTTCCCTGAGCAAACCAGCATCGTGGGGGATTTAGCTAGTCGAATGGTGAGACTTTCACTAAGAATGCTGTGTACTCATCATCCTACCGAGAAAGGGTCTTCATTGTTACAAAATTTGGCCATTCGGAGGTTAAAGTAACATGTTCATCGTTGCCAAAGACATATCTTATGTGAGCCCACAGGAGGATATTGTGTTGCCAATGTTCTCTAATATGGGGAGTTAGCTGCAAACCATGATAAGAATTCATATTAAATATGTACTTTTTGTATGGCATTTATGAAACTCAAAACGTTGTAACTGACTGCCTGCTATACAGTAAATTAGCTCAATTTCATACAGAACGTTTAATTTCCTTTTAAATATTTTTTAAATGCCCCAATTCAAGCTTATAAATGTTCTCAGAACTACTCGGAAAGTCCCTCTGGGATGTTAAAAAATAAGTTAATTTATAGTGGAAATAGGTATAAAAATTATACTACAGTAAAGAATTTAGGTGCATCTCCAATTCATAATTTGATGGTTCTCCCTATTCCTTCTGGTTAATAAATTCGATATCCCAATGGATGATTTTCCTTAGATCTTACTGCATATCATTTGTGCTGATGGACTGAAACACGTGAAACCTACTGCCTTAATCAGTTTAGCCTGCCATGACAAATATGCAATAGACTGGGTGACTTGAAAAACTAACATTTATTTCTTGCAGTCTGAAAGCTGGGAAATCCAAGATCATGATGCAGGCAGCTCCGGAGTCTGCCTAGGGTCCAGTTCTTGGCTTGTAGGTGCCCACCTTCTCCTTGCATTGCCACATGATGGAGAGCAAATACAGAGGAAGCAAGTTCCCTTACGTCTCTTCTTCCAAAGACACTCATCTCATTCCTGAGGGCTCCACCCTCACCTCCCAAAGGCCCCACTTCCCTAATTATCACATTGGAGATTGGGCTTCAGCATAAGAATTTTGGGGAGCACAAACATTCAGTCCATAGCACATATCATACCCTGTTAACATACTTTCAATACTATCCCTACTAAAATAGCAAAGGTTAATACATCGACTTTTAGTTGTGTCCTCCAAAAACTCAGCAGAGTTGTGGGAAATAAGGTGTGGTTTTAAGTCTCATCTCCCCACTTCTCGTGATTCACAATTGCTCCCTGAGGAGCAAGTTCCTGTGATCTTACACATTTCCACGTTCGAGTCTTCCCTCTGTCATCTGCAACCTGCGTGTAGATACTATTTTGCCTGTTTCCCTCTCGCCAATTTCTCTACCTGCTCTTTTCAATAGGTCTTTAGTCTGTTACATTTGTCCACAGTGTAACATTTTTAAACTATTCCTAATTATTTCCTTACATCCTTTTGTATATATTACTCAATATCTTCTGGCCCTTCAAAAAAATAAGGCCATTTTTCCCCTTTCATATTGGGACCAAAAAGATAAGGGAGCCAGTTAATCAGATTTCTCAGTATCCTCTACCTTCTCCTAATCCTTGTTTTATCCACTTTGCTTAACCATCGCACATAGCCTCAATTCAGATTCCCTGTCACCTCAAACTGTTTCCCTTCCAGAGTTTTCTCTCCTGTCCAGAATTTGTACCTACTGTCTCCATTCCTTTATTTCCACTAGGTCGATTCGGACTTCTTCAGTCCCGTTGTAGAACAAAAATCAACAGCCTATTTTTTCTTACTCTGCTACGTGATGGAGAAAATAAAATCTGTCTTTATTGATGATGTAACTTCAATTAAATACTATTTAAGTCGCTTGGGACCACTAATGCTAGTCATCAGACTGAGAGAGTGTAGGGAAAGGACTTAAGCCTCAACTCTGACCAAGGAGACAGCGTGGGACAGCATGACCCAGCCTACTTCAAAGGGCTTCCTGGCCACTGGAATTCAGCATGTACCCAAATCGGGACAGGGGGCTAACCATCTTTCTTGTGAGTAATATTTTTTCAGGGAGACTAGAGCAAGATACTGACACAGGCTGAGGAGGCACCTAGCTACAGAAGAACCAGGCCTACCTGGATCCAACCACCTCAAGCCAGAAGAGATCCCCACTTAGATCTTACCCTGGCTTTTCCCCTCATTATAATCTCATTTTAATAATAAAAATTACACTTAGGGATGGAGATTTAACATGTTAATGAGACATGCAATGTGTGAAGAAGCCCACTATAAAACTATGCATGTGCAAGAAAATCTCCACCCTTTTGCCACCTAAGCCTCTTTCAAACTTTCCCTGAATTTCCCTGTGAGAGTCAGCCTGAGGAATTTTTTTCTCCTGTTGTACCACTTGTTAATTTCTATTTCATAGAGAGCCCAAGAGCCTTCCCCGATAACACATCTAACTGAATGGTTGATGATTCTCCATTTAAAATATTCATTATCCAAGGTGACTATTTAGCTCTTCTTCACTTTTTCAAAATCACCGTCCTCCTTACTCTTAGCAGTGAAATTCATCTTTGTTTCCCTTGATTTACTTCCCCTTCCTTATTTTTCATTCTTGCATCTTGAACTCATTCTTTCCTAATTTTTTTCTGACTTTGAGACAGACATTTTCATATCTTGAGCTAAAAGTTTAATTGGTGCTCTTTTCAATTATTCCTTCTCTTTATTAAATCTTCAGTTGTAAAATTGTAAACATAGCTACTCCTCATTATCTATAAACATACTCAAGTAATTTATGTAAGTGAATAAATTTTCTGAATTTCTGTCTCCATCAAGCTATCATTCCATGTCATTTCATCTCTCTTGGCTTCTAAACTCCCGGTTAAACTGGTTTAGAAAAATACTGTGTCATTCTTACATCACCAAGTTTCCCTGCCTAGACACCCATACACCCACCTTTTCTCCTCTGTGAAAAGGAAGGAGACCCCGCTGCAATTTCTTTGAATCCCATCATCTCCTACATAAGACAATCAAGATAAAAATTATCAGTTCTTTCTACCGCATTAACAATTTTCTCTCTACTGTGTTCTTTACCAAAGCACAAAATTATTAAAATATAGCATATGTTATGAAACCAATGCCCTCCTTTCCCTCACACACTTGTCCAGCTACCATTCAGTTTCATTGCTCCTCTACCCAGTGAGTTTAGGAAGAATTGTCTGATTTTGTGTCATGGTTTGCTTGTCAATGACTGCTTCCCCAACCCGCTCTAATCAGGCTTCTGTCCTTACTACATGCATTAGTCTGCTCAGGTTACCATAACCAAATGCCACAGACCGAGTGGCCTAAATGACAGACATTTTTTTGGTCACAGTTCCGGAAGCTAAAAGTTAGTGATCAAGGTGCCAACCGATGAACTTGATTTAGGGTGAGGGCTCTCTTCCTGGAGTGTAGACAGTTGCCTTCTTGCTGTGTCTTCACATGGCCTTTTCTCTGTGTGTTTAATGAGAGAGAGGAAAAAAAAGAGAAAGAAAGAGACAGAGAGGGAGACAGCTCTTCCTCTTCTTATAAGGATAATAGTTTTATCAGACAGATCCCCACTCTTATGACCTCATCTAACCTTAATTATCTCCATAAAGGCACTATGTCCACATGCAGTCACAGTGACGGTTGGAGTCTCAACCTATACATTTGGGGTGCAGGGGTGCACAATTCTGTCCATAACACTACTTCACTGAAACAGCTCCTCTGATCATTACCTGCAACTTCCCTTCTCCTATTCCAGTGGCTCGGTTCTCTGCCTTTGCCACGTTCCACTTGCTTTCATCACTTAACGTAGCTGGCTGCTCTGTCCTTCCGGAAGTGCATTAGTATCTTGTCTTTCATTTCATTAAGATGTTTTACTTCTTAAGATCCCACCTTTGCTTTTACCATTATAGCAAATCAACCTTAATCAAAGTCGCCTGCTAATCACCTGGGAAAACTTTTGCATCCTTTCCATGCGTGGTTGACTTGATTTCTTGGCATTTGACACACTGGACCGGTGATCAACAATAGTAGGACCCGTGGCCCCTAGATGGTGCTCAAGATGATCCATGGGTACAAGAAAAAATATTTACAACTTTATTTTTACCTTAAAAAATTTAGCCGTTACAAAAATTAATTATGTGGTCTTACCTGCACCCGCATCAGTTTCAGATGCCCTGTAGATGACTGGGGGGTGTCTTGAGGGAAGAATGGGAGGTCCTGCATGCTGAGGGTTCTCAGTGGTGGCCCTGCTCATTCAGTCCTTTTAAGGACACTGAGAAATAGTTTAATTAAGGTATATTCAACTAGGTGGATTTAATCAATATATAAATATTTGATGTTAGAATCTTGGCAAAGATTTACAAGGAGAAAAGGATATTTTGTACCATACAGAAGTTGTTTGGTTATTTCATGGCACAGAGCTCCAAAAATTATTATTTTACAAAAATTTAAGTGTGAAAAAACACTGAAAAGTGGTGTGCTGTGCCGGTAGTAGATACTAACACGCATGCATGCACACATACCTACACATACACACAAGTCCTGTCAAACAAAAATTAATATTTTTCCACAGCAAGCAAAAACAAAATGAGTTTTTCTGGAAAATAAAACTCAATCTATGGGGAGATTATTTTCTAAATGAATTGGAAGTGTTTTCATAATTAAATGACTTAGTCACTGAAAAAGATGTAAATGTGTTATGTTTAAAACTTTCATATCTGAGGTTTTAATAAATAACTTGGAAACAGAATGTTCTAATACATTTGCAAATCTTCTCCATGAAAATTTTCAGTGTGTTTAGAATCATAATTTGCAAATAGGGTTGGAAAATAAGTGTCATAATTTACTTAGTACATACAACTAATAATTCAGTTTTTAAATTTGGTTTCATGACTTTAACACTTAACTTCTTAAGCTAAGACAGTCATCTAGGCTAAAAATCACAAAAATCAAAATCATAGCTGATATTTTTTTGTGAAATTATCAAGATGTTCATCAAATTCATATGAGAATTGAAAAGACCCAGAATAGGCAAAAAAATATTGTAAAAGAATAAAATTGGAACACGTACATTTTCTTGTTTTAAAACTTTTTAAATCCAGTAATCAAGACAGTATAATGATAGACATACAGATCAATGGACTAGGATTGAGAGTCCAGAAATTGGCTCTTATATTTATGTTCAACTGATTTTCAACAAGGGTGCCAAGATAACTGAATGAAGAAAGAATAATCTTTTCAACAAATAGTTCTGAAACATCTAGATATCCACCTGCAAAGAATGAAGTTGAACCCCTACTATTCACGATACACAACAATTAACTTAGAAAGGATCATAAACCTAAATGTATGAACAAAAACTATAAACATCTTAGAAAAAACATATAAGGGAATCTCTGTGAGTTTGGGTTAGGCAATTGTTTCTTAGACACAAAACCAAAAGCACAAATGGAAAAAGATATAAATTGGATTTCGTTAAAATTAAAATCTTTCATACTACAAATAATACCACAGAGTGCAAGGAGAAACTTCAGAATGGGAGGATATGTTTGCAAAACATACATCTGATAAAAGATTTGTATCCAAAATATATAATACAAAGAATGTTTACAATTTAGTCATTAAAAAACAAACAACCCAATTAAAAATTGCCAGAGGATTTCAATACATATTTCATGTATATATTAACATATTCAAATGGTCAAAAAGTACATGATGAGGCGCTCAACACGATTAGCCATTAAGGAGATGAAAATCTCAAACACAATGAGATACTATATTAGTACTTTACACTCACTAGAAGGCTGTAACCAAAACGGCAGATAGTAACAAATGTTGGCAAGAAGGTAGAAAAACTGGAACCTTCATGCACTGCTGGTGTATATGTAAAATGGTGTTGCCACTTTATAAAATGCTATGGTCATTCCTCAAAATGTTAAACATGGACTTACCATATATGGTCCAAAAATTCTCTTTTAGACACACACACACACATACTTGAAAGAAAAAAAAAGCATATGTACAGACAAAATTTACACATAAATGTTCATAACAGCATAAAAATAGAAACAACCCAAATATCTATAAACTAATTAATAAATAAAATGCATTATAAGTTAACAGTGGAATATTACTGGACTATAAAAAAAACATAAACTACTGATATGTGCTACAACATGAATGAGCGTTGAAAGCATTATGTTAAATGAAGGAAGTCAATCACATAAAACGACATATGGTATGATCTCATTTATAGTAAATGTCTAGGATAGACAAATATATAGAGACAAAAGGTATATTGGTGTTTGCCCAGAAGGTGTGAGTTAGACACCTGAGGTTTCTTTTGAGAAGGACAGAAATATTCTAAGATTAGATTGTGGTGATGATTGTACAACCCTGTGAATATATTTTAAAAAATTGAATTATTCACCTTAGGGGTTATTTGTATAGTTTATGAATCATATTTCAATAAAGTATTTCGTGTTTTTAATGAAGTTGTTTTAAGAAAGAATCTAAAATAAATCTGTAGAATTAGATATTTGAAATACATCACATTGTTATAATTAAAAATTGTCATATTATAAAAATACAAAAGCACATGTTTTCATTAATACACATCATGAAATTAAAAATAAAATAGTGTTTATGTTTATCTCACCATTTTTAAGTCTTTATTAAATTGAAAAATTGTATAGAGTACACAGCAAGATAAATGTTAGGAAATATGCTCACGATTTTAATTTTTTGGGTAAAAATCTTCGTAAAATAGTGTTCAAGACTATTCTCACTTTTTGGATGTTTCACTTTCTCAATTGCTAGCAAAGGAAATCTCCATTTTCCCGTTCACGTCCCCATGTGGGGTGAATTCCACTTTGCTAACATGACTTCCTTCTTCTGAGACCTCCTCACTGTCTTTCATCAGGAAAGGAAGGAGAATTATCTTTGGGAGCAGTTTTGGAGAAATACTCACTGTCATGATTGAGCTGTTTCTGGGCATCTTCTTTAGATTTTTTTTTTTTTATAGTTTTGTGTCTTTCTTTTGATTATTTATTTATTTTTTGAGAAAGCAAATTCTGGTTTGTTCTCTGCCATGTGAGATGAGACTTGTTCAAGAATCACAAGAAATGATAAGGCTAAGTTTATGAAATACTAGAAAGTATGCTGTGACCATTCACGAAAAAACATATTTTCCAAGTGCAGTTTATCTGTTCTAAGGTTGTTTGAAACTCCTACCTCCACATTTCAATTGTTCCAAACACCGGTGAGGAACAAGGCTTGCTGCAGTCTCTCGAAGTCCAATAGCAGTCAACAAATGGTTTTGTTTTTATTACAGGAAAAGCACCATTTCTCCCATAAAAGAATTAGAATAGTCCATTTGGGGATGGGATTGTTATTGGAGAGTGCTGGAATAAAGTGCAGTTCATGTTTGGGAGAAGGAGAAACCAAGAGCTACTTGGAATGACCAGGTGTGAGTCACAGGGATGCAATCACACACACAGAGAGAAGAGATATGACCACCTACAAGGACAGTCATGGGTTTGAGCTGGGAACTATGACAGTGAGCAATATCTTTATATCTTTCTGCAACATGTGGGAAACATTTTTCCTTAGTAGATCTATATTCTGTGAGATAAAAAAAAGTCCTACCTTGGCAGATTAATTTTCTGTGTAGCAGTTTTAGTTAGGATTGATAAAACATAACACAAAGTTTCCTCAGATAGCACAACAGTGTCAGCCGCCCAGTCACATTTGAGATAGAAGAGGCCAACCTCACGGAAACCCAAAGATTGACAATTTCTTGGACATGTGGGACAGCAGCAATTTGGGAGACACCTGCAGAAACTCTTCAGTAGAACAGTGTATGGTATATGGATGTGAGAAATGACTAGAGTCCAGGGAAAGAGACCACATAAAAATATTGGGCAGAATAATCTTATATAGGGATAGAATAGATAATAATGCTTGTTCCTACCAACCATATTTTTAACAACCCATATAATTCAGATGGAATTAGGAAGAGTTATCAGAGGCCTTTTGCCTCCAGTAGGACGAAATATTAGCCCTAGACAAAATGCACCCGATCCCACTTTACAAAGCTGAAAAGGCAAGATGTGAAAGGATGAGACTACAATGTCTACCTACCATGTGCCAGGCACTGCTCTAAGAGCTGGGGCTGCAGAAGCGAACAGAAGGCATAAGTAGCCCTGCCTTCATCAAACTTGCATTCTAGTCGACTGGAAGGGAGGCTGGTAAAAGTGAAATAAAATAAACAAATTTTTAAAAATTAAAAAAAATAAGTAAAAATAAAAATAAGAAAATCAAATCAAATTTTGTGGTAGTATTAGAATGTATAAAGTACAGTGGAAAGAAATAAGAGGAAAATAGGAGGTATGTAGAAGAGGGGTGGAATGTGGACTACTTATTCTTCTAGATGTCTATTTTCTCAGTGAAATAAAAAAGCAACACCATCAGCAGAGAATAAAAAAGATATATTAAAATCTGAGAAAGGGGAGACGACAAGAGATAGCAATCTGGGACTGTGAGCGAGTGAACTGATTAAGGAAATGTGGTGGGATTGCCAGGCAGCACTGAGGGGACCACTTGAGATTTGAAGTAATCAAATGGAAATTAATCTAATCAACATAATACACATTTTCTCCAGGCATATTCAGCTGAATGGGTACAGACAGGAAACACGTGTAGGGATTGGGTTGAATTTGACCTGAATTTGGGGTCAGTTAATTATTCTTCTGATCACCCAGACTATAAACCTCAGGAACATTTAACTCCAGCTTTTTCTAATCTACTTTTCATTTCCAATCAATCACTAAGTTATTCAATTATACATTCGTTCAACTAATGTATATTGATTACCTA
The DNA here is from genome assembly GCF_040939455.1 of Microcebus murinus. Taxonomy (NCBI): domain Eukaryota; kingdom Metazoa; phylum Chordata; class Mammalia; order Primates; family Cheirogaleidae; genus Microcebus; species Microcebus murinus. Next base: position 7,370,339 of record NC_134127.1, on the reverse strand, counting down.
TATCGTTCACGGCACTGTGGCAAATATGAAAACGATTCTTGTCCTCGGGAAACATAATCTAATACAACGCAATACAATACCACAGTGTAACCTAATAAAATATATCGTGGAATAGTGTTGGAGAAACCGTCTGTGCACCATGAAGGTTAGACACTAACAGAGAAACACAGCACAGTGGCCCAAAAGGGAGTTGGTGAGTTAAGTGTATGATAATGGGCAACTTCCCAAGAAGAGAGGCTTAAAAATGTGTCTTGTAGGAATTTGATGGATTAGCTCAGAGAAGGCATTAGAGGCAGAGGACGTTGCATGTACCAAAAAAAACCCATGTAGAAGTGGGAGAGGATAGTATGTTGAGGGAACTGACGTCGTTCAGCTTTAAAAGGTCAAGGTTTCTGGTCCATGCAGCCGTATCCACTGAGGAAATGAGAAAGGAGAGACACCAGGGAACAAAGCACATCCCATGCTAAGAAGTTAGGATTTTACCAAGGTGATGAGGACCTGTTCTTAGGAGTCTAAAGGGAGGGACCCACATGATCACCATTATTTTTCAGAAAGTCCGTTCTGACAATCTTGGACAAGATGCATCGAAGAAGACAAAGCTTGGCTGGACAAATTATTAACCTGATAACCACTTTACATTTTTCAAGGACTCGTCTTCCATTTACAGACTAGTCCGCGAACTTTTTGGCTTGATCTATACATTCCGCGTTGCCTTTGCTCTCTGTAATTTTACAGCCACAAACTTAGGTGCTTCCAGTTGTTTGTTTTTATGACATTAATGTCGACCTTTAGCTAAAGGCTAGAAACTTGGGCGATAAAATTTAAGCTTGTTACCTAGTGTTTGAAGTCTTCCATGGGATTGTCTCGAACGATCCTCCTTTTCATTATCACCAGAATCTCCGCTCATACTTTTTCTCTGTTTACAGCTGATCAGTAACGTTCCTGGACAGGGCAGGTACGTTCAGCCCTCTCTAACTCTGTGCATAGCCTAGAATTACCCTCATCATAGAATTAATAGTATTATGAAGATAGCCCTGCACATACACCCACATTCTGCCTTCATCCAAGTTTTAACTCCTTATGTTAACTCCTTATGTTAACTCAAATGTTAACTCCTTATAAAGTGTTTTCTGAGCCTGCTGTTTTGATTTTTCTTACAATGTGGATGTTTTATGTAGCTATTATCACACTTATCTTATTCAACTATCTCTATAGGAAGCTTTAGACTTAGACATTTCTTAAAGTTGGTGATCATGTCTTTTTTATCCTGGTAACGTCTACACTTAAAGGCGTGACCTTCCAAATTTTGAATCCTCGCCACATATTTATTGAAATAGTTGACTCTTGAATTCTGAATTTATATTGGCCAAAATAGAAAAAGTTTCCTATAGATGTGTTTACATGTGTGTGCATATGTGCATACATGCTTACAAAGGCATGTGGATCAATACTATCTTGTTTATTTCCCTCCAAAAGTAATTGCAAGTTTTAAGTAATTTGTCTTATCAGAATCTAAGGGGTCTCATTTTCTAGTTGTTAGATGTATTGATAACATTTGATACTTGATCTTGAAAAGACAGATGCTAACTGAAATTCTCATTCTACTAAAGGGAAACTGAGGCCCGCTGAGATGTAATAATTCACTTCTGATGAGGCACATTCCAGATGTACACTTTGGAATTTTTACAAATCCTTTGGTATCATCTCTGATTTGATTTGGCTATTATGCATTGCTGGTTTTAAAGAATGGCAGGGCAGAGAGGTGCTTAAAAACGCTCTAATAAAATAGCTACATTTATGGAATGCCTGCCTAGCTCTGTGGTAGGCACTTTACAAAAGTTATGATTGATACGCACAACAACCTTTTGAAATAGGTGTTCTTGCCCCCATTTTAATGAGAAATTTAATCTTCACAACATTAAATAACTTGCCTGCAATCACTGCTAGCAAATGACAGAGCTAAATCTTAAGTATGGGTCTGTATGAGTCCAAAGTCCACACTGTTAACAATTTTAGATCAGTGTAATAGTTGACTCTTGGCCATGGTCTGTGATGAAAAGAGAGTGATATCAATTTTCAAACTGGTTCTAGAGAATTTCCTCAGCCACAGGTGAAAAAAAAAAACAGTCTTTAAGATGACCCTGTGAAAATGATGTTTGTTTAACACTCATACATTTCATCCAGCCAAGCTTTTGGTCTATTTTATTATCCATTTATTCATTGATTTACTCACTAAATTAGCAGCAGCTGCTACGACCTAGCCACTATTCTAGGCACTCCTGGGAGACGTTCATGAACAAGACAAAAGAAGACCCCTCCCTCAGAGAGCTGATAGTTTAGCAAAAGTGAGACCCAAATTAAACAGTAATCACAATGAATGAGCTAATTATATCATGTGTTAGATGACGATAAATGTTATGGAAATTTTTAAAAAATAGTAAAGTAGCTAAGAATTGTAGGATGGCAAAAGGAACAGCTGGTGCAAAGGTATGACCGCATGTTGGAGGAATAGCAAGACCAGTGTGCTGGGGTGGAGTGTGCCAGGGGCTGGACTTCAACGGGGGAGATCTAGAGATGTCCAGGCAGGGCGTCTCTATCTCTGCTGGACCCCTGATCCGAACACTAGTCAGAGACTTGGTAACTAGGTACATTACAGACCCCATGCTCTGTATACTTTCCTGTGTTCCTGTTTCATCTTAGTCTGACACCCTTGGTTTTTGATTTTGCCCTTTTGCAGCTTTGGGTCAGGAAATCAATCATGCCATACAGGGGTTTTATTACTCATAAGTGGAAGCCTCATCTTTACAGATGTCACTTACGATAGTGAAGTCTACATAAAATGGAGACTCTGTTCCTTGCAGGGGTGGGGGGAACCTGTGGGCTTGGGGCTACATGTGGCCTTCTGGATCTTTGACTACAGCCTTTTGACTGAATCTAGATTTTACAGAACAAATCCCCTCATTAAAAGGGGTGCAGCAGAGAAAGGTGAAGCTTTTCCTGCCTCCTTTGGTGCTTAAAAAAGAACAATCTGGAAATCAGAAAGCCACAGGTGACCCACCCTGGTCAGAAAATAAAAGCAGATTCCTGAGTTTAGATTAGATCTCTGAGTCCCCTTTCCCAGGTCTCTGACCAGACTTTGTCTTTTCTTTGGGTTGACATTAACTCTCGGGGGTAGAGCGTCTTTAGGGTCTCGTGCAAAACACATGGCTCTTTACTCCAGGAATTGATAAAAAAAAATCTCAGACAAACAGATATTTAGTTTTCTAAAATTTCTCAGAAGTTATTGTGAAGTCCACTCTACCCCTGATCTGGACACCAGTCAAAGACTTGGTAACTGGGTAATTTACAGAAAAATCTTGAGACTGAAGTCCTTAAATTCTAAATTTAAAAGCTCAAAAACCCTTTGTCTTGAAAAGAATGAAAAGGCTGCTCTCTGCCCTTGAATTTTCACTCCAATTAAGCACTGCTTCTCAAAAGCATCTAGCATCTCCACTAGATGCTAGAATTTATTTATTTTTTTAATTTTTTAGCTTTAACAAAAAGCATGATGATTTCTCCCTCACGAATCACTGATCATCAGAGAAAGTCTCAAATGCATTCCATTGATTAGCATCTCCAAGCAAAACACGGATTTTTAAATCCTGGCTAGACTTTCTAACTGATTATCTCTGGGAGGAAAAAAAAAACACACACACACACACACATACACAACACCTAAAGGAGAGATTTTAAGTTTATTTTCCCTTTTTGTACTTACAATAAAGACCTTCCATTAGAAACCAATCAACAGCTCATTGGCTGGAACCCAGGGCTGGCTCATTAGAAATTCAGGCCTGAAATGGCAGCGGGAAGCTGTCTTTTTGTACAATAACTCAAGAAAAAGAAAACAAATCTGATCATTATGAAGCCTGTGTTGCCCCGTGACTAGGCTGCCGTCCTTGATATTCCTGCCATTTTATGAACAGCCAGAGCTCTTACCGTGGACGGCCGCCTTGTCCTAACTTGCGATTAGCGTCAGTCACCCTTTATATTTGCTTAGAAGTCTTTGACAACTCTGCTTTTCCCCCCTAGAAATAGAACACATAAACATTTGGTTTTAGCTAATATATACTGGGTCCACATTCTGTGCCAAATTCCATACTAGAAGCCTCTGGGGCCAAATGTTGAAGATTGGAGACAGAGCAAAAAGCTGCCCAGAGAGTATGGCCAGACTCAGAGCTGGATGGATTTTCCCCAGAGCTGGAGGGGGTGGGGAGGCAGGGGGAAATGGAATTAGAAATCAAGGCCTTCGAAAATAGTGCACTTATTTATGCTGACAAACTATTCAAAGATCCAGCATGAACATTTTGCTTTAATGGAAGAGGAAAAAAAAAAATAAAACTTCATAAAATCCATTTCAACGATCTGATTAAGCTAAAATGTGAGTTGAAGTGGACTGTCTTATCTGGCACCTACGTGCATTAATTTTCTTTTTTTTTCTTTGCAAATTAGTAGTCATGACAGGACCAGGTGGAAGATCTGGCAGGTGAGGATTTTAGCACTAACTTGATTTTACTGGACTAAGTGGTGACTGGGGCAGAAAAGAAGAAAGAAGTGGGCGGGGTGGGGAATCCAAATAACATCCCAGATACCAGCAGAGTAATTAAGCTTCGGCTAAACAACATTTAAGTGAAGGGCTTCTAAGGCAGGCATCTTAAGTGGGCAGAAAGATGTTCCCAGAGCTTATCGGCAGTCTTTGATCACATACTTATTTTTCTTTTATCTTTTCCACAGGATCTAGGCATCAAAATTGTCATGCCGATTGGAGAGGGTAAAGTCTGGGACTTTGGGAGCAGTAACAGGTGGACAGGAGATCTATTTGGGGACAGAAAAGCCTTACTTGTATCTCTCAAGTCATTCCGTTTACTCTAGGCGTGCCCCATACACAGCCCTCAGCCTTGCTTTAGCAGCTGGAGTCCAACATTTTACATGGTATGATGGAAGGAGCATGGTAACTGCTCCACTAAAAAGTTTTCAGCAATTCCCAGTAATAATCAGAGTAACATCTAAATCCTTAACAACACACTGGTTATCTTCCCCACCCTCCTTCCATGTCCCAGCCATTCCAGCCACAGTGAAATTGATTTCCTTGAATCAATCTCTCTCTCTCTCTCTCTTTTACTCCATGCTTCCACACTTTTATTGCCTCAGACAATAGAAGGCAGAGCAGGCATAAAGAAATGCTAACTCACACTCAAGTCTCACTTGGGTTCACACTTAGTCCGAGAAGTCTTCCCAGATCTTTGTCCTGGGCTCACAGATCACTGAACTTAACAGCCTTTTTCCCTTTCCTCCTCACTCACATTGACCTAGTGCCCAGCACACCGCCTGGCTCAATGAACTCATTAATTCATCACATATTTTTATAATGGAATCGTATTGACAGAGAGACAGCAGACCTTGGTGCTAACATCAACTCTAATATCATAACTTGGATTAACTTAACATTTTCAGCCTCAATATCATATTCCATAAATGAGAAATGTGATTATGATCCTTCTCATACAATGTTTTGGTTCCTAGAACTATTTCTCCCCAAATAAAGTAGCAGCCATGGAAGGGAATTTAGGCGTTTTGTCAATCACAACACCCAGAAGTGACAGTCAGGTAGTCAGAGTAGAGCGTTAGCACAACTGGAAAAGTGCATATGTCGATATCTCGAGAAATAATCATAAAATTTCGACTCTTTAGAAAACGATTCTTTAGAAAATGCCCACATTATCATAATCATTATTAAATTTTCATTTTCATGACGATTCTATTCATATTGCATGGTCTTGATATACAAGTCAATCAATCCTCGCATAACACACGATTTATTGTTTGCTCGTGTTAACCGTAGGAGGACTTTTTCTCTTTGAAAGTTGATTTGGTAAATCCTCCTCTGATGACTTCTGAGTCTAACTGTTGGGAAGAAAAATGAGAGGAAGGAAAAATAGACATTTTTATTGTTAAAAGAGAGAATAAATCTATCCTGGATAGCAATGCTGTTAATATTCCGAACCACGTGGTCAAAGTTATGTTTCCTGTACAGGATAAGAAGCTGTAGGGTAATAAACAAGGCTTTCCGTGGCTTCATTTTTCCAGCTGTTTGTGGAAATACTTGACATTTAGCAATATGCACTCGGCTGTGCGACAGGAAATGGAATTATCACATCTTCCAGCAGTTGTCCACAAGGCAGACCCCACTCCACACTGCTGCCAGATGCCTTCTTGAGCCTAGAGTGGAATTCCCTGCAGAGGAAATTTCAAATGCCATGGAAATAAAGGGTGGGGGGGACATTTAAAGCAATGGCAAGAAATAGCTCTTAACTGCAGCAATTTTCTAGACTGTGTCTTATTCTTCTGATGAGAATGGAGAGAAAAAAAAAAAAGATCAGTGTATATTCTGACACCTCAGTTATCTCACCTACCCTCAAGACTCACAAAAGGAACAATCTTTAGCGAATAAATGATGGCATTATGTCGTTGTCATCTTTGCTAAGCTCATGTACTCTCTTCATTGGTAGGGAGGTTAAAGAGGTAACATTCTATTGGAAGAAGCACAAAAATTAGATGTGGGGAGCTCATTTAGTAATTGGCTTCCCCCTCTAGTTTTTTTTTTTTTTTCTTTGCTGAAATCCTAAGACTCCTGAACAATGCCATTGCTAAGCAACAGCTCAGACATTTCCTTGCAGGATGCAGGTGAATAGAAAGGTATAATGTGTGCTCATTCAGAACCCTCGTGGTGGATGCATCAGTCCTCTGCACATTAGGGCATGAGGTCTGGGCAACTCTTTTTTCGTGTTCTGGTGGTGGGGGACAGGTACCTACCAGGATACAAGAGGCCAGGGCTCTGCCCCCAACAAAAGTAACATTAAGAATGTGAATTCGCCTAAGCAATTTCATGTCTCTAGACCTCAATCTTCCAATGTGCAAATGAAGGCGGTTGGGCTAGATTAGTATTTCTCAAATTTTACTTGCATGAGAATTATCTGAAGAAGATATTCCAATAATTTCTAATTCAACAGATTTTGGAGATTAGAGATGAAGGCAGCTGGTCTATAGTTTTAAACAATATCCCCTAGTGATTCTGACACAAACCAAAGATTGGGATTGGTTACACTAAACAGTTTCTGAGAATTCTTTCTATGGGTTTAAAATTTTGTATTAAATGAGCTCCAAATGGCTCATTGGACAAAAATCTGGTAGACAAATCTTTAGGAAAATCCTGTCATCACTGAACCAAGAAAGCTTTGTCTATTTCATCAATATCATTTTACTTAACATTCTAATCTCTGGAGGCAACAGCATCATCTGACTACTCAGGTCCCTGAAGCTACTTTGTTCTTTCTCTTCTGTTACCCATATGCAATTAATACTTGCAATGACAACAGTAGCTAATACTTACAGAGTACCAATTTTGTTCCAGGAATCCTTCTAAGTCCTTTATTTTTATTAACAAGTTTAATCTTTCCAACAACTCTATACAATAAGTATAATTATTAGCCCTATTTTACAAATGAGTGAAAGTAGGCACAAGTAGCTTAAATAAATTACTTGGGGCCCCACAGATAGTATAATAGCAATCCCAGACAATCGCGCACCTATGTTCATACTCACTGCTATGCTGGTATGAATCTAGTTTGTTGGTGTACTTTTGTTATCAACATAATTTATGGTGTCCCCTGACTTATTCTTATCTTTTAATTCCTACTAACAAATCCCTGGTTTATGTTGATGCCAATTAACCATAATAAACAACTTAAGAACGTAGTGAGCACCTTAAAATGTGAGCAGAATCTTGCTACACTATGTAATCATCAAAATCTCTGCTTTTAAGGAATTACATAGCCTTTTGAATAAACTTGCAGGTTTTCTTAATTCTAGTCTGTCTGACACCATTTCTACAAGTGGCTTTGACGATAAATTTGCCCACTTCAAGAGCACATATTTTCTACCAACTTCCAAATGCTTTGCATTATACTTTAAGTCCCAGTAATTAAAAATCTTTTATCCTGTATTTCCATTGTAAGTAAAAGGTACTCATTGCTAATAGTCCTTCAGCCAAACTCTCATACAAAGCAGTTGAGATATTACATATAAATGTTACCTGTACATAAATCTTCTAAATCAACCTTTTCTCAAATCTCTGAAAACCTTGTTTGAATTTACATTTGCTAGAAAATCCTAATTCAAATTAACCAAAATTGATTTCCAAAGCATTTCAAACTCCCAAAAGGATATTTGGCAAGTGTGATTGTAGATGCGTTTGAACACATTTGTGGAACAGTCTCACTTACAGATGATATTCAGAATTTTATGTGAAAAAGCTACTTTGAATTCTGATCTTAGCTGGTAGAAGAAGATATAAAAGCAATCATGTGTCAAAATGTAATTCTCAAAATATTAAAAACTTAATTCTTATGTAAATAAATAGTGATCATTTGTCAAATTTTTATTTAATTTATTAATGAGGAAAGCAGTGATTTGAGAAAACTTATTAAAATATATAAATATGACTTTATATAATTTATGAAATAAAAATAATTTTAACGTGAGAGTTCTACATTTGATTTAAAAAAATCGACTGATTTATATGTTAAAAATCATAGACTTTAAGTTATCTTTCCTAGTTACAAAAAATAAAGTCATCTTGTTTTATTATTGCTCTAACAGTTAACCAATAGCTCTATGAAGTGTAAAATATCTAAGCCATAATCAATAGTAAATAGTATGTCAAACATGCTTAGAATCCCTAAGAGAGTCAGTTGGCCCTTAGGTAAAATGATGGACAATGTTCCAGCATAGCATTAAATTTTTATGCAGTCAATATTTTGCTTTATTTTCACTTTGTGGATGGTTTGGATACATTTTCATTTCATAGAATCTATCAGGCATTCACAAATTCAGCTCATTTGAGTGGATTGCAGTTATTTTTAATGTTAACGTTAGCCTTACAGGGTAGATCTTTCCCTGAGGAAAAGTCATGGATCATAAGACATCATATCAGTACAGGAGAGACTATGGTCTGGTCTAGCATTTTTCACCTTCACCTGCACCATAATAAATGCTGACATTTATGATAATTTAAGTCCGTGATAAATGCTTACACAGAAAGACAATCACTGGTACATAGGAGTTGGTGCAAAAGCATGAATTGCATCAATATGTCTAAGTATAATTTGAAGGTAAACAATTGACTCCAAAAGCAATCTGCTGTGGTCTGAATATTAAAATTCATTTGTTAAAATGTAGCCAGGGGGTGGCCCATGCCTATAATTCTAGCTACTCAGAGGCTGAGGTGGGAGGATCACTTGAGGCCAGGAGTTTGAGACCAAGATGGCCAATATAGCAAGACCCCCATGACTAAAAATAAATGAAAAAAATTAGCCAGGCATGGTGGCACCAGCCTGTATCCCTAGCTACTCGGGTAGCTGAAAGAGGAGGATTGCTTTAGTCCAGGAGTTTGAGGCTGCGGTGAGCTATGATCGTGTCACTGTACTCCAGCCTGGGCAACAGAGAGAAACTCTATCTCTTAAAAAAAAAAATACTAATCACTAAGGTGATGGTATCAGTAGGCAGGCCTTTGGGGAGGTGATTATATCATGAGGGCAGAGCTCGTGACCTTATAAAAGAGGCCCCATGGAGCTGCTTTGCTTTCCCCACTGTAGGAGGACACAGCGAGAAGGTGCCGTCAATGAGGAAGCTGGCACTCACCAGACACCAAAACCACCAGTGCCTTGAGCTTGGAATTTCACGCCCAGAACGGTGAAAAATAAGTGTTTGCTGCTTATAAGCCACCCAGTGTGTGGCATTTTCATTATAGCAGCCCAAATGGACTAAGACACTACCTATTGGCCAAGATAAGTGAGCACAAGATTGATTAGGTGGCCAGTTCTTTTAAAAGTAGTCTGAAGTTTGAGACTATATTTTCTGATCCATTTTATTACCTGAAATCACCACATCTGTTATTCTGTTAATAACCCTAAATGCAGTGCACTGATATTTTCTTTTCCATTTGTCTTTTGTGACTGCATTTACTGTTCCCTCTGCCCGGAATATTCTTCCCTGAGACATGCACAGGGTTCTGTCTGTCTGCTTTCAGTTTTCCACTCATGTGGCATCCTCACAGTTACTTTCCCCGGCCACCTTGTCTGAAATAGAAATCTCACTCTGGGTTCTCTTTATCCTGCTTTGCTTTTCCTTAGAGCTAGAGATTTTAACACCAGTATTTCTTTATTTTTTAAAAATATACATTAATTTTCGAGCACTGTTGTTTCACAAAAAAATGCATAAAGTACAGAGTTCCCCTAGACCCCTCCCCCCAGCACATACAGACTCCCCCCACTGTCAAGATCCTTCACCAGGTACATTTGTTAAAATCAACGATCCTACATGGACAAGTCCCCATTATCACCCCAAATCCATAGTTTGTATTAGGATCCACTCTTGGCGTTGTACTATGGGTTTTGATAGATACATAATGACATTTATCTACTATTATGGTATCATCTGGAATAGTCTCACTGCCCTAAACATCCTCACTGTTCAGCCAGATCATCCCTACCTCCCCCTCCAACCCTTGACAACCACTGATATTTGTATTGCAGAGGAAATCAAAATAAGCTTCCAGAATTCTTATTTGACTCTCTCAATGAATGGTAAAGTCTTTAGAGTATAGAAACTGTATCGCATAAGAGCCTTTAACTTCCAAACACCTAATAAAAATGTTTCCTGTCATAGTAGAATCACAGACATGCTAATTGATCAGTTGATTGATTGACCTTGCGAAGTGGAAAATGAAAAGGAACTGGTATACAGTGGTCAGAAGTAGCATAGAACAGAGCGGTTGATTTTTTTTAGCAGCAAGTTTTGTTTATTTTCTTATTTTAAAATGTTTTGTTTAACTCACCCAACCCTTGTTGCTTTTGGATGGCATGACGCCAAATCCATATGATGACTGATAGGCTATGTGTTCAGATGATTCATATGAGAATTTTCTCTAATGTCAGGAAAGAACTTGAAAGTCCAATCTGCACACACCTGCAGAGTCAAGCATGTCTGCGTTGCTTCTGCTAATGTTTCCAGGAAACTAACTACCATGCCAGGTACATGACTTGTTGCCTGGCAACCTCAGGACCCACGCTTTCACTGCATTGTACAAATGCTTCTCTGATGTGGGTCCAGGGTTATTTTGGGAACTCACCTCAGAACACTAAGACCTGTTGTCTGTATTCTAAGCAAAGTCGAAGATGGAGACCATTTTCCAGAACATTCACAAAAATAATCGTATTGTTCTAATTACCCCCAAATCATTAAACTTTTGAAATGGAAATCCTCAGATTTTGATGCAGTTTATCATCATCGAAGTCGTGATTATTTAATGGGTGTGAAGGATCCACTTCTTTCCCAGAGAAAACTAGAGCACTAAATTCTATGTTGTGGTTCAGAGACGGCAGCAAACTGTAGGAATTAAAAAAAAAAACTCGCCTCTTTCAGCAGCTGGGGCCACTTGACCCTCAACTATACACGCTAAGTCTAATTTTTAGCTAACAATTTTGCAACACTTATGTGAGAAGGCAGTGAGCTAAGCTCTTCACACGGAATAACTTATTTAATCATCACAAAGATCTTAAGAGGTAGGTGCCACGTTTTGTTGCACAGGTGGGAACACTGAAACAGGGATTAAGCACAGTGGTCTCCCCTTATCTGCAGTTTCATTGTCTGAGGCTTCAGTCACCCAAGGTCAACTACGATCCAAAAATATTAAATAAAATATTACAGAAATGAACGATTCCTCAGTTTTCAATTGTACGCCATTCTGAGTAGCATGATCAAAAGCCTCTAACCATCCCTTTCTGCTCTGCTAGGGACATTGAAACCTCCCTTTGTCATCAGATCCACGCTGAGTGCACTGCCCAATCGTTAGTCACTTAGGCGCCATTCCCATTATCAGATCGACTGTCACAGTGTCATGATGCTTGTTTTCCAGTCACCCTTATTTTACTTCATAAAATGGCCCCAAATTGCAAAGAGCAGAGATGTGTGAGGCTGGCTGGACATGCCAAAGAGAAGCCAGGAAGTGCTTTCTGTAAGTGAAAAGTGAAAGTTCTTGACTTAATAAGGAAAGAAAAAAAATCATGTGCTGAGTTTGCTAAGATCTAGGTAAGAATGAATCTTCTATCTGTGAAATTGTGAAGAAGGAAAAAAAAAATTCACGGAAGTTTTGCTGCAGCACCTTAAACTGCAAACGTTAGTCACAGTGTATGATATATGCTTCGTTAAGATGGAAAAGGCATTAAATTTGGGGGTGGACACACGAAGAGAAACATGGTCTGATTGACAGCAATTGGCTTCAGTGCTTTCCCAGGTTTCAGTCATCCACTGGAGGTTTTGCAATGTATCTCCAGTGAATAGGGTGGACTGATGTACTTAGAGAAATTTTATGAAGGCCACTGTTAATGGTTAAGCTAGGATTTGGGCCCATGCAGTTTGACTCTAGTTTTTATTTCCTTAAGGCTCTGGAGCCAAGTCTGACCAAAACAGGGATATAAGAAAAATTATTATTATTATTATTATTATTTTCTGGAGACAGAGTCTCACTCTATTGAGTGGTGTCATCACAGCTCACTGCAACCTTGAAATCCTGGGCTCATGCAATCCTCCTGCCTCAGCTCCTGGAGTAGCTGGTACTAAAAGTACACATCATGACACCCAGCTAATTTTTAAAATTTTTTGTAGAGATGGGATCTTACTATGTTGCTTAGGCTGGTCTCAAACTCCTGGGCTCAAGGGATCCTCTTGCCTTGGCCTCCCAAAGTGCTAGGATTATAAGCATGAACCACTGCACCCAGCCTACAGGGATGTAATAAATTCTGTCCTAACACCTCAGTGGCTTAAAAGAATTTAGTTTACCTAGACAAGCTCTTACCTTACAGCCTAACTGACAATTGGATTTTGCATTATTCTTAAGGCCAAATCCCCCACTCCTAGAAACATTCTATTTACCAAATCCCAACTCTTTCCAATCCGAAAGATACACTTTGCCCAGCAACTTCACAAGTTGGGAAAGAAGTATTAGTTTTGAAGGTTGTTTCAATCATTGGCTCATTTACTTATTCATCAAGTATCATTTGCCAGCAAAACACTTTGTGTTAGGAATACAAAAAAAAATAACAATTCCAGGAGGCATGACTCCCCGTAATTAATAGTATGGCCTTTGGTGTCATAGTGATCTTGTGATTTAACCCAGTTTCTCCACTGATAAAATTTCAACAATTAAAAAAAGCTACTAGCTGATTGGATTGTCGTGAAGATTAAATGAGGTAAAGCAGGCAGAGTGCATAATGCTTGGCAAAGAGTAATCACTTAGTCAAGAAAAACATGATCTCAGGCCTTAATAGCACAAGATTTGATTAGAGCTATAAGCAGACAGAATTTATACTCTCATGTGCTAAACTCAAGGATAAAGATGTGGCCAGACATTAAGGGAAATATTAATAGCTCGAAGACATCAGAAAGGAGGCGGTAATAACTGAGCTTTGTTTTAAAAGATGACTTAAGAAGTAGCCAGTTGAAGGGAGGGAATTCAGTAAAGGCAAGTCATGGGGAAGGAATTCCAGGCACAGTGGATATCACACGCAATAGCAGAGAGATTGAGAAATATTTATTTGAGTGCCTACTGTGTGCTGAGCTTTGTTCTAAGCGATTGGAATATGAGAGTGACCAAAACACAGTTCCTGCTCCCATTGGACTTATGCCTTATACTCTAGTAGGGGGTGCAAGTAAAAACAAATATATGTCATGTACCAAAGCATATATGCTATGTTAAAGTTAGAAAAGTGTTATGATGCAAAATAAATAAGGGTAAAGAGAAAGATGGCAAAGAAGGGGTGAGTATTTAATATAAGAAGGGCAGGAAGACTGCCCTGTGAAGATAACACTTGAAGATAAAATTAGAAGGCAAGAGGGAGGAAACCTTGCAGGTGTATGGGGGTGCAGGGAAGTTAGAATTATGGGAAAGTGAAGAATAATCGCACAGACCCCGAGGCAGAAGCATGCAACAAGGAAACTAATATGTTTGAAGCGAGAGACTTAGTAGGAGAGTAGAAGAAAATGTACCTAGAAAGATATCAGCGGCATGGATCGTGTAAAAATTTGAAAACCACGTAAGAGCTTGAGTGAGGTTGGATTAAGAATGTGGCACAAATTGTTGACTTCCTGGTGTTATTTATTAAGGCCCATAATTTAGTTCATTTAAGCGTTATGAAAAATATCGTTTATTCTCAGAGAATCACAGATTATTAAAGACGGAAAGGACATTCACCTTATCCAGTAGGGCCATAAATCTTACACTCAATGCTCTCGTGCAATATCAAAACAACCGTAACCGCACTAATAATGACTTAAGTGCTTAGTGAGTGCTTTCGTGTTAATCATTGTGCAAAAGACTTTATGTACATTTTTTTAAAAATTTCAGTCTCAGAAAGAGATGATGAAAATAAGGCTCACAGAATTAAATAGCATCTTTGCGAGTGGACCATACAGTCTGCTTGGAAAACTTGGAACGTCGCCATGCTGAGGACAGGGCTGACACTAACAATGTGCTTTGTGATGATATGGGTCATTATGCTTTCTATTTGTCCCCTTCACTCTCCTCCCTGCCCCCTTTCTTTTTTTGTGAATTTTTTTGAAGAGAGAGAGAGAGAGAGAGAAAGGGAGAGTGAGTGTGTGTATGTATATTTTTCCCAAATACGTGTGACAGGCATGGCCATTAGAATAGTTTGAATATGAATGGTGGATGTGGCACCATGAAATTATGGACATGGGCAGTTATCTTAAGAGCCCTCACAGGGCCAATTTTAAATTGTCCAAGGTTGAGTGTAAATTGTTGAGTCTTATAAACTCAGAAACCTCAGGACATCCACCGTTCCAGAGGCGGTCTCACATTAACCAAGTTCGCAGATACTGAAATGCAAAATTGGCAAACCCGTTTATTATTGTGCAGTAAGAATTACAATTGCTAAGGAGCCTGAACACTTGAGTTCTTCATCTGATGCACTGTTTTCCTGTGGGCATGCAACATGCAAAGCTGGAATATCATGAGAAGATTGCATGGAACCAGAACAAAAGAATTAGATCATCTAAATTTCTATTGATATCAAGCTAAAATTCCTGGTTATCAGCGACACAGATAGGATGAGTCCTCCGCCCTCACAGTCTCCCAGACAGTGCTGAGAGGAGCACTGCAAACATTCCCCAAGTGTTTCTCCACTGCCCATGGCGGTTTTATGGTTGAATTACCTCCCTTATTTTTTTAACGTAGCACAACAATAAACAGGGGGTCCCATATGTCCTGTTTCTTACATGATAACACTTTAAAGATACCACAGTCTAGCAAGAGTAATTAAAAAACAATTCTAGCCTTTACTTGGAGCTTTCCCTGAACATTAATGAGGATCCAATTCTTAACCCACAGCAGGAATCCACAAAAAGATTTTCTTTTCTGCTTCTCTTCAATTCCCTCACAAACTGCAGGTGCCCTGAGCCTCCCATTATGTAATTACTTTTAGCTCCTTTCCTGAAACAGCCCGAGACATCCCGTCTGCGTAGAACCTTTGCTTCCCTCCTTCCCTAGCACGCTGCTGTGCCCCTGGCTCCCTGAAAGTGGCTGTTTACATTTACAGCCCCGCTCACCAGCTGTGCCAAATTGCTTTTAGACGGTTGGAGGAGCCAGCAGCCTCCCATGCCTCAGTCTCCCTCAATCTGCAAGAAGCAGAGTTCACCGAGCACCCTGGGAGTGCATTTGTTCTCACACCCAGCCTGATTTTCTCAGGAGAAATTTCAATAGACGATTCTCAAGGTTGAGTTCTGGCAGATAAAATTCTCCATCGTGTTAATATCTACATGTAGTGTCATGTTCAATAAGGTAACTGAGGGTCTGGTCAAGGTCCCTTCAAGGTGACCTTGTTTTTCTCTACTCTAAGCCATTATCAGTAGACAATATACTCCGAATAGCTAAGGAAAATACTATTTTCTTCATGTTCGAGTTCTTCTTCTTCTTCTTTTTTTTTTTTTTTATTTCGGCATATTATGGGGGTACAGATTTTAAGGTTTCAATAAATGTTCGAGTTCTTGATTGACATCTCACCATAGCCCCTGGACCTCCCACACTTCTTAATTATCCGAACGAAGGGTCGGTTAATATTTTCCCAACGCTTATGTACTTTTCTCCCTCAGGCTCCATTAAAGCAGCAAGGAAAGTAACTTTAATTCATAAACGCCTGAAATCTTTCTTGAAAGAATTGAGGGAACCTGTAAATGAGTTATATAACCTTTTCTTTCATTTAGCTGCCAGATATAATCTAGTCATCCACCAACCTGCTTTCGGCTAAAAGTGTGAATCACACCGGTGTGATATTATACAGCTGGATATTGGGAGAATACACATGATCCTTCCTATAAGCAGCGATTCACTCACTAGAACTATTTTTATGGGAAATACTTAACCCATGGAAATTTTTGTAGCAATTAAGTCAAATAGTGGCATTTTGGATCATTGAAAAGTGTTATTTGACCTCAGTGTTGAAAAGTTCTGGGTTTCTGAGCTCTCTTCCAATCCACTGCATGTTTGATGTCACATTATCTAAGTCTCCAACCTACTTTTTGTGATCTCGATATCAAACCACTTTGGCCAGCCCATTTTGTAATAGATTTCCTGTTGTTTTTCCTTTTTTTTTTTTTTCCTATTTCTGACCTTGGGATTTATCTTCTTTTAATCACCTGTCATTGTTAAATGGTAGTTAATATATAGTAATATTTCTCCAGGTTTATACTATTATGTCCCAATTCAATAATTCTTCAAATGCTGCCTCTGTTTACACTGTCTTCCTCCCAACTCTTGGTATGTGGATGGGTTTAGCTCCCCAAACCTTGAGCTTTGTACAAAACCCTATGGCCAGCCACCCATTGTATTCTCCCTGGTAATACCAGTGTATCTAGCAGGAAATTTTAATGAAAGGTAAATTTTGTTTATGTAAATAAGAGCATTTTCACCATATAAATGGTGCATACAATTGGAACTTTAACCCGTTCATAAAAAGGAACAAAAAGGGGGTTATTGTTTGGTGCCTGTGGAGTGAAATTAAAATCCTGCCTATTACATTTAGCTCCTTGAACTAGTTGTGATTCCAGTGGAACTTCAAAATTTGTAAGGTCATCAGACATCACCTTGTCAAATTCTTTGCTTATGCATAAAGTTCCACTTAAAAATCCCCAACAAATAAATGGTCTATTTTTGTTTTTTCTCCTGAACACTTCCCATGTACCTTTTATTTCTGAAGAGCCAATTTTTCACTCAGGAAAATTATAATCATGTTAATAAAGATATTAATTTAAAAGAATGATTGCTGGGGAAGTGATGGTTTTTGATCACACGTAATTCCCACTTAACTAATACACATTATTCTCTTTGTGGGATGCAAGCATCAGAGGGGGGTGGAAAGAAAACTTCAGAAGTATGGGCATGAAATATGAAGCTTAGGAGAGGTGAGATAGCATTCATTATTTAAAACCAGTAGCCTCAAAGGATAACCCAAACTATCTTTTACCTGGATACCTTAAAATATTGGTTCATATGTGTAATCAATATTTTAGCCATTAACCCTAATTGTGATCCAAATTTCTCACCAATTCTAAACCCTGAATTACTATCCTATCATCAGGGAATTCTTTGGCAAACTAGAATAGCCAGAGATGATTATTATTTTTCCCTAAAAGAAGGGTATCAAATACTGCAGAATGGATTCAAGCTAGAAAAACAAGAGTATGACTCTCAAACACAAAGTATGACAATGTCATAATTAACAAACTCTTACACACATATATGCACATGAATGCAATTTCTCCACAGCTAAAGAATTTTGTATCGAAGACAGCTTTGGCATTACAAATTTTCAGC
This sequence comes from Microcebus murinus, assembly GCF_040939455.1. NCBI lineage: Eukaryota > Metazoa > Chordata > Mammalia > Primates > Cheirogaleidae > Microcebus > Microcebus murinus. The sequence goes on along the minus strand of NC_134127.1, from coordinate 7,352,359 downwards.
CTGAAGGGCACATGCATAGAGAAGGAGCTATTTTAACAGGCTGAGCCCACTCCCTCTATTTCTTCACCCTTCAATGAAATGGGAACATGATTAAGGTTTTGACTCTCTTCCTTGGAGGAGGGCCTAATCCCCAACTTCCAAATGGCTAGAATTCTGGGGTATAGATGCAGAGGCCCATGATCCAGCTGTTCTATAGTCTCTAGGCTGTCTTGCAAAAAAATTATGAACCACAACATCAGAGGAATGATGTGAGCTCAACTCCAGATTTGCATAAACTGAACATTAGCAAGTCCTAATATTTAAAGTGGGATAACTAAGTAAAAACTCTCTCCAAGCTGTTTGACAGCCTTATGAATATGCAGATAAGAAACCAAAGACTGACTTCCAGTAGTCTGTAGTAAATACTTCGGCAGGAATGTACAGCCAAAACACAGGATTTAAGTCCACACGGTGTTTTCTTCTAAGTACAACACTTAGAGGCAAGTTTTATTATAATGCACTGAATCTATTGAGCATTCAAATCAGCTGATAGCATTTTTAAATCACAGTTATTTTGGCATTTCTTATTGAAAGCAATAGAAGAGCACCCAGAAGTAATAAATTTGTTTGTGAAAAGCAGCCTTGCTCATGGTTGTTGTACATTGTTGTAACTAGGACAAAATTATGCAATAAATTTACAGATGTATTGCCTTTATTGCCAGCAATGGCTAGCTTTTTCCTGTTTATTTTAAGCATGTTTATACATAGAATTGCTTACGTTTTAATCATCATTGCGTGAGCATATACTTTAACCAAACTATTTCTACTAGAAGACAAGGCTCAGGCTATTTGAATGAATGACATGCTTTCTCAAACCCTGGATTTGCAGCAGGAACTTGGGTATATGTTTTGACAAATTCCAGGAAATTATTATTTTTAAATGCATATCTCTGCCTGAATACCTCCCACAATTGCTTTCCACACCCTAAGCGTATGTGGGCAAGAGAAGGAAGAGGTGTGTCAGTCACTCATGAAAAACTAGGTTGGGTATTTATTTAAAATATCTTTTTTAATTATAGGGAGCGGATGAGAAGCAGATTCTAATGTGTCCTTAGTCTTGGGTATAATGAGTTTGACTAACACATTTATAATCATGTTTCTGTTCAAGAGGTACTGAATTCCCTATCTTCCTACCCAAAGCTGGGATAGCTGTGTAATTGTTAATAGATGTTATGTGTTCTGCAACTTGAGTAAACCATATAGAATTACCATTTCTCTACCTTTAAAACATGAAACAAATCTGAGGATTTCCTATGAAACAAGAGAGGTAATCTATTTCTAAAGGGATGAAACAGGAGTAGAGGTTTCATGTATTTGTAGTTACGGGAAAGAGCAATTGCTTGGCAGTTTATCATTGTGTTCCTACAAAGGAAAAAAGAAAAAATAATAAAGTCAACAGATGCTTGAATTCATAGGAGCCCTTGTGGCTTGCATAGTCTAGCAGGTTTTAAGGCCCTACCGAACAGTGATTTAATTCTTGGACTGTCAACAGAATAAAGTCAGGGGACAGAGCTTAAAAGAGAGACTAGACTCATTTTCTTGATGGAAATAATAAAGAAAAAAAAGATATTCTCCCCTCCCACTTACCAACGTTCACTTCTGTATCTTTCCCCTGTCCATGATGCAGCGATTTTATAACACGTTAAACAAACAAGTGACAGAATTATAGCTTGGCGTGGGCAAGAAATAAGTGGGAGTCCAGAGGGGAAGCCTTTTCTCCAACTGTGTACTCCAACCCCTCATTACTGGCGTGGAAATAATATGTGATTGCATCCTCAAGGCTACGGAAGTCCCAGACTGAACTTAGCACACAGTCCTGCTGCCTAGTAATCAGCTACGTCTGAGCCAAGGATAATGGACCTGGATTTCACTTCTCTTCACCAGGAACTGCGCTCCTCTCCTCCTATCATCAGCTCCTTCTCCCAGCTCCCAGCCTCAGCCATTCCCAGTGTGTTAAATCTCCATTAATGGTTTTAATACCCCATCCTGCCACCCAAGCTGGAAACCTTAAGAGTCTTCTTTTGCGTGGGCTTCCTTCTCACTCCTACCCCATGTCTCATATCCTACCCATGCTGCTTCCTAAACATTCCTCAGTCTGTTTCAGTTTCTTGAAATTGCCCCTCTCTCCCACAATATACATTTTTTTCCTCCCCTTGGGACACTCTTCATCGCTGCAGCCCATCTCTCCTGCACTAGCAGAAGCTCCTCGGGCAGGGCAGTCTCGCATTCAGGCAAGTCTTTCTTTTTTTTTTTTATTCCCCAAATTTTATTTTATTTTATTATTTTTTTATTTCAGAATATTGCAGGGATACAAATGTTTAGGTTACACACTTGAAGCTCTGACTTGGCTGGGGCAGAGGCAACTCTTTCTCTTCCTTCCAACCCATGTTTAAGGCGACACTTACTCAAAAGCGTGCAGAGGTTAACTCTGGAGCGAGACCACCCGTTTCTGTGGTCCACACCTTCACTTACAGCTGCGTGTCCCCTATCACAGCTCTGACCAGCTTTGCCTTAGTTTCCTTACCTTTAAAATGGAGATAATAATAAGGCATCAGGTAGTTGCTATGAATGTTCAATGAGCCAGTTTCTTTCCAAATGGTAAGTGGTCCCAGCTCAGCGCCAATGGCATCAAGTGGGAGCTTATAAAGATGCAGAACGATGGATCCACCCCCTTATTCACCACATCAGAATCTCCATTATCTAAACTAGACTCTCAGGTGATTCATAGACATGCTAAAGTTAGAGGAGTAGTAAACTAATGAGTGTGAGGAATTTAGCACAAAGCCTGGTGTCATTTAACATAAGTGATTACCTTACCGTTATCATTCTCGTTGTTTTTATTCCCAGCCTCTAACATATGCTATGTTTCCTGCTGGATTCTTTTATCAGCTCTGTACTTCCAGTTTTATTAAATGCATGCCATTTTATAGCGAATGTTTATTTAAATTTTGTTTTTGCCATCAGGCTATGCATTAGTGTTCATCTTTTCACTGCTGTATTTCTAGAACCTGGAGTAGTGCCTGGTAGACAGCAAGTGCTCAGGAAATCTAGCCAAATGAGCAAATCTCACCTTTGACTCCTCTATCCTCATGGACAGAATCCTGATCCAAATTAACACTTTTAAAAAAAAAATTTGTGTAGGTTGTTTGAATACCTTCTCTGTTAGAGTTTTTGTTTTCAGTCTCCATCTACTTCAATCCATTCTGTTTAGTTCCATTCATGAAGTGCAGAGGATTAGGCATAATCGCCCTGGTTAGGTACCTGAGCATCATAGTCCCCTCAGTACTAGCAATTCTAGAATGCAGGGGAAGTACCATACACAAAAGAGGCATGGTTGTACTTGTAGAAGGAAATGAGCAAATTCTACCCCTTGACTTTCCTTCAGTACTTACATGGCTGATAAGCATATTAGTAAGTTTCTGTAGGCTGTAGATTAGCGTTCTAGGGAGAGGATGGTGGCATGGGGGGCCAGTGATGCGTGCTGGCCAAGGACTTCTACCTTTGAGACAAAGGAAGGAGTGCATTTAAGGACAGAATGCATAATGCTTCCAGCTCAGAAGTTCTGCCCAAAATTTTCATGAGGATTCTGGGGACCTAGATAGCTACACAGGCTGCACCTGCTCCAGATGGTTCTCTAGACCCTCCACCTGTTCATGCAGAGTATGAACAGCTAGATTAAGAGTAATGACTAAGAAGAGGTGGAGGACTGCAAGCTCACAGTCACTAAATGTGTTAAGTCTTCTAAGATGGTGACTCTACCTTTCAGGGTTCTGTGTTGGAAGTGGCAGTGGTAGTAAGCATACATCCGTCTGCCAACCGGGGGCACAGTGCTGGTGCGTGCATGGTTGTTCATTCTGAGTTCCCCAAACTGGCAGTGATGAAGGCTAATATGAGATAAATTGATTATTTATCCTCAAATTATGTGACATTAAGATGAATTACACTACAAAGTCACTGGACCACACTAAACATCTCAGAGGGCACAAACACCATTAATGGGCAATGCTAGGATTCTTTTCTATTAATGCGTGGGCTGTCTGGAAAGTATCCAGCCATGTAACCATTCTTGTTATATTAACAATGGCTGAATACTTTCCACACAGCCCACTTATTATGTCCTCACTCTATCCTGTATCCTCTGCCCTAGAGCATGGAAAGGTAGGGAATTGAAAAAAAAAAAAAAAAAAACTAAGTTGATGAGAACTACTTTCTGAAAATTTAGAAGTATCTCATATTTGTACAGTGTTCTATCAAGGGTCTTCAATAAAGTCTATAATGGAATTATGAAAGGAAGGACATGCTAGATCAGTTCCTTTCCTCAAATTAATCTAATAACTTCCTGATGCCTGCTTGGATATAGATTAGACTTTCATAATACATGTTGTTTAGGGACATTATAGGGAAATATTTGGGGAATCCTCTCTCTAATACTTTTATCAGAAGGTGATGTGATTCTTCGTGAATCTTGATACACTCTGACTTCTACATCCCCTCCCCCATAAAAATTGATGAACTGTGTATTACACGTTGATTGCAATCCATCAATAGCTCCTTTATCTGAGACACATCTCTTCTCATCCTTTCTTGAGGATTGTCATTTCATCTCCACTTCCTTAAAGGAAATTGGGACTTAGAAAACTCTCCCAGCTAGTCGGTGGGAAAAGGGAAGCTAGAAGCCAGCGTTGGGCACATGAAGAAATAATTGCATCCACATGATGATGAAAAAAGGAAATGTGATTGTGACTGAGATAATGTCCATGAATGCTATGGCATACAAGACAGCCAATCAGACACAGAGAATACGGAGGAAGTTTCCAAGGCCTTGGGGGAACTGAGAATGCACCAGAGGGAAGGGCACCTGGATTTGAGGTTCTGTCAATTAGAGAAGAGCTTCCCAGGAGAACCCCTTGACCACGAGCAGCCCCACTGGGCTTTGAGGGAGTCAGAATATATATATATATATATATATATATATATATATATATATATATATATTAAACCACTGCAATTTTAGCATTGTTTATTACAGAAATTAGCAAACTATGGCTAATACAGATATCGAACCAAAAGTGATTATATATGAATTACTCTCACAGAAGAGATTTCTAGTTTTCTCCCTTGTTCAAATTGTTATTTCCTGATTTATTGAAATGCCTTTCCTACCATATATAATGAGATAATGAACTCTGAATGCTAATACATTGAGTCCAAATAGTGCTTCTGATTTGGTGTGGGTTTTCTTGGTTTTTTTTTTTCCCCCATTCAAAAAAAAATCCATTTGATAAAAAGGGTAACAGGAAAACACTTCTCTTGTTACAGGGAAAAGTACATAATTTAGTTGTACTAAAAGAGGGAGGTGAATCTATGGCTTTTTCCAAGCCTGTTAGGATAGAAATTTAGCAGGAAGGTAAGGTGCTGGTACATGGGATGTAAATACCAAAGGCAGGGATTAATTATGTCTGAGAGATATTCCTGGAAAGCTGTTAATCCAATGTTTTTCACCCGTTGTCAGAGCAACCACTAGAGATGAGTGGACTGCCAATAATAATCAGAGGAGAGTGGAGTCAGGTCATGAACTCTTACAATTGACAAGTGTAAAACCTCCAAATGGAAATTTAAAAAAAAAAAAAGAAACTCTTGGGTGCTGAGGCCAGCAAGAGGCTTGAGCGAGGAGAGGAGAGCAGGTCTCGGTGACAGATGGCAGCTGGCAATGTGCCATCTGATGCCAGGCCTGGTCACTTCTCTCTTCTCTGGAGCTGTGCTGAACAAGAACTCTGCTGTCAATGTGATTGTCCCAGCTGCCAAGGAAGTTGCATTGTGGTCTTGTGATCATAAAAATTAGCATTTAATAGCTTCATTAAAGACAAACATGTTTGGACACTAAAGATTAAATATCTCTTTCTTCAATTATGATATTCAAACAAATAAAGGATTTTAGTAGACAGACAAAAAACGATGCCAGGCATACAGGGCAGATGAGAAGAAGGGAAACAGAGAGGAAAGCAAAGCTCTTGGGAGAAAGAGGGTGTCAGAAACATCTCCCAATTATAGGAGAGATGCAGTCGACGTAAAACAATATGGAGGGCAGTATTGCAAGAACAGATAAAACAGTCAGACACAGACTATCGGGATCCTCCATCAGGAAGGAAGTCAATTGAAATGTATGAACAGAAATATGAATTATTTCAGCTAACTCAGCAAAAGGGCAAAAGTTTTTTTCATTGTAGTTAGACAATATGAGAGTCAGGTAGCAAAACAAAACAAAAAAACCAAAATAGAATCAAACAAATGGCAACATTTGAAAACCACATTCAAATATTCAGCTACATTCTTCTTAGAATATACCATTCATTAATACAGATTTAATGAACATAAAAAGAAGGATCTGACTGCTTTCACTTTAAATTTATATAGAAACATATGGGGATTGGGCATGGTGGCTCATACGTATAATCCCAGAACTTTGGGAGGCCAAGGCAGGAGGATTGCTTGAGACCAGGAGTTGAAGACCAGCCTGGGCAACACTGTGATACATTGTGTCTACAAAAAGTTGAAAAATTAGCTGGGCATGGTGGCCTACTATAATCCCAGCTACTACTCAGTAGGAGAATTGCTGCAGCCCAGAAGTTCAAGGCTGCAGTGAGCTATGATCACACCACTTCACTCCAACCTGGGGAACAGAGCAAGACCTAGTCTCTTGAAAAAAAGAAAGAAATACATGAATGAAAAGAATTTTTGCAACATCATCTAATGCAATCTGGTGATTACATTTATAACAATTAGACAATAAAATTATTAATGTATAAGATATAAGTATTATATAATATCCATAATATATAGTATATACAATGTATACAATATATATGATATATATGATAGTCTATAATATATAATACCTATAAGGTAATATATCTATAATATAGCATACCTATAACATATAATACTTATATTTTAGTGTAAAATATGTAATATATGCATTATATATCATAAAATATATAAGTATCTATAAATATATAGGTATACTATATTGTATATATAAAGTACATGCAACCTGTATATAATATATACTATATAATATGGACTATATATAATTTCTAATGCCTACAATATATATAAAACTTGCGAGCAGTCTGTCTTCAGAGAGTTTAATTCCTCAAGTTCACACAGCTATCTATGGAATTTGGATTCGAACTCTTATATCTCACTCTAAATTTGATACTCTATCTACTGTAGCATTCTAACAAGGGGGTTGTCAGAGATATTTTTCTGTTATTCAGTCATTAAAACTATTTTGTTCATTAATTAGTTGTTAAAGTAGTGACACCAATGGTACCTAACTTGAATACACATTTTCACTTTTAGTAATATATTTACCTAGACTTTTTCAACCCCAGAGTAATTACGCACAAAGTAAGCTTCCTGTGCCTGAGTTCAGTGCTCCTGAAGTTGACTCAGCACCACATCACCTGTGACTTGGGTATAGCTGACCATCACCGGTTCTATTATCACAATCCCCGTGACAGGGATCTGGGATGCTGGATATGAAAGAAGCCACCCTGGAGAGTTTTATGATGAAAGATCTTTAAGAAATTCTAATGAATCCCTTGCCTTTCTGAGAACCTACAAATGTTCAAGCACAATGCGAAGATATACATTTTTAATAATCCTAGAATCGGTAGCTCGTAATGACTAAATATTATAGCACTTTGGACTTCATGACAAGAATGAGAAGCGAGGGCCGTTATAAAATATAAAATTCAGATACCAATCTACAAGTTTTCTCTGTTAACAGAGTTTTATGATGCTCACCTTCAATCACTTTTTATTGGCATCTCTTAACATCTTTACTTTCACCTGAATCTCATTTCTTCCAGTGTTATCTTCAAAGGAAACAGAAGCACCCTGAGGTCTCAGATTAAATTCACTTTATGTGAACAAAGTTTCACCTGCCTTGACTGCTTACTTAACATAAGAGAGTTTAAGAATATTAATATTTATCTTTTAATAAACTGTACCAAGAGAAATTTCTCCCTTTGGCTCAAAGTATGAACTGGAGGGCTTAGGACTCTTATTTGTACTAAGTGTCATGATGGCTGTGTTGCACGTGGCCCCCTGAAGCCCCCGACTCTAAGGTCCCCATGGTGGTGCTGGATCTCTTGTAAGATTTCTGAACACCCAGAAAATGTTTGCAGTGAGGCCTCTAACAACCTGACCCTGTCGTGTCCCTAAGAGTCTGTGTGTATTTTTCTTCTTTGCTGTAAATAGGGGATAAAGCAGTATTGACTTGGATTCTTTGTTTGTTTGTTTGTTTTATTTTAAGCACTTTATGGAAGCCCAACAGAAAAATAGCCAAGTCCTCACTTAACATCATCCGTAGGTTCTTGGAAACAATGACTTTAAACCAAACGATGTATAATGAAACCAATTTTATCATAGTCTAACTGGTATTATAAACAAGGTTAAGTTGCTATGACATATTTCCGGTGGCAAAAACATCACTAGACTCCTAAATAAAAGCCCCAAACACTTCTAAAATTCAACAGCGAAATAAATCTGAGTTGTATACTACATCTATTTAAGAAAAATTAATCGAAACGAATAGCATAATTATTTACCCACGTTTTGGCGAATCATTGAATGATGGCGGTCATAAAGGTGGTCGGTTAAATGAAGGAATAAATGTTTGCAAAGCAACAATTGTCAGGAGCTCCTCTCCTACCATGCAGTTTTAAAATAGTCACAAATATGGTGGGCTCCCTGAGTGTTTCTGTTCTGCATAGTTTATTGTCATGTATTTGTATTATTGTTGTAGGCCTGGTGAGTTTTTATCGATGATCATTTGTATTCAGTAATTTCCCAACCTACTTATTCTAGTTCAGGGTTGTGGGTGGCCAGAACCTCTCCCAGCAACCCAGGGTGTCCGCCAGGAACCAGCCCTGCAGGGCACACCCAGACACACCCACGCTCACTCACCTGGGGACCATGTGGACACACTTTGAACCTGACATGCACAGATGTGGGATGTGGGTGGAAACTGGAGCACCCAGAGCAAACCCACACGGACATGGGTAGAACATACAAACTCCACTTACAGTGGCCCCAGTACAATAAACTGCACCCTGTATTGTGTATCATTTGATGAGGTTTAACATATATCTATTTATAAAGCTGCCACCACCATCAAGAAAACAGACATTTCCATCACCCCTAGGTTTCTTCATGCCCGTTGTCATCTATCCTTCCCTCCACCTCCATTTCTAAGGAACCACGGGATTTGCTTTCCTCCCCTACAGACTAGTTTGCTTTTTCTAGAATTAATCATACATTATATTTTACTCTTGTTTTTTTTCTTTGTGTTGCCTCTTTTACTCGGGATAATGATTTTAAGAGTAATCCAAGGTGTCTACTGGCCTGGATTATCATCTGCAATCTCTACGGGATAATCCACTTCCAAGTTTATTAAGGTTGGCACCCAACGCAGGCAGGTCAGAGATTCCCTGTTCGCCAGTCGGGCAGTGTTCTCGGGGTCTAACGGCTGCTGACATTCCCCCCTCACACCCCCTTCTTGCAGACTCAAAGCCAGCAGTGGGATGGCAAGTCGGATCTCCCCCACCTCCTCGTCCACCCCTCTCTCCCTCTGCTCTTCTCTTCCGTTTGCAGCCGGACAAAGTTCTTAGTTTTTAGAGACTCATGTGATTAGACCAGATTCACACAGCTACTCCAGGTTACTCTGCTAATCTTTAAGGTCTGGCACCTGAGTGTGAAATTCCTTTTTCTCTGCTATGAAACATTCACGGGTTCCAGGGATTAGGGGGTAAATATTTTGGGGAGGCCACAATTCCACCTGTCACACCTTCCTTCAGAGTTCACTATAGTCACAATCAAGCTCTCATCTCCATTAGACTGGATATACCTCAGTCTAACCCCAAATCTCTCCCTCCTTTCCATTTGGGAATCCCACTGTGCCCTTGGGTTTTCATGGTCAATGATCATCAATACATGCCATTGTCTTAAAATTTTCCTGAATGATTTCTAAACCTTCTGGCTTCAAATGAGTCTGGTTGCCACGTGAGTGGTAGAGTGGTGAGTGGCTTCTTCTGCTCTGTTCTTGAAGGGAGTCTATATTTCCCATATTAAGCATCCTTGGCTAAAAAGTGATATTAGACCACCTCACTCTATATAGCCAATTACAAACCACGTCTCCCCATTTCTCCTTGAAACATCTCAAAACATTCGAAGCACATGATATGAGATTACACATCCATTATCCCTGCTTTTAAAAATTATATACCATTATGTCAATCACTTTTCCTCATTGAAGCTATCAGTGCCGGGGCTGCTACCTTTTTCCTCCGTATCATTTCTAGCTGAAAAATTATATACCCATGTAGACAATCTGTCCCACCCTGATTCACCTACTTGACTTCCACGGTCAAACTGTATGCTCTTCAATTAGCAATAACTGCACCACCTGCAAAATCTCAAGGTCAAGAGTCCCTCTGCTTGACTACCAACCTATATCTCTTCATTTCACTCTTTGTATCATCCTACAATACAGGGACCCCTCCCAATGAGATCTACAATACACGAACCCCTCTACTCTTTAACCAATTATCATGCTCTTCATTTTCTCAGTTCTTCCTGTGCTTCACTCAGATTCCATGTCCTATTGCCCCTTACCTATGCCCTAAACTTCCTACCTCTGCTTCCCTCCATTGTGTTCATGACAAAACCCTAGTCATGATTAAATCCATCTACTCTCAGCCCATACTTTAAGCAGAGGGAAAATTTTGAAAGAAACACTGATATTTGCTGCTGACCCAATTTTCATCAAAATTTCAGAGGCTTTAGTGCTTCCAAGCAACTAAACGCATTTTCTTATTAAGTTCATTGTTTCAATCTCTGAAGTGACTGCATCTCATCTCTTCCCAAAATTGAGCCATCTCTCCTCTTCCTCAATCTAAGTACGCAAAACGATTTTTGTTTTACTGAGAAAATAAAAGCACCTAGAAGAAAAACTTCTATATGTGTCTACTAAGAAATCTACCAAAATGTATGCTTCTGCACTAAAAAATTTGTTTGCCTTCCTATTACAATGGATAAACTATCTTGCTTTTATCTAAGACTAACACCTTCCCCTACATTGAATCTACTCTTACTTTTCTAAAGTCTCTTTTTCTGCAATTATTTTCCTTCTTTCGTTCATCATCAATTTTTTTCTTTCTCTCTGTACTGGATAATTTCCATTAGTACATCAACATGCTACCCATACATTGTAACTTAAGTGTTTCTCTCTAGCACGTATCTCACTGTCCCATTTTACTACTTTTTATAGCACAACTTCTCGAAAGAGTGGTTTGCATTTGCTGCATCTAATCTCCTTTATCTCATTGTGACTTGAAACCTTCTAATCAGATTTTTGAACTCCCATTCCTCTACCAAAACTGCCCTCAATAAAGCTGTAAATTATAAATACATTGAAAAATTTATAATTTTACAGTCCTGGTGAGTCTCAGTGTTATTTCACATAGATGTTCAGTTTGTACTTCCTGAAAATCTTTCATGCTTTAGGCTCTAGAAAACCATACCATCTTGTTTCTGATAATTCCCTGGCACCTCATGCTTAGTCTTATTTGACAAATCTCCCCTTCAACTCAACCTCTAAATGTTAGAGAGTCCCAGGTTCCAGCTCTGAGATCTCTTCATTTCTCTATCTATATGCAGCTCCTAAGTGATCTTATTCAGTCTGATGGTCCTAAGTATGGTCTGTCTGGGAATGGTTCAAAAAGTGTTTGTTTCTATTTCTCCACACTTCCGTGAACTCCATATTTTTTTTTTGTATAACGAATTGTTCAACAATTCTACTTGGAGGTCAAATAAACAACTGAAGTATTTCAGGTCCAAAAGTGAACCTTTCATTCTCCTGACATGTACACATTTCTTCCACCTGTGTTTCCATAACAATAAATGTTACTTTTCTTCCCTTGGATGCTCAGGCCACAAACCCTTGGATTATTTATTTCTGAGATCCCCTGTGGTATGTCTCACAGTGTGAGAGGAGGTGTTAGGCTATTATGCCCATATTACTAAATGCTTTTGCAGTGTTCAGTCTTCTTCAACCCAATTCGGAACGTGTTATTATATAAATTAGTCTTCTTAAGCCACCAAATATCTTTAAAAATTAATGGTTTTTTTGTTACCTGAAGGAGAAACCCCAAATATTTACATAGTCATTTAATGTCTTCTACTTCTTGCCCTAATCTTCTCCGTGAATTTCATCTCCTACTACTGTATTTCATAAGTCTTCTATGCCTACCAAATACTGATATGTGCATGGTTTGAACTCTTCTCATATTCCTCCCTGTTCATGTTCTTTTCCATCTTGCAATGCCATCTTTTAAAATTTCTATCAATCATACTTTTAGTTTCTCTACTTTAAGTCCTAGCTACTACCATTTATTCTCCATTAAAATTCTTAAGATGTTTTCTGGTTTCCAAAGACAATAATTTTCTTCCTCCAATCTTCTTCAAAGTTCATCACTCTGCATAATACTCATAAATAGTGTATTGCTTAATGCGTTATAACTATTTTGTGCGTGTATGTATATCTATAAATACCTCCAGATCCTATAATTAAAATTTGTCTAAATGTTTGCAGGTGAAATTGTGGCTAATAATTCTCTGAATTCTTTAAAGTGCGTAGCAAAATACACTTACATCTATTAGATACCAAATAAATATTTGGAAAAAAAATGAATTAGTCATAGACATCAATTTAACATATAAATGAAAAGATTTTACTCCCACAAATAGGGCAATTATTCTAAGTTTGGGGATAACAAAGCATATTAACTACAGTGCTGCCAGTACAAATAAGCCACACCAATTATTTTAGAACAGATAATTTAAGAACTGTTGACTAGGTATTAAAAATCTGAAAATTCAAAAGGGAATACTAAGGAATCACACAAGTTAGCAACTACAGGAAACAGGTAAAAATCCTTAGTGCTAGAGAAAAACGGAAGGGGTCGGAATTGTTAAAGCTTAGAAGGTTGTTAGAGAATTTCTGGAGCTAAAACACAGACCTTTAAGAAGCAGGGACCGCTCAGTGGGTGCTGGTGTCTCTCCGGAGCGGGGGCGGGGGGGGGGGGGGGTTAGAAAACAGACTTTCATGGACCACCATCAACTGGCTGGTACTGATTGGCTTGAGTGGCCATGATGCAGCAGGTGCTGAAGGTACTGTAAAAAAACTGCAAACCAGAATTAATTGATGCTACTGAACAAATTGCCCCTGCCAGAGGGGGGAAGTATTGCCGGAATGGCACTAGAAAAAAACTTGCCAAAAAGAGAAGAAAAGGTAGTGAAAAGGAAGAAGTATGCTTTTCCTCCTCCTGCATTTGAGTCTCTTTCTAGTGTTCCTTATTGGCAGGGGCTACAAGAGAGCAGCTGGGAGGACTGAAATGTGGTTGGCAGAGCCCTAGCCCTAGCATTACAAAGCAGAATATAGAAGAGTGAGTTTGAAGCAGAAATAGTAGCTGAATTCCTGGCACACACAGGCACCCCTTAACTCCAAATGGCAACTGCTCTCTTACAAACTACACTGAGTCAGGAATGTAAAATGAGCAAAAGAAAAATCATTTTAAAATAGGTCAATATCTTGCAGCATTTAGTGATGTTTCCAAAATATCCCTTTATTTTTTGCAATATCAACACATACATTTTAGGCGGGACGAATGAAGAAACCACTGATTTTTATAGAAAGTTCTTAGACATTTTTCTTAAAGTTTAATGAACAATTAATTTTAGATGTTTTTCATTGAATCTTTTTGACTGGCAAATAGGAAAATTGAATAGGTTTTCTGTTTTTCTTTTTGCATTTAAGAAATTCTTGATTATTTGATAGCATTATATTACTTGGCTGCCAATGTGTTCTCAAGTGTTTACTGCAGCTATCCTTTGGAATATTTTCTTATATAACGGATCTACCCAAAGGAACAAGTGCATTACAACAAATCCCTCTGAAGCTTGCTCAGAAATTCTCTGGTCAACGGAAAATATACTCACTAGACTGTATCTCTCTTCTAAACTGAATTCCTAAGGCTTGTCTATCATGTCTGTGGAATTTTATTAGGTGCTACCACTAAGGCAGGAAGATTTACAAACCAAGAAACAAAAGATGCTATTAGATATAAAAAAAATGTATATTATGGCTTTTATATTCTCTATCCCAGTTCAAGTTTATCAGGGAAAAGTCATGTCGTGGTTGAATTAATGCTGAGGAAACTGAATATGCATATCGTTTGGCTTTCAAGAAGAGGTGGAAAGGGAGGGAATGAAAAACATAAATATAATTCTTTTAATTAAATCACATATACTTGAATCTCTGGAGTTGTTTCAAATGGAAAAAAAAAACTTTATTAACAGAAAAGCATTTTGCACCTTCCAAATCTCTTGCCACCATGCAAGAGGAACTCAAGGGAAGGGTTTTACACCATAGTATGAGTCTATCATGGTTGACTGATGAAATTCTCAGTGCTTGGTAACTGTATGTAACACAATAAATTATTCATTCATTCATCAAATATTAATTGAATGGCTACTATTTATGAGTCATTAAATCAGATAATTTAAGGCATTTTTTTAAAATTCAAGAGCAAAAATTCTTTCTACTTCCTCCTTCCATGTACCCTTTCAACTTTGATTCGTACTAAGAATATATACCTATAAAGACATTAAGGATCTCAGTTGAGAAATCAGTTCTACCTAAGCAACTAACTTTAATTTGTTCTGATGTACATAAAACCCACTCTGATTTCTCCAATTGTTAGCTACCTGGTTTGCTACTCAAACAGAATAAGATGTTACCTTTCCTTGCCTCTCTGGCCCCATGGGTGGCCATTTGGCTAAGTCTGCCCAACGAGATATAAGCAGAAATGTTTTGAAAGGTTTATGGGTAATCTTAAAGGTAACTGACTGCAGGGCATTTTTGTTTGTTTAGTTTTCTTTTTTCCTTTTCTTTCTTTTTTTATTTCTTTATTTTTTTATTTTGAGTCTTTTGGCCATTTTTTTTCTTCTTACAGCCTGAAACTAAAGAGCTATACCAGCCATCTTAGACTTTCAACATGAACTTGAGGAAGAAACCTAGAACTAGAAGGTTAAAACAAATGACCAGGGAGCCACCATACTAACTTCACAGTAATTGAATTTTAATATATTTTACATAAATAAAAACTTATATTTTATATGAATTACTGGTATTTTGAGATTTTCACTTACAGGAAGCTGACCATAAATACTAATTGAAAGCCAAAAATTAATTTTATCATTGTTTTGTAGAAAAGAAAACTATGGGTTGTTTTTATTCATTTAATGTTATCTCTAAATTTTCAATGTAAATATTTAACCTAAACTTTCTACCTAAAATTATTTAGAGTTTCTATTTTCCTCTAAAAGATGATGAAAATATTGGCATGATTTATCCATTGCACCAAAATTTCCCTTTAACTTTTTAATGTTGTTAGAGATTTGGTTCTACCATTTTTATAGTAAATATACAAATTTGTTTTTAATTTAACAGCTGATGATTAATTAGATTTATCAATATTGATTTCTGTGTCCACTGCTGTTTAGTGAATGCCTCACTTTTCTTCCTTGATGCAGCTTTCTTTTGACTTACGTCCATGGTGTCCTAATACTTTTCTCTCATAATTTGTATATCTGAAAAAGTTTTTATGTCACATGATCTTGAAAGATAGTCCAGTTCAATATAGAATTTTAGATTCATAATAATTTCTCCATAATTTTTTTCTTTTTAAATACCACTTTATTTTCTTCTAGAGTCTTCTGGAGACATCATCTGTAATCTGTGACTCATTTGCGTCTGTCTTCTGTATGCGGTATCTTCTCTCTCTATTGGTCTTCTATACTTCACAATAATGAATCCTAGCATGGATTTGTTTTTACTTATCCATCTTGATTCTTGGAGTTTTTGTTGTTGTTGTTGTTGTTGTTACTGGTTTGTTTGTTTGTTATACTGAACATTATGTTGGATGACTTTGAAAAGTTAAACTGGCACATTCTGGAGTAGGTCTCACTTAGCCACTACATTAATTTTCTATTGCTGCTCTGACAAATCACACACAAAATTTCTGTGGCATGAATATATTATCTTGTAGTTGTGGAAGTCAGAAGCCCTAAAATCAATGTGTTGGCAGGGCTGCATTTCTGGTAGAGGCTTTCTGGCCTCTTCTGACTTGTAAAGACTGCCTACATTCCTTGGGTCATGCTCTTTGCTCTATCTCTAAAGAACCCAGCTATGTAGCATCTTCAAATTCCTCTCCCACTTCCCTCATCTATACTCCAATAATCACATCTCTTTCTCTGACTCTGGTCCTCCTAACTCCTCCTCTTCCTCATAATTATCATTATAGTTACATCGAACCCACTTGGCAAATCCAACATACTCTCCCCCTATCGAGGTCCTTGATTTAATTCTATATGCAAAGTCCCTATTGCCACAA
The DNA here is from genome assembly GCF_040939455.1 of Microcebus murinus. Taxonomy (NCBI): domain Eukaryota; kingdom Metazoa; phylum Chordata; class Mammalia; order Primates; family Cheirogaleidae; genus Microcebus; species Microcebus murinus. The sequence continues at coordinate 7,335,800 of NC_134127.1, read as the reverse complement.
ATTAACATATTTCACAGGTTCTAGGAATTAAGACATGGACACCTTAGGTTGACGGAGGCATCCTTCTGCCAATCATAGTTATGCTGTATTATCTGTTTTATGCAATTTTATGTTTGACTTGATAAATTTTTGTCAGAATTTTTAATCTACCCTTATAAAAATATTGATATTTAGTTTTCTGTTCTTAACACGATTTTGTCTAGTTTTGGTATCAAGGCAATGCTGTCCACATAGAATGAGTTGCAAAGTATTCCTCCCTCTTCCATATTTAGGAAGAGTTTATGTAGATTTAGTATTATTTCTTTCTCTTTATGTTTGCTAGAATTCAGTAACAAAGGCATTTATGCTTGGAACTGTCTTTGTAGGAAAATTTTCAACTACAGATTCAATGTCTTTAATAAGATATAGGACGCTTCAGATTATTTATTTATATTTAAATGAGCTTTGTTTTAATGCATTTTCTTGCTATTTCTAGCATCAATATGAGTTTAGGATAAGTTTTTTTTAATATAGATACATAATAAGTATAAATAATTTCAGAGTGCTTATGATAATTTAATACATTCATATAATTTGTAAAGAGCAAATCAGTGGACTTGGGGTGTCCATCACCTTAAATATTTGTCTTTTCTTTATGCTACAACCATTTGAATTCTTCTCTCCTAGCAATTTTGAAATATACAATAGATTATTGTACACTACAGTCATCCTACTGATCTATTTAAAACTAGGTCTTATTTCGTTTATCAAACTGAAGTTGATTAATGAATCAGCTTTAATGGACTGATTTTTCTCTCAATTGTAGGCTGCAGTTCGCCATTGGTTTATATGCTCTATATAATAATTATTGATCATTGCCATACTCTGTGGATTTCATCTTCTTGGGTACTGGATATTTTGTATTCCTTTAACTATTCTTGAGTTTCATTTTGAAATTACTTGGAATGAGTTTGATCCTTTCATATCTGATTTGCTAGGCATTGCTAGTGTTCTAGTTTTGCCTCATTAATAAAGCAAAATTCTCCTGCATATTCTATCCACTGTTCCATGCATTTTGATGTTTTCTAGTCTGGCTGGTAAAAACAGGCATTATTACTTGCTCAGTGTGAACACCAGGTACTGATCACCCCTAGTCCTTTTAGGGTGGCTCTCTCCTCAGCCTGGAGTATTTATCTCATGCATATGGCATATGTGCTGGTCAGTACTTTAGGGTCACATACCAAGAGGGGCCCTATGTATTACAGGTCACCAGGGTTCTCTCTCTGTGTAGCTCTCTTTATCCTGTGAACTGTAAGTATTTTTATCTCACTGGATTTCCAACATGGTCTCCACTTAGTGAATCCACTAGGCTCTGCCTGAGTTTTCCTTCCCCATACCACAGTCTGAAATCTCTATGAAGTCAGTGAACTGGGAAAATCATAGTGTTTACTTCATTTTTCTTTCTTTCTCTGGGATCCTTTTCCTTCAGTGGTCCTTATAAAACCCTATGATTTAGGAAAAAAACATACTAATTCATTATGTTGTTTTACATAAGAAGGAAACTAGACTCAGAATAATTGATTTCTCTCTTATTATAAGTGTGACTACAAAAGCACTTTTCATTATCTTACCTGGTTTTTTTTACAGAATCTGTGTGCTAACATTGTCCCTAATCATTATGTGCTATATTCAGAAACTCTTTATTGAAAAATGTCCCGACTTCTGAATTAGTGGGATAGAATAAGATCCACTTCTAGTTTTGTGTATGCAATGCTGTTCTGCAAGTTCATATTGCACACTTTCACCCCATGGTATTTTATACATTCTTAATTTATTTTAAGGTTAGCTACTGTTGAAAATAAAAATTCTATCAGACCCTGTAAAACTTGATATACAATCTTGTAATGTATGGTCCAAAACAAACACCAAAGAATGGTAATGCAGAAGCATGCCACTCACTTCACCAGCCCCTTCTCTTTGGTCTTCAAAATTTATGTATCTCAGGAAGACAGAGATTAGTCATTGGTCGACTGTAGGCTCATACTGCAGGGCACCTTTCCAGCTATTTGTAATTGGACTCAGTTGACAACTATAGAAAAAGACAATTAAGAACCAAATCCAGCATTTTCCTTATTTTTTTTTTAATTATTTTCAACCACCTAAAATTTATAGGATCAAAAGAAGGGAAAGGCATGCTTGAAATACTGGACTTTAATAAATTCAAGTATACAGATACACATACCAGCAGCATAGCTCCACTGCAGCGCAAGGAAATAAAAATTTCCAGGAAGATTCGGAGGCAACATTCAATTTCTGAAGGTCAGACACCACCTGCAATGTGCAAACAGAGAAGTGCAAACTTGAGCTTCATTAGCTCTTCATTGAGGATTTTTATTTTTGATGCCCAAAGAAAATTTACTTTTTAATAATTGTAATATGGCTGACCTTTCCCAACAGCCTGTTGATTGATTATATAACCTTTCCGTCTGCTGTAGCATTGTGTGCCTTCAGCTTGTGTCCTGGACACCAATTTAACTCAATAGGAGGAAATCAAGTGAGTTGACCTATGGAATAAGAACTGTAAAATATTTGGGCTATTGGGAATGCCTGTAGTCCAGAAAAGATAAAAGAATAATTAACTATTGATCAAAGGAAAAGAATTCAAGAACATAGAGGTAAAAGAATAGGTATGACTGTCCCTGTGGAATCTCAGTTACCCAGGTAACCATATCCTGATTTGGGCTTGTAAATCTCCAGATCTGTGTTTGGAAAAAAAAAAGGAGAGTCTTCCTTTTTTAAAAAATCTATTTGATTTTTACCTGTGAGAAAATCATCACAGAACATGTATCATTTGAAAGGCCAGAGAAGAATCAAGCATGAAACTCATAATAGATGAACAGTACAAAAGGTTTCCTAGAGTGGTAATTATTGCTTGGAGGAAGGACTGATTGAAATAACTGCAAAAAATTTTTTTTAAGTAATGTCATAACAAGTTAGTAGAACTGTTTGAATCAAGGCATTTAAGGTCTGGCATCTTCTACTATTATAAAAAAAAAAAGAAAAGAAAAGAGAAAAAAGAAAAAAAAGAAAGAGACAAATATTTTATTCTATTCTTTAAACTTTTAAACTTGCTCTTAGTTCTATTTCTCTTGTATTTACATATCTTTTAGAAATCAATTATAAAATTTATACTGTTAGTAGAGGTAATTTTAAATAGAGCATAATATCAAATGTACACACGATTTTATCTTATCATCCATGCACTGAATAAGTTTACCTATTGAGACTATGCTACCAAAATAGCACCTCTGCCCTCAATGATAGAAATTGGAATTGTAGGAATTGGTTATTATGGGAAGAAAAGAGAGAAGGACCAGCTATTAGGTTGTTTTGTGCACCCAAGGACTTTATGTGATGTCAAACAAGTCATTTCATATTTCAAAATCAAGCTTTTTATTTGAGATGAAGTATTTAGGTGATTTAGGATAATTTAGAGTATCCATCTGGGTTCATGTCTCAGCATTTTTAAGAAAATTTATATATTTTTTCCTTTTTGTGATTCAGAGAAATGTCAATCGAGAAATCAGAAAATTGGATAATATGTTATAATTCTCCTGTGAGAATTAAAGCTGAACTATCAACATAGAAATATTAAGGCTTTGAAAGAATTCACTCATGTCAAATTAAAACAAAGCAAAATATTCTGGCAAGTGAAGTAAAAGGTTACGGCTAACATTCCTAGAAACCAGGACAGGAACATGCAGGAGAAGTGGTCAGGTTGCATAGCCACATTCCTATCAAGGCTCAGAATAATTTAAAGTTTCAAATGCTTTAATTTTGAATTATCTTAAGTTTGAATTATTTAATTTTATATTTTCCCCCTTTTCATCAAGATCTTTTGGATAAACCATTGTGTGGATGAACTTGAACAGTCTGGCTTGATGTATGTATTAATATGTTTGGGAACTTAGTACCGCATCACTAGAAAGGTTTATTCAGAAAGTGTCACATCTCGTGGTGATGTTACAGGACAATAAAGCCTTTGCCAGGCTAGAAAGCTGATCGGGCATAGACCAAATTTAAAACAACATGAAGAAATTGACTTTGTGACCTGAGTCAGGCTACACAGCTGAATTTTAATTAAGGCAAGTCTTTGAGCTGCCATCATGGTAGTTTTTCCAGTTGTGGGTTGACTCCATTGCAAACAAATGCCACAGCAACAGTGAAGAAAAAAAAAAAACAACAGGACAAAATACGACAGATGATTATAATTCCAAGAATAAGTAACAGCTTTTGCCACCACGTTCCCCCAAGATCTTAGCCAATCATTGGAGAGGATGTTGGATCTGAAAGTTAGTTACTTTGCTTTTCATATCAGCCATTGATTTAGTGATGTTATCTAACTGATAGATATACACACAATACTCAGTTTTTGTGATTAGCACAGTGGGCTGCAGTGAGCATGTTAAAGCCTTACGATCCTGTAACACAGCCTTTCTCATAAGATCAACTTCACTGCCTAATAAATAGATACCTACACAGCTATCATTTAGGGCTTTCTTTGTATAATTGGTTGGAGCCTCTACATTGCACATGATATCCTCAACACCAAGTTGTGTGGCCGAAAGATGAAAGCCAAATGATCACAGCAATAGAATACAGAATGAACCCAGTGAGATTATAATTGAGGAAGATTTGCAGGTTTCCAAGGGTACAAACTATTCAACCTTGTGCCCAGGCATAACACAAAGGACAACACCACCTTGACCATCCTGGAAGTAACTATAGCCATAGATTGGTGTCACTTAGCCAATACATTCCATTCTGACCTGGCCAATAAATACCCAGCTGTTGTGCTCATTCAGTGGCATACCAATCTGTCCTTTGTAATCTAATATAGTGTTGAGTGTGGTACAAGTTTAGAAGTGCTTCCACAGTGCTATTTCTTTGGTTGCTCTTATTAACTGGGCAGTAGAACTTATTGCTCCCATCCACGTTAGTAATCCTTTAGCCACAGGGTACAGTTATTGATTAGAGCATCCTACAGGTCTATTTTGATCTCAGAGTCAAAACACCTAAGGTGTTTCTCTGATTTTCATGAACAAACAATGAAAATAAAAGATTACAGTTTGGATGCCCTAACTCTGGGGCATCTATAGGATTCTTTTTAATTTCTTTTAATGTCAACTGATTTTCTTCTGTTCATTCCAGGAGGGGTTGTTTATCTTGTTTTCAAAGTGTAGACAAGGGTTGAGTTTTTGAGAAGTTTGGAATCCAATTTCCACAGTATCCTAGGATATTTGATTGGCAAAATTAACTAGATCATGAGTTTGAAACAAGTGGGGCATTTATTATAATTGCCAGTCTTCATCTAATCCATTTATAAAGTTTGAGAGAGTATCATGTTGATGATTAGCAAAACTCTCTTCTGATAGGACTGAATATTGTTTAAGTGTTTTTTTTTTTTTTTTTCAAATCTTTCATAGTATGATACTACAGTTCCATCAAGACTTTGCTGGAATTGTTCTATTTTATTCCAACCAACTACTCTTTGGAAAACTAAGGGGATAGTGTCTAGTGAAGATTTGGCAGTATTATGAGCCAACCCACAATCTGCTTCAGAAAATTTGTGAAAGCCCTGTAAAGCTATGGCTTGTGGACCAGTACCAGTCCGTAGCCCGTTAAGGACCAGGCAGCAGAGCTGCATGCCCCAACCCCCACCCCCTGGGTCAAAAAATTGTCTTCCATTTCTATGAAATGTAGGAGAGGGGAATGCACAGCAGGAGGTGAGTGGCAGGCCAGGGAAGCTACTTCATCAGTATTTACAGCTGCTCCCCATGACTTGCATCACCACCTGAGCTCCGCCCTCAACAGCCTCCTCCCTCCACCCACCTCCCCACCCCGTGGCAAAATTGTCTTCGGTGAAACCAGTCCCTGCTGCCAAAAAGGATTGGGACCACTTCCGTAAAGGATTCCTCCAGTTTTCATTTGTTCTTCAATCTTTGGCTTTTTTAACTTTCAGACACTAACATGTGAACAAGCTGATACAAATCAGAGAAGCTAGAGTCATAAATAAACCCCATGGGGTCCTGGAGATGATCTGGGAATTATTAAATTATGCCTTTAAGTTCTACTTTTGGCCATGGCAGGTTCCCTTCTATTGGATCCAGGGTATTCCTGAAATGGGGCCAGAACAACAGTAGAAGGAAGAGGAGGTAAGTCCAGACAAGGAAGTTCTGACAAAAGAAAAGAAAGAGCTAGAGGAGGGGGTAAGATTTCTCACAGTCTTTTTCAATTCAGAGATTGTTTTAGACAATCTTTTGGTTTTTTTTCTTGCAAAGAAATGACTTTATCTCTTTTAAAATCTTCCATATAGAAGCTTTGCTTTCTGTTGAAAATAGCTCTCCCAGCTATTTTGTTTTATTTTAGAGTGTGATTTTTCTAATTGAGTACTCAGATAAACTAGTTTAGGTATTTCGAGGGTATCCCATTTCAGCCACTGGAATTTGGGGTCTCCATGGGTTATCTGAGAACATTTTCCCAAATACTTGCATGAAAAGGTCCCAGAAGTATTAAATATAAATCCATCTGGTGTTTCTGATGGTAGAGCTATCCTTGAAAAGGAAGAATTAATTTTAGAGACTTTCCTTTTGAATAACCATTAAAGACCTCATGGGAGTTTATTTTGCACCAGGCGTGCTGCTTGTGGGAATAACTCCTCAAGGTGTCACCCTCGAGTTGCTTTTTCCCTTTTACATGAGTCAGTGGCTCCAAGAAATGTGGGCACATAAGGCACCAGGTGATTGTCCTTTTTGTGAGCCCACTGGAATAAGGAAGCTTCCCTACATGTCCTTCTTGAGGGACCCCCTGTGAAATCATTGCATGTTGAGGACACTAAGCTCCAACACTCCCGCAAGACCTTAGTTGCCTAAGGTGCCTTGCAGTCAGGAGGAACCGTGTCTCTTATCTCAAGCATTTATCCTGTCTTCATAAAGAGGCTTCTATTAATATTTATTTTGTTCACTGAAGAAGAAAGTTTAGATTTGCCAATTGAACTGAGTTTCAGAATCTTGCCAGTTTTGAAGATTACACTTTTTTTTACTTAAGCCACAAAGATTCACTTCCTCTTTTTAGAGAGAAACTGTTTTTCTCCCTGATCAAAATTTGAAACAAGAGAAAAGGTTAAAAAATCTAAGGGGTAATTCCAAACAGAACATTAACCCTAGAGAAAAGTGAAAATCACAAATCCATGATTAGCAGAATCTCTAGAGAACAACAAACAAAACTCCTACCTTGCAGGAGCCCTTCAATTCCAACCCCATCAGGTAAGAATGTGCATAGCTCAAATAAAGTCTGAATTCTCAACCAAACCTGGGAGGAGTCAAACCCACAAGGGGTCTTGCTAGCAACCCCCACCTGACTCCAGTGAGGTCGGATAAAAGAAAGTCATTCCAGCTTGTACCAGGGCTCCGGCTGTTGGCAAAGTGACAGGGATCATTGGAAGTCTGTTTCAGGTCTCATCTGGATTGCCAAAATGCCAACCTTAAATAATGAGATTCAGAAAACATGATTAAGTATAGAATTTAATAGAGTGCAAAGCTTGAGGATGGCCCACTAGAAACACCAACTCCAAATGAATGAGATCAACATTCCAAAGTGGAGAAGTTAAAAGTTTCACTCATATAGAAATTTTAGCAGGATTACATTTTCCATACAAGACCAGTGCATACACCACAGCGATTTGATTGGTTAAAAATTGCTACATTCCAAACAAGATTACTTTATTACTTTGTAAGTAAGGGTAGTGATCTTAGAGGGTCTTATCTCTGGAGACAATTGGTATTAATTTATAGGGGGAAAACAGTGAGAAGTTACAGCTGCATGCTGTATGACTCTCATTGTATAGCCACATTCCTATCAAGGCTCAGAATAATTTAGCTTCAACAGCTTTAAGTTTGAATTATTTTTTAATTGAATTATTTAATTTTACACTTGTCTTTCCACCTTTTGGTAGCAGTACTATAGGCTTCTATTGAAGATTTGCTTTCACTCCTCATCACTCCATGTTTTTCTACTATGCCTAAAAAATCCCACTTTCTGTGGCTACAAATCTGAGTATGAGACCCTGGGTTGGCTACTCAAGAGTTCTCTGAAATTTCCTCAACTTGAAGTAGAGACATAGTTTTCTTTTCTGACTTTTATTGTATGTAAGCTCAGGGTGCTAGCAATCACAGACGCTAACCATATAGAAAAGCCAGAGAGAAAGGTAAATGCAATTGCAGAGGCTGTGATAAGAAACTGAAAAAGGAAAAAAAAAATAAAAGAATATGAAGACAGACTCAGAATTCCTGAGACTGTTTGAGATTATGGATTCTGTTTAGAGTGAAAACAATTGCATCCTTTAATTTGTAAGGTATGGCAGTAAATATCTCAACTATTCTCTTGTTGTTAACGTTAAAGCTTGCTTGAGTTGGGCTCTGTCACTTGCAGACAAAAGGGACTCTGACAAATATTAAACATTTCTCTTTTATAGAGAAAGCTCTTTGCCTTTTCACGACTGGAGGATTTATAGTTTATGAGCAATGTTTTTCCAAATTAAGCATCTTTGGCATTACATATAGTAAACAATGTCTATTTAGTTTCATGGACTCTTACTAACCCTTCCTGGTCTTTCCCAGTACGGTTGATACTATTTGTAATATAGGAAATGTTACCTTTATCAAATAATTTTATTCATCTATGTTGCTATAGACTACATTTCTTCTATTACTCTGAGTTGGTGCATGGTATTCTGTTTGTATCCACCGTATTTTACACATCCACTCTCCAGATGATGGATAGATGGATAGATGTCCCCTCCAAATGCATGCCACCACTAATAACACAGTAATAAACATCCTCAAACTTGTCCCTGTACACATATTATGTATATTATATGCATCATGTATATATTATATACAAAAGACTTTTTATAAGGTTTATTTATTTAATTTAGAGACAGACTCTCACGCTGTCAGTCAGTCAGGCTGGAGTGCAGTGGTGCAAATTTCTGTAAGGTTTATATTCAGCAGTAAAATTGCTGGATTCTGTTCCTGTGTATATTTAGTTCCAGAGCACTTCCTTTCATTGTCTACATTCCCGCTGCCCAGTATCGGAGAGCTCCAGTAGTTAGGGAGTGTCAAGGTTTCTAATGTAAAGCGATTTTTTATTGTTTTAATTTACATTTTTTTCTTATCGTTAATAAGATTTAATGTTTTACTGACATGTTAGCTAATTGGGCTTCCTCTTATATAAATTGCCTCTTTGTATATTTTCATATTTCACCCAATTATTCTACCGAGGTGCCTTTTTCATGGTGATTCCCCAAAATTCTTCATCTCTTCTGTCAACTTCACATACAATATGCATTGTCATCTGTCCACTAATTTATTCAAGGATTTATTTATTGAACAGAAATCCTTTCTTTTGATATAAACAAATCTCTCTCCTTGCCCTGCTTCACATCTTACTTTCTTTCTCTGTCTTCATCTTTCTGTCTCCAACTATCTCTCTTTTCCTCATTCTTTATAGTTAATGCTGAGAGCCCACTTGATTCTTTATGTGATACTACCCAGAAAAATGTTGTTCTAAATATTTTCTAAATGTTTTTTCTAAAAAAAACTTTTTTCAAGTTTTTCTTACTACTTATATGTATTCTACTTTTTATATTTATGTCCTTATTGTGCCTAGTATTTATGTGGTATTAAATAAGGAGCCAGTTTTTACAAAATGTCTACCATACCAAATGTTCCTCCTTGTTGATGAATGGAATTCATTTGTCACTATATATATATATTTGTTTTAGAGGTCTCCATCCTCTTACCTTGCTATATTTGACCCTTTATTTTTCAATACTACAATGTTTTTATTATAAAGGCATTATAATAAATCCTAATTTTTTGAGGGAAGACTAATCTCCTGTATTATTCTTTCAGAAATGCTTTCATTAATTACAAATCTATTTTTTTCTGGTCTCAATCTTCTATTTTTATTAAAATGTATGAAAATATATTTCACTTGCAAATTATTTTTTTAAATTTCAGAATATTACAGGAGTACAAACATTTAGGCTATATATATTGCCATTGAACCTTCTGAGTCAGAACTGCAAGTGTGCCTATACCCCAGACAGTGCACACTATACCCATTAGATGCAAATTTACCCATTCTCTCCTCTCCTTTCCCCAGTTTCAAATCTTTACTCTTCCATGTTTACTTTAGAGTAAGTTTACCATGTTCTTAAAAGAAAAGTTGTACTGGAATTTTAATTTGTATTGCATTCATATTTTTATGTTAATTTGAGAAAAATTCATATCTTCCTAAAATTTTCTTTCCATATAAGAACATGGACATTATTCAGACTATCTTCCATATCTTTTATTAATGCTTAAATTGTGTATGTGACAGTCTTTTTAAAGAGTAGTCAATTCCTAGATCCTTCATAGGCTTTGTTACAGTTAGGAATATCTTATTTGTATTTCGTTATTTTAAGGTAGCTATTGCTGTTGTTGTAAAATTATATTGATTTTTTTCCTATGAGGTGATCTTATATCTGCCATTCTTGATGATTTTGCTTATTTTTATTGTCTTTATTTCTGTATTATCTTTTCCCTTTCACTCTATATACTTATTGGTTCTTTTTATTTGTTTATGATGCATGTCAGTCCATTTTTTCAGAATCAAGTGTTCTGTTTAAGATGAGATATGCCAAAACCTTCAGAACGATGTTAAATAGTTATGAAGATCCAAGGCACATGTATTTCTTCCCAACTTAAAGAAAAAGCATCAAGATTTTCTCTATTAAGTATAATGATTACTGTACATTTTGGAATATAGCCTTAATGGAAATCAGGCTATTCTTTTCCATTTCTTCTTTACTAAAAGTTAGTACTAAGACTTTTAGGTGTGAAAATATATGTTTTTGTTCATCAAAAAAATATAAATTGCTTAACTCATTCTATGAGGTTAGTGTAATCTAGATTATAATAATATATAGGCAACAAAAATATAAAAATATTTAGAGTTTATTTCACTATGAACATAGTTACAAAAGTGTTACACAAAGTATTTACTTCCTAAATGCAAGCTATGTTTTTTTGAAAAAGTTATTATGTAAAAGAGTTTACCCAGTTGGGCAAGAATACAAAAATAAGTCAGAAAAGCTATCACAGTAATTCGCCACATTAAAAAAGTATTATTGCATCTATGTTCATGAAAGATAATATTCTCTAGTTTTCTTTTCTTTTTTTTTTTTTTTTTCTAATATCCTTATCAGGTTTGGTATTGGGGCAATGGTGGCCCTATAGAATGAGTGAGGAAGTGATCTCTCTACTTTTACTTTAAGGAAGAGATGGTGGAGAATTGGTTTCATTGCTTCCTTGGATGTTTGGTAAAATTCACCAGTGAAACCATCTTGGATGGTCATTTATTTTTTGGAAGGGTATTAATTATTGATTTAATTTCTTTGATATTGTTCTATTCATATCCTATTTCTCACTAAGTTTTCCCTATTTGTGTCTTTCAAGAAATTTGTTTATTTCTACTAAATATCAAATTTGGGAACATAAGAGTTTTTCACGGTATTATTTATTATCTTTTTAATGTCTGTGAGCTCAGTAGCAATTATCCTTTTTTTATTTATGATATTGTTAATTTGCATCTTCACTCTTTTATTTTTCTTGTTAGTGTGACTTTTTCAGTGATATTGATCTTTTCAGAGAAACACAAGGTCACAGCCTTGAGACACAGATTCAGCTTCTGTTTTTCTTGATTTTCTCTACTACTTTCCTGTTTTCAATTTCACTGATTTCTGCTCTAATTTTTATTATTTATTTCATTCTACTTGCTTTAGACTTAAATAATTCTTCTTTTACTACATTCCCAAGGTAGAAGTTTATTGGTTTTAGATATTTTCATCTTATATATGTATTTAATCCGGTAAATTCCCTTATAAAGTCATAAATTTAGACAAATTGTATTTTCATTTTATTTAGTTATAAATTTGAAAATATTTTCTCTTGATAACTCTTGACCCATGTTTTATTTAGAAATATGTTGTTTAATTTCCAGTTATTTGGGGATATCTCACTTGTTTTTCTATTACTGATTTCTAGCTGAATTCCACTGTGGTCTGAGAATATATTTTGTATAATTTCTGTGATGGTTCATTTTATGTGTCAACCTGCCTGGGCCAAGGGATGCCCAGATATTGAGTTAAACATTATTTTTTAGGCATGTCTGTGAGGGCTGTTCTCGATGAGATTAGCATTTGAGTTGATGAATTTAATAAAACACATGGCCCTTCCCAATGTGAATAGGTATCATCCAATGCACTGACAGCATGATTCAAACAAAAAGGCTGGAGAAGGTTAGGTTTACTCTTTCTGTCCACTTGAGCTAGGCCAAGGCACTGATTGTCCCCTGCCCTGAGTGCTCTTGGTTTTCAGCCTTCAGACTTGGACTGGAATCTGCACCATCTCCTCTCCAGGTGTCAACCACACCATCAACTTTCCTAGGTCTCCGGCTTGCAGATGGAGGATCATGGGACTTCTCAGCCTCCATAATCACATGAGCCAATGCCTTATAGAAATGTATTAAATCAATCTCTCTCTTTTTCCATATCTAAATAGTTAGACAGATCTTCCATTGGTTCTGTTTCTCTGGAGAACTCTTAACTAATACAGATTTTAGTACCAAGAGTGGTTCTAGAGAAACATAATTTTAAGAATGCATCAAATTGGTTATGAAGTTCTTGGAACTGGTTCTTTAATCTGATTAGATTTAAAGACACGAATGATTCTATTTCCAGTAGTAAAGATCTGGCAATTGAGATATGCAAAATCTCTGCACTGGATGCTCGTAATCAACTATTTATAAGAAATAAGGAGCAGGGAGACCTTGTATAAGTTTTCAAACATTTTTGGAAAATTAACAAATTTAATAAGGTTGGCTAGTTGCTCCTAATGTATCTGGACAAAGTAGGTGAACAAAAGGATGAGCTCAGGGATTCAAATGCCTAGCTCTAAGTATCATATAAACAACCAAAGTGTTTCTATAAGTACCCTGAAGTAGACCCTGTCTCCTATAGCCATAGGACTGAGATTGCTAAAAATCAAATGCAAAATCAGAATGCCCTCCTGCAACTGGTTGAATTAGAAAGCAAGTTGAACACAAACATGCACACACACACACACACACACACACACACACACATACACATCCTATTGGTTCTATTTCTCTGGAAAAATCCAACTAAAGTCTAACATATTAATTATAGTTATTTTAAGTTCCTTGAATAAGAATTCTAACTTGAGTCTGGCTCCACTGCTTGCTGTGTCTCTTCAGGCATTTTTCTTCCCCCTTGCATTTTGCCAAGGCTTGAAATTTCACTTTGAAAGCCAGTCAATTTGTATCAGATAATAGGAACTGAGATAAATAGGCCTTTACTGTGTGAATTTATGTTCATCCCGCTATGAGTTGTGTGGTGCTAACATTAGCCACATTGTAGGAGCCAGATGATTCAAATTTTCTAGTGTTTTTGTTTTTATCTCTACACCTGACTTTGGGTTTCGCTCCGTATTCCTCCTCAGAGAGGGTCTGCGTCTTGCAGTTCTTTCCACTGCAATCCGTTGTTGTCATACTGGAGCACTTTTAGTGTGGGGGTTAAGATGTCAAGGAGGGGGTACAGTCTACCATCTTATGATAAAATCCTGTGATGCAGTCTCAGTCCTTTAATGTGTCCTGGGGTTGCGATCTGCACAAGCGTTTCTCCAGGAGTACAGCTTCCCTCCTCTTAGGTGTAACAAGAAGGCTATAGGGAGGTAGAATTTTAGGAATACTCCTTCCCCAGATAGGAAAATATTCTGGTAAAGCCTTTGTGGACATTTCTCCCCTGCATGACCATAAAGGATCTTTCTTGACATTTTCACGTGAGAATCTGATGGGGTTTCTAGAGGTAAAACCTAAGAAAACGTTGGGACCCCCTTCAAGACTGTGGCTCCAGGAGTTTCTCACCCTCATGCTGGTCTACATACAGCCAATAGCAGTTAATCAAAATTACCATTTAAGTGTCTCTATAAGCCTATGGCTCCAGTATCTTCTGCTCCAGGTAAACGGATCTCAGCTGTGACTTTATGGGTTTGCCTGTTTCTCCAGCTTTGGGAGTTTGCCCTCCAACTTCCATTCCCGGAAGGGTCTAAGAAAAGTCATGGATCATTAGTTTGTTCCTTTTTTTTCTTGTTTTCAGAACAAGCGTGACAACTTCCACACTCTTTACATGTTGGCGCTGAAGCTAGATGTCTTCTTTATGCTTCTTACTGTTATTTTTCTTGCTCTATCAGCTGCTGAGAAAGATGTACTAAGATTTTCAGGTAAAAATGTTGATCTATATATTTTTCTGGAGTGCCATCAATTGTTCACTGTATTTTGAGGCTATATTCTGGGTTATGTTTATGGTGGTATATTTCTTTTTTAACAGTATATTATATCAGTCTTTGCCCCTTATGATACCTTTGGTTCTCAATTTTATTTTGACAGAGTATAAGATTTCTAACCCATTGCATTCCCTCTACGTTGACCCCATACATCATTTTTAGTTTTCAATATTTGGTTTTTTAAATATATTTTTATAGGGAATGTTATTATTGTATTTCTAATTTAATCTGAGAATTTTTAAATTGATTCTATTTATTTACTAGCTGCTATAATAGCATTTATTTCTGCCATCATTTTTAAAAATATTTTCTCTTTATTTTCTTCTTCCCCCTCAGCAGATCAAGTTTCATTGTCTTGGTTTAAAAAGTTACACATGTTTTGTTTTGAAGCAGCTTTATTGAGACATAATTCACATACCATATGATTTACCCATGTAAAGACATATTGTTCAGATTTCTGTTTCTTCCTGGTTCAATCTTGAGAGGTCGTTTGTTTCCTGGAATTTATCCATTTCATCTAGGTTTTCTAGTTTGTGCACATAGAATTGTTTGTAGTGTTCTCTAATGATCTTTGGTATTTCTGTGGCATCAATTATACTGTCTCCTTTTTCATTTCTGATTGTGTTTATTTGGATCACCTTTCTTTTTTCTTGGTTATTCTTGGTAGTGGTCTGTCAATTTTGTTTACCTTTGCAAAGAACCAACTTTTCACTTCATTAACTCTTTGTATTATTTTTTTGGTCTCAATTTCATTTACTTTTCCTGTGATCTTCGTTATTTATTTTTTTCTGCTTGCTTTGGGATTGGTTTGTTCTTTTTCTATTTACTTGAGATGCAATGTTAGGTTATTAATTTGCAGTCTTTCTTTCTTATTTCTTTTTTTTTCTTTTTTTATGTAGGCATTTAATGCTACCAACTTCCCTCCTAGCACTGCTTTTGCTGTATCCCACTGGTTTTGGTATCCTGTGTCTTCCTATTCACTCATTTCAAAAATTATTTTTATATCCATCTTAATTTCATCAATGACCCAATGATTATTCAGGATCAGGTTACTTAATTTCCATGTATTTATATAGTTTTGATAGTTTCTCTAGGAATTTATTTTTGTTTTATTCCACTATTGTCCAAGAAGATATTTCATATGGTTTAGATTTTTTTTTTAATTTATTGAGAGTTTTTTTGTGGACTAACATATAGTCTATCTTGAAGAATGTTCCACATGCTGTTAAGAAGACTATATTTTATGTATATTTTAGGGTAGAATGTTCTTTAAATGTCTGCTAAATGTTTAAAATGTAATTGGTAAACCAGACATTGTAAACCAAATGTCTGTTGGTTTAAAATGTAATTTAAGTCTGATTTTTTTTGTTTATTTTCTGTCTCAGTGATCTTTGTGTGCTGTGAGTGAGATGTTAAAGTCCCCTATTATTATTGTATTGTCTATACCTTTTCCTAGGTCTACTAATATTTATTTTAACAATCTGTGTGCTCCCGTGTTGGGTGCACATATATTTAGGATTATTATATCTTCTTGTTGAGTCGATCCCTTTATCATTATATAACAACTTTCTTTGTGGTTTTTTTTTTTTTTTTTTTACTATTGTTGACTTAAAGTCTATTTTATTTGATACCAGTATAGTGATTCCTGTTCACTTTTGGTTACCACTTGCATGGAATATCTTTTTCCACCCCTTTACCTTCAGTCTACAAGTGTCTTTACCAGTGAGGTCAGTTTCTTGTAAGCAGCACATAGCTCATTTTTTTTTAAATGATTTTAGCAATCTATGTTTCTATGTCTTTTAAGTTGGGCGTTTAATTCATTTATATTCAAAGTTAACATGAGAGTTTTTTCCCCCTGCCATAATGTTAACTGTTATCTAGTTGTTTTGTAGCTTCACCTGTGAAATTGTTTTATAAAACCTGTGAGTTTTGTACTTTTATGTGCTTTTATCATGGTATTGACCTTTTGTTTCCATGTTTAGAACTTTCTTGAGCATTTCCTGTAGGACTGGTTTAGTGGCGACAAATTCCCTCAGCATTTGCTTGTCTGGGAAAGATTGTATTTGCCGTTCATTTATGAAGATTATTCTAGCAGGATACAAAATTTGTGTTTGACAGATTGTTGTTGTTGTTGTTTTTCCTTTAAGAAATCTGAAGACAGGACCCCAATTGCTTCTGGCTTTTAAAGTTTCTGCTCAGAAATGCATTGTTGGTCTGATGAGATTTTCTTTACAGGTGACTAGATACTTTTCTTTTGCTGATTTTAAGGTGTTTTTCTTTCACATTGACTTTAAAATAGTCTCATGACTGTATGACATGGTGTAGTCCTTCTCAAAATATATTTTCCTGGAATTTTCTGAGTCTTCTATATGGATGTCTAAATCTCTAGCAAGACTAGGAACTTTTTTTCTCAATTATTTCCTCAACTAAGTTTTCCAAACTTTTTGCTTTTTCTTCCTCCCTCATGAATACATATGACTCATAGGTTCAAACATTTTACATAATCCCATACTTTTCAAAGGCTTTGTTCATTTTGTAAAATTCTTTCTTTATTTTTATCTAACTGGATCAATTTGAAAGGCCATTCTTCAAGTTCTGAGATTCTTTCTTCTGCTTGGTCTATTGTTAAAGCTTTCAATTATATCTCATAATTCCTTCAATGAATTTTTCATATCCAGAAGTTCTTGTTATTTTATTTTTAAATACCTATCTTTTTGGTAAATTTCTCACTAATATCCTGAATTGATTTTTTTTTTATTTCTTCTTATTACCTTTTAGATTTCTTTTGCGTCTTATCCAACTTCTTTAAAATTTATATTATAAATTCTTTATCTGGCATTTCACAAGGTCAATTTGGTTAAGATCCATTACGAGAACATTAGTTGATCTTCTGGGAGTATTGTAACACTTTGTTTTTACATACATCCAGAATTGTTACCCTGGTTTCTTCTCATCTGGAGAAACTATCTCTTCTTATTAGTTCTGAATGTTATTTTGTATGGACTGGATTTAATTTTTTTTTCCCTTGATGTTATTTTATTATTTTTTTTGAGACAGAGTCTCGCTTTGTTGCCCAGGCTACAGTGAGTGCCGTGGCGTCAGCCTGGCTCACAGCAACTTCAAACTCCTGGGCTCAAAAGGAGCCAGCAGAGGTCTCAAAAAAATTATGTCATGCCCAAGTGCTGTGCACTTGTGTCAGCAAATTTTGTATTGGGTTGTGCAGTTCATTCTCCAGGCTGGTATGTGGCACTTCCAGCTAAGAGGCAGCCGGGGCAATAGCAGTTGGATTTTATGCTTGATCTTTGCTTACCAGAAGAAGCTCACAGTTGCTGCAAGCAGCAGGGTAGTCTATAGAATACACAGTGGCCTGAGCTCCCTGCTCGGCTCCAAAGGGGGTAACAAAGCTTGGCAAAGCTAGATTGGGCACCCCAACCCTGCCCATGGTTTCCCCAGTGGCATGTGCAAACACCAGTCCCTGAAGGATGGTTGGGGAGCTCCTGATGAAATGCACCAAGGCCTCCACAGGGGCAAAGGGCACCTCCCCAGGGCCACAGCCTTGACAGGCAGAAATGCAGTCTATTTTCCTGTCATGCCCCATCCTGGCACTCAGGATGCTCCCTTCAGTCAAACACTGCTATCTCTAGGTTGCAGTGTAGCTAACAGTAGGTTACAATATAAGTAACGGTCATAAAAGACCTGCCACATGGTTCACCACTTAAATGGCTGTGGTGCAAAGCCACCTTCTTCAGCCTCAAACACACAGCTCCTGAGCTCCCCTCCTTTCCACTGCAGCAATGCTGTTGCTCCATGCAGAAAGGGAAGGGGCCCCCTCTTTCACAAAGTCCTGGGTCTAGTGGCAACACTGCCAGTGGGGAGCTAGTTGCCTCTAAAACCCAAGAAAGGCCATCTTCCAGTGCACTTTTGCCAACTTCCTGTGAAAGCAGCCACGGCTGTATCTGCAGCAGTGGCCAGAGGGGAAAAGGGAGTCCCCCTCTCCACACCTAGACCCAAGCACCAAAGCTGCTCTGCCAGTGGGATGGAATTACACTCCTCCTTTGCAGAGCCAAGCAAGCATTTGTATGTCTGCCCGAAGTAGGGCTCCCACTACCTGCCCATAAGCTGGGGGTTCTCAAGCTCAAGAAAGCACACACTTCGGTTTCCTTTGCCCCAGTGGGTGGGTGCTCCCTTGTTGTGCTGTGCTCTCACTTCCCTTGGAAACAGCATACCCTGAGGGGTAGACTGCTGAGAACCCTGCCACTCCCCTGGGTCCCGCCAGCCCTGTGAAGCTGCCACTCTCTTAGCAGGTGCTGGTGAATGTCAGCAGGGGTCCCATCATGTGGAGACACAGGGGCTGAGGTTCCCTGGGCACAATACAGTCCCTTGACAGCTGTGCCCCAAGTATGGCACCACACCGCTGCCATTCAAATCCAGGGTGGAGGCGAGGGTCCGGGCATGAGTTTGCAATCTAGTAAGATGCCCTCAAGAAGTCCACAAATTGCAGCCAACACCAGTGTCTGGTTTCATGAGGGTAGAGGAGCTCTTCCCTATCTCATTCAGATAATAATGTGTCACCGTAGTTTCTAAAGATATGTGGATAATATATCATGGAAAGTCACTTAAGTCCACTAGTAATAGTCCTACTGTGTTCTTTGAAAATTATTGCATGGCATTATGTAATAGCAATTATATTGTAATTTATTAAACTGCTTTCCTTATAATGTTATTGGACATTTCACTTTTTCTAGTGTTTTGTTGCCTAAAAGTGTTGAAATAAAAATCTCCTTATATACATGACATTTTATATCTATGAGATGTATTTTTAAAAGTGGTATTTCTGAGCCAAAGCATACATATTTATTTGATTGTTAAATAAACATTTCTAGGTAGATTTCCAGCATGTCTGTAATAATCCCCCTTTGTTGATGTCAGCGATATTAATTATAGCTCTTTTATCCAATTTGATTGTTATTTATTGATATCTTGTTTAACTTGTCTTTAAATTTCTCTATTTGATAGTTTTTCATAATTTAGTCAGCGTTTTAAATGTCTTCTTTCATGAATTACTCATTTCCCTATTAAATTATTTCATCTCTCATTAATATAGAGTCCTTTGTGTATATATTATATTATACATACTTCAAATATTAACATTTTAATCAACCATTAGCTCTACAAATATTATTTTCCTGCATATTTACTTGTTGACTTTGTATCAAGTGTTTCCTGCTGTATAAAATTTTTTGTTTGCTTTTAAATTTTCATATCCTCAAATACGCCAATATATTCTTTGTTGCTGAAATTCTTGTCATAGATTTTAAATGTAGTATCTGAGCCCTTTACACAAGGAATTTTAAAAGCATTGCAATATTTTCACTCTTTAACATATGTGTATTTAATTTTTTATACAAGTTGGATGAGGGTCCCAATATCATATTATCCAGATTAAAGTCTTCTGTGCCAGGGTTACTTCTGAATTAATTTACCTTTCATCTCTGAACCCAATTACGTCCATGGCCATATATTAATTTTTTATGTGTTCTGGATCTGTTTCAAATGTATGTACTATGAAAAATATGATGCTACAATCATAATTATTTTGTATTGATTTAATGACAAGTGCTTTATAATACTTTCTAATGTCTGGTGAAGCATGTGCATTAGTATACTAATTTTTCATAATCCTATTTGTTCTTGGAAATGTATTCTTATTCCATAAGATTTAATAAAGTTTTATCCTATTTGTCCAATTCCATGTATATTTCAATTGCTGTGTTAATTTCCTAGGGCTACCATAACAAATTACCGCATAGTTGGTGGCTTAAAACAAAAGAAATGTATTCTCTTACAGTTCTGAAGACCAGAATTTCAAACTCAAGTTATTGGCAAGGTTGTTTTCTTTTGGAGGCTCTGAGGGAGCACCCCATGCCATGCCTGTCTCCTATGAATAGATTTTGGTGGCTTTAGCGATCTTTGGCTGGGCTACTAGAGCGTCACTCCACTCTATCTTCATCTTCATTTGGCTTTCCCCCTCAGTCTCGTCTCTATGTCTGTGTGTCACATCTCATTATCTTTTCTCTTATAAGAACATGAGTCATGGGATTAAGAAACACCCCAAATCCAAGGTGATCTCATCTTGAGGTCTGCAATTTAATTATTAAATGCATCTGCAAAGGCCTTATATACAAATATGTCACATTCACATATACTAGGAATTAGGATTTCGACATATATTTTTGGTGGGCACCATTCAACCCAGTATCATTACATTCATTTAAATAAGAATTTTAAGTGAATTGGAATTCATTTATCAAAGAATATAGTATCATTTTATATTCATTCAAATATTTTATACCTTGATTTTTTTTTTATTATTTTGTTTATATAGGTCAAATATCTATCTTGTTACCTTTGTTCTTAATTTTTTTGCCATTTTTTACTACGGTAAAATACACTTAAAATTTACTGTCTTAGCCATTAAGTATATAGTTGTATTAAGTATATTCACATAGTTTTATTATTTATTTATTTATTTATTTATTTATTTTTATTTTAGCGTATAATGGGGGTACAAGTGTTAAGGTTACTTATATTGCCCATGCCCCCCGCCCCTCTCAAGTAAGAGCTTCAAGCGTGTCCATCCCCCAAATGTTGCACAGCTTACTCGTTGTGGTTGTGTATACCCATCCCCTC
This sequence comes from Microcebus murinus, assembly GCF_040939455.1. NCBI lineage: Eukaryota > Metazoa > Chordata > Mammalia > Primates > Cheirogaleidae > Microcebus > Microcebus murinus. The sequence continues at coordinate 7,314,660 of NC_134127.1, read as the reverse complement.
CTTCTTCCTCCCACCCTCCCAACACCCAATAAATGTTACTCCTATATGTCCACTTAGGTGTTGATCTGTTGATACCAATTTGCTGGTGAGTAAATGTGGTGCTTGTTTTTCCATTCTTGAGATACTTCACTTAGTAGAATGGGTTCCGGCTCTATCCAGGAAAATACAAGAGGTGCTATATCACCATTGTTTCTTAAAGCTGAGTCGTATTCCATGGTATACATATACCACATTTTATTAATCCACTCATGAATTGATGGGCACTCAGGTTGTTTCCACAGCTTTGCAATTATTAATTGTGCTGCTATAAACATTCGAGTGCAGGTGTCATTTTCATAAAGTGACTTTTGATCCTTTGGGTAGATGCCCAGTAGTGGAATTGCTGGATCAAATGGTAGATCTACTTGTATCACTTTGAGGTATATCCATATTGCTTTCCACAGAGGTTGAACTAGTTTGCAGTCCCACCAGCAGTGTAGGAGTGTTCCTCTCTCTCTGCATCCATGCCAGCATTTCTTGTTTGGGGACTTTTTGATAAAGGCCATTCTCACTGGAGTTAAGTGATATCTCATTGTGGTTTTGATTTGCATTTCCCTGATGATTAGAGATGTTGAACATTTTTTCGTATGTTTGTTGGCCATTCTTCTGTCTTCTTTTGAGAAGTTTCTGTTCATGTCCTTTGCCCATTTTCTGATAGGGTTGTTTGATTTTTTCTGGCTTATTTTCCTGAGTTCTAAGTAGATTCTAATTATCAGCCCTTTATCAGATGTGTAGCTTGCAAAAATTTTCTCCCATTCTGTGGGTTGTCTGTTTGCTCTCTTGACAGTTTCTTTGGCTATGCAGAAGCTTTTTAATTTCATCAGGTCCCATTTGTTTATTTTTGTTGCTGTTGTGATTGCCTTTGGGGTCTTCTTCATAAATTCTTTGCCTAGGCCAATGTCTAGAAGAGTATTTCCAACATTTTCCTCTAGCATTCTAATAGTTTCACTCCTAAGGTTGAAGTCTGTTACCCAGTGTGAGTTGATTCTTGTGAGAGGTGAAAGGTGTGGGTCTTGTTTCAGTCTTCTACATATGGCTATCCAGTTTTCCCAGCACCATTTATTGAATAAGGATTATTTTCCCCAGTGTATGCTTTTGTCTGCTTTGTTGAAGATTAGTTGGCTATATGAGGATGGTTTTATATCTGGGTTCTCTGTTCTGATCCACTGGTCAATGTTCCTGTTCTTGTGCCAATAAAAAGCTGTTTTAATGACTATAGCCTTGTAGTATAGTTTGAAGTCTGGTAAATTGATACCTCCTATTTTGTTTTTATTGCCTAGGATTGATTTTGCTATACGGGGTCTTCTCTGGTTCCATACGAAGCATAAAATTATTTTTTCTATATCTGTGAAAAATGATGATGGTATTTTGATAGGGATTGCATTGACTCTGTAGGTCACTTTGGGTAGTATAGACATTTTAACAATGTTGATTCTGCCTACCCATGAACATGGTATATTCTTCCACCTGTTTACATCCTCTGCTATTTCCTTCTTCAGTGTTTCATAGTTCTCCCTGTAGAGATCTTTTACCTCCTTAAATATATTCCTAGGTACTTTATTTTCTTTGTTGCTATTTTGAAGAGATTTGAGTCTTTGATTTGGTTCTCACTTTTATTGTTGTTGGCGTATATGAATGCCTGTGATCTCTGTGTATTGATTTTGTATCTTGAGACTTTACCAAATTCATTTATGAATTCAAAGAGTCTCTTGGTTGAATCCTCAGAGTTTTCTAGGTATAATATCATGTCATCAGCAAAGAGTGAGAGTTTGATCTCTTCTGCTCCCATTTGGATGCCCTTAATTCCGCTCTCTTATCTGATTGCTGTAGCGAGGACTTCCAGCACTATGTTGAACAGAGGCGGAGATAGTGGGCAACCTTGTCTTGTCCAGTTCTAAGTGGGAATGCTTTCAGTTTTTCCCCATTCAGTATGATATTGGCTGTGGGTTTGTCATATATGGCTTGTATCATTTTTAGGCAAGCCCCATCTATGCCTATATTGTTGAGCATTCTTATCATAAAAGGGTGTTGAATTTTGTCAAATGCTTTTTCTGCGTATATTGAGAGGATCATGTGGTCTTTGTTTTTGCTTCTGTTTATATGGTGAATTACATTTATAGATTTGCATATGTTGAACCATCCCTGCATCGCTGGGATGAAACCCACTTGGTTGTGAGGGATTATTTTCTTGACAAGCACCTGGATTTGATTGGCTAGGATTTTGTTGAGAATTTTTGCATCTATATTCATACGGGATATTGGTCTGTAGTTTTTTTTGTTGTTGTTGTTGCATCCTTTCCTGGTTTTGGTATCAGGGTTATAGGGAAGATTAATAAAACAAAAAGTTGGTTCTTTGAAAAAATAACCAAAATTGACACATCATTGGCTAGACTAATGAAAAGCAGACCAAAAAAATCTCTAATAAGCTCCATCAGGAACAATAAAGGAGAAATTACAACTGATGCCCTGGAGATACAAGATATAATTTATGAATACTACAAAAACCTCTATGCAAACAAACTGGAAAATGTGGAGGGAATGGACAATTTCTTAGAAACACACAGCCTCCCTAGGCTCAACTAGGAAGAAATAGAATTCCTGAACAGACCAATATCAAGTACTGAAATTGAAACAGCAATAAAAAACCTTCCTAAAAAGAAAAGTCCTGGAACAGATGGTTTCACACCCGAATTTTACCACACCTACAAAGAAGAATTAGTGCCTATCCTGCAAAAATTATTACACAACATTGAGAAGGATGGAATCCTCCCCAACACATTTTATGAAGCGAACATAGGGCTATGGTATTTTTGTTAATGAAAGCTCAGCACTTGTCCTCAAGGCCACATCAGAAAATGAGAACAAGTGATTTGTGAAGAAAGAAAGAGAAGTTTATTATTTTGCTGGCAAAGGAGGAGGATGGAGACTCCTGTTTGAAATGCCATCACCCTAATACTAAGCAGAAATAAATAGCTTTTAAAGGGTGAGTAGTTCTCAGCTTCAGGCAATTGCTGTTGTACTACAGGTGAGGATTATGATCGCTCCCTTTCTGCTGAAGACAATCATGTGACCTCCACCCAGGGCCTCCCTCTGCCAAGTCGGGGCTGAGCCATCTCCTGTAGCACAAAAAACAAAAGAGGTTACCTTCTCCCTCCCTACCACTGGTCTGAAGCAGGGGTACAAGTTTTACTTCTCAAAAAGGAATGCAGGATGTTTTAAAGAAACACAGAATATTTTTGCCCATCTTTTGAGGCCATTCCCTTTGTTACATATTCCCCACTGTCAATATTTCCCTTCCATATCTATGGGACTAGGTGTGGCTATTCTGTTACATTCTTCCTAAAAATCAGTAAGTCCAGTCTAATTATAAGAAAACATCAAATAAACTGAAATAGAGGGACATTCTATAAAATAAGGGAATAGTACTTCTTATAAGTGTCAAGGTCATGAAAGACAAGGAAAGACTGAGAAGCTGTGACAGATTAGAGGGTAAGACTAAGAAGTATCACAGGTTAAGGGAGTATTTAGCACATGATGATTAAATATAGTATGGTATCCTGGATTGGAATCTGGAATGGGAAAGGACATGCATTTAAAAAGTGATAAAATTGGCTGGGCGTGGTGGCTCACGCCTGTAATCCTAGCACTTTGGGAGGCCTAGGCAGGTGGATTGCACAAGGTCAGGAGTTCGAAACCAGCCTGAGCAAGAGCGAGACCCCGTCTCTACTAAAAAAAAAAGAAAGAAATTAATTGGCCAACTAAAACTATATAGAAAAATATTAGCCAGACACACTGGCACATGCCTGTAGTCCCAGCTACTCAGGAGACTGAGGCAGAAGGATCCCTTGAGCCCAGGAGTTTGAGGTTACTGTGAGCTAGGCTGATGCCATGGCACTCTAGCCCAGGCAACAGAGTGAGACTCTGTCTCAAAAAAAAAAAAAAAAAAAAAAAAAAAAAAAACAAGTGATAAAATCAAAATAAAGAGTTTGATTTAATTAATAGTATTGTGGCAATGTACATTTTTTTAGTTTAAATAAATGTACTGTTTATGTAAGATGTTAACATCTTACATAAAATCTTACATAAATCTGGGGAAAAGGTATGCATGAACTCTCTCTTATATCTTTGCTTGTCTTTTGTAAATATAAAATATTTCAAAATAAATTTTTAAAAGTGGATGTCCAAAGGGATACTAGGCAAAGAAAAAAAAAAAAAAAAAAAAGGAGGGAAGGAAGGGAAGGAGGGAGAGAGGAGAATGCAGGAATGGCAATGTTAAAATCAGATTAATTATATGGCTAAATACTCCAAAGAGAAAAAGGAAGTTATACAATAGAACACAGAAATATTTTGGGAGAATGTAAAATGTATTTACAACTGTATGCATAAAATCACATAGAAACTAAAAATTAAAAATATAAGTTTTAAAAGTTAATACAAATGCAGGCAGAATGTGACAGGTTACTACCTGTTGGTCACTCAGTGGTATGAGAATTTATTTTCAAGAAATAGATGAGGATTGAAAGAAGAAAGACGAGGTGAAGTCATATTGTTTTTTCCTCAGGCAGTTTCATGGATGTGAAATTATTTTCTAGTGGCCTTTGTGCATTTTCTTGAAAAACACCTGCTTTGGTTCTGGAGGCAGCTGTGATCATCAACAATGGGTGGGTGAGGTTCTTGCAACTTCCTGACTCTCTGGGAATCAGCATCCAGGGGAGGGGTTTTGGGGGGGTCTCTGACCTTTGCTCTCCCAGCTCTTCAATAGTTCTGTCAGTACCCAATTAGTCTTCCTCAATCTTGCCCTGCTTGAAATAGCTGACACGTTTTATTTTCTGGCTGAAGTTCCTGGATACAGAGATCTTCATAAATATAAAACCGCACTGGTAGATTTTAAAAGAAACATCTCTTTCAGAATTGTCATATCTAACCAAAAACAAAAAGAAAGAAAGAAAGAAAGAAGAAAGGAAATAGATAAATTGAATAAAAGTATCAACAAGTTCAATTTAATAGGTCCATAGAGAATGTTTATATCTTGAAATTATATTTCTGGAAACACATAAAACTATTAATCCTACAATTGACAAAAGTTATATCAACAAATATTTTAAAGTAGAGATTTTATAAACTATGTTATTTGATCATAATATAATCATGTGAAAAATAAATTAATGATAAAAAGATATCCCTCCAAAATATTAACTAGCAAGAAAATAAGGCACTTTCATTATAATAACTCTTGGCTGAAAGTATAAACTAGATATTTAATTATAAAATATCTAAAAAAGAAGAATTTAAAAGATAAATTTATATCAAATCCAAAGGACCTAGAACAACTTAACTCATAAAATAAACATATAAACACCTCCAGAAGGAAGATCAATACTCAACTTAGGAAAAACGAGAAATAAGCAACACAAATCAGTAAAAAAATTAATAACAACAGTAATGGTACATAATAAGCATAAAACCTAAAGCTGATGAAAGAGAAACAAAAGAAAAAATTTTAGGAATGATGAATAAATCCAAAAGCTTATCTTTAAAAAAATAAGTTTAAACAAAATAGATAAAGCTTTTGTGAGACTGAGATAAAGAGAGAAAAGAATTATGAGTTTAAGAACAAGAACAGAGAATAGCCAGGCATATATAAGAGCATTAAAGATTGTTTTTAATTCTTTTATCCAGCAATAAATTGTATTGCTTTTATGCTGAATGGATTTTTTTTCTCCCCATTTAAAGATAAGATTGGTCCACCATTTATTTCTTTTAGATTTTAAAAATTGTGTATATATGCGTGTGTGTGTGTGTGTGTTTCTAAGTCTTGGGATGCTTAAAACACATTGTGATATGTGTGTGGTGGGAAGAATGTTATTTGTGTGCCCAAATCCATTCTCTCACTGTGTCGTAATGGAGTTGTAGCTGTCACATAGCCGTTCAGCTGTAGAACCCATTTCCAAGCCTGCATCAAGGTTTTTCCACATGACAAAGTCATCACCAACAGACAGTGAGTGGAAGTGGTGTGTATCATATTCAAATTCCCGATAGCTATGGGCGTGCACCCTCCCCTCATGCACGCTAGCCTCCCTTTCCGTGAGCCGGCACATGGATGTATAGCGTTTGCAATCCAAGCTTCAACCCATCAAGTGAAAGCAAACTCCCAGGGAATGAACAATGGAAAATTAGGCCCCTGCCTGATTCTTTAACCACAGATTTTTGTCACTATTTGTTACAGTAATTTATTCTTTACTCTAATTACTATGTCATAGAAAAGTTAACCGACTTTTTTTCCGAAAGCGCTCAACTGTATAAACTGAATTTCCTTCTTTTGACTTCCCAGCTTTGATATATAAAAATCTTGTATAGTCTAATGTCTTTTTCTGAATCATCTATGCAACTCTGCTCTGTCCCATTTACTTTTGTTTGCTTAAGCACAAGAAAAATATGTGATCAAAGAGTCAGAAAATCTTAGAGCTAAGGGGCCATTTGGTCCATTGTTTCCCAGCTGTTTTTTAAAAAAAATAATGTTCTGTAAGATGCGAATAGATTTTTCTAAAAATGAGGAGTAAATCAAAGAGTTTCCATGGTTAATTAAGTTTGGGAGATCCTGTATACTTTTCTCTCATGAAGATTTTTAGAATGCATGAGGATAGCAAAGGCTTTGTGAAATCCTGCAGTAACTAAGACTTTCTCAAGTGTATATAATCATTATAGTCATTTTAAATGGGACACCTTTCAATGACTTGACAAGGTCTCGTGTTCCACCAAACACTAGGAAACATACACGGGATTTATGTACCACCCCATATGGTATCTTTTGTATCACATCTAGCTCCAACTCACAGATGCCTATTAACAAGGCACTCCGTGGGGTTTTGTTTTCCATTACTAGATTGTCCTAACTGGGCTATAAAATATAAGAAATGCAAGTTCGATGGTGTTGGCAAATTTTATAATTTCTCGCGGAAGCATACTCTCTCTTAGATGGTCAATGGGAAACACGCTCATTGTTTTTGATGGCAGAGAGTAGGTGCCAGAAGGGAGAATAAGTTGTCAAAAAAAACTCCTCAGAATAGGTGGTTTGAGATGCTCAGTCCCATGTAGACCAGAAAATGTATGGTTCCTGCAAATGTTCCCACATGACACCCTGGCAGTGACAATCACAGCCCTCATTTGCTTGGAGGCTGAGACACATCTGGGTGCTTATTCTCTCTGCCGGCTTTGTCCCCTCCTCCCAATCCCAGGGGTCTCTCCTTTGCATCTAATTTTATAATTCATTGTTTCTCCAATCCTCAAAATTATTTGTACTTTTAGAAGTGATGCATTTTGTTTTCACAGGGTAGGGAACATGTGGCCACATGTGATCATCTGGAGTGTGGCCTTTTGACTGAACCCAAATTTCACAGAACAAATCCTCTTAATAAAAGATTACTCCATCCCTCCCATTGTCACTCCTTTTCATAACTGAAGCAGCTCGCCCATCACACCAAGATATTTTTCCTCCAGACCAGACATTCTTTCAATTATTCTTGATGGGTGATCATTTCCACATTCTCTATTACTTTCCTGATGTCTTCCTTCTGGTCCTAATCCAGGTGTGTTCTTAGAACTTATGGTTCCATAGATCCTATGCTCAGCAAAAATACAGCCTTTCCTGTAGAAATACCACTGGAAAGTTCCTTCACCCTACCTGTCTTTTCAAAAAAAAATTTTTTACTATTAAACTAGGCTTGACCATACGTAACATTTTTCTTTGGATGTGCCTCATTATTTCTGCATAATTTTATTTGAAATGCACATACTGCCATGGCACACATGACATAAAGATTTTTAATAGTTTACTGTGGAAAAGATTTCTCAGAAGTTTTTTTTTTTCCTAGACCCATGGGAACCTTAGCACTATTGGTTGTCAAGAAGGGAAAGAACAAGTATGCCAATAAGAGAATGCATTGGTTTTCTATTACAGCCATAACAAATCACCATAAACTTAGGCAGCTTAAAACAATGCCTATATAATATTTTACAGTTCTGTAGGTCAGAAGTTTGACATGGGTCTTACTAGATGAAAATCAAGGCACCAGCAGGGCTGTGTTGCTTCCTGGAGGCTCTTAGGGATAACTAAGTTCCTCGCTCATGCAGGTTATTGGCAGAATTTAGTTTCCTGCAGTTGTAGAACTGAGGTTTCCTCTTTCTTGCTAGCTGAGATCCATTGGCCATCGTCTGGAGGCTGCCTGCACACCTTGGTTCAGGGACCTCTTCCTTCATGCTCAAAGTCAATGATGGTGTGTTGAGTTCCTCATGCCCTTGAAACCTCTCCTGCCCCTTCTTCAATCATCGCATTGCTCACACCAACTCTTTCGCCTTCCTCTTCCACTGTTAAGGGTCTATGTGATTGCACTGGGCCTACCCAGCTAATCCAGGACAACTCTGGGCTCTATTTCCTGGGAGCAATATCTACCACAAATCAATGTGTGTTAACTCTGAATCTAACATGCCACCTAAAGAAGTTATTCACGTAAGTTCAAAAATGCAATCTCAACATCTGTATTTGAAAAGAAAAAAAAAAAGTCTGTATTTGTATTTGTTTTATTCAGAACAAGGGTGAATAAGGCATAACATATGCTTTATTTGTTCATCCCCAAGGCAGAAAAAGTGCTATATAGTCACCAAATAATTTCATTTCTTTCTGGATAGGCAGAAAAACCACACAGTTACACAGTTATCCTCGGTGTGTTTAAGTTGGTCCATATGACTATTGTTACCCGATAGTATGTTGGTAAATATAATGTGTGCCCCTTCCAGACTTGGCCAGTTGAAAATTTAAACCTTCGATGAGTGATTTTTCTCTTTTTCTCCCTTTTGTTCTGTCCAGGGAGGAAATGTATTGAGGATAGTGGCATCATGATATGAAAGAGCTTGGGTCCCTGAATAACTAAATAAACCACATCATCCTACCAAGCCCACCCATGTAAAGGATGTTATGTGAAGAAGGAACACACTTTATGTTAAACCTTGAGGTTTGGGAATACTTTGGTATAGGTTCTAGCCCACTCTGACAAACGTCACCTATCAAATGCTTGCTGAGTCCTTACTTTCCCAAAAATTTTTAATTACAAATTATCAAATAAAAGAAATGGGAAAATTTTACATCAGTGGTCCCACTGTGACTTGGCTGCATCTGAAACACTTGGGGAAATATTTCAAAAAATATATATTGCTGGTCCTAGTCCAGCAATAGGGAATGAGTGATTCCAATCATCAATGACTTTAGAGGATACTAGGTCTAACTTTCGTTTTGTCCAGATGAGAAATGTAAAAATCGAAGCTTCTTCAGTGATTGCTTTACAGAATGTTGGTAGCACAGTCAGCACCAGAATCCACATTTCTTGATTCTTAGCCTAGTAATGTTTTATTTCTTCCATATTGTCGCTCTTAGGATAACTCATGCGAATTGATGGAATGAGAATTGATAGGATATGTAAATTAAGCAATTAGAAGCCAAAATATTAAAACCATGTTTCTAAAATTAACCGTCAATTAGATTATAACTCCCCAATTTTATAGCAACTTTACCTTAACCCAATTATGTCAACACGAATGTCAACAATTAGACAACTTCATGTCATAAAAGGTATTGTGTGGGATATAAAAGCTATGTCAACCATCATGAGCACGGTTTGTTGAGTCCCAATTTCAACTCAGGACATTTTGTGACTAATTCTTTTTCTTAGACACTCTTCCCTCTACACCCACTCCATTTAAATTTTGCTTAACCACAGGAATTTTGTCAAATATTTGAAAAGCAGTGATTGGAGAGAAATATTTTTGCTTTTAAAAAAGACACATTTGAATTAATTGGAAACTGGAAAAATGTCGACAGTTGTAGACTTGTTGTCGAGTAAGTGAGAAGACTATGTTGATGGCAACTGAGAATAGAGTCAGCAAAAGCATCCAAGATAACCCACCTGCTCTCACCAGGCATGTTTTTAATGATTGTTTTGTCAAATATAAGACTTCTTGACAGTGATCCCAAGTAAAATATATTTTTTTTCCCAATAACAGGAGTTGCTTATGAAAAAAAGAATTCCCACTCCTTACCAACTACACTTAACTCATCAACTAGAAGTAAATTAAGAGCCTGTTTGAAGTAACTCAAATTTATAAAGTTTACACATAACACACACACATGCACACATGTAAAGCAATTCATTTAAATCTTGACGGCAATACTCCCCTTTTATTTTCTGTTAATACAAAGATGTGAAAGCTACTTAAATAATTAGCCAGATTAAAATTTTGCTTCCCCTTTTTACCTATGTTTATCAAATTAGGTGGGTGAATGGAGTTCAAGAAATTGCATTATACCCAATAGAAGAAAATGAGAAGGGGTGTGAAATGGGGGTGGGGATGGTAGAAAAAGATTATATAAAATTATAGTTCTTCTGTGTTTCTGACTGCTGGTCACAGCCAGAATGTGTCTAGAGAGAGGTCTCACTTGTGAAACTAGTCATGTGGAAAATGACTAGTTTTATTAAAAATAGCAGTAATGAAAAACATGTACCTACTATCAAATATATAATAATACAGCTCTAAACTGTGAGCATGCGTCTGGTGCTCCAGCCATCGACAGGCTAGGAATTGTGTCATGTTTTGTTCAAACTGACTTAGAGTTTAACCAAAGCAGTCACATGGTACTAAGTTTATATAAAAAAGTAGTCGCTGATTTTTATTAATTTATTATATTTTAATTTCAGAATATTATGGGGGTACAAAAGTTTTGGTTACATGAATTGCTTTTGTACCATCTGAGTGGAAGTTATAAGTATGCCCATCACCCAAATAGTGCAAATTGTAACCATTAGATGTAATTTACCCATCCCCTTTTCCTCCCTCCCACCTGCTTGATTTCCAATGAATGTTATTTTGATATGTGCACATAAGTGTTCATCAATTAGTTCCAACTTAATGGAAAGTACATGTGGCATCTATTTTTCCATTCTTGTGATACTTCACTTACAAGAATAGTCTCCAGTTCAATTCAGATTAATACAAGAGGTATTAGTTCACCATTTTTTATGGCTGAGTAGTACTCCATAGTATACAGCACATTTTATTAACCACTCATTTATTGACAGGCACTTGAGTTGTTTCCACATCCTTGTAATTATGAATTGTGCTGCTATAAACATTTGAGTACGGGTATCTTTTTATAAAGTCTTTTTTTCCTTTGGATAAATACCAGTAGTGGGATTGCTGGATCAAATGGTAGGTCTACATTTAGTTCTTTGAGGTATCTCCATACTACTTTCCATAATGGCTGCACTAGTTTGCAGTAACATCAACAGTATATGAGAGTTTCTATCTCTCTGCATCCACAACAGCATTTGTTGTTTTGGAACTTTTTGATAAAACCTAAAGCATAAAACTAACTATAAGAATTCTAGAACAAAATGTTGGAAAAACTCTATATACTTTGACCTAGGCAAATAATTTATAAAGAAGGCCCCCAAAACAATCACAGCAACTATAAAAATAACTAAATGATGCCTGATTAAATTGAAAAGCTTCTGCACAGCCAAGGAAACAATCATTACAGCAAATAGACAACTTACAGAATGGGATAAAGTATTCATATGGTATACATCTGATAAAGGGCTAATAACCAGAATCTACAAAGAATTCAAGCAAATCAGGAAGAAAATAAAAATCCAACAACCCCATTAAAAATTAGGCAAAAGACATGAACATAAACTTTACAGAAGATCATAGACTAATGGCCAGCGAACATGAAAAAATGCTCAACATCTCTAACCATCAGGGAAATACAAATCAAAACCATAGTGAGATAGTGCTTAACTTCAGTGAGAACATGTAACCTTTTAATCATGTATATTAATAGACAATTGTTGATTAATCTACTAAAATTTAAAATCTTTCTTATGTTTTTAGATTAAGGAAAAAGGCATAGAATTTCTAGTATTTTTGTCTTCAACATTCTGCTTGGAAGACCTCTACTTTAGTATAACTATCTATCAATTATCAAACATGTTTATTTTTAGAAAATAACATAGGTAATGAAAAAATACACTAGACGATTCCTGTCGGATAATGACAGCTGTCTAAACACAAGTTTCTTCAGCTGTTCTCCACAAACTACAGATCGACAAGGTGAACAAATAAAATCACACAGGTTACACATAAACAGTATAATAATGAGAGAGAGTGTAGCATAAACTTCAATTTACGGATGAGTTGGGAAAAACTGCCTGAAGCCATTACAGATACTCTCAACCCTTTGCTAGAATAGATTAGCAGGAAACAACAGTATGAAAAGAAGGGTCCTAGCATTGTTTGAATCCAAGTAAAATTACTCTCATAAGAAGTAATATCATGGTTTGGAAATATTGAGAATGGTTTCCTGACAGTTCTAGAATGGGCGCAACTAATCTCTGGTGGAAAAAAATCAATCAGTCTGGATGGAGGTTGGGATTGCCTAAGAAAGTTCATGAATGAGATTTCTGGGGTCGTGATAATGTGCTTTATTTTGAATAACTGGCTAGGTTACATTTTTATTCAACAATGTACTAATATCCAGAATATACAAGGAACTCAAACAACTCAACACCAAAAAAAAAAAAAAGAAACAATTTCATTAAAAAGTGGAAATTGAGTAGTCATTTCTCAAAATAAGACGTACAAATGGATAACTTGTATATGGAAAACGTGCTCTATATCACTAATCAAAAAGGAAATGCAAATCGAAACCACTTTGAGCTTTCATTTTACCCAGTTAGAATGTCTACTACCAAAAAGATAAAACAATAACAAATGCTGGCAAGAATGCAGAGCAAAGGGAACCGTCGTCCACTATTAGTGGGAATGGAAATTTGTATAGCCATTATGTAAAACAGTGTGGAAGTTTTTCAAAACACTAAAAGTAGAACTACCATATGATCCATTAATCCCACTACTGGGTATTTATTCAAAGGAAAGGAAATAAGTATATCACAGGGATACCTGTACCCCATGTTTATTGAAGCACTACTCACAATGGCAAAGATATGTTATTAACCTAAGTATCTATCAACAGATGAATGGATAAAGAAAATGTGGCATATATAAACAATGGAATGCTATTTGGCCACAAAAAAGAATGAAATCCTATCATTTGCAGCAACAGGGATGGAATTGGAGGTCATTGTGTTAAGTAAAATAAACCAAGCACAGTAAGACAAATATCTCATGTTCTCACTCATATGTGAGATCTAAGAAATTTATTCTCATGGAGGTAGAGTAGAATGATAGTTACCAAAGCCCAGGAAATGTGTAGGGGTGGATGGCTGAGAATGAAGCAAGGTTGGTTAATGGGTACAAACACACAGTTAGATAATAGGCATAAGTTTTAATGTTTGATAGCAGAGTAAGGTGACTACAGTTAACAAAAATGTATTGCATATTTCAAAAGAGAAGAAAGGACTTGAGATGTTCTCAACACATAAAAATGATAAATACTTGGTGATGGAGAATCTACATATCCTAACTTAATCATTCCACAATCTATGTATGTAACAAAATATCACATGTACACAATAAATATGTACAAATATTATGTTTTAAAAATATTTTAAAATAATAGATATGAGTTTTCTATAGCTTGTCATCATCAAATTTTCTCCATTTATTCAAGCTTTACCTCCTAAAACAAACCTGAAAGATCTTGAAGGAATTTCAAACATGTTTTCATTTGCTTATTTGATTTCACTTTTTATTATTAATATGTTGTACCTAAATAATACTTTTAATTTTTATTTGCAAAAAGCTAGTAATTTTCTTCCATCACTTCCATTTTGTTTTTTAAATGTCTCTGCAAGTGTCATGGTCTCACTGAGTTATTAGAGTTTATTGACAAAAGAGACCTAGGTTCATTTCCATATTAATATCAAAAAATACTTTTTAATATTAGTATTATAAGTATAACATGCAATTAGTAAGTTAACTGCAGCTATTGCAAATAGCTATGAATAGAGTCATACCACTTTCTCCACTGGAAGATTTATTGCCTTCATTCTTCGGGGAAAACCTCTTCTGTTCCACTACTTGATTTTATATTGTTCTAAATTTTTTAATTATTATTTTACTGGCTTAAAATTTTGCATTTCAAGTTTTACAGTTATGTCAGAAATATGTTTATTGTGGAAAATATAGTTTGAATTTGATACATTTGAAAAAAGGTAAATGAAGAAAAACACTAAAGCCATGCTTACACACACACAGAGATTTCACCAAATGTTTCAGTCCTTTTGTATTTTAAAAAGCCACATTTTCACTATAAATTTTCACTACTTACATCCCAATTTATATCTCTGTTTGTTTGTCTTTCCTTCCGGAGTGCAGGCCTTATAAGCACAGTATCATATGATTCTTGGTTACTACTCTGACCCCACTGAGTAGAATTTTACTGAAAAAAAAAAAAAAGGACTAAATAAATATTTTTGAAGAACTAAGTGCATAATTGAACAAGTGAAAATAGGTGTCTGGATGCCCAATTTTTATTTTTCTGTGGGCTTTTGATACTCAAGGAGGTAATTCTTTGTCCTAATATTATATATAAAAAGCTATCCCTAACTAATATCTAAGTAAATAAATGCCAAACATGATTAGAATTCCTAAAATGTCCAAACATTACAACAATGTTCACCCAGATTATATCCTAAGGAAAATTTTAAAGAAAGCTAATTTAATGAATTAATTAGAATGATTTTTTAAAAAATGGTCCATCAATTTTGCTACATCCAATGAATGTTTTCAAGTATTTTAAAACACTTGAAAAATCATGTTCTTTTAGGGAATTTAAGCATTCCACTAGCAGTCCCATTTATACAATTAATTTCCTTAGGAAGGAAAATAATTCATAAAAAAGAGAAAACTTAACTTTAAGCAAAGTGGTTCAAATTGGAACATATTCTGACTTACATAAGAAATTATTACAGAATTTTATATAAAGAAGTCAACTAAAGCATGAAAAGGTCTCCTAATTCCTTTATTTGAAACAAAAACAAAGTTATAGTTATACCTGACTTCCAGAGTTACAAAGAAGATCAAATGAGGTGATATAATTGAATAAGCTTTAGATAAAAAAAAGGAAAAAAACTATATGTATGAGGTAGCTGTTGCAATTGATAACAGTTTTTCACAAAAGTGGTTTGTATTTTGAACACCAACCTCTCTAAAATTCACTATATACCATTCCAAATTTAATCCAACCACTCTGTAGCTTCATAATTCATAAAACAAGCCAGATTTCTCACTCTTTGGTCTACTTGGCGACATAAGAAGCAGCTATAATTTTAAACCAATCCTTTAAAAAGTGGGAACAATATCTCTGTAAATTCTTAGTTCATTTCAAGTCATGGTAAAAGATTAAAAAACTGTCATCACATTTTGCTGAAGCAATGGCTCAATGCACTTTAAAGCGCTCATTTCCTTACCTTGATTTGGCACATTCAATTTAATCTCCTCGGTCATAAGTAACAAATGATAATTAAAGGAGGGGTGGAAGGGGTTCTTTTAGAAGACTGTTTCTTGCATGCCGATAAGTAATTAGAGTGACCTCAATATGGTGGCTTTCCTTTGTTGCTGAGAGACAAATACCTTTGTGCAACAGATAAACAAGCTCAGCTCTGCAAACCCTCAATGTGAACTGTCTCCCTGGAAGCCAGGAGCCTTCTTTGGTGTCTTTGCAGTTAGATGAAAGGGAGTAGATCCTGCAGTGAAAGCAAGAGTGGGGAAGTTGAAAGTTTGACTTTGTTGTTACCTTACCATGCAAAGTTAGCTCATTAAGAGTTTTCTCTTGCCAGAAATCAGCAGTCAAGACTCCACCATACTTCCTTTAAACACACACACACACACACACACACACACACACACACGCACGCATGCACACAGGAAAAACAGAATACTTGGAAGAGTTTAGGAGAGAACAAAGTATGGTTGGTTTGAATTTAGAATGTTTCAATTTAGTAACAAAGTTTTCTCATGGTGAGAGTTAAGAGCAATTAGAATTTGGGCTCCTCTAACATCAGCAGTGAATGGACAAAGGATAAGGACAATTTCCACCAGAATAAAGCCCAATCCTAGAGAACTTTTTGGTCTAAAAAGCAAACAGAACAGTTCTGGTTTTTTGCCTTTTGTGAGGGTCCAAGATGTGATTATTAAAGTAATGCATTTATTTAAAAAAATAATGGCAACTTATTTGACACATTAGTAGAATTAATAGGAAATCTGGACATGTCCCAGGAGGGATATTGTTTATTTAAAATCTCCTTTTAAAAAATAAAGGAACATGATGCCCATAGTATAGTCATGGCATGGTGGTCCTATCACCCTGTTTTCAGTTAGATTTCACAAAACAGAAACTAATCTGTTTATTATTCCTATACTTGATGATTCTCCAAGAAGAGAAGTTTCGAAAACTCCCCCCAAAAATCTATTCCTTGATATTACAAAATAGTTTTCCCCAGCTATCCATTACCTCCAGTAGCTTTCTTTATTCACAGTTTTTAACATGAGACGTTGCCATGCCTTCCAACAGATATTGTATACACCTAGGGGCCATTGACTTTGGGCTTGCCCACGTGACTTACTTTGGCCAATAGCATGTGGTTAGAAGTGACAGTGTAGACTTGGAGTACAAGAGGTATGATATGCTTCTGATTCAGTTTCTGCCCTCCAAGAGAGAAAGGGGCATGCCCTACATCGGACTTAGCTCTTCATTCTGTGTGCTCCAAGACCTGTAGAGCAACCCTCAACCCAGAACTGAGCCCAGCCAGACCCCAACAGGCAGCAGCAGAGCAATCTCATGACCTAGTGGCCGCCAGTGGTGGAGCGTAAGTTTTGGGATCAAGCAGCCCTGTTTCAAATCTCAGCTGTACTACTCAGTTACAACCTTGAATGAGTTGCTGAATTCTGACTTTCCGTTTTTTTGTCGTGGATGCATTAGATCTGATAATGCCAACCACCCGCAAGTCGTTGTGAGACACGTGCATGTCCATTTTGCCAGAGTGAGGCTCAGAAGAAATACTCAGAAATTCTTTCATTCCTTCTTTGATAAGGAAAACACTTCCTCATACTTCTAAATCCAGACCAAAAATATGGCCCAAGATAAGATGGAAGAGAACTGAGTTAAAAACCATCGTTAACAATGATGCTGATGAACACTAAAAATATTGATGATGAGGATTCGATTAGTCAAAGTCTATGCCACCTATTGCCTTAGGAGAGCTGTGAAGTTAAACCATCTCTGGGGGTACACACACCAGTTTGCCCTTAGAGTCAGAACGTGAGAGCTGGAAGGAATTTAAATGATGACTGAGTCTGATGACTGCCTTTCATGGATGAGAGAATTGAGGCTCAGAGAGATGAATTGTCTTTCCCCAAACTAGTTAATGGCAAATCTGTCACTTAAACCAACAAAATGGTTTTATAAATGGCAGTTAGATGTACTGTCTGACATATAAAGAATATACTTCTTCCCACTGTTCCCTTCTCAGAATAGTGAAATGTCTGTGTCCCAGAGCATGTCTCCTTTCTTTTCACAGACTAGGCAACAATATCGGTTTCATGAGAAGGAACTGAAACTCATAAAAGGGCATAAGTTGTCAGTAGGGTATCTATCACACGTGGAGTACTGTTTGCGTGTGAAATCTAACTGCCCTCTTACTAAAGAGGCTCAATGAAGGGTCAGAGCATCTTTGCAGCTAATATGATATTTACACGCTGTCATCCACACTTCTGTTTCTATGGATGTTATTTAAAGTGACAGATTCATAATTTAAACACTGGAACTCATTTACCCAGTTTTCAAAGTTTTAAGCTTTTAGGATCACATTTAAAGAGAGAGTTGCAAATATAAACACAAGAGCAGCAGTTCTCAAATTTGTTTCTTCTTAACATTTTTTTTTTCTTTTAGTTTCTGGCCATGTGATCTCCAGTGAGATGAAGGCTTTTTGGACCACCTGCTCTCTTTGCTACCATGAAAAGAAACAAAAATATATCAGTTGCATTATAATGCAAACCAGCTTTTAATAACACTCCCATGTGGTGGCTAAAAAGGATAGAGAAAATAAAAGTAAAAGGGAAACTAAATTGAGTATTAGGCAAACAGGAAAAAGAAAAAGAAAAAGAAAGATGCAAGGAGAGAAAAGGAAATAAACAACAAAAAAGGAGATGAACAAGAGACAACAAAAGAGTGATATCAGCCGGGCCGGCACAGTGGCTCACACCTGTAATCCTAGCCCTCTGGGAGGCTGATGCGGGAGGATTTTGAGGTCGAGAGTTTGAGACCAACCTGAGCAAGAGCAAGACTCTCTGTCTGCTAAGAATAGAAAAAATTAGTTGGGTGTGGCAGTGAGCACCTGTAGCTCCAGCTACTCAGGAGGCAGGAGGATCCTTTGAGCCTAGGATTTTGAGGCTGCTGTGAGCTAGCCTGACACCAGGGCACTCTAGCACAGGTGACAGAGGGAGACTATCTAAAAAATATATATATATATATATATATATATATATATATATATATATCCCATGGACTCACCATACTTCCAGGCCATAGACTAAGGCCTGGAACCATTCTCAGCTTTAGCGCCCCCTAAAGTCCCAAATATGCCTATACCTGAACTTAGTCCTACTGATTCCCAAGAGGCAACTGTTTGACAACTTGCTTTGCTGCTGAAACTGTTGGGACCACAAGAGATTGCTAACGAGGACTCGATGGGGTGATCCTCTCCCCACTCCATGCAGACCTGACAATTAGAAGCAGTAGACAGAGAAAGAAGCGTGGTTCCACCAAAGGAAGCAACCCCCATCCCTCTCGGGCTGCTCTTCTCTGAAGTCACGTTTGGCACGGAGTGGTCCCAGAAATTTAGGATCCAGGACCATCCCTGTTGCTCTGAGGGTTTGATTTCAGAAAAGCAAGCAGCCTCAGCATACTGGTGCTCTCATTATCATGCCTTAAGCTAAGAATTCTACAAGTAAATGCATCTTGAACTATTAAATAAAACATTGTTCCTCTTCAAACTGGGTAAAGTTGTACATCACTAAATTATCTAATGTGGTAATTTTTTTTCTTTTTCTTCTACTTCTAGGAGAATGATATGATGAATTCATAGGAAACCTCTATCTGGCCATGCTGCCACGAAGGAAGGGAGCCGTGTTGGAATTGCGCTAAAGCATTCCAGGTCTGTCCGCATGGCTTGTAAGCAGCAATTTCCCCCAGCCCCATGAATCCCAACAATCCATCAAGGAGAATTACTGGTGAAAATGACAGAAAAATGTCATAAACCTCGCTTTCATTTTATTCCAATGGATGTGAGGATTCATGCAGTTTAAGCAGATTATGCTACTGAACTGGAGCTTGGTTGAATGATTAAAAGATAAAACCATTCCATTTAAATCTTTACCTGAATTTATCAGCTTGGGTTTTCTGAATTGCACTATGAAGTTTTGTCATAAAATGAAAATGTTTGATTCAAAGGTAATAAAAGCTATTGATCTATGGTGAAGAAGTGTTAATATACCAATTTTATAACATACCGATTTTATAATTAATTTGGTGTCACATAAAAGAAAAAATCAATATCTTCTAGTTTTGGTGATTAAAGGGAGATTGGACCTTTGAAAATGTATTTGCATGTATAGCAAGACGAACTCATTTTAGAGGTGGTACATAAAGGGTTACCTATTAGGTTTGCATATCAGATGTCCAGTTAGCAATTACATAGTTAAATGAGAAGGCAAAACATGTATGTACTCTTGGCAAACTTCCTCTTAACACATTAACTGTCATGTGAGTTGTATTTAATTCATGCTAGTTTTGAGCCTGGGGCCTCATGAAGCAAAGCCTGGGCAAAACCATGCAGTTGGTTCTTGAAAATCTTAATTGTTGAATATTCTTATTGTTACCATTAATATTGACAAATTAGTTCTAAAAATGTAGATTAAAGGAATAGAGAAGTCAATAAATTTCATTCTTTGTTAAATTAGAAAGGATCATTTTGTTTCCGAAGTTTTTATTTTATTTTTGTAATAAAACACTGTGGCCCCAAGGAAAAATATTTACTTTTTCTGATGTGGCAGTCAATGTGTTAAAAATAGGACACAAGAGTATACCTTTTTGTGTGAGAGCCAAAGAACCCTCACCTGTTCTGGAGACTCTAATGATGGGTTGCCATATCAGGAAACACAAAAGTCTGCCAAATCCTATTTTTTTCTTGAAAAAAAAAAAAAGGCTTTTTAGAATTTATGTCCCAAGGCAAAGACAGCAGGCACAGTTGAGAGGAGAGTGGTTTAGTCTGCCCGCAAGTTCTTCATCAGTAATTTTAGGAAGTGAATGCTGAACACTGTGAGATGGCATCACTTCCAGCCCCAGCCTAAGTCTCTATGCAAATTCTAGCTCAGCATAAGTACATCCCAGATAATTACTCTCATCCCTCTGATCCTCATCAGCTTTCCTCATCTACACAAAAGGAAGCAGACACTCATTTTAGAAGTGTCTTAGTCCATTTCGTGTTGCTGTAAAGGAATTCTGCAGGCTGGGTAATTTAGAAAGAAAAGAGGTTTATTTGGCGTATGCTTCAGCAGGCTGTACAAGAAGCACGGTCAGCATCTGCTCCTGGTGAGGGCCTCAGGCTGCTTCCACTCATGGGCATAGGTGAAAGGGAGGCCAGTGTCTACAGAGATCACGTGGTGAGAAAGGAAGCAGAGGGAGGAGGTGCCAGGATCTTTATAACAACCAGCTCTCACTGGAACTAAGAATGCAAGAACTCACTTGCCCTCCTCAGTGAGGGCATTAATCTATTCATGAGGGATCTGCCCCTATAAAAAAAAATCTTTCTCTAATTTATATGTGTGTGTGTGTGTGTGTGTGTGTGTATCTGGACTACCAGATAATAATAATAGCTAATATTTATTAAGCATTTACTATTTGATAGACACTCTAATTAGAACTTAAAGTGCATTATCTAATTTAATCATCACAATTCCCTTGAGAGAGGTTTTAGAATTTTGCCCATTTTATGGGAGAAGACATCTTCTGTACTGCCAGAGAAACCAAACAGCACAGACTACCATAAAACAATAGTTTTACATGAAAGTCATTTTAGAAACAAGAGATTATTCATAGGAATCTTCTCTTTTTGTCCTTTAGAAAATTTCTCTTTTTTATCAGAATGTGAAAGACATGAGAGGAAAGATTTTCTTTGAGATGAAAATTTGAGGAACTACAAAATGAGATTTATATCTGGGTTCTACCTTTCTATATACTTTTGTAAGAAATGAGCTATTTTCAAAGATTCATAGAGTTTGAGGGAGAAATTTGGGGTCTGGAAAGTTAAAGACAGCTAAAAAGCTATTATCAAGTAATTTACACATTCTGGGATTGAAGAATTGTATCAGTCAGGATAGAAGAGGTTGTGCTTCATAACAAACAATCCTCAGATAATTAGTGGCTTCTAGACCAAAGGTTTTAAAGCTGTCTTTTATTTTTCACCTCCCATGCTACATGTCCAACAACAGTCAGCTAGGGGCTGGGCTCCACATCTCTTCAGACTGAGACCTAGACTGAGATCTAGACTGGTAGAGTGCCCCATCTTAATCTATAGCTGGGCCATTGCTGCAGCAGAAGGAAGAATGAACTCTGGAGAGTTGAAACACCGGAAAGTAATGCTCCATCCACAGGTGCATAACTTCTGCTCAAAGCTCATCGGTCTTAACTAGATATGTGGCTTTACCTAGCCCCAAGGAGTCAGAAATTGAACCCATCCATGTGCCTGATGCCTACAGAGGTTCAGAGTAGACCAAGGAGAATTTGGCAGTGCAGTGCCCAAGGGATGGGATGGAGCAATTGTGTAGCTTCAAAGACATCCAAGTATTACCAACTCTGTGAGGAGAAGCTTATTTTTCCTAACAGCAGAAGTCCCCTTAGGATGATAACTGATTGTGTGAGATTAATACTTGGATAAGCCATCTGGAACTGAGGCTGTAGGACTTATGGCACCACTGGTGCTTGGGGTTGGGGTAAGGGGAGAGATAGAAAGAGAAAGAGAGTGAGAGAGATCTAAGTAGTAGAGAGGGAAACAGAGGAAATCTAAGGATTGGCAGCTGAAGAGGGACTTCAGAAAATAATAGAAGTGTTTAAAGGGAATTAAAGTTGTTTGCTGCTGTTTTTCCTCCTCCCAACAGGTTCTTAGTTAAATTGGTATGTTTTTCAGTGTTTTGTAGAGTAGTGGCACAATAGTAAAGTGCTAAATTCTGCACGCAGGTTGGTCATGCCAGTCAATACCTGACCTTTCCTTTCTTTATTCTCTATTTCCAAACTAGAGAGAGCCTACGTCTAGCACTGGGGCAGGAGAAATGTCTATAATAGCTCAGTTTAGGAGAGTTTCCTCAAAGTCCATACAAGTGAGCAAAAATGTGAATGAGGATGTTCATTTTCCCACACATTTGCCAAGTTTATCTGGCATGCATGTGTCCCACAGGCTGTGCAGTGGCCATCACAGATAGCAAAATACATTCTTCTGCTTAAGTCAGATTTGACAAATTTCATACTTCAACTTTGTAAGTAGCAGTACCGTTTTGTTCTGTATGTGTTAGAATATATGCACTTCCTTCATTTGTATTATTTCATTTAATATTAGACTCAACTCTGCAATGTAGCTAGGACACAGATTTTCTACTTATTTTATATATTTGAAAATGGAGGACTAAAGAAAATATACAAACAACCCAGGGGCCCAGCCAGAATCTGATCTCCTAACACCCAAGCCATTTCTCTGTTTATTCAATCTATTGCTTTGTCAGAAGCTAAACACGGATCTAGCCATGAAACATGGAGACATTTACCTGCTAAATTTGAAAAAAACACACTTGAACTCTTCTGATTTTGCTCCCATTTCCCCCTGCTCCCTTATACCTCTAGAAGTATCCACTCGAGGGACAGTCCTTTCCAAGAGTGTCAAACGTCTTCACCACCTCACTCCTCGGTGGACCGTGCGTTTTTTTAAAGTCACTCCAGGGAGAAATGGGTGCTTTTCATGCTCGAGACTTTCATCCGTTCTTCTCCTTGGCAGTTTTCTTGAAGTTTGCTTTCTCCTCCCCTAGTGACCTTTAAATATTTCTTCAAAAAAAAAAATCATTAATCTTTTCATGTTCTTATATCCTTAGACCTTAGGTCAATCATTTATCAATTACCATTGACTCACGGAGTCTTTGGACACTTAGACTTTGTTCAGTCTCTACAGGCTGATGACTTCACTGGGTACAATTTTCCCATGTCCTGAAGGGAAATTATAGGGAGAAGAAGCATCAAGCCCTGGAGAGAGGCAGTTGCTACAATAATATAAGATTCTAAACTCTATGCTTGTATCACTTCCAAAAGAGTCAAAGTTCCAAGTCAGAATAACCAACTATCCTAGACTAGGTTACAGGCTCATGACTCCCCGAGGGCAATGGAAGGGATCCTCAGACCATTTTGGCTTCCATGGCCCCACCAAGATTCAGAGAGGGACCTCTCCCAAAGGAACTGGAATGGAAATATTGGGATTAAAATTAAAAGGCAGACATCCACTAAAATCTAATACTTCGGCTACCAAAAATCTCAATATGCCGTTTTTCAACACTTATATTTCTAAAAATGTTTAAGCATCTATAAACAAACAATTCTCAAATGCAACTATCTTATTATTACTGATAATGCCCCTTCCCTAAAGGGAGATGATCCAAAATCTCACCCCTCACTGCATATAGCTTCAAGTATCTGTGGATACTCATTTCTCCACTAATTTTGCCATTACCTCACCAGTATTCAGCAATCTTGACTAAATAGAAAAGCTAAACAGCAACAATAAACCCTCTTTTCAATTGTCGGGAAAAAGAGGAAAAAAGAAAGAAAGAATGCGCAACATAAATACGTGATACCGCAAGGAAGAGGATCAAGAGCAATCAACAATGATGATAATAGCTGTTATCAATTAGTAAACAGCATTCTTAAGCACATTAATTTTGTACTTGTTTCTACCTTATCTCATGTAATGCAAATTGCAATTTTAGGAGGTAGGTGCCATCGTTATCCACATTTTTAAGGGAACAAAACTGAGGCACAGAGAGGCTGGAAGTCCACAGGGTCAGGAAGCCAGGTGCAATCCAGGCAGCCTGCCCTTAGAGCTCACCATGCCTGCTGCATAATGTTGGTCCTCCTGTTATTGCGATACAGTCCACGGGGTGTGGTTACACTCTTCCATTTTGCAACTGGACCCAAGGCAGTTGAAGTTGATGACACCTATGATACTCCTTTTTTATTACACATCTGTTTGCCTCCTGTTGACATCTCAGATAATTTGATTTCTTTACCCACTGGAGTCACTCAGACTTTTCTTAAGGAAGGACCCAGAACGCTGGTCTTATGGCCAGAATGAGGTTGTGTTACGATCCAAAGCACTTTTGCCCTTGCATGTAATAATATGAAGAAGTGTTGTCAGTGATCACCTGGGTTCAATTCATGCTTTTCCCTGCTTTCATTGGATGATAACAGAGCTGTTTTCTCTTATTAGTCAGGTTGAATCTACACAACCCATACTATAATCCTTTCCTTGCCCTTTGACCCTGTGACACAAGGAGGCTTAAATTTGCAGGGCAGGTTCCAATTTCATTGGAATTATCAATGTGTTCCCTAATGTGATAGCATTGCTCCTTTGGGTTCTAAATTCTAACCACCATCCCAAGGTTATGAGGAAGGGAAGCAAATGTTTTTGCTATTGAAAGTGTGATTATGAAGAATTCCACCCACCTCTGTCTTTATCCCTGAATCCATATATCAGTTATGGAAAAAATATCACTGGCATGTCTAGATATTGTGCCACATGCTAAAGATAACACCACACCCTCATGGGTATTGTTTTCCAGCTGGTGCTGTAACCATGTCTTTAAAAAGCTATCTCCCCAATCTATAAGACCAGCTGCTTCTGGGCGATGATATATTAGGTTATGATCTTTGGATCCCAAAGGCAACCCTTCGTTGTCTAGCTTCTTTCACTGCAAATTAACTTGCTTGGTAAGACTCAGTGTAATCTGAGATTCCACCAGCATCCACAAAGTTTCTATCTCATATGGTAGTGCCAAAAGATAAAGGATAGTCACAAAAAAGAAAATCAGATCTAGAATTAATGTCTATTTTGTAAGGACAAATGGTGTTTCCCTCTCTGTTATGGAAGGAGTCAATTTAAAGACCCTTAACGTCCCTTAGCAGGGGCTTAACTGCTACCTGAAAGTTATGGCACCATATAAATGCTCCAGGTTGGCTACTTCTGGTGGCATATTAGGAATTCGCAGCCAGACCAGCACAGACAAGGGGAAGTGTGTTAATAGGCTCCATTCTTGCCATGAGTCTTGCCCTCAATTGACACTTCATTCAAGGTGACCATAGGGATAATTGTGTCAACTATTATACTACAGTATGCCATGTGCCTTCAGGGGACCCGTTGTGAACTATGACTTGGGTGAAGATCTCCCTATTACTCTGGGGGAACTCATTCAATAGTTGGAAGACTCAGATTATCAAAAATGTATAAAAAACTAGCCAGATTTAATGCAACAATTCCCACAACTTCATTAATCAGGGATAATTATATGCCTAATTGACTGAAAATTATAACTATCTTTTAAAATATTTTTTTTAAAAAAACGGAGATAATACAGAACAGTTTAGATACATGGAATCATATTAATTGTGGTTAAAGCTATGTTAACAATCTCAACGGAAAGGTTTATGATTCTGCATTATTTTTCTCAGTACTTTTAGGCAATGCTATCCACAGAAAAATTAAAGGAAATTACCTCACTTTTTAAAAGAAAAGCAAGTTATAGTATAAGTATTAAAAGTTATTTCCACCATACAAATGTGGATTCCTCTGAGAGTTTCTCAAGGGTTTACTCACATTTAATCTTTAGTATCATTTGGTAATGATCCAGCAAATTTTTTTATATGTACTCTCCAACCCCTATTAAATAGTTAATAAAATACTTAAAAAATGATATCACATTGTTATTTATGTCAACACTATTCTCTGTTATGCTGGCCTCTGGGTAATTACACATTCCATTTCAGTAGTGTCTTGGAAAACACTACTTGGAAAACACACTTGGAAAACGCTACTGCCCTTTCGTTGTAAACGTGTGTGCATACACAGGCCCGTTAATGTGCTTTGCCGTCTTATTTATGCATGTTTTTGTGTTAATATTCTGAGTTGGGACCTTCTTGAAAATTCTCAGCTAAATAGGTCAGACATGACCATCTGTTTTTCTCTTACTGAAATCACCCAATCCCAGTCTCAATCATAGCTTGTCTTGGCCATGGTCATATTTTTGGTACCAAAAAAAAAAAAAAAAAGAAGAAGAAAAAAAGAAAAAAAGGAGGTGAGGAAGGGAGAGAAGGAGGATGCAGAGGGAAGAAGGGAAGAAAGACTTTCTCACTGTAATATTTACTTGCATTGACACATCTTAGGTTGGAAACTTCCTGCATCCTCTCCGAACACTTAAAGAAAAGGGATCACTAATTTCTTGCATTACCACCACTGAGAAAAATAAGTCATACAAGCACCATTTTTTTAAAAAAAAAATAATACATGTTTGCCTGGCTTATTTTCTAACTTAGTACATACTTATTTTAGAAGACTTTAAATAAAAATCAAAATAAGAAAACAAACAACAATAACATCAACTCTGCAATTCCACACTCAGAAGATCTACCTTCCAACCCACAGTCTTCCACTTAATTACTGGGTGATTTAGGCAGATCACACATTTTCTCACTATCGGTTTTCCCATCTTCGCAATGTAAATAATACGCTGATATCTCAAAATCGCTGTTAAGGTGAAATGTGATAATAAACATACCCAGCAGGATAGTGGGTACCTAGCAGGAACTAATAAATGTTAGTTTATATTTAAATCAGTTGACAGCCTCAGCAGTGTCTTCTGAATAAATTGCTCTAAAATCGTCAACATCTTCAGGAGGAAATCTTCTCACATGATTGAGAAACAATCTTGCACTTGTTTTACAACTTTAGGAATAACATAGGATTAAAAAAAAAGAGTAGAACTAAGTGGTTGGTGTGAAAATCTGGGTTTCAGTGAAAGCAAACCATAAGACTGAATGTGAGAGGCATGGGCATTTTTGCAATAATATCCATTATTTAATTTTTTGAATGTTCAAAGTGAAATTGAGTTGTTGCATAGACTTTATCTCAGAGACCCATAACTCATGGAAAGTCAGCAGCATTTACAGATTGAAAACTTAAGGCATTGTTGTAGGTACATTTTTTCCCCCTAATTCCTTAGGCCCCAGGGCTGGGTACCTGAGGACTTACTGGCAGTAAATACATTTCTCACAAGGAAGAAAAGAGATAAGCAGCTCCTAAAACCCTCTTGCTTACCCAAACCTGTGATTTCTAGATATGGCTCATCTATGATTCCGCTCAGTGGGTGGCATTTTATGATAAAGCAGGGATGGGAAAAATACGCTACCTTTCAATTTTCAGATGCTCCGGGTTGGTGCCACTCTCAGAAACACAGAAATCAATTGCAACGGGAAAGTAGATCACGTTAGGTAAAGATTTGTCCCTTAGCAAAGGAAGCACCATTGATTTCAGAAGATGTTTAAGAACCTTTTAAGACTTGAACAAATTGTGAATAATCTATATTAATTTAGACAAAGGGATATATTTGATTTTATATTTCATTCCAGGGAATAACACCTAATTTAGGAGTTTGACAGCATCATGACACCCTTAGCCTTTAGAAGGAATGAAGTTGGCAATTTTAACATCCTGTTGGCATCCCGCTTTAAGTTTTAACCTTTCCTTTTCTAAATTCAATAACTTCAGATTTTAAAAAAAGAGAACGGAAGAATGAGTATCACTGTTTTAATTTTCTATATTTAGATATTATGTTTCTTTTTTAAAAAATATTGACAAAAATGCCATATGTGCCAACCAGGAATAAAAAAAAAATGTAAAAGCTGAGAAAAATGAACAAGAAGAGAAGGTAAGAGTCCACACCACTAGAATAGATCCCCTCAGTAGGTAATTTGGTCACGGTTACAATAATTCTGGAGGAGTGGACATCTTGTGAGCTTAAAAGGGCTGGAAGGATGGCCAATAAGGAAATCAGTTTACTCAATTACATTAAAAAATGACCATAGTTAATAAATGCGACTATAGACATAAGAAAATAATTATTCTCCTTCCCCTCAATATATTCCCAAAGTGCACTGCCACATACACACCTGGATATATTTTTTTGCTCCACAAAAGCCTGACTTTTCTCTTTCTTGATTATTTACAAGCAACAGGCACTGGTGATTGACTCACATAGGGTGACAATCAGGGACAGTGAGGATCCATTGCTTCTAATCAATATGACTTTTGTTTGGAATCCCTCTGTAGTGAGGCAGCAGGACCAGCTAGGAGCCTGGACTGAATGTGAGGGGTATGGGCTGTTAGCAATCCACTCCACTATCTTCATGTAAGGCCCTGACACCTGTGGCCCTAGGTCTCAAATAAACTTTCTCAAATGTTTTACGGTAATGCTGACTGTCTAGAAGTTGCATGTATTTTCTCATACCGAAAAAGAACTCTCAACACTTGGGATAGGTGTATTGAATGCTTTTTTAATCAAAACCTCAGACAACAGTAGAATGAGTATATAGCTAGGATTGGTTTTCAGGAAACTGAGAGTCCAGTAGTGCAATTACAAACTAAGTAGCCTGGAATAGCCAACAAAAAACTATCTTGTGTGGATGTTTTCCACTCTATGGCTGTGTCAGTGGCCTCATGACACTGCTAAGACTAAGCAGCAGGCAAGGTTTCAGCTTCCACTTTTCAGTTTATATCCAGTGACAACAAGGAAGCATTGTGACCTCTGCCTGTAGCTGCTGGTTGACATGAACTACTGCAATGCACACAGTCCTAACTGATGCTGCTGGCAACTCAGGCCCCTGTTTCTAAGCCACAAGGACCCCAGATCGACAATATATCAATCCTTGCAGTATATATTTTTGAACACTCCCAATAAAAATGTGCAGTATATCCTAAAATTAAGGAAAATATTTGCATTGAAGCATTTCTATGATTAAATAGAAAAGTATAGGTTGGGTATGCATGGTGAAATGGCAGAGTTTGAAGGTGAGAACAAAGGCCACTTGTCAAATATCAACAAAGCACATTAAATTATTCTGTGGGAAATGAGCTGGGCTTCCAGAAAAAGAGAGAGAAAACAGTCCATTGAGTTCTTAATACAAGTCCCTAAATTGGTGTAATTGAATTCTCATTGACTACAAGAATGATATTTCTATCAGCTCGTGCGATAAGAAGAGTGAACAAGAAACTACACTTT
Source organism: Microcebus murinus (assembly GCF_040939455.1). Taxonomy (NCBI): domain Eukaryota; kingdom Metazoa; phylum Chordata; class Mammalia; order Primates; family Cheirogaleidae; genus Microcebus; species Microcebus murinus. The sequence goes on along the minus strand of NC_134127.1, from coordinate 7,285,191 downwards.
TCCTTTGGTCTAAATAATAGTAGATGACAGAAGAATTTGTAAGCCAATCGGAATCAGCTGAATGAACCTTCTTTATGGTCAAATACGGCTGTACAAATACAATTTTAGGCTTGGAGTGGGAAAATTATTGTTCCAATTCAACTGATAATTGGAAAAGCTATTAGTCTGGAACGTTAGCCAACTAGTTGGAGATTGGATTGCTTATCTTATTAGATTTTTGCAGAGGAAATTGCAATGGTTGAAAGGCAGTGAGGGTTTCCTGAGAAGATAGAGATTTGAAAGAAAACAAAAGGAAGGAAGCAAAGAAAAATTCAACAAACTATAGTTGCATAAATATTAGTCCAAGAGTTGGGACACCTACATTTACCCTAGATTTTACAATTTCTAGTTGTGATTTGGGCCACGTCATTTTCCTTCTCTGAATTTCAGTTTTCTCATCTTTAAAAATTGAGTTTTGTACTATATGGTCTCAAGCTGTCTTCCAGCTCTAAAAGACTTTACCCTTATAAATAGCTCTAAATTAACTTTCATTTGAGCGCTAATATCTCAGATTCCTTCTGGAAAACCTCCACAATATTTGTGAATTTGTCCATTTTGTTTTTATGGGGTTTTTTTTTTGTTTACTATTTGTTGTTGTTGTTGTTGTTGTTGTTGTTTTGGTGTGTGCAGAAAGATATATATTTTTAATGGTAAACAGAAAAAAAATTTGAAAAGAAAATTCAAACTCTGGATAGAATAAGAACAGTAGGGAACAAGATATGGCATAAACACTTATGGAAAAGGCTGTTGCCACCATTGCACAATTGGTGAAAGCCATATTGTTTCCAGAGCATCATCAAACATCATCTGTATTGCTTTGGGTTATATAAATAGAATGGCACAAATTCTAAGAGAAATCAGTTCAAGGTATTGAAAGAAAGAAGGAAAAGAAGGAGGAGGAGGAGATGAAGGAAAGGGAAAGTAGAGGAAAAGAAGTGAGCCATATATTGCAAAATTCCAGTGGACACCCTTTTTACAAACAACAGCATGAACCGTGTCTTGGCATCTTGCAGTGAAGAGACCCTGGGCGATAATCTCTCTCAGCAAAGCCCCTATTATCTCCTGACACAACTCGGTGAATAGCCTCCTATGTGGTCTTCCCACTATTCCACCTAATTCTCACTCCATCATCCATTCTCCAAGAAGAATTTAGAAGTCATTTTCCTAAAATGAAAGACTGATCTAGTTGCTTAAAACCCTAAGTAGAGTTTCCATTGCATTTGGAATCAAATCCCAAGGTCCTTCCATGCTGTCCAAGGCTGTGTTTGATCTAAGCCCTGTCTATTTCTTCAGTCTCCTCATGTTCCACTTTCCTTGCTTGCCAGCTTTCAGCCTTGCTGGACTTAAAGTTCTTCAAACACAACCGGATTATGCCTTGCTCAAGTTCACATACATTGTTCCCTAAGCCTGCAGAGTTCCTGTTCGCCTTCCCATTCTTCACTGGGATCACTCTTTTGATTTCTCTTTAAATGTTACTTTCTCACAGACCTTTCTCTTGACCTCTCCTCTCTGTCTTGGGTCCCATACGGCAAGCTAAATTAATTATACTACTATGCACGTTGATTTTATTTCATATTGCTTTTCTCAATTGATAATTATTTGTGTCATTACTTGTTCCATTCTCATTTCGCTCACTAGCAAATAAACTTCATATCTATTTTGGCCAGCTATTGATCTCATTAATTTAGATGAGTACCTAACGTAGGCACTCAACTTATTTGTTGAATAAATTAATGAGACATACTGTTAAGTTACAAAAGACTTGAAATGCTGAATTGCCCAGGTCTTTTTATTGGGACCAAAACCTCTGATTATGAAAAATCTGCAGAAGATGAGAACAGGGAATGGCTGGGGTGACATAAAAGTTTTGTGTAATAACAGGGCTGGAGTATGATTGCCCCGTAAGGGATTGACTTGTTAGAGTCACAGAATACAGAAGGTCTTTCTCTGATCTTGTGCTTATAAAGCAGTAAACACTATATATACAATGAATGTGCTTCCGGGCTAGAGAAGAAAGCAAGGTCCCCTTGACCCAAGAATCAAACAAAATAAAAAACTAGAGATGAAGGTGGAAAACACTAAGGAAAAAACAATGTTATACTAAGAGAACTTAATTAAGTTAAAGCAAGAAATTGCAGAAGACAGTACTGGATGAAGAATGAGGAAATAGAAAGCGGAGAATTAGCACATCAGGAACTAAATTAGAGTTGAATTCATGTGACTTCTATGTGCACGAATTGAAGGGCACATGCCAAAATAGTTAGAGTCTTCACAGGGAGGAAACTCTGCTGAGGAATTCCTTGAGAAGACAGCAGGATGTGGCAAAAAAAAAAAAAAAAAAAAAAAGCAATAGATTCAGGCGGGGCACCTGCTGCTGTTCCTAGATCAGCCCTTCATCTGACATGTGACTTCGGTAGGTCATGGCGTCACATGCTCATAGATAAAATGAGGAAATGGAAATGAATCTAAGATTTAGATTGCATGTCTGGCATTTCCAGCTTTAATATTCTCGAGAAAAGCAAGTAAGTTAACACAGATTTCAAGACAAAAATAAGTATGTTTGGGATAAATATGAACATCTCAGCCGTTAAACTTCAGGGTGGAACACAAAGCCTCGGACTCCCTTCCTCACCTCGGTGATGCTCTCTGGTTATTGATGTATCACATCACTACTCTGACAAATCAAATGTGGGAAGCCTGATGAAAAGTTTGTGGCGCTAATAAAAATCTGTGTGTTCAAATACATTTCTAACTTTCTAGAGGGCTATATTATTTTTATTATTGCTGTTAAGAATTTCTATGGAGTCTGACTTAGCGGCTGGCTGACGATGGCTTTTACTACCCATCACGATGATTCTAGGATGCAGCCCGGGGTGGTTACCCATATTTTACATTTTACTAGGGTGCTTTCCTTTACCAAAATTAATACTGCTATTTTCAAATGAATGGAGGTTGTGCCAGAGGGACAGGATTACTGGACCTTTACAGCTACTTTGTGTTGGTGAGAAAAATCACATGCCTTGAATTTTTATCCTCATTTCTAACCATACTGGCCCAGCTCAGAACCATAATACCTCTTGCCCAGATTATTTTCACAGTATTCTAGCTATCCTTCTAGCCTTCGGTCTATCTCCCCTCAAATCTCACATGCCTTTTTTTACTCTAGTAAATATTTCTAAGTGACATGATTGTATCACTTTCTGGCTTAAAAAATCCTCAAGGATGAATTTCAAATTCTTTCGCGTGACATAGACGTACCTTAACAATCAAGTCAATCTCCTTTCCAGTAACTTCCCAACAAACCGATTTAGTCTTTTATCTTGCATGTGCCATTTTGTATCCCTTTGCCTTTACTCTTGCTTTTTCTTTATCCTGTCTCCTGTTTCTGTCTAGTAAATTCTGACTCATCTTTCAAGCTCCAATTCAGCTGCACCTTTTTCCTGTACGTAACTATCCCTAATATTACACTTCTCATTGCTCCACATTCACATAGGTTGTGTTCTTTCTGTGCTAGCAAAACACTCTGTGTATATTTCTCTGACCCTTTTTTAGCACCTAGCACAGCGTACGGTAATAAAAGGTGTATTTCTAGAAGGTATGTATGTTTGAACCCTTGATGTCTCGTGTGGTGTCTGACACATAGCAGGCATGCAACAAATGATGGTTGAAATAGTCTGAACCCAACAGAATTAAATTGAACTAAATGGTAAGAGATAGTCGTGGCTATTGAGTAGAAAAGATGGGGAGACCTTTCACAATCTGGAGGATGATGGTGATGTATCCTCCTTTTGAGTTCACAGAAAATGGAGCTTCACTTCCTCTTTCCTCCCGAACAAACATTCTCTCCTACTTGCTGGCTAAGTGCAGCACAACTTCTCCCTCTTCAAAATGGAAATAATTTAGATAAACCATAAGAAGGTAGATAAACCATAAGAGGGTAAGATGACAAGAAAAGCATTTATGAGTAGAGTGTTGAGGCCCAGAAAACAATACCCCAAAGGGAAGGCCTCAGAAACAGCCTTATTTTCTTTATTATTATTTTTAAGACAGGGCCTCACTCTGTGACCCAAGCTGGAGTGGAGTGGCATCATCATAGCTCACAGCAACCTCAAACTCCTGGGCTCAAGGGATCCTCCTGCCTCAGCATCCCAGGTAGCTGGGACTACAGGTGTGTACCACCACACCAGGCTAACAAACAGCCTTAGAAGCAAAAGTTTTTCTCTTACCTTCTCCTGCCTTTCTGTCTCTCAGTCCCATTCTCCCCTGAGGCAGGTCATAGAAACCAGAACTCCTTTTTCCCAAAGCTAGCCATAAACCCTAAAAATATTACTCTAACTTTCCCTCTGCCTTTCTGTGTAACAACTGGCCATAAAAAATTATCTGACATACCTTGTTTGACTGCAGGTCATGAGACCCCCATTCCAGAGAGGGGCCTGCCCCACACCCAGAAGGAAGGATGCTGCTCAGAGAGACCAAGAAGAATCTAGAAAGACAGGCCTGGCTGGGCTTCCCCATTCTATTAGCATCAGATCATACTTTTTGTCCAATCATATTTCTATACAGATGCCCAGACTTTGTTGAACCTAAGCATAAAAATGGACAATTTCCCCTGTATCTCTGAGTCTCCATTTCTAAGGCTCCCACGTATACATGTTAAATCAATTTATATGCCTTTTATCACCAGTTAATCTGCCTTTTGCAAGTTGATTTTTCAGTGAAACTTCAGAGGGCCAAGGGAAAGTTCCTCTACAAAAGCAAGATATTTTCTGACAATGTTATTTCTCCCACATGCCACTCAGTAAACACCCATGGCTTAGAAAACCCTACAGGTAAACATTCTGTGATGAAATTTTTATGACTTTGAAGAAATAAAGGAAAGTAAGAAAAATAAAGAACACACAAACACACAAGTATAGATATGTATGAGGACCAGTGTCAAACTGCCAACTGTCCTTTATTTAGAAGAACTATCCTTCATTGTGAGATTAAATCCTTTCTGATTTCTTCCTGTTGCTATTTCCTGATTTAGAAGAAATGATTGTAACGGTAGTAGGGTAGTTGTGTGTTTGCTCCTTGATTGATATAGATTTGTTCTTTGGTTTTTATCGTTTGGTTTTGTAAATTGTGGTTTCTATTTTCAAGATTCTTCTTTAAACAAATTAAAATTTAGCAACACTCTTATGGGTTTTTTAAAAAGGCTTTTTGAAATTTAACTGACCCATAAAAGCGAGAGTCGAGGAACAAGAGAGTTCTCAAGAGCACAAAGTGAAACTGTTGATGGCTACCGCAAGAACAGTGGATCGGGAGGCCAGAGTTTAAGTCCTGATCCCGACACTACTTGAATAAGAGGTTGTCTGCAAACTGCTTCATGTAACTATGGAAAACCCAAGTGTCTACATTTGTGAATGAATGTAGTGAAGTAGGTTGTTAGTTCTCGAGATTTTGAAGTTTTCTGGGATAGTACTCAGTTCCCTACAGAGCCACAGAGGGAGGGTGGTGAGTGTGCAGGGATAGAACATTCTCCACTCACCCCTCTACTTCAACCACAGCAGCGTCTCATTCCTCTGTTTTACTTACTGAGTTTCCACACGATTTTTTTGTTTGTTTGTTTTTTGGATAAAAATGTCTGGTTAACACCTCCACATAGATCTCTAACAGTCAAGTCCAAATAGAAACTCCCATCTTCACCCTAAATCTGCTCCATCCACAGGCTCCCATGTCTCTGCCGATGGTAACTTCATCCATCTTCTTGCTCAGACATATAATCTCAGCAGTCATCCTGATTCCTCCCTTTTTCTCACAACCCACACAGAAGTTTTCAGGACATCATGTTGGCTGTATCTTCAAAATACCTCCAGAATCACACCATGCCTCATGCCTGCCACCACAGTCCCGCATGGCGATTCTATGAGTAGCCGCCTTTCTCTGCTTTTGCCTTTCAGTCCTATTGCCTGTTATCCATGCAGCGGCCAGACCTGTACTTGGGAAACATAAGTCAAAGGATGTCATTCCTTTGCTCAGAACTCTCCGGTGGTTCTTCATCTGACTCAGGATAAAAGATAAAATCAACACCGTGAGACAAATAATCCTAACGATCTGTCCTGCAGGAGAGATGGAGGCCCTGCCACATTGACCTCCTCTCCCACTTCTCTGTCTCCACCACTGGGCTCCCACCACACTGGCCTCCTGCCTATTGTTTCAGAAGCTGGAAGGCAAGGCCCCTGCCTCAGGGCCTTCCCACTGGCTGGAACACTCTACTATTCCCAAATATCAAAGGACTAAAGTCTTTAAAGTCTTTGCAAACATTTCTTGTGTTAGTATTTCATTTCTTTTTTCCATGAGGTCTACCTTGATCACTTTATTTAAAACTCAGCCCATCATCTTCCCCCACATGGTCCTACTCTTTGATCCTATTCCACTTTTTTTCTTTATCCACCATCCATTTTGATCTTACATATTTTACTTCTTATCTCTTACTATCTACACATATTTACTAGAATATAATCTTCGTGATGGGTGGCTTTTCTGCCTGCTTTTTCTTATTGATACAACTTAAACATCTAAAATAGTACCTCTATAAAACTAAGTGCTCCATTAATATTTGTTGAACACCGAAAAGGTTAAGAAAGAATTTTATTACTTAAAAAAAAAAAAAAAAGACTGCCAGGCCAAATGATCACCAACATCTCTCCTAGCTCCTCTAAAATATTGTTAATCTATTAGTAAACATATAAAATTGATTCTGTGGACTCCCAGGCATACTGGCTTGGCTGTGAAGCCAAGCTGCTTCTAGCAACATCAATACCAAAGCAAGGTTTGTTAACGTTTGGGTTGGCTGAAGTTGCACATTGCTCAAACCACCTTGCACATCACTGGCAGTTGATATACCCTCTCAGCTTCCCCATGCCCTTACCCACATTACTCTTAGAGGGATTTTTAATACCTCCTGGATTTCTTTCTTGCTTCTGGCTGCTGTAAAGTTCAGGCACTGGGAGATATTACCTGGAATTTTGCATCTCTTCTATATTCATATCTGCTAGTCAACCAGTGGCCAAAAGGAAAGATGATTTAGCAGACGGAATTCTTCATCTAGAATACAGTCTCCAGCCTGGGTCCTCGGAAAATGAGTGCAGCTGAGGCTGAAATAAGCTCTTATGACTTAAAAGATAATTGGCTTGTCATGGGGCTTGGAATATGGGAACCTCTCTCATTGGGCTGATCCAAAAGGAATCTTTCTTCAAGGAACTATGTTTTCTTCTTACTTTTGCATAAGATATTTCTGTTTTACCTTCTTACATTATTAAACCAATACCTAAAGAACACCTCTGAGAGGTCTGAGCAAAGACAAGCAGCTAGCCAAGGGCGCTAAGGAAGCACGACGCTTAGATATGTTCTTTCCTATTACTCCTCCCTCACAGATGTACTCTGTACTTATTCCAACTGTTGACTTTCTCATATGTATTCCCCTTTGTTTTGCTTAAATGAAATGCCATAGATAAATTTTACAAGTCTTTTTCTGGGTATGAAAATGTGTGACATGATTAGAAAATGGTGAGTAAAACATAGTTTTTTTTTTGTGTGTGTGTGGAAAAAAATGGAATAGTTCTTATTTTTGTTTGCCATTATCTGAATTGTTTTGTCTCTTTTCTTTCTTATTTTATTTTTTTTTACTAACTTCAATTTTTCTTGTATTCTCTTTTCCTCAGAATTTTTTTTTACTCCATAGAGGAAAAGATTTGGAATCAGAAAAGTGAGGTTAAAGTATCTTTCTGTCTCTTTAGAGTGTCTTATGAATTTGGTTAGGGACAGCAGTTTTTAGAAGCTGTTAAGAGAATTTTGAGAAACATATGACAATTAATTTATAAATCCTCTAGGATTTTCTCCCTGTATCATTTCCCTTTTCATTATCTCTTGATGGATTTCTAGTTGTAATTACTCTGCTACATCCCCCAAAGAGAAATAAAACAGGCTTAGCACTATGGAGCATTGTTTCTGAACATATTAGAGTAGTCTCCATGCCAGTGTTTGATTTTCAGGACCCAGGATGGGAATGATGGAGAGGCAAAGGTCAAAGTCAGGCAGACGAGGGCTTAACTGTGTCACATGAAAGACATTTGGTTACAGGGATAGAATGGACAGCTCTGACAATTTTCTTTTCTAACCCTGTAGAAGTGGGAGGATCTCCAGCAGATACCGTAAAATGCTTCTGTTCTTTGGACAGTAGTAGAGAGATTTCAGTCGGCTCTTTGAAAAGAGTAGTGAAACAAACAAATAAACAAATAAAAAAAGAAAAGCATGAGAAAACTCAGCAGCTGCAGAGTTTTCTCTGCAGAATATACATTCCTCTCAATAGCACGTGGAATATTCTTCAGGATAGAGCCTATGTTAGGTTGCAAAGGTCTGAACAAATTTTAAAGTGTTGAAATCATATCAAGTATCTTTTCTGACCACAGTGGAATACAAGTAGAAACCAGTAACAGAAGGAACATTGGAAACTGTACAAATACATGGAAATCAAACAACATGTTCCTGAACAACAAATAGGTCAAGGAATTTAAAAGAAAATTTAAAAATGTCTTAAGACGTATGAAGATGGAAATACAACATACACAAACCTGTAGGATACAGTAAAAGCATTTATAAGAGGGAGGTTTATAGCAATAAATGCCTACATCAAAAACGTAGAAAGATCTCAAATAAATAACATAATGTTATACTTCAAGGAACTAGTAAACAAGAGAAAACTAAGCTTAAAATTTGTAGAAGGGAAGAAATAACAAAGATCAGAGCAGAAATAAGCAAAATAGAGGTTGAAAATAATTAAAAATATCAATGAAACAAAGAATTGTTTTTTTAAAAAGAAACATAATTGACAAACCTTTACCTAGATTAATAAAAAGAGAAAAGACTCAAATAAAATTAGATGAAAAGGAGACAATATATCTGATACCATAGAAATGCAAAAGATCATCAGCGAGTGTTATAAACAACTATATGCTAACAAACTAGAAAACATAGAGGAAATGGATACATTCCTGAACACATACAACCTACCAAGGTTGAATCATGAAGAAACAGAAAACTTGAGCAGTAATGAGATTTAAATAAAATAATAAAGACGCTCCCACCAAAATACAAAGAGTTCAGCATCTGATGGCTTTTCTGAATTCTATAAAACATTTAAAGAATACTAACACCAATTTGTGTTAAATTCTTCCAAAGAACTGAAGAGAATGAAATACTTCCAAACTCATTCTAAAAGGCCAGCATTACCCTGATTCCAAAACCAGAGAAGGACAAAATAAAATAAAAAGAAAACTACAAGCCAATATCCCCGACAAATATAGATGTAAAAATTATCAATGAAATACTAGCAAACTGAATTCAATAGCACATCGAAAAGATCATTCAACATGATCTAGTGGAATACATTATAAACTATCAACTATTTCTGAGTTTATGCCAATGATGTAACTGTGGGTGGGACCATAGATAGCTTTAGGATGGGGCTGGTTGCCAGAAAGTCCAAGCCTTGATGAATAGGTTGGCAGTTTCAGCTCCATCCCTGGACTTTTGGGAAAGTGGGGGTAGAAGTTGAGTTCAATAATGGACAATGCTTTAATCACCATGGTTTTTATTTTTTTTTTTATTTTTTATTTTTTTAGATTGGCTACATCTGTGGAATCACCATGGTTTATAATGAAGGCTTCATAAAAACTCTTAAAACAATTGGGTCCAGGTAGCTTCTGGGTTTGTGAACACATTGAAGTGCTAAAAAGGTGGCACGCTCAAAGAGGGCATGGAAGTTCTGTGCCCCTTGCCACATACCATGCCATATGTATCTCTTCCATTTGGCAGTTTTTGAATTATATCTTTTGTAATAAACTGGTATTATTAGTAATGTATTAATAGTAAGTAAATCACTTTCTAGTGTTCTGTGAGTTGTTCTAGGAGATTATCAAACTGGAGGGAGGGTAATGAGAACTTAACTTGCAGTCAGCTGGATAGAAATGTGGTTAGCCTGGGCACCCCATTTTCACCAGCCACTAAAGTGGAGAAAGTCTTATGGGACTGTGCCCTTAACTTGTCGGACCTTGGCTTACACAAAAGTAAGTGTCAGTACTGAATTATTAGACATCTAATTATTGTCAGATAATTGGAGAATTAGTTGATAGTGTTAGCAAATGTACCACATATGGGGTATCAGGAAGCAAGAAAACAACTCTCATTCACCTACTCTATGGACCTGGGAAAAACCACAGAACTGTTCTGCATTTCAGTATCCTCAACTATGATATGTGCATAATTTTTTTTTGTAAGGTTACTATACAATTTGAATATATATATATATATATATATATTCACATATATATTCATATATATACACACATATATATATAACTAAACTGTGGGAAAAACCACAGAACTGTTCTGCATTTCAGTATCCTCAACTATGATATGTGCATAATTTTTTTTGCAAGGTTACTATACAATTTGAATATATATATATATATATTCACATATATATTCATATATATATATACACATATATATAACTAAAATAAAATCCTAAGCCCACTCACTGACTGAAAGGATCCCCGTTTGGCCAAGGGAACCCCAGAGAAATCTTAAAGCTGAGTTCCCAGCTATGACTGGATGGAAGATCAGACATGCCTCATTGTACCCCCTCCCTTGTTAATGTCCATCTGTTTTTCCCTTTTCTCTTAGGAAAAATAGCAAAACAGAATCAAATCTGGTGGTCCAGATCAGCAATTTTTCCTGATAAGAGACCACCAACCATGGAGTGGTTTTAACAAGTCTATAGAGCATGCACAGAGAGTTTTTTCATGTATTTGTTTCACCTATTGACATCAGAGGGCTGAGATTTATGAATATGGACTTCATAAATGGGCACAAAGCTCAATTGCACAGGCACATGTTTCTCCTTTCATAAATATTCATGACTTCTCCTGTATCTTGTTAAATATGTATATTTGGCCATCTCAATATAAATATAAACTCAATATAAATTCCTGTTCCCATTGTCCCTGGCTCAAAGCACATGTTCCTGGTTTCTGGCTGGGGATTTGCTTTCCAGCCTGTTGGAATGGTCATCACAGGCTGAAAACCTTCATGAGAAATAAAGCTTTCCTTTCCAAATGTATTAACACATCGTTTTTCAATTAACAATACGTACGTATGTGTTTATCATCCCCAAGTAGAGCTTGACTTGAATAGGTAATCAATAAATTCTAGCTCAAATTGTTTTTGTTTTTATCATTTTTACTATTCTCATTACCAAATGTGTTTTCTATTTTCTTTTATTTACTGAGGGACTTTGCATTATTACCAATACCATAATTACAGGATCAGAAAATATTTCTAAAATCCCTTTGCACTCTTTTCTTTTCTTCAGGTAAATGATTTAGTGAACAATAATTAAATGTCAGGAAATGAATCATAAATGAGTTGCCAACATTTGATAGTGTTTTTCAAATAAGGTAAATGAGTCCAGGGGGAGGTAGAAACTATTGGTGTTTCCATAAAATTTCCATAGGGCCTCTAGAGGGTGAACATTTTATTCACTGAAAATGTATGTGTATAAATAGTGAGTCCTGAGGACTTCCCGGGCTATGAAACTGAACAGGACTGTTCTGAGGGGCCTGATATGCACTTCCAGCATGGAAATAAAGGAAAATGTTCTGTTCTTTCAGGGAAAGTTCCAGACACCGGACTATCCTTGAAAAGGGAATGGACAATGTGATGAGAACAACGACCCTCCAAGCAAGCCAGAGTCATGAGGAGTTTTGGTTCCCTATGGAAACTAAAAGATGGCATCTTAACATATGTTCTTCAGTTGTTTTTCAGAAACTCCCACCAAATGGAAAATGCAGACAAAGGGGAACTGGGGAATTGAACGCTGACCATTACTTTTTGTTCTAAATTTCCCCCTTGAGGGGCCTGTCACACCTATCTCAACATTCCAAGAATCTCTGAATCTACCTACAATTTCCCCAACTTTAGGATATCCTACCTTTTGGGGCTAGACCAATGTTTAACCTCCAAGTATTAATTTGCAATTCTGCTCACCTGAAATGTACCACTGCCTTTTAAAATCCTGACATGTAAGACATCAGGGAGTTTGAGTATTCTGCATTAGCAGCTCACTCTCCTTGCATGGCCCTCTGCAAATAAAGCCCCTTTCTGCTGCTGTAACTCTCAGCCTCAGTGATTGGCTTGGCTGTACTGGGAGATCAGACCCCAGTTTGATTCAGTAGCAGCTGCCCTGTATAAAGAAGCATACCACCATCTCCTTCATTTTCTACCCCAATTCCCACGTTTATTTATTTTTTGAGACACTTGTTATCATCATAATTATCTTGCTTATCTTTTCATTTCTTTGTTTAATTTCCTTCCTACAAATGTATAAGTTTTATGAAAGCAGGAAGCCTATATTTTATGTTCATCATTTTATTGTTAGTACCCAAAACAATGTCCAGGAAGAAGTTCAATAAGTTCTTCAGTAATGAATGAATGAATGACCAATACACACAGCTTTTTAAAGATTAAAATGTACAGGTTTAGAATCTGAAGAAAGAGGTAAGGAGTGAGGTAATCTCTTTTACTTCCAGGATTACCCAGAACAACTATAGATGGGTTCATTTGACAGGAAATAGCCATTAGCTCCATGGCCAAGTTTGGTCCTTCAATCAAGTTCTTTCTTCAAAATTAAAAAAGAATGACCAAAGTTTTTGGTCTCAGGTGGGAAGAAGCAGAGACATTCTCCAGGATGCATTAGTCTATCAGGATGTAGTAGTCTAGACCAGTGGTCCTCAAACTTTTTAAATAGGGGGCCAGTTCACTGTCCCTCAGACCATTGGAGAGTGCACACTATGGGCCCGGGACCAGTCGGCTGCTAAGCAGGACAGGCAGTGGCAGCAAAAACACCTGGACGGCCAGATAAATGTGCAAGGCGGCCAGCATGTGGCCCTTGGGCTGCAGTTTGAGGACACCTGGACTCTAGACTATCTATCCTTCTCCTTGGATGCTCTAAAATAGATAGTTTTATTTTAAGAAGTGAAGACCTTCATCCTAATTCATGCTCCACCAGGAAAGAGAGGAAAGGCAGTCCCAGTCATATCTCAGACTGCTATGCTCAACGGGAGTGGTGAGCCCCTCCCTCAGGTATCACCCCATTCGTCAGCCATTTTTCAGTCTGTTTTGTGTTCCGATAAGTCCCCATGTGTCAGGGCTAAACACTATGGTGGGCATATCCTCCACACTCAGGATAAACTATGTGAAACAGGTCCACACTCCTACCAGATTCAAGGCAGCCACAATATAGTCTCCTTGCTTGGGAACCAGTGACTTAGGAGATCATAATTCTCATGCATGTGGTGGGTGGGGAAACTATTGAGGACATTATGCAGTTTCTCACTAGTGACCAAGCTACCCATGCTCCCTTCTTTCGTGTGTCAAGTTGGGCACGTTGTAGCCATTCTCCAAACCGCCCACGTTATCTGCTTTGCTGCAGAACTGCCATCTTTGCCTTTCTCATTTTTGAGTCATGTCCCCATTCTGAAGGTGAAATGTCTGAAATTCTGGACATATCTGGGGGCTCTAAGAGTGGAGATGCCTCATGCCCTTGTCCTCAGGCAGACCCTTGAGTCGTAGCAATCCCTGCAAAGTCCCTTAGTCCCAGCACAGTGTAGTGTGTTATGTAAAAATAAAATGGTATTTCTTTATTGGTTGAATGAGATTTTTTATACCCATTTCAGAGCTATTTTGTTCTATATAAAATATGGCCCTTCATAAACTACATCTACCAGGGTTACTCTGAGGCAGCAATAAGATATCAAGAAATGCATGATGGGCTTTAGCGTCTGTCAGACCTGGATTTGAATTGTAGTCTATAATCTACTGCCTATGTTAGGTTAGGAAATTTACTAACTATTCCTGGGCTTGTTCTTGATCCATAAAATGAGAAAAATAATACTTTTACCATGGGATTTGTTGGAGGGTATCACGTGAGGAGGTAAATGGAAACCCCTACCCCTATACTTGATGTGTGATATATTTTACTTTTATTTAGAATTGTTGGGGACGGGCTCAGCTTGGGAATGAGTAGAAGCTGAGAATAACTGGGTTCTGGCATCAGATGGTCTGCCGTTCTGAATGGGACTCTCCAAGTTCCCGCTGTGTCCGGAGTTAGGAGGAGCAGGATCTCCTGAGAGAATGACAAAATGTTTAGTCAGAACTGTGTGATGCTCTTAGGAGAATTCCAGCTCTCTCTCAGGCCCAGATATTTTGGCTCCCATGGGTGTAGTTTTCCAATCAACCTTATATCCCCATCAATTCTTTTAATAAATCCCAATAACTTAAGAATTCTATTATCTTAATGCCTTTGCCTCTCTAAAATGACTAATGAACTGAATGAGTAACTCTTTTAAAACAATTTAGGCATTAACTAATTTTCTTGGTGCAACATTTTCAAATTACTTGTCATGTGGCAGACATTACACTAGCCTGAGGATATAAACATGCATAAAACAAAGCCCTCATCCTCTAAGAGCTCAAAATATGATGTAAAAGATGGATACACATCTATCTTTATAAACAGTCAATTAAAAAGAACGTGTGAAGAGCACAATAAAAGAAGTGCTCTTTTATTGATTTATCCATCATATTCAGGATATGATGGTTCTCGGTTTGACTGTTGTTGGTGTATAAGAATGCTACTGATTTCTGTACATTGATTTTGTAACCTGAAATTTGCTGAATTTGTTTATCCATTCCAGTAGTCTCATGGCAGAATCTTTGGGGTTTTCTAGATACAAAATCATATCATCAGCAAAGAGAGATGGTTTGATCTCTTCTGCCCCCATTTGGATGCCTTTGATTTCCTTCTCTTGTCTGATTGCTCTGGCTAGGACTTCCAGCACTACGTTGAATAGACGTGGTGATAGAGGACAACCCTGTCTGGTTCCTGTTCTAAGTGAGAATGCTTTCAATTTTTCCCCATTTGGTACGATGTTGGCTGTGGGTTTGTCATATATGGCTTATATTATTTTTTTAGGATATGATGGGCTTGGCATGAGGCTAGGGGGCAGAGAAAGGATAAAACTACTATAATAATTATTGACCACCTATGTAATTATAGTGATCACCCTTCACAATAAGGATTATTGATTCTGTTTCAGAGATGGGGAAACTGAGAATCAAGGAACGAGGTGATATATCTAAATCCAATGTGTAGTTAAGAGCAAGGGTGAGAAAAGTAGCTGGGTCAGTCAAAATTTACTGGTCTAAAACCCCTTAGTGACTACTTGGCAGAAAGAGACTCAGAACCTTGCTACCCAATTCAACTGTACCTCAAGTGTTTGTTCAGTGGTGACTTGTACATCGGCCACCAGATAATTCCTAAAAAGTCCATTAACATCTACAAGAAAGGGGCATTACATTTTCTTCAAGTACCCTGTTATGAGTATTGGTCTTATAGCATACCCATGCCTTCTCTTGCCAAGTATATTAAATCTGATGCATTTACTGTACATTTTTATTCCTTCTCTAGATCTGGTTGAAAGAGAAGTGTTTTCCCTAATTAGTTGGTATATTAGAGTTTATGCATCATTCTGGAACTACCTAGAGACCCACTGGTGTTATAGGTACAACATAAATGCTACTTGTTATCATGATAAATCCCCATTGCTTAGGCAATGTGAAGTCATAATTTGGGGGGGTTTATGGAAGAATCTGAAATAATTCAAATCAGAAAAGATTCCATTATTAGCAGCTGCTGGGCTGTTCTCAGTAACACATAGTGCTTTGTTCGTTTTTACCCTAGGTGTTCTTCTACAGGGCTCTATTTGGACAGGCAAAAGCAATTAAAGTCGCTGTTTTGGAACTTAGCTCATCTTCTTTGCCATCCCTGCTTCTCATCTTCTCTCTCCATCCATTATGCCATTAGCGTACACCACACAATGCTCCGGCCTTGAGCTGGCCTCGGCAGAGCTAAAGACAGAGGAATAGCATTTCTAGGAAAGAGAAACGCCTACCAGGGAGTGTGCAGGGCTTTGCACTGGGACTCAAGCACCCTAGAGGCTGCCTGTGCCTTCCAGAATTTGAAGGTGTGTGCAGCCGCAACTTAACCACAGGCACAAGTGTGCGCACCTTCGTAAGTCCTGCGATCAACAGAGTGGAACGCTGGCCATTGGTAAAGGGAGAACTCTTTGCAAGATGCTCAAAAAAGACTGCTTCCTGCTCTTTATAGATGCTGAAAGCCTGGACAAAGGCAGATGGAAAGGAGTGCCTCTTGTGGCTATATCAGGGCTTTTCCTCATGTTTATGGAGGAATATGTTGCACACACAGACAGAAATAGGCGTCTTCAGCTAGAACCTTGTAACACTGAAGCAGGTGGTGGAGGGGAGCACTGTCTTCACTTAATTTAGATCATCTGTGCACCAGAATCTTGACTCTAATAGGGATGTTCTAACAAGCCAAGCTAACTGACTACATATTTAATACCTAGAAAGAGTGATCTTCTTTTAGAATTGTCCTAAAGCTATATTAAATATATGAATCTTAAATGTGCAGCTTGGTTAATTTTTCCGCGGGCCCACGTGTGCAACCACAACCTCCATAAAAATCTACATTCCCACTACCCCCAGGGGGTCTCTGGCTCCTTTGCCTGGAGGGATTCTTGACAATATGATGTAAAATGTAACCAAAATGTTCCTCCTTTCATATTTTCTTGAAATAAAATAAAACAAAAGTGGATGAATTGTTTTGAGCAATGAATAATCACACATTCAGCAATGATAATATAGGAAAAAAACACTATAAAGATAATCCTGGGTGGGCTTTTTGTATTCTTATTTTGTTTGTTTTTACGTCGCTCTTAAGATCCTTCTCATCATCAGGGAATTCACGGCCACTCAATCTGGATTGCAAAGGGAATGGGTCTGGCACAGTCTGAGTCTTTACCTTTAGGTCTTTCTTGTTGCCTCTGTTCCTTATTGTCTGTTCCAGAGAGGAAGTTTCTTGTATTATATCAAGGCCTCTACCCATGCATTTTATGCATTTGCTCAAGATGAATTTCTTAAGATCTAAAACGGAGTTACTTTCAGGTGGCCTCACTTCCTGCTTGGACCTCCCATCTTCAAAGTGCCATAAAAGTCCATCTGTTTGTGATACCATGAACACCCTCTGCCCACCCCACAGCAGTGAATAGCTTCTAATGACAAGGTGGTTATTTGATGTCACATACCTTGTGAACTCATGAGACAGAAAATCACTATAACTCATTTAACTGGAGTTTTATATTTTACCAGTTAATTTACCACACATTAAATTCACATAATTATCCTGTGAAGGAGATATTCTTACCAGCTTCATCTAATACAGGAAGTGTAGGAGACTTCAGAAAGAAGCAATTCTGCCAATACAAGGCAGAGCTGGGATTTGAAGCCAAGTAGTCTACTTCCAAACCCTATTCATGTTGTATATATAAATATAGGATGCTATCCCCAGCCAGAATAAATTTTGGTGATGTTAAATCTAGATGGAGGAAATCAGTCTGTCTTCTTTATTTCTACTGGTGGTTGGTGGATATGTCATGCTGCTGTTATTACTGTTTGTTTGTTTATATGTATTATCTAAGATTAAAATGCAGTAACAAATTGTTCAATGGCACCACTAAAGGGTTTAAGACTCCATGTCACAGTGCTATCTCTGCCTTGCTCCTGAAAGTATCTTCTTGAATTACAAATTTGACATATTAATCTCTTGCTTAACACTTACATTGTCTTCTCATCTTTTTTTTTTTTTTGAGGGGGGGTAGATAGAGTTTTACTGTTTTGTCCTAGCTAGGGTAAAATGGCATCATCATAGCTCACTGCAACCTCAAGTGATCCTCCTACTTCAGCCTCCCGAGTAGCTGGGGCTACAGACGCACACCACCATCTGGCTAATTTTTCTAGTTTTAGTAAAGACAGGATCTCGCTCTTGCTCAGGCTGATCTCAAACTCCAGATCTCAAGTGATCCTCCCACCTTGGCTTCCTAAAGTGCTAGGATTACAGGTGTGAGCCACCATGCCCAACCTGTCTTCTTGTCTTCTACAGGTAGAGCAGAAAGCTGTTAACTAAGCTCATGCCATGGCACGCACCTCTCCAGATCCACCTACCTCCTCGGCCTCGACACATACACTTTCTCAAAATCTACACGCTAGCCAACATGATCTTCTTTTACTTCCTCTCACTGCCTGCTTTTCCTCATTTCCTGGCCTCCGTGCATGTTCTTCTTGCGACCTGGTTCAATTTCCCCTTGTCTTTGTTCAGTTGACTTTATCTCAGGGTAGCTCACAAGTCACTTCCGTTGAGAAGTTCTCCCTTGTGATTGATTATTTTGGGGTTTGTATAACAATTTCTAGTATATACTAAGCTCCAAATAAATTTTGGCTAAATAAAATAAAATTGGCAGATACAGAATAACATGGGAAAGAGAAGTGCAGAGTGTAAGTCTGTTGTTTAATTTTAGAAAGGAAGAACACTGAGATTGAAAATGTAGCTAAGATAGGAAGTATTTTTTTAGAGTTTTCCTTCTTCTCTCTTAGCTATTTCCTCCCTCTGAGGACCACCCTCTTAACTCCAGCAAACCAATACAGTCCCTGATTCCTTCCCTATTTCACAAATATGTGTTATGCATCTCAGTGCCCGGCACTGCTGCAGGTGCTGGAGCTACGGGAGTGAGCAAGACAGATGAAATGCCCCTCGTGGACCGTAGACACCATGAAGAGGAAAGACAATGACCAAGTGAGTAAACCAGTGTACAGTTTCAGGGAGTGGTGAAGATTTTGAAAATAAAGCAATGAAGGAAACAAAATATGATTGGTGTGGAGTCACTTGGGTCACTGTTAACAGGAAGATTAGGGAGATTAGGGAAGGTCCTTCTGAGGAGGTGGCAATTGATCAAAGACCTGAATCATGTAAGGACATGAGCCATGCAAATATCTAGAAAAGAGCATTCTAGGCAGAGGAAACGACAAAAGCAAAATCCTTTAGAGAAGAATGAAATGTATGGGTGTATCAGTCAGGGATCTGCCAGAGAAACAGAGAGAGCGAGAGAGAGATTTATCACAAGGAATTAGCTTACATCACTAAGCTAGGGGCCCTGGCTAGGCAAGTCTGGAATCCACAGGGCAGGCTGTCAGAAAACTCTCTAGTAGAAGCTCACTGCAGTTCACAAGTGGAATATCCTCTTCCGTGAGGAAACCCCAGCCCTGCCTATAAAGCCTTGTAACTGATTCGATCAGGTCTACACAGATTATCAAGGCTAATACCCCTTACTTAAAGCCAATTGATTGTTGGATGCTAATCACATCTACAAAATACCTTCATAACAACACCTAGAACAGTGTTCGATCCAATAGTTAAGGACTATAATGTAGCCATGTTGTCACATAAGATCACAATCACTGAACTATAGCATGAAGAACAGTATAAAGGCCAATAAGATCAGAGTGAAGCAGGCCAGGGAGGATGGTAAGAGATGAGCTGGAAGAGGTGTTTAGGGCAGGAACACACATGTTCTTCAAGATCATGGTAGGGGTTCATATTCTATTCCAAGAAAGATGAGAAAACATTGGAAGGTTCTGAGTAAGAAGTGACACAGCCTAATCAATAATATGTTTTTAAAATGTTACTTCAGATGTAATGAGAAAAATAGCTTCTAGATCAATAAGCCACTTAGGAGATTATTGCTTTGGACCATGCTGAAGCAGAGGGTGGTTTGGAGGAGGGTGGTAATAGGGAAGGAGTACAACTAGGAGTACATCATACACAGAATATATATTGAATGTAGAACCTACAATATTTTCCAGTGGGTTTGGTGTGGTAGATAAAGAGGAAAAACAAAGAAGCAAGAATGACTTCTAGATTTTTGGCCCAAATAATTTGAATGAAGAAGTTATAACAGAGGCATCAAAGAGTGATTTTTGACATGTTAATTTGAGATGCCTGATAAGTACCCAGGTGGTGATGTTAAGTTGGTAGTTTGATACATGACTATGAAGTTTAGGAGAGGTGGTGGGGTGAATTTAGAAAGATCAGCATGTCCTAAGCCCTAAGAACCTGTGAGAAGAGAAAGAAAATACAGCAAAGGAGACTACTAAGGAGCAGTACTTGAGGGAGCAGAGCAGGTAACATGTGTGTCAAAGAAGCTAACCGGAGAAGTGTTCCATGAAGGAATGACAAAGTGTACAAATATCAAGGCATTAATCGATTTCTAAACTAGCTGACAACTGTATCCCAATTTATGGTCCTCAGACTAAAACAGCTCAAAAGCATGATGGGCTGAGAAAGAATTGGGGTAGCCCGCAGACCTTGAATGGGTGTGTCCATCACACCAAAACACCCCATTCGTCACTACGTCTGTTATTACTCTTCCTCCAGCTTATCTTCTCCCAGCCTAAAACTTCTATTATTTCTGTATTCCTTTAAACACCATAAAAACAATAAAAATAAAGTTCTAGCAGAAAGACTCCTTGAACCCTATGAGGAAGCTGGGCATCTACTTAATTTGCTATTAAGTTTACCTCTGGGATTTTGAGTCTAGAAGAGGAAGCTGGAGAAGTCTGAGACCCGGGCAGATTTAGAATGGGCCCGTGGATGGAGGGAGGGAGGGAGGGAGGGAAGGAGATCAGAAAAGCATGCCATTATGGGATGGACAGTAAGAGACACGAGAAAAGATGCATAGAAAAGGGAGAGTAAAAACATGGATAGCAGCGTGCAAACAAAAATAGATGTTGTTATTCAACGACAGTGAGTTTTCCAGCAGATTTTCAAGGGCTAATTAATGATTATATTTATTAATACAATGCCTTAGACAGTATTGAGCATACTATAGGCTCTCAATGTTTTCCAAATAACTTAGTGGAGGTTTTAGCATGGTAAGAAGCATGACATCTGGGAGGTGGAAGGCCTCTTACAGACTATCTAGTACAACTCCTTTGTTTTATAGTTACAGGAAATTGGTCCCAAAGAGGTGACATAATTTGTCCAGTACCATCTACTGATATTGAAAGCAGACATACTTTATAAAATTTAGCTCCCGTGATGGCTTAGTTATTTAACAACAAGAATTTTAGGAATTTAAATGTGACATATGAATTTTTTAAAAGTAGCTCTTGAAATATCAAATTGATGAAATCCAAAATGAACAAGCCAGGTGGCTTAATCTAACTTCCAGATCAAAGACTGGGGTAGTTTGAATTGAAAGAGGCCCACAAGAAACAGTTTGATGATTAGAAAAATAAGGATGGGGAAGAGAATAAATTATCTTGTACTATTACTCTACACAGAAGAGCAATGAACACAATCAATTTCTTAATCCTGCGAGACAAGGGGGCCTGCCTGTCGTCTCTGGGTGTCCAGGGTCCTCCCCGCCCCTGGCTGGCTCAGGGGCCTGGGCTCCTCCCATTGTTCTCCTGTGCCACCTGCTTCCTGGCTGTGCAGATTATTAGAAATGAGTAATGTAAGATTAGTAGCAATTCAAGGAAAGAAAGTTTTTTTGGCAGTTCTGATTCAATGTGGAGTGAGCTAAGACCTTTGCATAAGTTCCAACACATTTTCCCCATGTATATGTATATACCGATTTTATCTGTCCCTGAGAAGTGAGCAATACGTTGTTCAGACTACCAAACTTTTAAACTTCAGGATCTTCATCTGAAAACTGGAAAAAATAATGATACCTACTGGTGAGGACTGAATATGATTTTCCATGTGAAGTACTTATTTCTGCAGAACTCACTCTAGCTAACATTGTAACTAATAATAAATAGGCAAAAGGCAACCAGCTACAGTGGGAAGAATGTGGGCGTAGACTCAGGTCCCACAACCTGGTTCCCATGCTCACCCCTCTTCTTGTCCGTGTGACTGCAAGGTGTGTCATTGCATGTCTTTCAACTTCTGTTTTTCACATGAAAAATGAGTGATGACTACACCCAGGTTTTCTGTAGAAATTGAGAAAATATATGCAAAAGAAACTAGCACTAGCACTTTGTGTCTATTGCTATCTCCTCTGTCACCCCGTTTGTGTCTCTCCCTGGTCCCAGTAGCCCCCTTTGTCCTGGTGGATCACCCCATGTCTTATTTGCAAATGGAATAATGTCCCTTAGGATAATTGGTCAAAATGTCCTCAGCTACATGGGCCAAAAAACACTCTAAAGTGTTATTCCTCCCTTAAGGCATATGCATTTTAATGGCAATTCTTGAAAACCTAAAAGCCTTAAAAACCAAAGGCATCAGCGTTCAATGGTGGAATCTGAAACATTATGACAAGGGAGAAGGCACTTAAAGGAATTTTAGATTTCACTGAGTGCACCCAATTTATCTTATGCATGAGACAACTTAGAAGGAGAGAGGGAAGTGGCAGGTGCTGCCGAGGTCCATAACTAAGGCAGGAACTCAGCTGCTCAGACCCATGAGAGGATGCGCTGGCTAGCATGCCGGTACTCTGAGGGAAGACCAAGCAGAATCTTCCCAACTACCAGTGGCCTAGATGTCCAGTCCTTCCTACCCAGAGCTCATGTCCAACGGCGGCTGGATCAGCTTCCTGATCCCCAGCAGCAGGAGCAGTGTTCTTTGCTGTGCATCTCATCCTAGAGAACAGTGTGCTAAAGTGATACTTCATACCTAGAAGTGGTGAGGACTCTCTGGCCATGCCTTACTTGGAGAATGCTCACTAATCAACTCCTCTAAAATAATTATATGGTATTCTGTGACCATCCTATCACAGGAGGGGTTGAATTGGCTTTATTTTTATTATACCCCACTCACAAGAAGCAGACTAGTCTTAAAAACAAAGCTCTGACTCGAGGGGGGAGGGCAGGCAAGGGCAATATATGTAACCTTAACAGCATTTGTACCCCCATAACATGATGAAATAAAAAAACAAAGATGAAGAAACAAAAAAAGAATGGAATGGAACAAGTTGTAGATTCCAATATATTTTTGTCCCATCTCAAATTAGCTGATTAGGAGGTCGGAGGAGATCATCTTTATGTTAAGCATAGGACTATAGTGAGTTAGACAGAAAAAAATAAAAGATGTTGGGAACCTACCAGCCAACTGTATTTTGAAAACCATAGGATGTATATGGTACAAATGACCTACATAATAATGCCACTTACTCTGACTGGAAGATCTTTTTTCAGCCAAAATAGGTGACCTCCAGCCCTTGTCCTCAATTTGTGACCTCTCAGGCCATGTTTACTGTAAAGCTTTAGATATTCAGAGATATCTGTTTGATCCTCCTTTAAACAACTAAGATAGCCATCTGCGTAACCAATTCTTTTAGAGAGAACTAATTCCAAACAAATGAAGGTAGGAGAGGCAAAGAAATGAGCTGGGAGAATGAATTATTTTAAATTACAAGGCCAAGAATGAGAGAGGGGAGAGACAGGTAGAATCATAGAAACAGCAAAAATAAAGTGAGATCACATTTCAAAGACATCAAGGAAAAAAGAGAGCAAAGATGATGAGAGAAAACTGTAATAAAATTGTCAAAGGAAGATCAGAGACTAGGCAAACTAAGAGAGTTAAATAAGAAATGGAATTTGCATAAAAAGAGATTAAAAAGAACTGAAAAAAAAATCACAAAGTAAAAGATCTAATAAAGATTATTGGAAAATAAATGAACGTGGCAACAAGAAGAGCTCTGCAAAGAACAATAAATGCATTACAGATTATAAAAGCACGGTGAGGAAAACATCAGAGAGAAACCGCAGAGTGGGTAAAAGGGAAAAAATGATTTAAAGTTCAACCCACAGAGAAACCAAGAAGATGGAGATAAAAAGGATGAACTTAGCAAGGAAGTGACAGATATTAAGACAATACACGGAAAGCATGAGAGAATGACTCTAAGCAGAAAAGAGCAAAGGTGAGTGATGGCTGCAAAAGGAAATGCACACTTCATGTAAGAGAGTTTTTGGCTTTTTAAATCTACTGCAAAAGCATTCAATATTGCTTTAGGTAGCATTGACAGGATGATAAAGGTACTTTTAAAATTGTAAATGCGAGTTTATTCGTGCATAAAGGCAGCTATTGCAATATTAGAAAAGTCATGTCAGGGACCCTTATATCGCTGCAAGTATCCGGGGAACTGACTCTACTATCTGCAGGTGCAATTTAACTATATCACCTACTTCACTGGAGAAAAGACTGCAGGATTTTCCATTTAAGTATCAAAGGAAAATGGTTTTGAACTTTTTCTTCAAACATATGACATGAGTGTCAGGACATTTGAAAGAACAAGAATGAGTTCTAAGTACATCGCTATCAATGTTGTGGTGATTCTCTTCCATAGTACCCTTCCTGATTCCAAGACCCAAGCAAAATTGTAAAATATGAAGAATCACCTGCTCCATAGGACTCAGGTGTCCTTGTCTCCAGTACTGTGAGCATTGGCACCTATATATCCATGGCCTTCCTTCCCCTGTTACCCTTTAATTTGGACAATGCACACACATGTGTGCAACATACAAAACATGCCAAAACTGTACATATCAAAACAGCATGCCATTGCTTCTAGACAGAAGGCATATTCTTTCCCACTTAGCCATGGGTGGGTGGCTATCCTTATTCAAACAATTCATGGCCCTTTCATTATATTTTAAGAATCTTCTGAGTTTATAATAGCGTCATCAAATGCTAGAGTAGAAAAGGCCTGAGGATACCATATAATCCACAGTCTTATTTCATAGATGGGGAGAGATCAAGGCCAACAATAGTGATATGACTTTCTTAATCCAAAAGGTGACACCCATATATGAGAACCTCTCCCCAATATTCTATGAGACACACATATTCTATTTTATTTGATTATATTTTATTTAAATTTTATATTTGTAAATATAAGATTATATTTCATTTAGAAAAATTGTAAAAAATATAATTACTTGAAAGCTACAGAGGAGAGTAAGTAAATTAACACAAAAATAAGCAGGTATGATGTACTTGGATGCATGGAAAAGTCAAACTTATTTATTGCATTAAGCCAGAGGTTCCCAATCATTGTTGGTATTCAGTGCCCTTGATATCTCAGTAAATTTTTACAGCAAAAAAGAAACACCTAATAGCTCAATTTATTAAGAAAATAGGTCCAAACAACTTAGTAAGTATTTATGTCTTAAAAACATACATATAAAATAAAAGATAAAAAAGATATGTTTATTTCATTCTTAACCCCAATGCAACAGGCCCCAGCCTCTTATGTGATGTTTTGCTTTCTGCAGTTTGAGTTACCTATGGTTAACCATGTTCTGAAAATACAGTATTTTGAAAGAGAGAGACAGTAAGGAAGAGAGACCACATTCATATAACTTTTATTACAATATATTGTTATGTTTGTTATTGTTTTTAATCTCTTACTGTGCCTAGTTTATAAATTAAACTTTACCATAAGTATGTATGCATGTACAGGGAAAAAACATAGTATTAATACATAGAAGGTTTGGTACTGTCCATGGTCCTGAAAAGTTCCTCCCGTGAATAAGCTGGCCACTACTCTACTTGGGGTTGGGATGTGTGCATATGTTGGGTACTGCACAATTTATCAAATCTTGGAATTGGATTACATACATTCATCTTTATTTTCTGTTCCATATCAATTTTCACTCTATACTTGCTTTTCATTACAACAACTGCTACAACTTCAACTTCACAAAGATAGATGTCATCAAAAGGATGACCCTATTGGAGGGACCTCAGCACAGAATTTAGGAAACAGCTAAAAAACTCTATCTTTGATCTTAGAGAAGTCATTATTAAGGGTGACAAAGAGGAAGAGTTTAAACCCTCAAAACAAAGTCAAAACTAGTTCCCTTTCATATTATATTATGCAAAATTTTAAACATCTTCTTGTTGATCTTAAAATATGCATAAGAATTTACTAACTAGCCCTCAGAATTGTGCTTAGGGTTGGAAGCAGCTCAGATCTGGAGCAAAACTTCAAATTCATCTAACTAGATCCAAAGATTTCAGTGGATATTCAGAATGTATTTTCTTTCTTTCTTTCTTTCTTTCTTTCTTTCTTTCTTTCTTTCTTTCTTTCTTTCTTTCTTTCTTTCTTTCTTTTTTCTTTCTTTCTTTCTTTGATGAAATTCCAAATCAGGAGGCAATGAAGTAGGTCACATAAAATAAAGAAACAATCTCAACTGAATTTTTTTTTTATAATCTAATGCATCTTCATAACAGTAGTGTACCATCGGACTAACTTCCCCTCTCATACCTGATTTGATCCTCACAACAATTGTGTGAGATAGGAAAGGCGTCATTAGTATTTTCATTTTACCTAACATAGTTTTATAATAATGATAGTAAGAAATCAGTACACTAATTAATAAATCAACAAGCTTTATTGAGTGCTCTCCCTATATCCAGGATTATGACAAAAACTATAGCATTCAAGAGAAGTATAAAACATATTTTCTCCCAAAAGAAGACTTTATGCTAAGTGTTGAAAGGAGGTATGCATAATACAATAGTGAAAAGTTATTATAGAAAACAACAGCAGACAATAGTATCGTAGAACAATTAAAGAATGGAATAACATATAACAACCTGGCAGTTGTGCCGTGCTGACAATAAACACAAAGTGAGTTAAACCACGGAGAGATCAATGTGGCTGCAGTCATCCAAGGAGCTTCACACTCAATACTAAGGTCGCCAATAAAGGATCTCAAGGACACTCCAAGTTCACTTATCTAATTTATATCTGGAAGAACTGGAAGAACTTCAATGAAGATTAAGAGCATGTGCTTTTAATTTCAGTTTTGATATCAGAGTTAATGACAATATAGTGTAGTAAAGTTGCCTGTTACCTTATCAATCTTCATATTGCAATCAAGAAACTGTAACTCTAAGCAAATAGAATCAAATAGATGAATCCTTCCAAGTCAGCTCCCAAAAATTTGTTCAGAGTTTAACATAGCTAAAATGGAGGCAGGTTTTTTTCACCCCCTATGGAAGATGAACAAATATGTAAGGAAGACAAGTAAAGAAAAATCTTGGAATTGTACCTTACCTCGTTTTGCCATCCCTCATTACATTGCCAAAGCTGAGTGAGACAAGCCTATTTGATAAAGCTCAAATCTTAGGCAGCAATAAAAGGAGGAAACTATGCAGAAAGCTTCTGGAGAAGCAGAGTTTTCAGAATAATGTGATGGAAATAACGTTATATTATTAAAAAATTGTATAGGAAAGAAAAGGTACCACGTGAACTCAATTTTTTTAGATAAAGATAAATTCAACACAAAGGATGTTTTTGAAGTCATTTTCTGAAGGAAAAGATAAAGATAGACATTTAGCTTGGTATTGACAACACAATGATAATGAATGAAAGTTATAAGAACAAATTTATCAATTTCTCCTTAGCTTTTAATGAAAATGAGCTTCAAGATAAATGGATAGATGATAGATCAAAATAGAATAAACATGGAGAGGAAATTGGAGTCTTAGAGACATAATAAGTTGAATTCAAGGTACTGAGATGCCTAAAATGTGATCAGGGAATGTTGAGAATGTATAAGTTTAGGAAAAGATGTACAACACAATTTTCAAGAAGTGGGAAAACATAAATTATTGAAATTACTAACAGCAAGTTTGATACCCATTCTGGTCCATGGTTTGAAACTCATCAATAAGATAGTTTTGTCAGTATTTAGAAAAGGAACCAGAATCTAATGAGATATTCAATTGTATGTGTAGAAGAAGAACCTCTAGGGCAAGGGAAGATAGAGACCTACCTGTTCCACCCTGGGCCATAGCTCAGTTTGGTTTAACACCTCTTTAGAGTAATAATCTGCAGCTCATTCAAAATAGATGTCATTAGGTCTACCTGATATATAGTGTTGCTTAAATATTTTATTTCCTTGTTAATCTTTTGCCTAGTTGTTCTTTCTATACATTAATGAAAGTGAAATATTGAAGTCTCCAAATAGTATAATAAGTCACTAAATTTTCCCTTCATTTCGGTAAAGTTTTTGCTTCACGTATTTTGATGTTTTGTTTTGTTTTTCTTTCTTTTTCTTTTATTTGTCTACATTCATCTTAATTCAGATGTACTGCCTGAATGATCCAGACATACAAAAAAAAAAACCCCACTCTTTCCCACTGGTTTTTAAAATAAAATCTTCACTTATAAAACTGAAACACTAAAGCATTAAAACAGAAAGCTCATTTAACTCACTTCACAAAAGCATAAACAGATGACGTATCCCTTCTGTAACTATTTAAAGACAAACTGAGTTAACACCAACACCAATTAATTGTAAATAGACAGATACTGAACTGATGTTTTGTTATTAGGTACATGCATGATTTAATTGTTATATCTTCCTCATCAATTGATCCTTTTATGATTATAAAATGTCCTTCTTTATCTCTAGTAATATTTTTTGTTTTAAAGTCTATTTTGGTTCATATGAGCATAGCCACTACAGCTTTCTGTGTTTACTTTTTGCATGAGAAATTTTTTCTATCCTTCTACATTTAATCTACTTTTATTTTTGAAACTGAAGTGGGTCTTCTGCAGATAGCATGTAGCTCTTTGTTTTTTTTATACAGTCAGCAAACTCTGCCTTTTGACTGAAGTTCTTTAATCCATTTACACTTAGTGTTTTCTATGTAGTTGAATTTATAGTTGCCATTTCAATTTTTGCCTTACATATGTCTCAGGTCTATTTTGTTTTTATTTTCCTCCTTATTGCTTTCTTTTTCATTAAGTAAACATTTTCCAATGAAGCATTAAATTACTTTAATCATTATTTACTTATTTTTTACTTTATTTCTTTTAATTTAGTTTCCCATGGCTACTGTACAATTTTCCATATACATTGTAACTCGTTAGAAGTTAGCTTCAGGTTTATACTACCCTTATTTTAGTAAGATATATAAACATTACTCCTATATAGCTCTATTTATTTTTCCCTACTCTGTGGTATTATTGTCATACACATTATATCTAGAATTGTTACAGGCATAACAATATAGTTTTATTACTGTGTATAATTTTATGTCTTTTAAGGAAACTGAGAGAAGAAAAGAAAGCAAGTACATATGCACAGATTTTAATATATTAACCTTCACACTTAACTTTTCTAATTCTCTTCATTACTTCTTGTAGCTTCAAGTGGCCATCTGGAGTCATTTCCTCAGCCCAAGACACCTTTTTTTTTTTTTTTTTTTTTTTTTTTTTTTTTGAGACAGAGTCTCGCTTTGTTGCCCAGGCTAGAGTGAGTGCCATGGCGTCAGCCTAGCTCACAGCAACCTCAAACTCCTGGCTCAAGCAATCCTCCTGCCTCAGCCTCCCAAGTAGCTGGGACTACAGGCATTCGCCACCATGCCCGGCTAATTTTTTTTTTGTATATATATTAGTTGGCCAATTAATTTCCTTCTATTTTATAGTAGAGACGGGGTCTCGCTCTTGCTCAGGCTGGTTTCGAACTCCTGACCTCGAGCAATCCGCCCGCCTCGGCCTCCCAGAGAGCTAGGATTACAGGCGTGAGCCACCGCGCCCGGCCCAAGACACCTTTTATTCACCTCTCATACCTTACTTTACTGTTCAATCATTGTTTCCTTTAGTTCTTCAAACATATTTATACTGACTACTTTTGAAGTCTTTTTCTCTTAAGTCCAACATCTGGTCACTCTCACAGACAGCTTCTGTTGCATACCTTTTTTGTTTCTTGTTTTTGTTTTCCTAGTATATGAGTCCTACTTTCCTGTTTGTTTGCACATCTCAAATTTTTTGTTGTTGGAAACTGGAATTTTAAACACAATATTATGGCAACACTGGGTAATTTTTTCTCCATGGTGGCTTATTACTATTGCTTGCTCATTTATTTATTTCGTGACTAGTGGGATTGATTTAGCAACATGTATTTCTCTGTCTCAGTGTTAAGCTTCTGAAAATACTTCTCAGGGAGGTGCAGTTTTGCATATGCCCCAGAGCCTCTGGATAAAAATCGATCCTAGCCAATTCCTACTGTCAACCTTGTGGGACCTTAAGCAATGAACCCAGCCAATCCCGTCATAATTTCCAACCTACAGAGCTGTGAGCTAATAAATGGGTTTTGTTTAAGCTACTATATTTGTAGTAAGTTCTTGTGCATTAATAGAAAACTAATACAATGATTAATCAGTCTCCAGTATTATCCTCCACTAATCTATTCCCCAAGCTGCTACCAGAGATTTCTTTCTAAAAATGAAATCTAAATGCAATCCTTCATTGTTTCCCAACAGCTTTAGAAGGGAATTTAAACAGGGTAATGTCCAAGGCCTTACCTACATATGTCATCTGTGCTTAAATCAAATGGTAAATTTGCACTCCTTTTAAAAGGTAGGCTTTCATTTTTACCTCCATGTGATTACACACAGACTGTCCATATCCTGCCTGTTACAACCAGCTAACTCACACTTCTTTCCCAAAACTCAATTCTTTCATGGCCCCTTCTAGGAATTCTTCCATGCTACCAAACTTCAGGATACCCACAGCATCTTTTACATACCTACATCCCAACACAGAGTGTTGTGCTCAGATTTTCTAGTGTCTATTACTACACTCAGACTAAGAACAGGTATTTCTGTCTTTATGTCTTAATCACTAGCAGAGTGCTTGACCTCAATAGATGTTTGATAAGTTTT
Source organism: Microcebus murinus (assembly GCF_040939455.1). Taxonomy (NCBI): domain Eukaryota; kingdom Metazoa; phylum Chordata; class Mammalia; order Primates; family Cheirogaleidae; genus Microcebus; species Microcebus murinus. Next base: position 7,254,452 of record NC_134127.1, on the reverse strand, counting down.
TACTGAATTTTTAAGTAGATATTGATCAACAATTGAAAGAATTTTCGATTTTAGCCCCAACCTCCCCTTGAGTCCCAAACGTGTTTATCAGATGGCTTACTTAGTATCGCACTTGAGCCTTCATCTAAAAAGAATCTTAAGCTTAGTATATTCAGAAAATAACTCTGTACCACCCACTCAACACTACAAACCTGCTTCTCCACCAGATTTCCATCTCAATAAATAGCAACAAAGTTCTCTTAGTTGCTCAAGATAAAAAAAAAAAAAAACCCCAGGGGTTATTTTTAATGCCTCACTTTCTTACATCTACTGTATTACTATATCTTATTGGCACTACCTTCAAAGTACATTCTGGCCACAACCACAGCAACCATCCTCAACCACCACATCTTTATTCCTCACTTGGAAAACAGGTGCAACTCCCAAATGGTCTTCCTGCTGACTATCTTCCATTTGACGTCCTGCACCCAGAGGCATCCTTTTAAAAACACCTGTCGGATCATGTCATTCCTCTGTTCAAAATACTCTGGTTTTCTTCATCCTGCATTTAAAATGAAACCTGAACTCTGGTCCATTAATAACTACATCTGTTCCTCCTCGCTTCACTTCCATGACTTTATCGTTTCACTTTGCCTTTGCTAACTCCGGGCACAGGTGTTCCCTTCATACAGCCTTGGGACTCCCTTTTCCCTCTGCCTGAAATGCTCTTTCCCAGATCGTTGCTTGGCTGGATCCTCCTTATCATTGAGACCTTAGCTCAAAAGTCACATCTCGAAAGATATCATTGCTGTCCACTTAGTCTAAAAGAGCCCTTGAACCACACTCACATTGCCCCAATTTAGTTTATTCGTACTACATAACTGTTATGTTTTCTTATTTATTTACAGCCCTGCCTACCACATACACTAAAATACTTGTATGAAAACAGATACCTAAACCATCTTGTTTAATGATGTCCCTATTGTTTTTAGAGAAAGGCGCGACCTGGGCACTCAATGTTTGAATGGAATAATTATTGTTGTCAGTGTGAACACAAGGTCATTAAGCACGTTTGCACTGTGCACAACCTGTTCAACCATCCACAGGAAGCAGCCATCCAGCAGTAAAGTACACTAAATGCAACCCATTCTTACAACCATGATTTAATATTCATAAGAGAATTATACGGCTATTGGGGTAAGTGGGAAGTTTTTATTTTAATTAATTTCTCCCATATGCTCAAGATTACATTATTTATTATCTTGGCAATAGTCTTGATCACTCTCACATTAGCACTGTGGCAAGTGTTATAGTTGCAGAAAGGCAGGATGTGGGATAAGTGGTTGATTTATTCGGGATGATAATATAATTACACTAATTATTGTCTTACAATAAATTAATAGCAATGGAGTTCTGTAATGAAGATGTTCAGTACTTTTGGCCTAGGAACCAGAAGGCTGAAATTCATTGAGCAATCTATAAAGGCGACATATTAAGTATTTTTTTTAATTATACCTGGCTAATGTTGGCATAGGAAGAAACTTGTCATTAAAACAAGTATAAATTACTCAAATTACACAATGTGAATTTTAACTCTGAGAAAACCTCTAAAACTCTAAAACAAATTGGATTCCAATTGATCGTCTCCAATTGTCTCCAATTGATTGTCTTCCAATTGATTGCCATCTACCTATGACTATCAATAGGATTCCAATTGGTAGTCATAGGTATATGGATTACCAAGAAAATTCATATTCATAAAGAGAAACTATTTAGTGAATTAGGAGTTTCTGACTCATCAGCACAAGAGGTTGGTTTCCTTGGGAAATATTTTGGAGACACATGTCAGAAAAATGACAGTAACCTCAATCATCATTTAATAATATTTTCTGGAGGAAGACATCTCTGAATCTGGTGTGAGACAATCAATTGTGGCCTCCGTAGTTTTCTACAAGTCAATTAAATCCCACAAGCATCAATTTCTACATCTATAACAGAGTGACAAAACAACAACAACTTTCCTTCCCATCACATATGACAGTTGGAGGCTTGAATGAAAAATGACATGATATAATATTGTAAGTTGCAGTGCATTGTTAAAAATGACCTATGAATTTTAGGTAATAATGACATACAGATTTGCTAGGCATTGAGCACCCAAATGCACAGTAATACTCCAGCCCACTTGCTTTTCATTTCCATAGCAGAGATTGCTATGAAAATCCAATAAAAATTAAATAGAATAAGAGATATGTGAATAATGTGTTTGAACCTGCTAACTTTCTCCTTTATGTCCCAGGGGCACTAAGTCCAGCATGAATTTCTATAGATAGGTTACACAAACCTATCAATAGATAGATAGGTTAAACTTTCAGACCTCATATTCAAATCTCAGGAGCTCTGTATATCTTAAGATTCTTTCCTGCTCCTGAATGGGTCTGTAGCCATAAGGTTATATGTGTTCTGTAGCTTTGTGCTTTTCCTTTCTCCGTTTCCCCTCCAGGTGGCATTTCTGTTGCAGCTTCTAATTCCCCCGCCTAAGCACCAGCAGTCACAGTTGGCATGAGTGACTTCTATAAAGCATTTCAGAGTGAAAGGTGGTTCATCCACCCACAATGCTATCATTATCAGTCATCTTAGCAAAATCAGAGCTGAGCCTCCTTCCAGTGTGATAGCACCTGCAAACTGCTGATATCCTCTTGATATGGATTTCTTGATTGTTAACCTAGAATAAAATGTATATTGCTCTGATAAAATTGCATGCGGAAAAGCTTCTTATTTGAAGGATTAAAAGTAAAATCTGGTTTTGCTCTAATTTCCTTCTGTTCTATTTGAACAGCAGGAGTACAGACTTATTTTTACTATCCTTCTGCTCAGGGCAATGGGATTTTGACATTAAACAAAAGAAAGGATTTACTTTAAATAGCGAGGCCTAGGCCAGGGAACCTGGGCTACAAGTCAGTGACATGAAAATTGGACTCTGTTATATTAGACACAACTCAAGATATTTTTTCCTTAATTGATTCAGCCACTGCAGAAAAGTTCATTTACTGTAATCAATATTACTTTACATTGTGCCTCAATCAAAAACTACTTTTCCATGGTCAATAGCAATTAGACAAATGGGCAGAAATGGCAGCATCGATGGTGATGGACCCCAAGATTTATACCCGCCGTTCTTCTCAAAAGAAATAAAAAAAATGCCAGAGAAACAGCAAATTGCATTGTATTGGATTTGCAACCTTTCAGGGAGAACCCAGAATGGGCTTTGGAAATAAGTCAGAAATATCACTGGTCAAGAAGGTGAGAAGAAAAATCTCTGTAAACCTTTCTCTCTGATATCTCCTTAAGTTAACCAAAATCTAATAAACATCAGGAAAAACATGGAAGTAGAACAATGAAAGACACAAGTGGGATATAAATCGGGACCTCGTAGGAATTTTCAAAGAAATAGGATCATTTCTTCTGGAGAAGGTCTTTGTAGACAGTTGACTTTGGTTTTCATGAAGAACTATGGTTGGTGTCCAATGGAAAAATAATAAGGAAAAAGGGCAAATCATAGCAATAAAACTTAGAAACACCAATCTCATTTTCTGGTTTTCCGGTTTATAGAAGTTATTGGACTATGTTGCAAATGCTCACAAAATGCTCATGAAAACTTTTTTCTCCTATCTTGCTGAAGTAACTCTTAACTTTCTTTGACCATCTGTCTTCTAGCATCTGTGCTTGCCATTAGACATACATCATCCTCGTAGTACTCAGAAAGATTTCTTTAAAGGTAATGAATTGGTTAATTAATACCATTCTCCTACCTAAACCCTTTTGATAACTTCTGATTCTGCTCCGATCAGATCCCAAACTTCTCTTAGTGGGTGTGAATGACCTGCAAGTTACATGCTTCCTACCCAAAGTTTTAGTTTGTGCATCTCCCCCGAGGTTACAGTTATCAATGACAAGGCACTTCTTCACCTCAGGGACTTAGGATCTCTCTCTCTCTCTCTCTCTCTCTCTCTCTCTCTCTCCTACCTTTCTATTAAAAACTTTCCCTAGTGTTTGGGAGGTTATGAGACAATCTTTCTTACCAGACGACTTATTGGTATTTATTAGACAAATATATTTGTCCTGGAGAAGAGCAGAATTAGCTAGAATCCTGATGATCTCTTACCATTTTTCTTTTTTTTTTTTTAATGGAGATAGTTATTGATAGGCATTCCACTTTAATTCTTAACAGCGTGGCTCATAGATGAGCCTCTGCTTGGATTTGAAAAAGCCCTGAGAGTATGTAAAGAAGGCAGACAGATGGAAAACCAACTATTACAATGGCAGTGATAAGTATGGAGAGTGAACAAAGTTCCAGGTAGAAATAACAAATTAAAAAGAGCAAAAAGATTGTTATCTACAGCAGGAGAAACCTAAGGAAGTAACAAACATAAAATTTCCCAAAATTAACGTACCAATGGACCTAAAAAGTCAAACACAAATTAAAATTGAACACAATATAAATTGTCACAGAAAGCCAGGGAAATGTAAAAAAAAAAAAGAAGTGAGAAAGTCCAGTCAGAAATGCATTTTTTATTATATTTTTAACTGACTTGCATGATGTAAGAATAGGAAAATAGTGAAAAAGCTGATTTTGAGTCTTTGTAAAAACTCACGATTCCTAAAATTTTGACTGGTTATAAATTTAGTATAGAGCCTGAGCTCTCATTGGTCCAAAAACTCAGCAGCGTTAACATTCTTCTTGTGTCCCAAAAGAGCAAAGTAGATATTAGTACTTCAGGCAGGTTTGTTTTCCTTCAATTGTGCTATACACTTTCTGCGGTGCAATGCCTTTCATCAATGATCTTTTGTTAGCAATAAAATGGTATGTGTACAATGCACACACATCTTGTTGAAGGCAGGGCAGGGCTCTTACTGTTCTAGATTCATTCAGGCATCTAGTATAAGTCCGCTCTCATCTTAAGCTATATTGTGTTCCTACCTGCTCACTTCACAATGACACAGAGATGCAATTTATAAGCATCCAGTTGAATGCAGAGGCATTCATCTCTCGTGGGGACCTACACAAGCGTAGGAGGCACGAATGGGTTTGCAGCGCTTGTCACAGTTCATTGGAAGTCGGAGATGAATCAACAACAAAGAGGACATTTTAAATTATCATTTTGATTTCAATTTGCTGCGACACCCACAAGTCTCTCTGAGTAACAGAGCAAATAAATAATCATTCTGTAACAGGAAAACCACTCATCCTTTACACAAACCAAAAGGACTATGATAATTGCTGGGTACTTAAAGAGGGCTAAATTGTGAACTAAAAATGATGACAAGTAGCATGGATATTGTGACTCCAAAACTGAGCTTGTAGAATTCTTCATGTTGCTTCATCTTAGTTTACTCTTCTGCTAAATCATGAACCAAACCAATACTAATACAAATTAATACAAACTAATACAATTGTTTTCTTTACGTATAAAGAAACTCAGAGAGTCTGAGTCTAACTTGATGAAGATTACAAATAAAGTAAGTTATGAAGCCAGGATTCACAGCTATATCTGTCTGACTTCAGAGACCAAATTGAAACCACTTTGTTGTACCATATTGTTCTAGTCTCAGGCAGTGCCCTGGTAATATACAATTCACTATTCCTACTTCTGGATAAAGGTAAACAAAAGTAAATTAAAGAAAGTTCTAAAAAGAATGGCTAAGAAAATTTGCTTCCTGTGGAGCCTTATGGAATAAGATGTAGAAAGGGTGAACAAATGTTTGGTACCAGCCTACATTGCATTGGGCATGAGACAATGAAATTTACATGTTTCCCCATTTAATCCTCAAAGTATGTCTTAGCTCTATTATAGAGCTAAGCACTGAGGCTCAAGGAGACCAAATAAATTACCTGTGATCAAATAGATATAAGCGACAGAGCCAGGATTCAAATCCAGAGCTTTATATCTCTTGCTTTCCAATTTCACCTGAAATAGATGAGAAGCTTTGTTGTTAAAATCAATTTAGTGTATTCTTTCCTTCTTTTCTCTAGCCCATTTTCTATATATATCTCTACAGTATGGTAATTTGGGGCCTTCTGAGTTCCTTTGCTTTCTGTCTTTTTAGAGCTTTCTAAAATCCTACCATTTGTTCTTCAGATGTCATATCCTGAGAAATTGAGGAAGATTCCCAGAAGAATAGTAGGAGGTTATCCTGAAAAAGATGCCCGGACGTAGAAGGCAGTGGCTGTGCATGCTCTGCCAGGCCACACACATCAGCATCCTTTCTGAAGGGCAATGGGAGGGGACTCACAGAACAGCCATGGATATAAGGAATCAAGATATCTTGGCTACGACAACTGCATTCTCCCATGAATCATCTCCTCTACCATGGGGGGAATGAAAGTTAATTCCATTTGGCAATATAACAGATCTACACACCTCCTCTGCAATAAAATGATAACTACCGACATACAACCTTGGAAGTAATTATTCTGGGTTTTGGGAAACCTGGAGAAACCTCAAATCTGGAGAAAAACCAACCAAAGACTGTAGGGATAATTCCAGGTTGAGTTAAGAATGGAGGAAAGGCTGAGAAGTATAATTGAAATTCTTCTTTTCCCTAAAGCATGCTATGGGTTTTTTAAGAACTGAATTGTGTTTCCCTAAGATTCTTATCTTAAAACTCTAACCCCCAATGCGATGGTATTTGAAGATAGAGCCTTTGGGAGGTAATTACCTTAAGATCAGGTTATAAGAGTGGGACTCTCCTGATGAGATTAGTGCCTTTATAAAAAGAGACACAGAAGAACTTACTTTCTTTCCCTTTCCCCTACATGTGAAAACGTGACAAGAAGGTGACTCTCTACAAGCCACTAAGAAGGGTATCGCAAAGACTCAACCATGCTGGCACCTTGACTTAGACTTTTAGTTTTTCGAACTGTGAGAAACAGATTTATGTTGTTGAAACCTACAGAATGGGAGAAAATATTAGTAAACTATATATTTGACAAGTAATAAATATCAAGAATAGATAAGGAACTTAACCACCTAAACAGCAAAAAGAAAAATAACCTGATTTAAAACAGGCCAAAGACCTTAGTAGATATTGAAAATGAACAAATGGCTGATAGATATTTGAAAAAATGCTCAGCATCAGTAATCATTGGGGAAATGAAACTCAAAACCACAATGAGATGACACCTCCCTCTAGTAAGAATGGCTATGATCAAAAAAACAAAATAAAATAAGTGTCAATGAGGACGTAGAGAAAAAGGGGACATTAGCATACTGTTGGTAGGGTTGTGAACTAGCATAGCCATATGGAAAATAGTGTAAATGTTCCTCAAAAAAATTAAAAATAGAGTTATCTTATGATCTAGCAATCTCATTACTAAGTATATACCCAAAGAAAATAAATCTGCACTCCCACATTTATTGCAGCACTATTTATAGTAGCCAAGACATGAAATCAACCTAAAGGTTTAACAGTAGATGAATGGAAAAAGAAAATTTGGAGGGAGGATATATTTATATATTAAATAGTATTGATATATATGATGCATATATGAATAGTATTCTATTGTTTGTGCTCGTATACAGATACACATAAATATATCCACAGTATATATATATATATATGTATGTGTATCTGTATACAAGCATGTATATATGTATATATATGTATAAGCATGTATATATGTATATATATATACAGTATATATATATATGTATGTGTATCTGTATACAAGCACAAACAATAGAATACTATTCAGCACTAAAAAAAAATGAAATCCCATCATGTAAGATAACATGGATAAACTTGGAGGACATCATGTTAAGTGAAATAAACCAGGCATGGAAATACAAATACTGCATGATCTCCCATGTGGAATCAAAAAAAAAACAACTTCATATCATATAAGCAAAGAGTATAACTGGTTACTGGATGGAGAGAAAGAGGTTGGTCAACTGGTACAAAGTCGTAATTAGATAGGACAAATAAATCCTGATGTTCTATTGCACAGTATGATAACTATGGTTAACAGTAAAATATTGTACATCATAAAATAGCTAGAAGCAAGGCTTTTGAATGTTCTCACCACAAAGACATGGTAAAATGTATGAGGCGATGGCTGCACCAACTCCCCCGGTTGGATCATAACACAACATAGATATGCGTTGAAACATCAGATTTTACCCCATCAATATGTACAACTACAATGCGTCAATTAAAATAAATAAATAAAAAGAGTTAAGACCAAGCAGAAAATATACTAAATGATTTTCCAGAATAGGCTTGGTGGCTTAGGTGTAGTCCCAAAGGAAGTAGGCTCTGGGGTGGAGATGCGCACACAAGAAGAGGGCTCCCCCAAGACAGATGCCCGACTGGAAGGGTGACTGGGTAGAAGGCAGGTTTCAATTTGAAATGCTGGTCCCAGCAGGCTTCTGGTTCCAAAGTGGCCCATCAGAAGTGTCTTGTCTTGAGGCAACAGGGCTGAGCCTCTGCATCCCCTATCATTTCCCGGTACGCTGACCTATCATTGGTTCGGGTCTGTTCCCAGCAAAGATCATGATGTAGGCAAGGAACTTCTCTTCCACTGAGTGAGTGCATTGAAAGTGACATAGTCATCTGCCAGCACACACAGCAGCTGGTGGATTGTTTGTCTCAGTCTGAAGGCATAATCTGGGCTCAACACCATGACATGACATCAACCGCATTTAATTTAAAACATTTTTACTTTATCTCCATAAACATGTTCTTATCTGTTTTGACTCATACTATACCATGCCACCAAAGGTTACTGAGTATATACTGCTAACCTGAATGTAGGTTTATGTCCAAAACAAGCATTGTATAGAACACATTAAAAAAAAAATAAAAAGACTACTTTCCTTTTTGAAGCTATTTATTTTAAATTATCAAAGGATAAAAGGGGCAATCTTTTTGGAAAGTTTTTCTGGGAGGCTGAGAGGCTCTAATTTTAGAGCTCTGCCTATTCGTTCTATTCATCAAATGTTGAAAGGGTCCAAAAAAGAGAATATAAGCCTTTTGCTTTAAAGATTAGGAAATTAGAGCCTAGAAATATAGAGAGAAATGTTCAATGTTTTTATTCATCTATTCCACGTATCATTCATTGAATTTCAACTATGTGCCAGGCGCTGCAAAATGGCCGGGTACAAAAGGAATAAGGAATAAAGCTTGGGTCTTACATTTGAGCGACCATAGTTTCAAAGAAAGACAGGACAACAACTGAATTACAAAGTAATGCGTCACTGCTCTGTAGTGGGTTGGATTGTGGTGCTCTAAAGATATGTTCACCTGGATCATCAGAAGTTGCCTTTATTTAAAGTAAGAATCTTTGCATATGTGACGAAGTTCAGGATCTTCAGGTGCGATCATCCTGGATTTGGGTGGTCCCTCAATCCGACGATGAGTATCCCTCAAAAAGACAGACAAGGGGAAGACACACAAAGACCAGGGAAGGAGGCCATGTGAAGACAGAGGCAGAGACTGGGGCTTTGCCATCCATGCCCAGAAATGCTAGAGGCCACTGGAAGCCAGAAGAGACAATAGAGTATTCTTCTCTCGAGCCTCCCAAGGGAGCACTCTGATTTTGGGCTTCAGGCCTCCGAGACTATGAAAGTGCATGTGTGTGCTGATCACCAGGCTGTGGCAATTTGTTGTGGCAGCCCTGGGAAATTGCCACACGCTGTAAGGGAGATATGAGCAAAATAATGTGGGGAAACGAAGTTGAACCAAGTTCTGTCTGGGGCAAGTGTGGTTTTCCAAGGGACGTAATATTTGATCTAGAACTTTAAGAAAGAATAAGTAGGTGCCAGGTGATGTTAATTTAGGGCAGAGATTGAGTTGGTGGTGGTGGTGATGATTGGGTAGCCATAATAAGCTCCCCATACAGTTGATCCTTGAATAACACAGGTTTGAACAGCGCAGGTTTCACTTATACACAGTTTTTTTTTCCTGCCTCTGCCACCCCAAGACAGCAAGACCAACACCTTTCTCCATCTCCTCCTCCTCAGCCTGTTCAGCCTTGTGATGACCACAAGGATGAAGATCTTTGTGATGACCCACCAGCACTTAATAAATAGTAAATATATTTTCCCTTCTTATGACTTTTTAAATAACATTTTCTTGTCTCTAGCTTTCTTTATGATAAGAATATAGTACATAATACATCTAACACACAAAATATGTGTTCATTGATTGTTTATGTTATTGATAGGGCTTCTGGTCAACATTAGGCTATTAGCAGTTAAGTTTTGGGGAAGTCAAAAGTTAGACACAGATGTTTCAATTGCACAAGAGGTCAGTGCCCCTCACCTCTGTGTTGTTTAAGAGTCAAGTGTAGTTACCTTAAACCATGAAGAGGTTCTTTTAACGATAGACATGAGAATAAGTAAACAAGGATCTTAGCCACATAGCTGGGGCCCAAGAGAACTCAGGCACAGCCAAATCCAGGCTAAGAAGGGGCAGTAACCATAGCAAAACTGAGGTCCCTGGGCTTGGACCAGCAGGTCATTTGGAACCCCAGTCGGCTCTAGAGATATTAGCAGCAAATGTTCTTTAACTCTCTCCCATGAATTCAAATCTTCTGTGTCTGTCCACTTACTTTTCCATGAACGCTTTGATGATTCCCCCCCCCCAAATTTTCTAGCACAAACTCCAGGAAAGGAATCACAGTGACCCACCTAATAATCTACCAAGCCATGTCAGAGTCTCCTGTTCATCCTACTCCCACTTTCAAAGGCTGTCCCTTGTGCAAAAGGGAGAGGGTGCAATCCTAGGAGAGGCTGTTCATGTCACAGGCTTTCCAAAAGATATTTGTAATACAGTTGTGAAGGGCCGTGCATGTCTATCTGAACAATTGCAATTTTATTCTTTGGATTGCAGGTCATTAAAAGACACGTTTACATAGGGAAATATGATGATTAGCTTTGTTTATTAGGAAAACACCAATAGAACTAAAGAGTAAAATGCAATGGAACTCATGGTAAAGTTGTTAGCACGAAGCTTTGCAAGAGTCCAAGCTAGTTAAGGGCAGAGATGTAACTAGAATCTAGTGTTTTTCTGCCATCCACTCCTTGGTGGTTTCACGTAGAAAGCTGTCTCAAATATTAAGCACACAGATCTCTCTATATTTTATACCTTGATCTTGGCTTTTTATACAGCTTTATTTAGCACTAACTCATCAGCACAAAAAGGGGTGTGGTAACTTAGAACTACGGGAAGGTGACGTATGAAGCCTCCACACCATGTGAAGAAAAAAACCAATGCTTGACATCTCTGTCCATGATTTTAACACAGCTTCAGTTATATAAATGCTTTTTGCTACAGAAAAGCCAAGCATCAACCAGAACACCTTCCACAAAATGGCTATGGAATAAAGATTAAGTACAAAGCATATCCGTTTTGCTTTAGGTACAAGACAATCCTACGTATTTATTATTACAGTCTTCCTTCTGCTTTACCTCTGTTTATTTCCTTTCAATTAAGAGACAACTTTGTTTGAGTTCTAAGAGTTCTAATCATGTCATCATCAAGACACTTCAGAGAGGGAGACAGAGAGGGTTGGCAAGAGTTATACACACACAGTAGGTGCATATACAATAGGCACGGAGTAGAAAACAATGGTTGGCGTCAGCCAGACATTTTCCATCTTACATTTCAAACCGTCGTTTCAAACAAGCAAATACAAACATTCCTGAGCAATGGGAAAAGCAAAGCAGGTTGTTGTGTGTGGGTGGAATTTTTTTTTTTTTTTGGTGTTTTAAAATTTTTATTTATTTATTTATTTTGCTTTCATCTCTCAGTGAGTTTCCTAACAGCGCCTTTGATAACTAACATGCTTTTTCCATTTGTGATCAAAATTGCTAAAGAATAGGCAGCTCTCCCCTCCTTTAGCATATTCCTCTGTCACTGCTGCCCCAGGGGATCATTTTTCCCCCCAAATAAGGCCACAACCAAGACGGAGATGTTTTATAATGAGTAATTACACCAAGATCATTTCATTAACCTTTTATGGCCCTCGATTTTGATTTAACCTCCCCCCCCCAAAAAAAAAGAACATAATTGAAAATATAGGAAATCCATAGCAATAAATGACAGAGCTGGAAGAGATATGCTTGCATGGCGTGTGATGGGAAAATGCACCTTAACGGCGGGCACTGCCGGACCTTTTCAAGAAACCAGGAGTCATAATTATGTCCTGGAAGCACAATGAGTTTCCAAAGAGACCAAAGGAAGAAGAGGACAACATATACAGTCAAATGCACTTATCCTCCGTTTACTCGGAGCTTTCTGTGAGGTTGGGAAGAGCATGGGTTGTGGAGTCAGATGGAAAGCATGGGTTCAGATTGCCCACTGGGCAGGTGACCTACCCCATCACATCCCTGCTTGTGGTAATAGCGATCACGCTAGTTTCCAGCCATGGACAATGGTGAAGATGAAATGCAGTGCTGTTTATAAGTCCCGTAGCTTAAGGTCTGGCACATAGCAGATACCTAAAAAATGTTAGCTGTTCAAGGTAAGGTAGACAAAACACTACCATGGCACTAAAGGAATCTGTCACCTAATGTAGAGTATAAAGATTCCAGAGACATTATTGTTTTCTTTGATGAATTTGGTGAGTTGCTTTGAATTCTAGGTAAACTTGAAAGTGTTTGTTTCCTCAATTGCTACCTTATATCACACAGTTGTACTTGGCCTCTGTTATCCTTCTAAAGTAGCAGTATTTTGTTACTGTTGTCTGTGCCATATTTGTCCATGAGCACAAGGGATGACACTTGTCCCATTCAGTTTTAGAATTCAACAGCCATAGAAAGGTTTAGCAGCACAGCATATTGAAAAAAAAATTGTTCACAGTAGTCAGATAGACTTGGATCTAACACCTCATTTATTTGCTAATTTTAATGTAGGCACTTTCTCTTTGGGTCTCAGTTTCTTCATTTATGAAATAAGGGTAATAATATCTGCACAATGATGTTAATAAGATGATTAAGTATGCCATTTTTAAAAATTTTATTTTGTGACAATATTAGACTGATTAGAGAGTTGTAAAAATATTAGCAACACAAGAGTTCCTTCATTCCCCTTTTCCTGATGTTAACACCTCATGTAGCCATAATACAAATATCAAAACCAGGAAATTAACGTTGGATATCATTCAAATTTTGTGACTGTTAACTAATGTACCTATGTTCTCCAAATGTCATCAATTTTCCCACTTGTGTCCTTTTTCTGGTCCAAAATCCTATTCAGGACTCGGGATTACATTTGGTTGTTAAGTCAGTTTGGTGACCTCCAGTCTGTGATGATTTCTCAGTCTCTCCTGCTTATGATATTGACATTTCTGAATAGTGCAGTTTAGTTATTATTTAGACTCCTCTGTTGGGTTTGGCTGATAGATTGAGGTTACACATTTTGGGCAAGAATATCACACATGTGCTGAGTACGCCTAGGTGCATTATAACAGGGAATACGTGATGTTGTTATGTCTCATTATTTGGTGATATTAATTTTGATCACTTGGTAAAGATGGGCCTGCCAGATTTCACCACTGTAAGGTGACCATTTTTGTCTTTGTAATGAATGTCTTACGGTAAGATATTTTGTAACTATGCAAATGTCATTTTTCTCACCATATATTTTGTCCACTAATTTTTATCACCCACCCCTGATTCTTGCCTGCAATGTTTATTACTGTGTTGATTGTCTAACGGTGATTTTTAATTCCATCATTCTTGCTTATTAACTAGAATTCTGCTGTGAGAATGAGCTATCTTTTCTCAACTATTTATTTATTCATTCATTCATTCAGTTGTTTACACACATCAGTATGGGCTCATGTATGTTTGTTGTATTCTATGGGGTATAATCTATTACTATCATTACTTATTTTGCTTCTTGAATTTTATAAGATTTGGCCATTGGGAGTTAACGTCAAGTGAGCCCATGATCCATTTGAATATGTTCCCAGCATTTTTTGAGCATTTATTTACTTTCTGAAACCACAAAAATTCCAGGCTCAACTTTTTTTGCCCAATCCTGGAATCAGCTATTTCTCCAAGGAGCCCTGTTTCCCTCATTGGAAAATTACATTTAGAAATCAATATCTGTGCACCTGTAATCTCAACTACTCAGGAGGCTGAGGCAGGAGAATTGCTTAAGCCCAGGAGTTTGAGCATGCAGTGAGCTTTTGGGACATCACACCACCTGGGCAACAAAGCAAAACTCTGTCTTGAAAGCAATAACAACAAAAAGAAATCAAGATCTAGATGCTAGGTGTGCTGATTCCTACTGAGATATCATTGCTTCTAGGTGCTCTCGACAAACAGGGCTAGGAAATAAGTATACATACGTACACACGCATATACACGTGCACATACACACATCTATATTTTTCATATATATCCATTTATATATATATTTTAACAAAATTTGGTGTTGATTCCTGTCGTCCTCTAGAGTAGGAATTCCAATCCAGCACCACAGAAAGTAATCCAACATTTCTCCTTTCCTATTTGTAAGTCTTTTTCTTGAACAATGAGAAATACGGTTTTCATTAGTCATTATATATTTATTTATTAGTTCAATTTTAGTATATTCACAAAGTTGTTTCCAAATTGCTAAACCATACTTCTGTGAACACCAAATTTACTAATTGGAGGACAATATTTGTGGACAGTTCTTTTTGTCTTTGGTCTTAAGGACTACATAACCAAAAAGCTATTATCCAAACTTATTTAAATTAGTTATTTTTTCCCTCACTTATTTCAATACACTTATATCATTTATCTGTGATATAGTTGGGTTCATTTGTTAATATTTGCATTGCATTTTGAGTTCCCCTGGTAATCTTTTTTATTTCATTTATTCATTTATTTTGGGGTATGTTCTAAAGGTCAGAACTGTAATAACAGTTATACTTAGAGAAGTAGATTTTCATCATTCCTTTTACCACATTTTCGTTTACTTATTCTTTTTACCCCAATCTCATCCTTCCCCCTTAGGTAACTGATCTCATTAATTTTTGGTTTATGTTTCCTGTATTTGCTTTTGCACAAACTACTAGATACATATATATTTTCCCATATCCTTCTCTTTCTTACATAAATAGAGCATACAATAGATACTTATATATGCTGTTTCTTCACTTAAAATTATCTGTAAGAAACTCACCCATCTCACCTCATAAAGATCTTCTCTTTCTTGCTGATTGCTGCAGAATTCTCTATTGTGCAGATAAACCTTATTTTATTCAAACCCCCTTCTATGCAGGGCACTTGGGCTGTTTCTAATATTTTGCATTTACAAAGAATACATTTTTTAAGTTTTTGGTACATAGCAAAAGTTAGTCACCAATCCTTCCAAATTTGTAAAGGGCCTAGGCTCTCATTTACCACATTGAGTGCCATTCCAGAAAAAAAATAATACCCCCCCCCCCGGGGCCATGGTGTTTTATTAAAACAAAACAATACTTTCTAATATGCTATTTTTTAATTGTTTTCTGTGAGTGAGTTATATGCAAAGCAATCCATGATTTTAGAATTAAATTGTCAAGATTAATTATAACAATAAGAACATCAAGTAAGATTTTCATGAACCAATTACAGGGTTTTGCTTCATATGGCCCTGGGCTCAAAACCAGCCTGAGTTAAATACAACTCACATGGCAATCAATGTAGTAAAGGTGTTTGAGGTAGCAATTCTTGGAGGAGGTTATTATTGGCTATGCATGTCTGATGTATAAAGAGGAAGAAAAAGAAATGTCTCAGATTGAGAAAGCTTGCAAATCACGAGAAGGTCCAAAGCACCAAGTCTACTGGGGAGAAAGAGGAGGACTAAACTTGACCTGACACAGAGGATTTGCAAAGCCAGTTGAGTCAGAGGTTTTGGGAGAGGAAATCACAGGCAGGAGAGAGAGCCCCTGAGGCCATAATGGATGAAGTCTTTTTTCAGTGCATGGAGAAAAACTATCATTAAAATTTTCATAAGGGGAGAAAATGACACTTGCAGAAAGTCTGGCAAGTGTGGCTTCTTTTTTGAAAACTGTAAATATTTTTTAAACTATTATTGATGGAAATGTAATAAATAGAGACTACAGGAGGTAAAATGACAGCTTGTTCTCTGACATTTCTTGTAAATGCATCTAGGGCTTCCTGACCTCATCCCTCCACTTGAGAATTCTTCCCTAAGACAATTTTCCAATTTCTACAACTTCAAATTGATGCCTATTAAAGAAAATGATCTATGATTGTGTGACTGTTCCTTTTAATAGTATTCTGGTTTGCCTTAAGTCAAAAAGATATTAAGAGTCCATTAATGGAGCAAAAGAAAACAGAAAATCATTGAAATTATCTCTATGGTATTGTCTTGGTATGTTCTACGTTGTTGCTGTAACAGAATACCACAGATTGGATAATTCATAAACAATAGATTTGTATTTGGCTCATGATTCTGGAGGCTGGGAAGTCCAAGATCAAGGGCCTGTGTCTAGTGAGAGCCTTCTTGTCACATCATAACATGGCAGAAGGCATCACAGGTCCAAAGAGTACACTAGAGATCAAACTCACTGCCTCAAGTTCTTTTATAATTGGCAATAATCCATCCGTGAGGTTGGAACTCTCATGACCTAAACGCCTCCCTTTAGGTTTCACCTCTCAACACTGTCACATTGGGATTAAGCTTCCAACACATGAACTTTGGGCAACACATTCAACCCATAGCAGGTATCTAAAAATTCCTTCCACAAGGTAAAAGAAATGCTTAAGGTATTCATAAATACATCCATCCTTCTTATTCAAATTCTAAAATAATTGAGAGACAGAGAAATAGAGAACAAAATAGCAGCTTTATTACTAAAACACAAAGCAAATCTGGAGAATGTGGTTTGCTACTTGTGATACAAGGATCCTGTTAATTCTTCATCCCCATGACAAGAAAAACAGGAAAATCAGAGGCTTCCCTTGTGAGTATCTATCTATAAGGAAATAGAAGCTTCCTGTTGACAGGATCAGTCCAAACATGAAGAGCAGGAGAGTGGAACTGAGCACACACAGGTATTTTTTCAAAGTTATCAATCCAGTAAGTTACCTCTTCTCATGAGTAGGAGCAATTAAAGATAGGGAGAGAGGATAGGGCTCCTCTGAGTGCATAAGCTGACAGAGAGAAATAGTTGCATTCTAATATTGCAAAGCCATCCTCACCATTGAGAAATAACTCCCAACATACACGCTTTCAAAGTTGAGATGGGAGAGCTCTTTTAACACTCCGGATGCACATATTTTTCAAAGGCTCACTTTCATCTTCTGATGTGGCCCTATGTTAAGGCCCTGGGGTTTGTTATATATACCTTGATGGATCATGACCAACTGGGTCCTGACCTCAAAGGCATACGTGGTGGCAAAGCTCTTAGCAAGGGTCCTGAGACTCCCAACCCGTGATGACTGAACACTCCAGACTCCTACCGCTTCCGTCTCTCATTTCTGTTTTTTGTTTTTTTTCTTTTTTAATCCGATGCTGCTTTTACATCTTGAATTAATTATTCTTCTAAAGCTCCTTGATGTGTTTGTCTCATGCAGGGAGAGACAGGTATGAGAGTTAATTAAATATCTTCTTGTCAGACAGCTGATGAAATCTTCGGTGCCACTGGGTTTAGAGTCTGTGTGTGTGTGCATGTGTGTGTTTGCGCTCTTAACTTATTTTTCTGTGAAGAAATTGAAGGTCCGTAATGATCTCCTTATTTATTTTAATGGCTGGTCGGACGCTGCTTCGAAGGAGATTAGACTACAGCAGCACAGAAGAACATGGCAGTGGAGTCTAACTGGGTGATTTATCTGACAGTGGCCGTGAGTAATTAGGGCTATATAATCGTCAAAACCTCTTTCCTGGGCTCTGCACTACCTGCTATACCTCGGGATCTTTCTCATTGCATCCTTTGCTCTGATAGGCACGGACACAGCCCATTGCCTTCAAGGATATAGGAGGCTGCCGTAGAGAGAATTGTGTTTCTGTGAGAAGTACAAGATTATTACAAGAGCGAATATCTGGGTGAGGGACAGAGAGTGAGTGATGAGAATGTTGGCAGGGCTTAAATATCATCTGGAAGGAGACAGTCCCTTTGTTTCTATTTGTAACTTTATGTGCAACAAACAATAATTTCCAGACCTTTTACATCTATAGTCATAACCATTGTTTCTTTATTTTTGGTTAGTTTATTTACATATTTTAAAAAGAGTGTGCATGCTGTCATCGTTGCAGAGACAATAACTGAGTGTAAGAAACACCAGATTTAAGATTCTTTGAAATTATCCCTAATATTATTTGAGCAGAAATCTCCTGCCTCTGCAAAATAAATCATGGTTTATCACATGTAGCCAAGTACTTGATTATAAGATGATAGATAGATAGATAGATAGATAGATAGATAGATAGATAGAATGTACATTGATTCTTTTTACAGAAGGATATAATTTATTAAAATAAGTTATTTATTTCCTGTTTTGAAATTCCCAAGAAAAGGTGCCTTGAGTTTCTTCACCTGAATAATGAGGAATATTTTTGCCACATCGTGAAAGAAATAATAAAATCCACCAAAGGGCCACAGCTGCCTCATCTGGTTTCCATCCCCATCCATGTGATGGTAGTTGGGGATTCATGATACCTGTGTCTTGAAAAATAGTTGTCTATGCTTTGCCATGAGGGGGATATTCTTCTAAAATCATCCCCAAACCTCAGACCCTTCATCAATTAACTAAAACATCGGCTCCATCACAAAGTTTTCCTTACTCATTTTAGCTAGAAGTCCTCCTTTCTTGAACTCCTATAATTTGTCACTGAACCTCACTTACAGTACCTTTTGCATATTGTCTTTAGCAGCTGTTTTGGTGTGCTCCCTATTTTCTTTTGTACCTATATTTCTTGAGAGTAAGGACTCTATCTTAAGTGCACTGTCACATAAAATTTAGCATTCATTTAACATGGTCTTGTTTTCCTGGAATTTATTTCTCAAAGGAGGTGAGAGTAGAGAAGTTATAAAAATAAAAAAGCAAGTAAGTGTATTAACAGACAGTAATCATTTCTGAAAAAATAAAGCACTAGTCACCAGGGGATGAAGGGAGATTGTTATGCAAAGGGAGGTAGATGGTACATAGGTTGGATAATCAGGGAAGCCCTCTCTGATGTTCCAGCTGGAGCCTGAATGAAAAGAAAGCGGTGAAGATGCTAATATCTGGGATCCGAGTGTTTCAGGGACAAGAAATAGAGAGCAAACCCCTTAGATAGTCATGAGGTTTGAGAGCACAAGAGGGGGAAAAATGGTCTGTGGGTGTAAGTGCTTCGTCATCTTTAGGGGATAGGTAGAATTTGAAGAGGCCATCAGATAAGCTCTTATGACCCATGAAAAGGAGGACACATGAACCAATTCTCACTCTTAAAGATCCTTCTGGATGCTGGGTAGAACAGACTTATAAGGGGGCCAGAAAGACAAGAGGAGAACCAGCTATAAGGTTGATGCTCTAGTCCAGGTGAGAGTTAATGAGACATGGATTAGGTTGGATTACAGGATTTAGCATGGAGCTTTGTCTAGGAACAAATAAGTGTGTGATTAAATGAAACAAAGAGGAAGGCCTCCTGGAATGAGGATATGTCTTCATTTTGGAAACCCATTTTTATAAATCAAGAAAATCTAGGGCAACACTAGCTCTACTCCTTACCCTAACCCAACCCCAACATTTACCCTAACCCTAACACAAACTCAAGGAATCAACAGGGCAAATTATACTAGAGAAAAAAACTTACCTCTCTTTGGACATTTTGATATAGGTTTAATAAAGTTGTACTTTTTATAGATGGGCCAAAGATTCTGGAGTTCATTCAGAGCAGAATAGGTAAACTCTGTCTCAACTAGCATTCCTGCAGCTAAGAGGCTCACCTTCCTCTTCTGGCCTAAGCAGACTGAACAGAAAATCGAATGGTAAGTAAACACAGTATTAAACAAATTAAGCTAAATATATAGGAATAAAGAGAATCTATATCTTATTATCTTACAATACTGTTAATTATATCAGGTGTAGACCTTTAAAACATTAATTTCAGTACTTCAGTAGGATTATTTTCTACCCGATATCTTGAAATTTTGTGCCATGTTTAAATAATCATTTCCTTGTTTACATATACATTTTGCCTCTGCAAATGGAGTGAAATCTTCAGGAAAGCACAGACTGGATCCTATAATATTACACACTCAATGCATACAAGGTCATGCATATAAGTGGCATTCAATAAAGGTTTTGGGGTGTTACTAATGACAAAAGTCATCCACCATCCCCAAAATGATATCTCTGTGCCTTGGCATGGGAGAAAATTACCTGATGAAGAAATCCTTACTAGATAAATTCAAGTTAAACCCCAGGGGGGGTAGATCTTTCTGTAGGATTATGGCTAGTGTCTTCCTACTCATAATTCCTGACCTTTGTCCTTTGTTCCTATTTACACTGAGATTTCTTGACAATCCCTGCTCTGCCCAAGGGCAGTGACAGGTTGATATGCTAATAGCTCTTTTCTTCTTGTGCCTGCACTTACTCTTCATCTCTAGGAAGAAAGATGCTGTGTCAGTAAAATACACTTTTATATCTTTTGCGTTACCCAGGAAGAATGAGAGGAGCCAGGCCACTTAACTGCCTCAAAGCTGTGGTGTTCAGCAACCCTGAGTGCGCCTTTAGCCTGAGCAGAATGTGAACAGTGACCTCAAGGTGATAATTTTCATTGCCCCTTCCTGAATGCCTGACCCTTCCATTCCCCTAGGATCTTGAATGTTTTGCTTTGCAAATAGAAATGCCAAAAGGTCCCTCTAAAAATTTATATTTAGTGACCCTGCAGAAAACTTGGGGCTGAGCATTTATATTGACGTAAGGAATGGTTCTAAACTCTGAATCAGCTGGAGGGGTGTGAATAACCGTGTGAAGGATGGCCCTGCTACCCTAAAAGGCCTCTGTCTGCTCTCACCCTGTTAGGTGTGCTGGGCAGTACCGAGAGCTGCAGGATGAACAACCCGTTTACTCTGCTTTGGGACAGCAGATTGAAAATCAGTCCAGAGATGAAGATTCTTAAAGATGTTTTATTAATGTGTCCCTTGACTGTTCATTTGCTAAAGGTTTACAAATGCTTTATCAATTATTAATGATCTTTATACCTAGCTTTAAAAAAAATCCTTAAAGTTGGGGAGCATATGGGCATTGAATAATTCACACCCACTGCCACTACTTCTAAACAAATGCCTTTTAACAAATAAAGCTAGGGTAATCTGGATTAAATCCGTTTATCTGTGAGTTTGTTTCCTTTTCTTTCCTCTGAAATGTGGACTTTACCTTGAGGAGAAAGACATATCATCTAGTTGTTAAAATTGGAAACTAGCAGCTAGGACTTTCATGGTTTCAAGCTAATGTTTCTCCTGACCTTGGATAATGGTTGGAAAGTCATTTAATAGGTCTCTCTTCTTGACATTTTCAGATGTCTTAGGCCTTATCCTGCTACTCATCTCTAAATGAATTATTGAAGATGAATTTAACCAGCCACCCATTAGTTTGCACTTTTCTCACTCTACATATATCACATTTGGCTTGTTTTTTTTTTCTTCCAGAGATCGAAACTATGACTATCTCTGTATTCTGACTTTCAGTAGATGCTCTTTTGATTCCTCAATTCTTCATATTTCTATTTTGTTTGCTTTTAACCAAAAGTGGTTAGAAATTAAACAGCATTTTGCATTCCCTACATGTGTTTGTGTGTGTGCACATGGGCACACACACATGTGTGTAAATGTGCGAATTTTCCAAGGTCAAGAAGCACAGTGAAGTTTTAGACACACCAACTTCAAAGTAGAGGGCAGTTAGGTGGGAAAGCACTTGGAATGGGCAACACAGTGAATCAGGGCAAAGTTGTCACCCAGAGTCCCTTTCTCTGAGTCTTGGGATGTTGCCTTGAGACAACTAACCTTGCTGTAGAGTTGGTCTAGGTAAGCACAGCTGGGAGGTCCAAGACAATATCTTTGTTCCAGAAGAGTTAATGCAGATGAAAGGAGATAGCAACAACAGATCTCAGGTGTTAGACGAGATTTGCAAATCAGGAGATGAAGGTCATTTCTGTGTGTTAACTTGACTGGGCCAAGATGTATCCAAATTAAATATTATAATATTTCTGGGTGTGTCTGTGATGGTACTTCTGGATGAGATTAACATCCGAATTGGTGGTCTTAGTAAAGTTGATCACCCTCCCCAGTATGAATGGTCATAATTAAACCACTGAGGGCCTGACTAGAACAATAGGCAAAGGAAGGAAAAATCCCTCCTTTTGCTTCCTACCTCCCTGTTTTCAATGAGAAATTGGTCTTCTTCTGCCCCTGAACTGCAATTTATACCACTAGCACCCCTGGATTTTAGGGACTAGAATTATACCACTGGCTCTCCAGCTTGCAGGGGGCATCATAGAACTTCTTGGCCCTTGTAATCCTATAAGCCAATTTCTCATAATAAACATCTTCATATATATATGTATATATATATATATATATATATACATACACATATATACACACACATGCATACACATGCATATATATATACATACACACACACGCACACACATCCTATTGACTGTTTCTCTGGACTACCTGACTAATAAACAGAGATTGCTGTATTTTAGTTCTTAGATATTGGAACATGATAGAACTCCAACCAATAGTTGGACATATAAAGAGTTATAATTCAACACAGTGGGGTAAAGGACAAGAAAGGTTTGACGTAGGAGTGGGCTGGAAATTCTTCCAACGACCAGAAGGAATCTTGAAAAACAGTTCCAGAAACGTATACTTCAGTGCCACACCCAAGGCAAGGCAAGGCTCACAGACCCACTCACACAGACATAGGACACTGGGACTGAAATTCACACCCACAGTACCAAATCCTCTCTGTTTCGGCATCAAAGTTGTGCTCTGCTCACTGTTTACAAGATTAAATTTTTCTTCATTTGGTGTCTGGCTGAGAACTGAAGTTAATCTTTTTGTGTTGAGTCTTGTGAACTAAAATACCTGCTGACTGAGTGGCCAAGGTGACCCCAGAGAAACCTGGAAACTGAGCTCCTGGCCATGCAGGGAATGGAGGTGGTCAAACACGCTTCATTATACCCCCTCCCTTTTGGAGTTTAGATACAACAATTGACCAGCATTGGTGTTAACACAGTGATCATAAGACTGACAAACAGTCTCTTTGTGACAATGAGATACTAAATTATTAACAGCACCTAAAGTGACCCAGGGCAAAGGCCAAATCACCTTCAGGCCATCAATTTGCTTAACAGGTTGTTTTAGTATATTGTGGCTGGTCTCTGATCCTTAATTTATAACATCTCAAGCCTTTAGACAAAGCTTTATTCCTTTAACCAGTTACAAATCAAAGAACGTTTGAACGCCCCTCTATAACTTATAAGGCCCGTCTTCGAGATGTCCCACCTTTACAAGCCAAGCCAATCAATACACCTTCCATGTATAGATTTATGATTTTATATGTAATTCCTGTCTCCCTAAAATGTATAAGACCAAACTGTAACCCAGCTTCCACGGGACTACTTGCTCAAGACTTCATGGGTGCATCTGCCTGGGCCATGATCACATACATTTGGCTCAGAATAAATCTCTTTGAATCATTTTACAGTTTGGATTTTTTTTTTCTGTTAACAGCCTTGGATTGCCAGCTGTATCTCCCAGAGACTTCATCTCTTCATTTCTTTTCACTCATGCTAGCTTTCTGTTAACTCCCTCTCCTCAGTAATTCTTGAAAAAAAAAAATCTTTCCCATCATGCTGTGTGAGTCATAGACCTGGGCAGTCAATACTGACCCCTTGTTAGAGTAAACTCCATCTGCAAGTCACAGGGATGATCAGTAACAGAATAAATGCTAAAGCCCACAAGATGTTGGAGTTTGGTCTGCTGATGTCAGTTCTGCTCAATCAATCCTGGGACTGATTCAGAAAGACAGAATCTTTCTCAGCCAAAGTCCCAACAGGAAACTGAGGGCACACCCAAATTAGGGAAATTCAAGGACAATTCATTCTCAAAAGCACTACCTCCACAGGTGTGGGGGAAGGAGGATCACAAGAAAGAACTTAGTAATCCTAGCCTTATCTCTCCTAAGTCCAAAGATATGAGATGAACAAAGAGCTCCTAAAACCAAGAGGGAAAGGTCTGTAGTGCCGTTGCCCAACTTGAGAGCACTTCCATGGAGAGTCACACCTGCCCTGGGCTGATCACAGGAAGGGAGCCAGAGGGACGGGGAAAGAAGTGCCCTGACTCCAGTCTCCTTTCTGCTTTGATCTTTCACTGGGATTCCCAGTGGACGAATCCCCCTGAAAGTTAGAGGATGTGGGAACCCAGTCTGGTGGTCCCTAGGGGCAGCATTCACACCCTCCTCCACTCTCACTATGCCAACCCAACAAGAGAGCAGAAGTGTGGAGAGTGGATCCGGAGGGGTAAAAGGAAGGGAGTCCCCCAGGGTTTAAACCTACAGTTGGGACTCATCCATTGACCCCCAATGGATAAAGAAACAGGAAACTTAAGGTTGGGAAGAAAGCAGAGGCTGACACCTGTGGCTGTTCACTCTGCACCAAATCATAGCAAGTGTGGTCAACAGAGTTGCTGAAATTAGAATCAGTATCTGTGATACTGTAAATTGAGGGTCATCAAACTACAACCCATGGGCCAAATCCAATAAAGTTGTGTTGAAACATAGCTCCCATCTATTTGATTACATATTGCTTATGGCTCTTTCCATGATATGTCAATGGGTGATCATAGAGACTACATGGCCAAGAAAGCTGAACATATATAATCTCTTGACTTTTGCAGAAAAACTTTGCTGACTCTTGCTGCTGTTTGGTCTGCAAAAGTAGAATACGTAGTGTCCTATATTGTGTATAAAGGTAGCAGTGCTGAGAAAGGGATAGGCGGTGTTTCTGTGACTCACACATATACTCTTTGCTCTAGTTTCAAATAAATACATTACAATGCGGAGTCTATACATGTTTGTTTTCACCCCAGTTCTCCACTTTCCCTAACTGAGGGTCTTTTAAGTAGTGAGGAGTTTGTAAGATGTTAACTGTTAAGACAGTAAGGTACTCTGCAGAAGCCTATGACAATGACAATGAAAAGAGTAATGACAGTAATGAAGAAACACATCCTAAGTTTCCTATATGTTAGGCTCTATTCTAAATGCTCAAACATAGAATAAATTGTTCATACCTTAAAATGACTTTATCAGCAGGTACATTTAGAATCATCACCGTTTTACAGATGAACAAATAGAGGTGCAGAATTGTCAAGCAATGGGCTCAGGCTCCATTCGTTGGTCAGTGACAGACCTGGAATTTAAAGCCATGTAGTCTGGCTCCAGAGTCTCTGTGCATAGCCCCATTGTGCACCAATGCTACTTCACTTTTGAAGTCTGCAGAATGGTTATGAAACAGTGTGTTCTGATGACAGGCATGCTTCGATGAGTGGAAAGTAGAATACGACCAATGAGAATTGCCATTTTAATATGCCTCTATAATGGAATTAGCACACGGAGTAAACCAATTATCTAAATTAATGGTTTAAAAGGTATATCTAGAGCTCACAGTTTGGAATTATAAAAATAAGCTACTAATTTGGCAACCTGTGAAGTCCTGGCTCATAGACGTTTCTAGGAAGGAAAAATAGAGCCTTTAAATAGAGAATATGCAGAATGTATTTTTTTTTATCATAGTCCCTTAATAAACACATACAGTGGAGGAGAGAGTAACATATAGGAACAAATGATTAAGCTGGTGATTAGCTACATAAAGAGGGCAGAAGAATCTCTTTTGGAAATTCACAAATTGAATGTGTGTCCCAAACCAAGGCCCTGGGCTAGTCCGTAACTCAGTTCATGCAATATTCTTGACAAAGTCTCATTTTAATCGTAAGTCGTATTTGATGGAAACAATTGATGTACATGCATCATTTTTCCTGTAGCCTTCATGAAAATGTCTATCACAATGCAGTTTCCAGGGCTTTCTTTTCAGCATCTGATTTTAATTGGTTCACCTCTTGTCATCGAGAAATCATTTTGTTTGGAATTTCAAGATACCTTTTGTTCTTTCTCACAGGAATATAATTAATGTGGTTTGTGCTAAGGCAGCAACACAAAATATAACTTTTTTTTTTTATGCTGTTCTGAAATTACTAGCTTGGTACTGAGAATAAATGCTGTACCTTTAAAATGCCTGCAATTGAAAAGAAAATCCTTTCTGGATGAATTGAATTTTTATTTGTTTTTACATGTATGATTTTTAACACCCCGCCCCCCCATTCCTGTTTCCATGACTGAATTAGGAAACAATGCTGGAAATAATTCCCTGAATAGCGTTCCAGCCCCTGTCCCCGCATGTAGAAAGCACTTCATCTCAACCACCTCAGAGAGATCTATTCATTCCTTTATCCTTTCGATAAATATTTATTGAATGCTTACCATAGGCCAAATACCCTCGTCAGCCCAGGTGACACAAAGATGAAAAGACAGTCTCTTTTCCTTTGATGAACTCACTCTCCAAAAGGAAAGACAGATGCTTAAAAAAAAATAATGAAACATGTTAGGATGAGCACTTGTGCAGAGACTTAAGGTAGCGCAAAGAACACAGCACCTCATTTTGCACCTGGGAGTCAGGAGCAGCTGCACCAGGGAATTGGCATGTAAAAGTGTCCAAATCAGGCCAGTTCACGACTTTCTTCAAATTTGTAATTATATATTTAAAATAAAGAAATACACACTACATTTTGAATTTTAAAACTTAAAAATATATGTTTTAAAAAACATCGGCTAAATGAATGGCATCTCCATCTGCAACATTCATGGGAGAACAGAACTCAACATGAAAGAGATCCATTTTTAGCTGGCCAAGTACTTACAAGTTGTTTTTTTGTGTGTGTTTTGTTTTGTTTTTAAGTCATTATTTGAAATCGGGGTTTCATACCAAATGAGGTTTAAGACATGGACCCTGGAAGATGTGGATTGGCTCTCAGCTCTCTGGTCTCTCTCTCTCTGCCTAATTTGTTCGTCCTGGACTCACAACCTTTCATCATGACTATAGCTTTATAGAAAGCCCTAGTATCTGGCAAAGGAAGAACCCTTCCCTGCTTCTTCTTCAGAAATTCTTGGCTATTCTTGGCCCTTTGCTCTTCCAGATAAATCTTACAATTATATTATCAAGTCCATAAAAGACTTTTGGACATCCTTTAGAATTGGGTTGAACACATATATATATAAACGTGGATAAAATTTATATCACCAAAATATTCTCCTCCATGAAATAATATATATTTCCATTTATTTAGATCTTTCACAATATCTCTTAGTACAGTTTTATAATTCTCTTCTCTTCTCTTCCCTACTCTTATCTTTGGGATTCTAAAAGCGATCTCAAGACACCAGAGATTCTGCAACCACATCTACGCACCTGCTCTCCCAGGGCTCAGCTTTCTGCAAGCGCCTGAATCCAGTTGAATCTCAATATCGCTTGTTTTCCTCTGAAGCCTTCCCTGATAAGTTCTATCCCACCACGATCACTTTCTTTCTCTTTTTCCCTCCCATGCACATCGTCGCTTGACTTTAGCATGCATTTGTTATGAGGCCTTTTTACAGTTTTTTAGTCATTTCCTGCAAACATGTCTGGTCTCTCTGTGAGAGCCAACGTCTGCTGTCTACGTTGTTACGCCTCCACTGGGTTTAGGAAAGGGCTTGACATCGGATTAGGCTTGTATTCAAAATTATTTGTTAAAAGAATAAAAGGCTTCATCAAATGGTTCTTTTGTACAAACAGCCTCTCTCATTTTCAGAGTCAACCCCACTTTCTGATGGCTCGAGAGGAGAGAGGTTCCTCCCCTCTCCAGGGTGAATTCCTCTTCCAGGCTTGTCAACGTGGCTTTCTTCTCACTGAAGAAAAATAATCTATCACTTGGTATCAAACTATTTGCTTTTCAAATTGAATATCTCAGAATAATAAATCATAAAAGAAAGGCCATGAATCAAAAATGCCACCTGAACACATCCTGTATTTATTCTCGGTATAGCCCAAAAGTGACTGCGGCATTAGCATGAATCATCAGATAATCAGCACAAAAGGCCTCATTTAAGTTCATTTTTCACTGGGAAAGTCTGGCTTTGAGCCCTGATACACTTCAGAACTTTGGTTTACAGAGATAATAAAAACATTTCAAAGATATGTCAAACTAACCTAACTGTTCCCATCTCTGTAAAAATGAGTTCTCCTGAAACCAGCCTCAACTTCCTTCCCCAGTCAACCCTCTCCGGACACGCCCCCTGTCCCGAACAGCCCATGCTCCCTGGCAGAGCCACCATTTCAGGGGCTCATTCTTTGCCTCTGATCAAGCAGCACCGCCTGCCACCCCGATGTTTGCATTTACCCCTCGGTCAAGCCAAATATTGCATTTCTATTTTTAGACTCCAATTCTACCCTACCTAAAGAAAGAGAGCAGATTGACTTGGGTATATGTTCAATCAGCAAACATTATCGAAGGTCCTGTCTGTCTGTAACAACGTGCTTGGTGCTGAGGGGCTGAACCAGATCAGATCTCGGCCCATAGGCAACTTACATGGAAGAGACGTGTGGGAGCAAGGACAACTTTATACACATACATAGTTAAATAGAGGCACACAAGATGCCACAAACCGGTACAGAGGGTACTGCCTCCCCAGGTTCCAAACAGACCCTCAGAGCAGCACATACTCAGAGGGGAACAGAAGATGCCTTGGAAGTGAGGCTTTGGGGAGAAGAGCATCATCTTTGTAGACGGGAGACCCTCCATTGACATTTAGCCAAACCAGTTCAGGGATTGAGGACACTGCTCTGGTCAAGGACTGAATTTTCTCATATAAAATGAGAGGATTTTAGGCAACGATTTTCTACTTTACCTTCGGCTTTAACTTTTTATGATTCTGTGAAAATACATCATAAAGTTGACCCCTGTAATGAAATTCAAACCACTGGGTGTTGCATTCGTTGCTATTAATTCTATGTTAAATAAATCAAGGCTGGGATGGATTCCCTGGCAAATGCCAATTCTAAACCTTGGGAATCATTTAAGGTAGCAAAATTATATCTGGAGTCTAATATCTGAAGTGTGAATATACGGCATTCCCTGACAAGGCAAAAGAACCAAAAATGATATTGAAAGCACAAACTTTAAATACATTTAATTACTTTAAAACAAAAACATTCAATTTAACATGCATTGTATCTTTAATATAAAATATTTGCCTTCCTCTTTAAATTAAAAGGGATTTGTTTGGAAAGATGAAAATACAAGTACAAATATAAATACAATATATTTCTTCTTGATTCATGTCTATATTTCATAAAGTAAATACATATTACTTTAGTAGTAAGACAAAAAACATTTTAAACCTAATTTATTTTTAAAAGGAGCATTTTTGTGGGAGTGGTTCAAATGGATCTAATATCAGTCAACTGATTATGAATTATGCCTCCAAGTTGCTAGAACCACCATCATGCAAGCCAAGCAAACAGTGAGCCTTCAGCTACGATTCTCTCCTCATCTGGTCTTTGAAGCATGTGGAAGCTCTTCCTTCTGGATTTGTTGTCACCTTATCAGAATGAAAATCCACTGGCCACTAAGCCCAATGTCCATCCGTGTCAAGGTGACTGTAGAAAAGGCATGTACTTTCTTTTCTTCCCTGTGTTTATACAACCTACAACCATTCTCACGAATCCTCTTCCTCATATCATCTCTGTATTTCTCCAAAACCCTCTCTCACCCTGGCCTCTGCCCCTCCTCTATGTCCTAAACACACACACACACACACACACACACACACACACACACACACTCTTTCTCTCTCTCTCTCTCTCTCTCTCTCTCTCTCTCTGAAATTGCAGCTCATTGACCAAAAAACAATTCTCAATCTTTAATTTCTTTTCTTGTTACCTTAACTGACACCTACTGATCTTTTTAAGTTACTAATGTCCTGTACCCTGTGAGGTGGTGGCAGTTCCCCAAATCTCATATCTTTAAACCAGAAGTGAATCTAGAGCCATCTTTGCTCCTCATTATTACTTACAGATCATTATTCTATCAGTATAATTTTTAAAGCCCATCCCTTTGACACGGGTGCATGACATGCAGTCATATCATCCTCTGCTGTTATAATTTATCATGAATCCGATAACTTCTCACTCATCAAGAATTCAGTACCCGGGACATGCCTTCTCCACATTCCAGACCCTGCTGTCATTGGGTGCAACATTAACGTCCATTTCCATGACTCAGCCCAACACGCATCCTCGGCTCCTCATCTCAAATCCAAGAGTATCCTTCCTGTGCCTTGGCTACTTTGCTATTCACGACTGCTCCAACTCTCAAATTCCAATTTAAACATCTCACTTCAGCCACAGCCTTCGCTTTATGTAGCTTGCTTCTTTTGCAACTACG
Source organism: Microcebus murinus (assembly GCF_040939455.1). Lineage (NCBI taxonomy): Eukaryota > Metazoa > Chordata > Mammalia > Primates > Cheirogaleidae > Microcebus > Microcebus murinus. The sequence goes on along the minus strand of NC_134127.1, from coordinate 7,223,938 downwards.
ACCATCCACCTTGGACCATCCTCTTTCTGGATTGCCCTGAGGAAGACTTCCAGTTTCCCTCTAATATCTAATCTCTTCCTACTGAGTAACAGAAAACTCAAGCTCTGTCTTGACACATGGGCATACAGGATGAATACCAAACATGTCAACATCTCCTTCTGCTAGTGGTGACCATCTCCTTCCACTAGTGGTGACTAGTGGTCACATGACTACAGTGAGCAATTTCAGGACATGTCTTTGGAGAATGGATACACGCTCTCCTCACCCCGTCCTCTTTCAAGCTTGTTAGCTTGAAACAAGCCACGGCACCCGAGGCTGATGCCCGGTGACAGAGTGAGACTGTCTCAAAAAATAAAAATGAAAAAAAAATAAAATAAAAAAAGAAATAATGGATGAATGAAATAATGAATGAATGAAAAGAATGCCTTTGAACACACACACACACACAGTGGGTGACAATTCAAACGGCCACTCTAACAGTTCCTACGGCAGCTGAAATAGACAGCTATCATGTTTTTCTCCGTAAAATCAGCCTCTTGTGTTTCCCCTCCAGTGTTTCTCTTTCAATGAGAGTCACCACCTGTCATCTAGCTGTAGAAGTCAGAAACTGGTAGTCTTCTAAGATAACTGCTGCTTATTAATTTACCCATCAAAAGTACTGCAAATCCCTCTATCTCCATCTCAGTTTTCACCCCCTACCCTGTCACTATCTTCTCTTGTGTAAATTATGGCAACAATTTATTTATCAGGGATAAATAGACATAGGCACTGGAATGCAGAAACCCTCTTGTCTCCTGCGGCGAACATGGAAAGAAAGCAGCGTATAGCACAGGAATCAGATAGGACACTGTGGTGCATGACTGTCAAAGACAGACTATCCCCAAACCTAGTGAATATTCAGAGAGAGAAAAGTTCTCTGTCTGAAGCTACTGTTATTATTATGTTGTTGTTTGTTTGGTTTGGTTTTCTCTGTTAGGGTTGAACCTACTCATAGCTAATATACCCATTCTCCACCCTCTCCATACCTATCTCTGAGCAGCTGATCACTCATTCTGGTGAGAGGCAAACAACACAGAAGATAGAATCCACTGTAAATTTATGATTACAACCTCAAATGATCTTTCTACACTACTCTAAAGTCCCTCGACGTTTCTCTTGTCAACTCACTCTGCCACCTTCCACCTTCCAAAACTATTTCAAACTCTCTCTACTCTCCTCAAATTGTCCATCTACTTCTCTCAGCTTTCTATTTTACCAGTAAAATATAATCCATTAGATAGGAATGTCTTCATTTTCAAGATAACAAACAAAAAAGGCCCTACCTTGTTTGTAACTCTGCTATATAAGATTAATCCCTCCAATTAACTTCTCAAGAACAATTGCACTGTCAATGATTGTGTCTCTATTTTACACTCAGCCTCTTAATCTTTAATAGATTCTTTCCAGTGTTTCTTTGTTGCTGTTTTTAATATGATTACTGTGGCTGCTGTTTTATGCATTCAGATTTTCTCATGTCTGTAGCCGCCAATTTTTCTCGCTTCTCCTCTTCCTGTCTCCTTCAGTTTGGAGTCAAGTTTCTCACAGGAGCTGTCCGTTTTTACATTCACGTACTTCTCCACCTTTCTCTCATACCTCTACACACTAAAAGATGGAATTTTATCCATCATCCCTCTGGAAGAGCTCTTACTAATGATACCACTGGCTGCCTATCACTATGACAAATAGATACTCTTCAATCCTCATCTTACTTGATTTCCTAATAGCTTTAAGTGTTGATAACAACTTTACCCTTTCTGAAACATTATTTTCCCTAGATTTGTGAACCAACCCTACCCTCTTTTGCCTTCTATTACATTCTAATACATTTTGGGTAACTCCTTTTATCTTTCTTTGTTTTTTTATGCTCATCTATGAGGCATTAAACATTGGGGTACCACATGACTCATTCCTAATCTTTCTTCTCTTTTCCTTCAAAATTCTTTTCCTAGGAAATCTCATCCAAAACCCTAGAAAAACTTACCATCTAAATGCCTGTAATTCATTTATATATATATATGGAATCCCTCCCCTCAGATTTCTAGAATGAATTTGAGTTGATATGCTAAATCTCTTAGGAACAAAAACAAAGAAACAAAACAAAATACATGGAACATGTTAAATGCTATATAAGTATTAGCTATCACTTTGATTGTATGTTCACTTGCATAGTTGATATCTTCCCTTGGATGCATCAGACGTACTTTAAATTCTGCATGTCTAACAAAAATGCATGTATTTCCTCTACCACTATAAGATGGTTTTCCTTGGTTTTTCTCCAGTGTTTCTCTTTCAATGAGAGTCACCACCTGTCATCTAGCTATAGAAGTCAGAAACTGGTAGTCTTCTAAGATAACTGCTGCTTATTAATTTACCCATCAAAGATATTGCAAATCCCTCCATCTCCATCTCAGTTTTTACCCCTTACCCTGTCACTATCTTCTCTTGCATAAATTGTGGCAACAATTTATTTACCATTTACCCCAAACACTCTTTCTTTATTTGCAACTTTGCAGCCAGAGTGATCATTTTGATAAAACGAATCTATTTGTGTCACCCTCCTTCACGGCATACACAATTAAAAAGAGTTCCATGATCTTAGGGCAATAGCAAATGCATCCTCATGGCCAGCAAGGCTCATCTCAGGCATTGATTCCTCCAGGTTCCTCTTGCTCTTTGCTCCCAAACTCCATCATCCTCACCCACCGTCTCTGACCTTTTGGTTCATCATATTTGTTTGCTTGTTTCATTGTGTGATAGACCTTCACATGTACTATTTCCTCTACCTAGAAAATCTCCCCTTTTTGCCTTTGTTATTCCTGGTTTAGGAAAGCTTTCTATGAACTCCCTTCCTAGAACAAGGTCCTCCTGTTAGGGCTACCATACCAAAGTAGAGTTGATGATAATTTTTAAGTGATATTTTTTATCCTTGAGGGAAAGAGATATTAAGAGTTAAATGTAATGGTGTGGAGGCTAAAGCAACTATTTCCATCTTGGAGTTGGGTGGACTTCTGACACGTTGAAGTCTGATGTAGCCCTGTTCTGGGAATGCCCCTAAGATTTCTGTTTTTCTGTAAATCCTGCCCTTATGTCAAAATAACCTTGACCACAAATTCTGCCCCTAGGGCAGATTTACATAGCGTTCTCTCACTTTTCCTTGAGGGGTCAACTTCAATTGTCCTACATATTCCTCCCCGTTGTATATAAGCCCTTTGTTAATGGCCCAGGGAGCCACCACCTAGCACATGGCTTCTGTCTGTGAGCCCCTATTAAGTATTTCTTTTCTGGGGAAAACAGATTTGTCAGCCTCTTTCTTTCACCTTTCAGTTTTCTTGAATGTGGAAGTAGGCTTGCATAGACCTACCCACTGCAGAAGAAGCAGCATTTGTTATACTTTTTGCCCCATTCCTCTCCAGTATCCATCTCCTTGGTAAGAACTGATTTACCAGCTATCGACTTAGCCTGCCTTAGGGTATGTAGGTCTCTTTAGTTGCCTCTTGACCAGGAATCAAGATGCAACATGGAGCTGGAACTCTTGCTGATGTTGTTCTGATCTGTTGCCCCTGAATTCATGCTTTGTTTCTAAAACAAGTTTCTGCTTTGTGTCCCCCAGTTCCAGTAGCTGGGATCTGTTATGCTGGTGTGAGCCTAAGCCTTTGCCCCGATTTCTTTCAGGATTCCCATATTTTCTTAGATCTCCAATTTTACCGTCTTTGCATTCTGCCCTTTCAGAGGTATCCTGCACTGAACCCAGACAAGCAGGCTCTGGTCCCGCCGTTTGCCACCAGTCCTTGATGCAAGTAGTTTTGTGTTCCTATGAAAGAACCAGCTACCGAATCATTTCCATGAGCATCTTGCTTGCTAAACTGGCTCCATCTTCAAAACAAAATGAAACGAAACAAGACACGAACGAAAATACTCTGGACTCCACCTCCAGCTCTCACCCTAATTATTTGCTTTCCTTTGTGGCAAAACGTTTTTATTAATATATACAACAAAAATTTACGACTCGAATTTTACTATGAATTAATTGGCAGTTTGATCCTGTTCTCCAACCAACCTGCAGTCTCAAGAGGGAGTGGGCTAAGGTTCTTTACTTTGGAATGGATAATGGTAGGATTGAATTGGAATGGCGGAGAGTGGACACCAAATTCCCAGGAGTCTCCCAGCATAGATTCAACCAGTCTAATATCAGGAAACATCACAATCACTGCAGATGTCTTGGGAGTCCAGGCAGCCACAGGCTACAGAATCATATCCCTGGCTGTATTTGAATAAGAGTAGGCAACAGCTGTGTCGTGGCAGATTGCAGCCAGGCTTGGATGAACGTGGGTTGCACAGCCAGACCCTTGGAACTACCAGCATGATAGCTGCACAGGTCATTTCATTAACCTTGAAACAGTGGCACCCCACATTTTATACGACTGAAATTTTTGGACTCGGTGTATTGGATTATGGTAGAGTTTCTCGAAACCATGCTCTGTTTCCATTACTCTTTGACCTCTGTAGTCTGGTTTTACTTTCTCCCACTTCACTGAAACTGCTTTTGTCAAGGTCACCAATGATAACTATGGGGCCAAATCGAATGTACAAATTATTTGTCTTTATTTTACTTGACCTGCATTCAATATACTTGACCATATCCTCTTGTTTCTAACACACTCTCATCTTAGCTTCTATGACAACACACTGTATTTGTTTCTTCTTACATCTAGGGCCAATCTTTCTCGATGTCTTTGGTATCTCAGCTTCTTTCATCTGACCTCTAAAAGCTAGAGCCCCTCAGGGCTCCATCCCAAATACTTCTCTGTGTCTAGATGATCTCATTCCCCTCCATGGATTTAAATAGCATATTTATGCTAATTATTCTGAAATTTATACTCCTATTATAGAATTCTCTTTTGAGTTTTAAAATTGCATAGCCAATAGCCATCTACACTAGAGTTTTTTCATAGACACCTCAAGTTTTATTAAAACAAAGTTTTATTATAATCAGTCTTATTTTTCCCCCACTTCCCCCTGCCTATCCCCAGAAATACTTTCTGCTTCTAAATTTACCATCTCTGCATTCTCAAGGGTGTTAGATTTACAAGGAGTCATCCTTGATTCTTTTGTCTCCCTTTGCCCTCTATTGAATCCATGTTCATATTCTGTTAATTACATGCATGTGTTACATTTCAGAGTCTTTCACTTCCTTTATTTCTAAAATTATCCCTTAGACCTTCATCATGTCTTATCTGGACTATTTGCAATAGACTAATGACAGGCTTCTCAGTGACTCACTCCCCTCCAATCTTTTCTCTACATATTAGCAAAAGAGATGCTTTTAAGGGATAAATTAAATAATGTCAGTCCCCTGTACAAAACCTCTCAGTGGCTTCCATTTCAACTAAGAAAGATAACCCAATTTCTGTACCCATCTCTGCAGGATACTGTCTCCAAGCTCAACCACTATCCTCATTTCTCACTGGGTGCCAGCTCCACAGGACTTTTCTAAAGTCTTCTGACATGCAAGGTCTTTGTCATCTCAGAACTCTTAAATTTACTGTTCTTTCTCTGTAGGATCATTTTACTCTGTTTCCTTTTCTATAAGTCTCAGCATAAATGCTACCTCCTCAAAGAAGGCTTCCTTGATCATCTCAATTAAAATTGGTACCTCCAGAGATTTTATATCTCAGCCTTCTGTATTTCCTTTATAGCACTCAGCATATAGATGTGTTTATATTTGCTTATTTATTTGAAGGCATAAACTAAAACTGTTGTCCATAAGTGTATCCATAACATTACTATAGTGCCTGATACATAGTAGATATTTAATGAATATTCTTTGTAAATAAATTTTGAAAAAGAGCTACCATAGAGGGAAAAAAATTAGAAAGGTATAGTATTGCAGAGAATTGAAAACACTTTAAACAAAAGCATTTTGATCTATGGTGTTTTCTTTCAAGCATATAAGTAGAATCAGACCTAAGGTTAAGAGATAATCTAGCAGTTAGTAGGTTACAATCATCTTTGAGAGCTTTGTGTCAATCTTATTTTCTCTATATGATTTAACAAGACCAAGGGTTATGTAATCTCTGGGGTCTTTGGTAGAGAGATACCAAATCTTTACTTATTTCTTTCTGGGAGACAGTACAATGAAATGGTTAGGTAAGTTGTGTTGGGCATTAGGTTTTAATAGTTGTGTGATTTTACCAAAGTTATTTAACATCTTATACTCTGAATGTGTTTTCATTTATCAACTAGGGATGATAATAGCATCAATCTCATGGTCATGTTATAAAGAATAAATGAAATAACTTTTATAAGTATATTTATACACACGTCTGGCATGTGTGAAGCACTCAATAAATGTTAACTGTTAGCCACTATTATTATATTTGTAATATAAGGCACACTTATGAATTAATCTAGCTCTTCCCCAGGTGACAGATGCATCCTCAGCTAAGACACAATCTATGGTACCTCAACGGTCTCGTTATCAAACTGGAGCACTCCCACACTGCAGCGTGCATCAGAATGACATGGGGAGAAGGTTTCAAATGCATACTCCTGATGTGCACCCCAAAGATTCTTTCATAGTAAGTCTGGGGTGAGACCCACAAACATGTACTCATATAAAATACCCCAAGCTATTATTTACAAAGAAGTGCTAGGACCCCCATTTAAGGATAAATTGACATGGAATAGATCTATTTCCTCCTCTTAGACGGCTAATATTATGGAGGTGAGAAGAAATATCTTTTGATGGTTGGAATTGAGAGCAAACAAAGAGAGAGCAGATTGGTTAGAGAGAAACTTTAAATAAATGTGCTAAAGAGGACTCAGGAGAGCCACAAGATAGGAAAACCCACTGGGGAAATTTACTGAGTGTTAGAGCTCTTTCAAAATAAACCTTAACATTCTCTTCTTTTCTCTTGCAGTTTTTGGGCACTCATTGTTCTTTTTTTTTTTTTTTTTTTGGCATATTATGGGGGTACAGATTTTAAGGTTTCAATAAATGCCCATTTCCCCCCCTCCCCCCAAAAGTCTGAGTCTCCATCATGACCATCCCCCAGATGGTGCACATCTCACTCATTATGTATGTATTGTTCTTTTGACTCCTGTTTGTTTTGGTGGGAAATAATGACATCAGTTGCATTATCACTGAACTTAAAAAACGATCTCCTGATGTTTGAAAGGCAGTTGAAGGTATCCTTAGTTCATTTGATGAGGCTAAACGTACACTATGTACCATTCTAATTCCTGGTGGGAGCAGCAATTATATGAATCAGGAATATGCTTTGTGGCAAATGAATCCTGATAACATTCAAGGTGTCTATTTAATTGTTTTATCAATGCGATCTATATTTTGCCTTTCCTTTTCTGCATTATTGGTAACTAAAGCCAGCCAAATGACAATGGTAAAAGAAAATCTCATGGCAATTTACCAGTATTTTTAATATAAAACATAACATTCCTTACACAAAAGTATTCATATCATGCCTTTTGACGTGTGAATCAGCCCATTTTCTCCTCACAGTAATTTACTTATATTAATCCACAGACAGACTTGATTTTATCCTATGGGTTGAATAGCATTTTTCTGGATCACTTTTGTTCAAATTAAAAAAAATATATCACATTTTCGTGAGCATTTCTCCATGTGTTCAGGTGTCAAACACCACATCTTTAATTTGAAATCAGAGTAGATAGGAAATTCTTTGTTTTCCAGCTCTTTCTTAAGAAAGGAGATGTTCATGTTGATATTCCTTTAGTTGTGTATTATCACAAAGGTGTGTGAGGGTGACACAAACAGCCCATCAAATCTTAACCTCCCATTTTCGATACGAATTTCTGCCATGTCTTTTGAATTTGAGAGTAATGAATGCTTTCTCTTTAAGTGCAATGGAATATGCATCCTCCGTAAAGATCAGGGTTTCTTTGTTCTATTTACATCAAATCTTCCCTCAATTGTTGCCATTTAGCTGCCAGTATAATTGCAGATGATATGCTGTGTCTGGATACTGAGCAATAAAAAATGATTAGCAGAGGCAGTTGCTAGCTGTCCTTGCTTACCTTCCTAGAAAGTAGACAACAAACTGAGAAGAGGTTACTCAGGTGAAGGTACTTTATACAAAGTATATTTGGGAGGTATTGCATTTCTTACCTACAGCAACTGATATAGGACTCAAGTCTGTCAACTGTCCTCAAATTATCTTCCTCACTGCTGACATTTGCTTTGTACCCTATGACTCAAAACACATCAGCCTAACCTCTACTAGAAGCCAGTGAGTCACTGAGTCCGTTGCAGAACATCTATCCAAGGCTATCATAAATGTAATTTTTTATTTGATGAATATTTATTTGTTCCATCATATTCCAAGTATTACGCTAAGCACTGAAGATTCAGGCATGAATAACACATCTGTGGTCACTTCTGCATGAACTTTCAGTCTAGCAGAAATGAGACACAGTTAAATAAATAATTATGATAAATTCTGATAAATACTACGTGGCAAGCATATAAGGAATTATTAGCAAAGTTAAAGGAGCAACCCCTTTTATCTAGCGGATTAGGAAAACACCTTCTAAGGGCAGTGAGACTTAGGTTGAAGCTAGCTTGAGGAGTTGGGGAAAAAAAAATATTAGAATTCCAGGGAGAGAAAAAGACATGTCCAAATGTCCTGAGATAAGAAAATATATCTCACTTGAATGTCCAAAAGACGTACAACACAGGTGAAGTATGAAATAGAAGAGTTCGTGGAGCACACTGAGCGACTATAGAGAGGTGACAGATAGGTTACAGAGGAACAACACAAGAAGTCTGGGTTGCATCTCCAGAGAACAGGAGGCCATAGAAGTCTTTCAAGTAGGAAGAGTAAAATCATCATACTCTTACTGTTAAAAGCTTCTCTCTGAAAACAATGTAGAGAATGACTTGGAAAAAGAACAAGATGAAATGTGAGAAGCTTGTCGTAAGTCAATGCCATCAACCACACGGGAGCCAAAGCTTGCTTTGAAAAGGGTGAGAGGGAGGGAGTAGAGTAAATGTATGGATGTGAAAGGTATTTTGTAATTGGAAGCAACAAAATGACAATTTCATGTAAGTTAGTGGCCAGTAGATGTGCCCAGTAGATGAATAACTCAGTCCATTAGAGTTATGGTGGCCAGAGATTCTTCAGCCAATGTGACCTGGTGGTAGGGAGGTACATGCCACCCCCATCTCACCCCTGCTTTCACTTTTTCGCCCTCACTTCTTCCTTCTCTTCTCCCCACCACGAGCTCAAGCTGCCTAGAATGATACATGCCTTATCTGCATAAGGGTATGTAAAATGATCAGTGAGACTTAACAAAGTTGTTAGGACCAAAGAAAAATGACCAAGAGAATTTAAACTATTTTTAAGAGACTTGTTGAATTGCTTGACCCTGAATTGAATAGGGAGAGAAGAAATATGGTAGGAGACTTATAGATGAGGAATAAAATAATTTAGTGAGTTAAAAATCTCACTATGATTGAAGAATATGTACTCTGACAGCAGTATCTAAGCAAGACCAGGATTGCTAACTCGGTAAGTTCAAAGACAGAGGGTTCTTCACAAGGTATGAGACATAGCCAGGGAAAGAAAGGCTAAAAAGGGATAAGGGAAAAGCACATTTGTGATGTGAAGTTTAGCAAATTAAAGTGTAGTGAGAATTTAATTTCCCAGGATAATGGCAAGACTTGGCAGGAGGAGGGAGACTTTGAACCAAGAACCAAAGCCTTAATGGATGAGATAGCAAATGATAACAAAGAAAGATAGCACTAGAAGGTAGGATAGATCATTGTGTGAGACTCAAGGGAGTAGGACTTTTTGAAAGAAGATAGAGGAGCAATGTTTTAGAAGAAGTAATGATGATCCAGGATCATACTGACCACACCTCTGATCTTAAAAGAAGTGTTAAGCAGAAAAACAAACATCTCCATGTCATAAGAATACAGGAAAATCAACAAAACAAATTTAAAGGAGGAACACATTTGTTTTGAAGCCAAAAGTTTGTGAGGATATTTGTAAAAAAAAAAAAAATTGAAGACGTTACTAAATTTTTTCAGTTCATCACAAATGATTTCTAAGAACTGGGAGTAGTGTCTATAGGACTGTTATTTTGGTCAACCTTCTAAATCCAACTTTCGTAACACAGCCGTGCTGGGCTACTGATGCTGTCCCTTGCCAGAGAAGTCCACCAAATATGTCTTACAGATTCTACAAAGACCAGAAACTGCTCAAAAGCAGCCTTCCGCTTTGCTTTTCCTGCCAAATGCTTCTCTAGGTTTTTTATTCTTGTCTTATTATAACCACTTCACTTGCTAAAGTCATTTTTATTTTGTTTGTTCAACTGGTTTTTAAAATGTTAAGCATCTTAAAAACTGTGTGTTATTTATCTCTTTGCCTTCGGTATTTAGCAAGTAGAAGTCCTCAATACGTGTTTATCGAACTAATTAATTAATTAAAGATCTTCAGGTCAGAAGGTTGGCCCGATTATAAAAGGAGTGGTATTCCTCTTTTCTGAAAAACTAATGATTTACCATATCTCTAGCTAGTGTAAAATATTCCGCTATCTCATGTCCTCAGAATGTTAGCTCCTAAAGGGAAGGAATCTGTAAGGGTGAAAGGTGTGAGACCTTTCCTCTCCCATCAGGATGGTCATGGCCAAAACACCCCCACATAGCAAAAGACAGACTCACAAGAGAAAAAGCATAAGAAATTTATTTACTCAAAGTTTTACCTGATATGGGAGACTTTAAAAATGAAGACCCCAAAACCCAGGGGAAACTTTCTATTTCTATGCTTAGGCTTGATGGACAATGGGAGCCGTGTTAAAATGTGATTGGACACAGTGTGCTACCTAATGTTAACAGACTGAGGGCGGGAGTCCAGCAAAGCCCATCCAGATCCTTTTTTGGCTTTTCTCTGTAGCATTCTTTCCTCCCGTGTAGGGGCGCCCTGTGGAAAAGGGGTCTTTAGGGGAGAAGGGAGGATGAAGAGAACGACTTTTCTAGGTTTTATGGCTCATTTGGGGGGCATACGTCTAGTTTTTATCACTCATCTTGGGGAAGAGAAATTATGCTTTTTATGGCTTCTTTCGGAGAAGGAAAAAGGAGTGGGAGACGCAGAAATCTTGCTTCTGAGGACCTTCCAGTGTTCTTCAGTTCATGCCAAAGCATTATACCTTGGAGTATCGTGTTCTGAGCCAAAGCATTCTCCTCTCTGAGACTTCTACAAGAAGTTTTACAGTTCAGAGGTTGGGTTGGTGGATTGTCTCATGAGCCACTGAACCAATCTCTCGGTCCTGAGGTTAAGTACAGTTAAACAGTTAACAGTTGTGTCTCATTACAGGAGGTGGTATTACAGATGGGCTTCCCCCAGAGCCAGACCTCTAGACAGTCGCAGCAATCAGTTATTTAATAAGAGGCATTTCTATGGAAACAAAGAAAAAAACAAAGATTAATGGTTGGAACAAACTATAAATTCAGTTTTTGAGTCCGGAAGGCAGCCAGTTGAGAGAATTTTTAGATGTTGGGCTCAAAGCATCTTTACTTGGAGTGAGGGCAGGCGGTGGCAATCTGCCGAATTTTCCTGGTTTGCGATTTTCTTCAGATGTCCCAGTGAACTTTCTTAGTAGTCCATACAGCAATGGGCACAAAATTTTTTCATATATAAGTCATTGTAGTGATTTCTCTGAAGCCTATACCAAATCATCAAGCCTCAGCTTACATAACTTGGGGGGCGGGGGGGAGGAATGGCAGTTTTCATTACAATGATCAAGCCAAAAAGGTGAGAGAAAAATTATAAATATTAGGTTGGTGAGTCATAGCCAGATATTGGAGGAAACTAGAAGAATTAAGAATCCAATCTAGATTTCGGGTAGATAGCAAACCCTCAAAAGCAATGAACTAGAATCTAATAACAAGTACACAGTAGTTGTGTTCTGAAACATAATTTTCCTTTCTAAAACTACCCACATTTCTACCAAAGATAATCAAAGTAAGACTAATTTGTTTGCAAAATGAGTTTAGTCTCATTACATGGCCTGATTACTTACATAAATGTAGCAAGAATAGTGATTGACACGGTCTTTCTTTAAATTTGCTTTGCTGGAGATTTTTATAAGATACCTCAGATTAGACTTTTGAAAGCCTCTCAAGGCTAGAAAGCCAAGCCAAGGACTTAGCATCAAGCATCACCTGCAGTACCTACAGATGCATGTAAATTCCTCTCTGCTCAAGGTCCTCAACATATCCTAAGTTTCCTTCCTGGGCCTGTCAGGAAGTCACATTTTTTTTACCCACCTGTAGGGCAACCATGTGCATGGTGTACTCAAAGTGCCAGGCCAGGTTTTCCTACAGGGGCATTATTGAATCCATAATGTCAACCTTAGTTGCTGAAAGCTGTCTGGACACATCCAGAAATATGACACATGCATCCCAATGAAAACATTGGTAATATAAACAATGTTTCCAATTGTGTCCTGTTACAAGAAGAAGAGATTCTTACTTAACTTACCCAAATAACTATATTTCCATAAAAATAAAAGTACTCATGAATAGTTTCTGAATCCTGGAGGGTTAGATAGGGAGAAAAAGCAAATGTTTCAATTCTGTTTACAAAGGTATAATTTACCGAGTTCCTGTAAGCTTATAGATAGTTTTTTAAAAGTCTCCTTAAGTCTAAAAAGAAAGAAAACAGGGAAGTGAAGAACCAGCAATGTTTAAAATAAATAGTCATAAAAGAAATTTTCATCAGCTAATTTAGTCCCACGTATTAATAATTCATTCTTGTTCTGCTTGATCTTGGTTAGCAGTTTCATGAAACCATCAGTTTCTTCGTTAGAGTACCGAAAATTCCTTCAAAGTCCAAGTATATAATCTTAAAGTTATCAGAAACTTGTACTTGTCAAAGTCTTTTCCATGTGTATCTTCTTGAAGAAAAAAACAATTTTGCATTGTAGCTGATTGAGAATACTTTTAGAAAAGAATCAAAACAATCGTGGATAACAAAGCTTTCAAAATAGCCATGGTTCAAAATCTAATGAAAAGTTCATTATGTTAATGATGCAACTCACAAGGACATTTATTTACTTTAGTGGCATACAACATGTGAACATAATAATCAAAATTATGATTGATAAGATATCAGATTTCTAGGAATTTTATATAATTTTTGGAATACTCAAGTCAATAACATAACCATAAAAATAACTTAAAGAAGGTTTAGCATCACTTATTATTTGGTAATGCTGGTCATGTAATTTAACATATAAAATATGCTTGATTAGTTTAATATCACTCTTTTACAAATAAGAGATATATCCTTTGAGTTTTCCAGTGGTCCAACTGAAAAAATGCTAAAGTTAATTCAAGGTCAAAAGAGTTCATTAAGAATTTGATTTTGGCAAGTTTGTTAAAAATATCAAAAGGTTTAAAATAATTAAATATGGTTTTGGTTATCAATTTAATCAAAGTGACAATAAAAGATTTTAAAGGCAAATACAAAAGATTGCATAGTTCTGATCAAATCTTAGCTCTTTTAATAATGAGAAGACTCACTTGTCTTAAGTAATAAAAAACCTAATAAAAGACAACATCGATCACAAGAAATTGTCTTACTAAAACACACAATCTTTGTGTGTTTTTAACACAGAAGACCACATTTGATTTTTCTATCAGTATACTATTAATACTAAAGCTAATTTTAATAAAACCTTTTAAATATTAATAAATCCAATCTGTCAGTTTCAATCCTATAAGATAAGATTTTCACAAACCTTTTATAACCTTCTTAATATACATCAGCTTACTTTTAACAAAAACTCATCTTTCATACTCTTTCTTATCAAATACATCTTACTTTTCTCACATACATAGTTGTTTCCCATATTATTTCTAGTAGTTTAATTACATTCAGTAGTTGTAATTTTTAACTCTTTTTTATTTTTTATTTTTTTGAGTCAGAGTCTCACTCTGTTACCCTGGGTAGAGTACAATGGCATTGTCGTAGCTCCCTGCAGCCTCAAACTCCTGACCTCAAACCATCCTCCTGCCTCAACCTCCCAGAATGCTACGATTACAGGTGTGAGCCACTGTACTCAGCCACTTTTAGTAATCTTAATTTCTAGTGAAAACTAACAAGCATTCTGAATTTTCTTATAACAGCATTCATTTTATAATTTTTAGAAACACATTTTCTCTATTTTTTTCTTTTTTTAATTCAACATATTAATGGGGTACAAATGTTTTTTTTTAACATGATTTGAGTCAGGGTTATAAATGTGCCTATCAGCCAAATAGTGTTCACTGTACTTGTTAGGTGGGTTTTTGCTCCTCCCTTCCTCTCCCTCCTTTCTGCTTGATTTCCAATGACTTACTTCCCTTTGTGCACTTGTGTGCCCATCAGTTGGTTCCAATTTCATAGCAAGTACATGTAGTGTTTGTTTTTCCATTCTTGAGATACTTCACTTAAGAGAATTGTCTCCAGTTCCACAAAAATTGCTGCAAAAGGCATTCACTCACCCTTTTCATGGCTAAGTAGTATTTCATGGTATACATATACATTTTGTTAATCCACTCATGAATTGATGGGCACTTGGGATTGATTCCACATCTCTGCAATTGTGAAATGTGCTGCAATAAATATTTGAGCACATGTGTCTTTTTAATAAAATGACCTCTTTTCCTTTGGGCAGATACCCAGTAGTGGTATTGCTGTATCAAATGATAGGTCTACTTTTAGTGCTTTGAGGAATCTCCATACTGCTTTCCATAGGGGTCATACGAATTTGCAGTCCCACCAACAATGTAGAAGTTTTCCTTCCTTTCTGCTTCTGTTCCAGCAGCTACTGTTTCTGGACTTTTAAATAAAAGCCATTCTAACAGGAGTAAGGTGGTATCTCATGGTTTTAATTTGCATTTCCCTGATGTTAAATGATATCGAGCATACATCTTTTTATACATTTTTTTGGCCCTTTATCACTTAACCAAGAACAAGAGTCATACTCAAGAAAGGGTACAAAGAAAGAAGATACAGTCCTCCCAAGATCCAGAACCACTCCCTGACTCAGTCACAAGAAAGAAAGACCTTTGCTGCCACAGGACTAAGCAATAAAGATTGAGATGACAAAAGCCCCTTGTGGCCTGGGACCTCTTAAATGACAAACTCCCCTGAGAGCTGGCACAGTTGGACACAGAGAACGGTCGAGTTCCCAACCTGTTCAGCTGGCTGCCAGATGCAAACTGACACTTGTGCCCTAGCTGGCAGAGAGTAGAGAATGTGTTCTCCCTGGTCACAAAGCCAAAATCCCAGGACACAAAACAAAACAAATAGGAGAGAAATAGCTGTCGCTAGGAGGGAAAGGATCAATCACATGTGGGCAACTCCAAACCAAATTTACTCAACAGTCACAATCCAAACAAACTATTTTCTCCTGTGTAAATCAGAATTTGGAAAGGAAGGAATAAAGAGAAATTTTTACTTCCCATTCTTGGGTACTACAGGCAGAGATCCAGAAGAGCTGACCCTTATAAAAAAAATAAAATCTTATCTTTTGTTTGCTGTTGTGTTCTCAGTTGTCCCAGGATGTCACCTGCAGCCTCTGGAGCAAGTCAGGTGTCTCAGCCACCCCAGGTTGCATGCCAACAGCTGTAGAGGCAGAAAGAAAGGTATGATACCTTTCCTCACCCACATAAGGGTCACAGCTGACACTTTTATAACAAAAGACAGGTTAACAAGAGAAAAGCATAGTAAATTTATTTCGTTAAAGTTTTGCATGACATGGGAGCCTTCAGAAATGAAGACTCAAAGACCCAGGGAAAATTGTCTAGCAGCCATATAAATCTGTGATTGCACTAAGGATGTGGTCTAATGCTAATAGACCGAGGGCACAGGTGGGCACCAGTAAGGCCTGTGTTCAGATTCTTCTTGGCCTCTCCATACAGAATCTTTCCTTCTAGGTATGGGGCAAGACCCACCTGGAAGGAAGGTCTTCAAGCGAGAAGGGGGAGAGTGATCTGTCAAGGTTTTGTGGCTTGCTTTGGGGGAGAAGGGTTTTAGTTTTCATGATCCACCTTGGGAAAGAGGAATTCTGGTTTCTGTGACCACTTTAGGGGAGAAAGAGGGACAGGGGAACGGAAGGCAGGAGAAGATCAGAGAGACTTTGCTTTTGAGGCTTCTCAATGCCCTTGAGTTCAAAGAATCAACCTGCCAAAGCACCGTACTTTGGGGTATTGTGTTGTTCTGAGCCCCCCAAAATGAACATTTCTTGATAGATTTTTCTGCCAAGATGAAGGCAGAGACACATAGATTTGAGCTCCTCTGCCGACTCTAATCAACTGGCTGTGACTCGCAGGAGTACTGCTCTTAGAAAGCTTTTGAGGATTCTTCCGGGCCCTTTAAGAAAGAGCATCACAGTGTCTGTGGGACTCGTGTCATTGATTCAGGAATCGATCACTGATCACTGTTGATGGCCCTGCGTTTAGCTTTCTTTTCTGTCTACATTGTAAGCCATATGAAAACAAGAATCTTTTTTCCCTGATTATTAACCATGTGACTTTCTTTGGCCTATGTCATTTTACCTGTCGATTTTACCTGTCAGCTGTCACTGCATACCAGAACACCCCCAAACTACACAGCATGCAACAATAAACATTTATTATTATGCTCAAAAGTCTTTGGGTACACTGGGGTGGCTCTGGTTCCAGCTGCAGGTCTGCAGGTTGGTTAGGTTGGCTCAGTTACCGAGGTTTCAAGGGAAGCCACCTAGGGCAGCTCTGTTCAAAATGTCTCCCTTTATTTTGGAACAAATAGATTGCCAAAGTTTCATGTTTTCATAGCAATGGAAAAGGCACCGAAGAGCTAACTTGAATGGAAAAGCAAATTACAAGTCTTTGCTGGGTCATGTCCTACAACATCTTTTGGCCAAAGTAAGTCTATGGCCAAGCCCACCATCAATGAAGTAGGAAAGTATACCGCATCTACAGTAGGACAAGGAGAGGAGTGATGAGTTGCTAAATCCAAACCCCAGTAGGGTTTCTTGTCCACAAATTAAAAGTGCTGTTAACCTGCAGGGCTCTGAGTTTGCTTTGTGACAGGTGGGGAAGGAAATGCCTGGTGTATATTGGCATTCGGTAAATATCTGTTGACCTATTGAATTTCTTATTCTATCTTCACAGTATATACAATGTGTGATACTCAGTTGGATTTTAGTGATTTACTAGGCTTTGATCCAGCCAGAATTTCCAGATTTTATCTCTGTTTCAGGTTGTAACCTTAGGCAAGTTCAGAAAAGCTTCACTCGATTTCGTCTTGCACTTTAGTTACAGATCTCAGACACATTATTATCAGAGAATATTTTGAGTTTCTGGAATATCTATCATGTAAGCTTTTCCAAGTATTCAGCATTATGGCTTCTAATCAGACCTCAGCAATAATAGTGTGGATAATGTCACCTCTTAAATTAATAATTCGTTGATTTTAAGTTAAAACTACTTTCCACTAATGCAATGAACTTTTCAATCTTTCGGGCACCAATTGTTGTATCACATAAAAGTCTCAAACTCAAAATCTTTGGCTTTGAAGCTTCATTTTGTTTGAAACTTTAAAAATATAAACAAGTTCTCATGAAGTATTATTATATCATCTTTAGGCCACAAGAGGGAAAAAGCCATAATGAATAGACTCACGACATCTTTAAAACGATTAAAAAAGAAGACATTTAAAAAGGCAATAATGCCCAAACTAAGTTCTAGTAGTTCATCGTTTAATAATTTTCTAAAACATTGAAAAAAATCATATGCTCTACCTGACATCATATCACATATGATAAAAGACACAAGAAAGTACAATCTGATAGTCATCAGTTTCTCTAAGTGAAAAGCACCTTCCAGGAGACGTTATTTTCTCCATTAGAGTTTGAATTTCTTATATTTTTAATATATTAAGGGGAAATTCTAGAAGAGCAAGGATTTTCACTCTGTGAAATAATGATTTAGAACAGAGTCTGTGTCCATATTTTTTTAATGCTGCGTTTCCTGAAACCTGCCACAGGTAAAACATATTAGAATGTTCATAAATATTTATTCGCTGATCCGGTTGTATTCTTACACTTATCTTAATATATATCTGTGGATTCTACGTGAGGGAAAATAATAGTTAATACTAATATTTTATATCATATGCATCAGACACTCTTCTAAATGTTTTACTTATATTTCATAATTATCATGGAGGAATATGCTATTATTATGTCCCCACTTTACAAATGGAAGCACTGAGATACACAGAGGGTAAGTAGCTTACTGAAGTCAAAAGCTAGTACGTGTCAATAACCAGGATTAAAACTCAGGTTTTCTGGGTCCCAAATTATGCACTTACTTGTTATGTTGCAGGTTAATTTGGAAGATGCACATTTCTTTAGGATATCAGCATAGCACACTGATGAGGGACATAGTTTTTTTTTTTTTAGAATGAACAGGTCTCAATTAAAATCTGATTTTTGTTCTTTATTAGCTCTGCAACCTTGGTCAATGTTCCTAACATATCTAAATTTCAGGGTTTTTTTTTCCTCTGTGTCAATGAGAGTCTACTTACTTCAGAGGTTATTAATGGTATAAGAAAGTATATTTAGCAGAGTATTGGCATATAATAAACTGGAATTATTAATACTATTTAGTCCAAGCATCCAGGGAAATTAAATGGCTTTGCCCAAGGTCATACATCTAGTTATGGAAAAGCGAAGTCTAAGCTATGGATTTCTTTGTTCAAAGCCTAATGCCTCCCTCTCTGGTAATGGCCACCCTGAAAGTATTTCTTACATTTCTTGACCAGGTGAGACGACCCATAAAGGAAACATACTGCCTAAAAGTGTGGTTATAAACCATAAAGGGTGGCTGGGTTTAACGAATGCATCTCGACACTTCAATCACCCTGCATGCCAGAATCATGTTTTCCCCAATAGACCAGAAACAGTAAGCAACAGAATATTACAACAAAGAATGCAACTACAAAGCCAAATTTCTTCATGGGAGTTTTTCAATTCAAATTTGAGGGCTCCATTAAGCTTGCACCATCAATATCTGCATCTTGATAGTAGATGCATCTTCCTCTCCAACTCTCAGCCCTCACATTTATCATTAATCACTTAAGAATTTCATGCATCTTTACATTTCCATATCTCAGCATTTATCTGACAGTTCTCTGCTGAATATTATTTATATGGAGCATTTTTGAAAATCTAACTTGTTCCCAAACCATCAAGCTATATTTTATCCTCCCAAGTTTAATAGGAGTAAATGTATCTATTTTTCTGGTGCTTGGAATTTTTTTAAAGCCGTTCATAGGGATTAGAGCTCATAAGCTATCCCCTGCCCTTGCTATACATTGCATTACTAACATTGTTTATTTTGCATTTAATTTTTAGGAATTCAACGAATGCAAGCACACTCAAAGAGGCTTTCAACACCTTTGTGGTTTGCCCAGTGTTATTCCAGAAAAGCCCTAAACACTGTTCTTTTTCAAGTCATATTTCTGATGACCTCCTGATGCTTTCTGCAAATATTTCCTCTACATTCTCCAAGTCTGATTTGATTTAGCCCCACGGCTTTATAAATGTCCCTGAAACACATGGGATATAACTATAATCGATGATTCAGCACATTTCCATCACACAAAAATCAAATTTCCAGTGGCACCACTTTAGTCTTTATTGTGCTGAGATCAATAGTTGAAAGAACCCTTAACCCAGCCACATGCCCGACTACCCAACACGTATTCATAATACCAGTCTATAAATTCAATAGAAATATTAGGTTACGGGGGCATTCGTGCTCAGAATGGCAGGGTTTCTTGAGTTTTCGGAATGTGCTTCAGACAAGTTCCTCTTCTGACGAACCAAAGTCTTTCAGAATGAAAATTCACCCCAAAGCAGCACTCTCTGAGCTACTAGAATTGTATGTAGCTGAGCAGATGGCAGGGTGAGCTCCGAGGTATTTTTAGGACATAGAAAAAGCTCTTTCTTTCCCATCTACTTAGTTGACAGTAAGAACTGACATTCTTGGATACATCAATGTTCCCTGTGTGTCCAACCTTTTCAAATAACTTGAGATCCCTCTTTTTCAGGGTCAGAATGGGAGTTCTCAGCACAGTTGTGTAGGAGCTTGATTGCTTCTCGTAGAATGTAGACTCTGAACAACTGATTTTGCCTGGATCTGCTTTTCTTGTTGTTTATGTATTTCTTAGATATTTATGGCAAATGTAGCCACAAATATTTTTTATGTTCCATGTCACATCTAAACTCTAAGAACATATTCAATCAGACAAGAGGTATTTAACAGAAACTTTCAAAACACACCAAGTTCAGAAGCACGTTTGAAACTTTAGTTCCTACAAAAAAGAGAAGCACCTTTAAATAGATTCCCCCAGTAGATTTTAATGCTTTCTGATTTATAATATGTTAAAAAAAATAAAATAAAACAGGCAATATGTTCTTTGTATGTTGGCTCAAGCTAGTTCACTGGTCACTGATCTAAATCTAATGTGTTAGTCTTCATAGGCTGGGAATAGATTTTTACTGAATTATATTCCAATTGAGATTTCACCATAAGACTTTTTTATGTTAAGGCAGGAAAATGAGTTTGAGGAGAGAACTATATTTTGTTGACCAAAAAGATTTGATGAGGTACTTTGAGTTTAGATTTCAGGAATAGACAAGGGGAATAAGACAAAGAGAAAGCTAAATGGCTGCACATAAAAAAAATAAATAAATAAGGAGAAAAATTGAGTCTGTAGGCATGGCCTGGACAGATAGGATGGGAAGGCCCATAATGGGGAGAAGAAAAGACACGAAAATCAGGGACAAAAGGCCTGGCGTGGCCCAGCGGCGACAGGAGATTAGCTACCTACAGGGCTTCGGCACCTGGGAGATGGGAGTGAGGATGCCTGAGGATTGTATGAGAAATCCACGGCAATATTCAGTTTCAAGTTGTTGGCTCCTCTGTGATCCTGGGTAGTCCCATTCATTTACCCTTGACCTTGATCCAAAAGTCTGCTGCACACAACAGCCTTATATGAGGGGCATTTTTAACAGTTCAGAAACTTTAAGCTCCCAAAGTATGACTTTGAGAAGAGCCAAGGGGTGCGGAAGAAAGAAAATGAGTCAAAATTGAACGAGAATTTATCAGAAACAGGAGACGAGAAGACAAAATGAGTGCAGGAAATACAAGTGTCCACCCCGCCTACCCCCCAAAATACCCAGATTTCCCAAAGAAAAGGAGAGCGTGGGTTCCCCGCCATGGAGGGTGTGAGAGTCCAAACCGACTCATTTGGATGTCGAAGCAAAGGTTGCAGTAGCTGAAAGAGCTGGGGACAGATGGGCTTATGGGCACCCAGGATGTTTCTAGACCAGAGACAGAACGTAAGGTGGAAAATATGAGAAGTAGAATGACTTTGCTCTTCCTCTCCTTGTTGCTCCTTACTTTTTGTGCCCCCGCCCCCATCACCAAATTGCTGGCTTCTCTCAACCTTGATGTTTCTGAGCTTTAGGTCCTGGAAATGAGAGAAGAGGAACAGAATAAATGGGGGCTGGCGAGGTAGACCCAGCACGCAGCTCTGCACTGGTGGGCCATGCACCTACACACGCATTCACCACAGGCATCTACCAACATCTACGTGTTCCAGCTCATTAAAAAAAAAAAAAAAAGAAACAGAGAGATTCATGTATCAGGCATTGAAATGAGTCTTGCCATGGTATTGAAAATAGTCAAAGCAAATTTCAGGATCGATGCTCTGGTATGGAACAGAGATGATTCAAGGATGGCAAGGCAGGGTACCACAATGTGTCTAAAAGTCTACACGCTCTTCTCACTCCCATGAGGACACTGATGATCGTGAATAAAAAGAAGAAAATTGATACTGTTCCACTTCGCTTATATATTAATAATACATGGCCTGCCTTTGTTTCCTCCATTTTGGGAAGTGATCAATTTACTAACAGGTTTTCCAGGGGAAACGTACCCATCCACTGAAAGATGCTTCTAGAACATAAACCCAGCCCTGAGGCAGAATCTGAGTCCACCACTTAAATAAATACTGTGACCAGGAAGGTGGAATGATGCCTTGTAGTTTACTTGCCTCTCTTTGGAGAACCTACCGCTATAGCTTTGTCATGATGAGCCAGAACTCTGCCCACAGCAACTATATTTCTTTTCTTGAAGGAAAATGTGGAAATCAAACAGATTTCACTATTTTTTTTTTTACCGTGAAATTTTAGGCAAATCAGTTAACATATCTAAAACTCCTTTTTCTCATCTGGAAACCAATAGAATAATCATAACCAAGAATGATTTGTGAGAGTTAAAAAATAACATTTTTGAAGTGTTTTTTAACAAACAATAAATAAATGGCTTAGAATGCCAGTTGGGGTTTTTCCAGCTGGCCTTCTGGCCAGATCCCTCATTCTGCTGCCTCTCCTGTCTCCTGTCACGTGGCTCCTGCCATTTGAAATCAGTGGCTGAGTCAGACAGCTTCATGGGCTAAATGCATTTTGAACGCTCAGAGTCAGGAGTCTTGCTTCTGTGTGCATTCAGAGAGATTTCTGGCTCTGCCTAATTGTGGAAATCACACTCGGAAGAACAGAACGCCTCCCAGCCAGTGAATCCGCCAAGCAAATGCCACAAGTGACTGTCTTTTCTGAAAACAGTTAAAAGCTGTATTTTCAAAGGAAATCACACACACACACACACACACACACACCACCACCACTACCATCACCACCACCAATACCGTCGCCAAAACATTATCCATTTGCTTCCCAAAGTCAAATATTGTGTTCTCATTTTTGCTTTCTTGTAATGTTTTTCCACAGGAGGTAAATGTATCCAATTTCCTTCCTAACCCATACAAACTCCCGCAACTCTCACCTCCTCTTTAATGACCCTAGAAGAATAGCTGACCTCTTTGAGTACTTGCCAGGTGGCAGGGGCTGTACTAAGTATTTTATATCTCTTCATCCTCCCAAAACCATGTTGTGATACTTCACAATTATCATCTTCAATTTACAGGTACAGAGAAATAACATAACACCCTCAAGGTTCTGTGGGTGGCGAGCGGTAAACTCTCCCCGGTCTGTCCCTCTGACTCCAGAGTCAATGCCATTAATTCATTTCGTCTCATCTTCCAGCTCGTTCACCACCAAATAATGTCGACAGCCGTTAACATTTACTTGGCACACTTCTAGGTGACAGGCACTGTTCAAGGTTATTTCATGATGATCCTTAAACCATACCACAAGGTTGGAATTATTTTTATGCCTCCCAGTTTACACACGGGGAAACTGAGGCACGGACGAGGAGGTCACTTTACCCAAGATCACACTCACGCTGCCATTAAACTGGAGAGGCAGGATGCAGATCCAAATCCTCCAATCCTGCGCCCCCTGTGAGCCCCACACCCTGCTCCCGAGGCCACACTGATGACTGAGAGTGGCTGGAACCTGGTGGCAGGCCACCTCTTCAGCCCCTACTGTCCCCACACTAGACTGCACATTGTTCTGGGAATGTGCCACACACTCCCCGCTTTCCCCTCCTGTGTGTCTCCGCGCCTAGGGTTTCCCTCTCCCTCTTCCTTCCCTGTGCTCACCTGGAGCAATTCCTTCGTCCTCTGAGAGCTCCAATGTCACTTACTCCCCGTGGACTCCCTGGCCACCTCCCTTTCCTTCCGCAGCACCACGATCAGTGCTGGTGAACTTCTACTGTGCAGTTTTTGCCTTACACCACAGCTAAATTGTTTACTGTTCTGTCTCTTCTTCCAGATTAAGCGCCCCTCAAAGCAGGGGTGGCATTTTATTCATCTCTATTCTCTAACGTCTAACAAAGTGACTGGCATATAGTAGACGTGCATTGAATTACATATCGAAACGAATTGGGTGGCAGGCATTGCTTTAGCCGTCCTTTGGATTCTACACCCAATAAGGAATACAACTACATAAAATCAGAGACCCTTTCGCTTAGGTTGGCCCTAATAGAAGATTTTAGTAAATACATGAACATGTTTAGTCTGGACTCAGAATAGCTTATTCCACGATTTTTGTTTTTGCCAGGAGATTTTAGTTCTGTGAAAATAGCTGTTTGTTGTATAAGTTGCTATATATGAATATAATGGGCGTGGTTGGCAGTTTTGTTTGCTTCTACTCTCTGACATTACTCCATCTCTCATTTCCTTTCCTTTAATGGGTCGATTTCTAAGTCTTTTATGTATTACTTTTGTTTATTAGTAAAACGTACCCATTCCCCTTGAAGGTACCAGGTGTCCTGACTCAGGTACCAATTTTAGAACCATATACTATAACATCTTATTTTGTGCTTTCCCTTGCAATGTTAATATTAGCTTCTTCATGTGTTCCAAATATTCACTATTGATATTGTTAACTTTTAGTATAAGATGTAAAGAGTGATCAAAAGTGATGTTTAATGTGTAAGAATTTAACTTAACATATTGCCTGTGCCACAATCCTTCAAACTGATGCTGGAACCTGTGTCAGTCCTCTTAAAGAATGGGGTTGATAAGTGGACATATAGGAATTACATTTATCGGGTGTCAAGCAGGTGGGAAGGGGAGGAGGAGATGAGTATATACAAACATAATGAGTGAGATGTGCACCATATGGGGGATGGTCACACTTGAAGCTCTGACTCCAGTGGGGAGGGAGGCATGGGCAACATACGTAACCTTAACATTTGCACCCCCATAATATGCTGAAATTTAAAAAAAGAATGGGGGTGAGTGGGAGAGTCCTACCCTGGCAACAGGCACTTAGGGGCCAGATGGAACAATGATGCCCATTGCAGGGAATTTCACTGTAAGGGCATTGCTCACATTGTTTTGATTTTCTGAACTCTTTGATGCTCCCCAGAGCATTTTGTGTCTCCCAGTTACCTTGGATTCTACCTCTGTGCCTGCTCTTCCTGGATAGTAACCTACCATTCACCACCCAATCCTTGTTCTCACCAGATCTGTGACTATATGTGCTGCTTCCTTGCTGTTCTAAAATTTCCTGTGTTTCTGTTACTCTGACTTCGCCACCCCAACAATTCCACCTCTAGTCTCCTTCTTTCCCAGATCTACTCAATTCACCAGTGACCATGGATTGTACCAGTTAGAACTGTTCACTCCCAAAGCTGCCCAGATCTAGATGTTCTCATCTGGTGCATGGATCATTACCTTCAACTTAGTATCTTGTCCTGAGAGTGTGACGACACAGGAACAATGACACAGTCACATTTTTTCTTTAGATGACATAATAGAAATATTACTGAAATATGGTATACCTGGTTTCTGGTCCATAATTCGTTTTAGGAATTGCTGTAACTTTAGGCCAATGATCAATGAAGTGTGTGGATCAGGATAACTTGTGCAGCTTGTTTAATATACAAATTATAGTACCCAATCCTGGAACGATTGATGGGAACTTCTGAAAATGAAATCCCAGGAATGGGTATTTTTCAGATAGTTGATAATACTAATTACCACCATTGGGTTAGATCAACAATTCTTGAATTTTGACAATCTCAAATGTTCCTTCTCAATTCTTGACATCTCAAATGTTCCTTCCAGGAATAATATGTTTTCCTAACAAAAGCATTTTTTTAAGAATTCTGGAGAATCAGAAAGAAACATTAAAAACCAGACCTTATATTTATCTACAACAGATACATTATTTTTTTTCCACAATGCACATGCTACTTAACCCTGTGTTAGCATATTCGTTCAGGAAATTAACATGACCAAGACTGCATTTTTATTTTTAGAAAAAGAAACACAGACTTGGAGTCATCTAAAAGAATAACCGTAGATAATATTTTCTTTGTTCTGAGTAATTCTTGCCTAGCTTTCTCAAAATCCTCAAGACCCAATGTCAATTGTCATTAATGGTAATTAATGGCACATTTTATAACTTCTAAGTAACTGAATTTCCCCTAAAAGACTAATGGGATTGCACTTAGCATCATGCCTTAAACATGAAATAACTGTTGTCCCATGACAATACAGCCCACATTTGATGCATGAAAATTCTGAACAGAAAATCACTGGTGCCAACAGAGTTGCTTACTGGAGGTGAAGAGGAAATACTAAAGGGGAAGGAGAAGAATTAGTTTATAACATAACGGAAATTTACATCAAGTCATTGACTTCTGCTTAACGGGGTAGGTTTTTTTCACTTAATACACAAGTTGGAAATTATTTTCCTCCTATAAAAAGACAGGGAGGTTTGCATAATCTCTTCAACCACCACATTACAGAGCACAGCAGAGAAAGCTGTCATTTAATGGTGACCAGCATTTTGTAGTGAGGGCATCAAAAGAAACAGAGCCTCTAACCTAAAGTAGGAAATCAGAGGAGAGAGAAAGAGGTCTATGACTTTACAACTAAGAATATCTATCTCGAAATTCTGATTTTTCTGCAATTGCAGATAGACTGAGAATTGTCTGGATTTATTTTAAAAGCCACAATCATGAAAATAGTGCATTTTGGCAAAAATCAAGAACAGCACAGATAATTAGCAAATGGCACGGAACTACAATGAGGTCTGGAACAGACTAAAGCAAAGAGGATTCATTGTAGATGCCCCTAACTGTGGATTTTACCATGTTATTCGTGATCAAGATTTGTCATTAATACTGCATACTACACCGAGTTTGCATTTGCGCTCTTTCCATGCATGGTTACTTGCTTAGTAAACTAACTAGTAATTTCATGTGATTTCAATTGTATTTTCCAATCAATTTTATTATCTATATGCATTTTGAATAAAAGAAATATTTAAAGTCTAGTTATACTGGATCGGGTGGACCTAATTAGCAATTCTGCAAGACACAGAGCAGAAAAGTCACAACCTTTACAGAAGGATCATGAAGCATTGCCACGTGTTGTTTTGTTTTCTTTCTGGGAGGGCTTACCCAGGCTTTAAATGAGGAATAAAGTCAGATTTCCTGCTGTAAATTTGTCCTATTTTTTCCCCTTTTCCCAGTCTTCTCTCCCACTCTGCTTCACTCATCTCTTTCCTTCTCCCCTCCTTAGTTCATTTCTCCTCTTCCTTCCTTTATTACTTTCTACATCCTCCCACTTCTGCCATAAACATCTCTTGAGTGGCAAACAGTGCAGAGTTTACCTCTTTTTCCTTATTTTCCTCTATGCCTAATGAAAACTGCCCCTGCAGGAACATTCTCAGTGGGTTCCTGCTACCCAACTCCTGAATGATGTTCTGTGGTGCGTGGCTTGGCTGAGTTGGACACACACGACGGCGCTAAGATAACAGGGCACGGAGACAATGCCGTCTGGTGAACTGAAGTGAGGCAGCTGCAAGCAAGAAGGGTGAAAAAACACTTTAGGGATGAACCAGAGCATAGAGATGTGCAATCCTGCATAGCAGGAGCTCCTGGGTAAAAGCAGCAGCAGACAGAGAGAATAGCCTGGTGTTCAGAAATTAAATACTAACTGCATTTTGGCTGAATATGAGTCTTAATAATAAGCCCATAGCTGAAACTCCACAGGACTGATATGTTTTTCCTAAGGTGGAATGCTCTCCTAATTGGCACCCTCTTTGGCCATAACTGGATCCTGATAAGTAGTGTCACTCTTGAAAAGGAAGAACAGTTTGGAAGACAAGTATATATTACCAAAGGGTCTTCATAAGCTCAATGCTTTATGAACTCAATGCTTCCAAAACAGTAAGACACAGCTGATTAATCCTATTAAAAGTGCTTTTATTTCTCATGTGTCCATGTAGAATATACCAGGTTACAGCTGACCGTCAAACTATCTATCTAATACACATACACACACTCATTATTTTTTGTTGTTGTTGTTAGCACCAAATCCCAAAAATTAAGTTTGGGAAGAATGTTCTAGAAGATTGGGAATTATGGCGAGTACTCTGAAATGCAGACAGAATAATTGACTCTCTATTGCTGCATGCTCAGGGAATAGCAGTGCAGGGGATAGGAAAGCCTCTGGCACATGCTGGCCACAGCAAGTAGAGACACAGGCTCCAGCTATAGTTTTCAGCTCCAAACCCATGGAGGCACATTTCCACAACTTTGAAAACCCAGCAGTTAAAGTAACTCCTTTAAAGCAAAGCAAAGTGATACATTGGAAGTTAAGATCATTATCACTGCACATTAATTTTTTTTATAAATCCATTTTTTTCAAGACTTTGAGAACTCAGTTTTCATAATGATTCAATAAATATAAACTGAAAGAAAAAATTCCACCCAAATCCCAGAAGCAGAAATAACATTACAATGCTAATACAGTCAGTAGGAGGCCACAGTAATCCAGATTATCATACATAACTGTCTCCTGGAAACTAATTTGACTTTTATTGTGCTGCTAAATGAAATTATTACATGATCTATAGATTATTGAGCCCTGTGGCCATGCTGGAGCGTGAAGCAGTGAGCTGCATCTTTTACTTTGATGGTTCCAAGATTTTTAAAGCACTTTACACATTAAGAGTGAGTAAAGAAGACTATAATACTCAAAAACAGCACAGTGACTACATAAATTACTTGCCAGAAACTATAGCTATGGCAGGAAGAATGCAGCAAGCAAAGCACCTCATTAACCATGTGCATCCAGTGAAGATAAGGTATTGAAAAGAACTTTTCATGTGAGAGCCATGTCATTGTGAAGACAGAGTTTTTCCTCTGACAGGCATGCCCAGAGCAATGCCCCCAGCCGTTTCCTAAATAATCCCCCCAATGGACTTGGAATATTCGGGGGACTTTTTCATCTTACTTTATGGTGTTGGAAACAATGCACTGACCATCCAAATCCTAAGGCTTTGAAACTATTGGAAATGGTGCAATCTGGTTAAAGACATTGTTTAAGACACAGTCTGGAATAATAGCTTGTCCAGAGCTTGGGACACAGCCAAGTCTTTCTCGCCATCTTGAAAGCTCTGGTGGGTCAAGGTCTGTGCACCTCATCCTCCACCTGAATACACCAACCTACCAGTCCCTCAGGCCCAATATTGAACAGTCTATTATTTGAATACAATCCTCCCCACGACCTCAAACTGTGAAATCACCCACGGTGGCTTTAATGTCATCACATAGCCTGGCCCATGAGTCTTCTGTGGTCTCCTCTTCAATTAATTTTTCTTCCCTTTCACTTTTGCTACCTGCCTCCATAGACACGGCCAGGAGCTGGCCACTTCCTGAAATGCTCCATGTCAAAAATTACGAATTCGAAAATATCAACCTATAACTACAACTTTCCCTCCCTGTGGCTTATTTTTGCATTTCTTCCTGCTATGAGCCTTTCAGCCCATCAAGTTTTCTTGTACATTAAACCGTTTGCCTTCTCCCAGCCCTCCAGATTGCTACGTTTCCACTTTTCCCCCTTCCCGCTAAGGTTCTATAGTTTGTTTTGGTGATATCTTTTGCTGACTGTCTTTCATCACTCCTCTCAGGCAAACACCAACTATGAAAGACCTCCAATATCTACCCTCTCCAATATCTTCCTTCTCCCTTGTTCCCCAATAGCCAAGCTCTATCTGATGCACAAAGGCAAACTAAACACTTGTAATTAGCAACTTCAAATGGCCTCTCCACGTGTCTCCAGTTAACTCATTCCCCCACTTTTTGCAAAAACTATTTCACACTTTCATCACTGTCCTGGGAATCCCAGTCTACCTCTTCTCATCTTACTGCCAGTTGATGATTGTCTTCTGTTTTATTAGAGCCTAGAAACAAAAGTATTCATCTTCATAATAATAAAGGCCAAACTGCCTATTTCTGTACTATTCTGTCTTCCTTTTTTCTGGTAAAATATAGATACTATCTCTTCACTTGCCTAAGGCTAGACAATTCATCTACCTGGTCATTGGAACTCACCTACTGGCCACTTCTTAGAAACTCTGAATACTAATATCTGTTTTTCCTCTGTATATTTAGTTGCTTTCTCAACTCAAATCTCCTCTCTGATATTTAAATATGCTGAAATATCTTTTATATTCATAAAAACTGTCCTTGAACCCCTAACCCACTCAAGTCTCATCCTGTATTTCCTCTTTTGTTGCCAAACTTTTAATCTTACTGCCTCCATCCCAAACCTTTTACTCAGACAAAAACCTAGTGTCTTTCTCAATCAGTGCAAAGAAAAAGCTATTATTGAAATACTTAGTGAAAACCATATTGCTTGACTTCTCAGCAGCCTTTGATAAAGTTAATGCCTCCCTTCTTAAAATGTTCTTCCATTGGCCTTTGGGACTTCTTATCCTAGTTTTCTTCCTGCCTCCTTCATCCTTCTCTCTAGGCTTCTTTGAAAATTCCTCCTCTACACAGGCATTAAATATTTTGTTTTCTTAAAGTTCAGTTTCTCACTCTCCTTTCATTCTATGATATCAGTTAGGAATTTTATTCTACTCCATGCTTTTAAATATTATTAATGTGCCAATGATCTTTAGCCCAGGCCTCTTTTCTTGGGGTTCAGACCTAGGTGCATAACTGTCTGCCCAATTCTCCACATGGCAACCTCAGATGTACTTTAAACACAGCATAACCAAAGCCAACTTCGTGATTCTCTATCCATTTCTATGGAAAAACGATTCGATCCTCTTTCAATGCCTTTTATGTCAATAGAATGATGTCCTCACTCACCCCGTTATATAAACCAGAATCCTTGGGGCAACCTTGACTCTCCCTCTTCATCTCCTTACATTTCTCATTCATTGTCAAGGCCCATCGGAACCTTTTTACTAAAGACACCTGCGCTCAAATGTTTATAGCAGCACAATTCACAATTGCAAAGCTATGGAAACAACCCAAGTGCCCATTCATGAGTGGATTAATAAAATGTGGTATATATGTGTATATATATATGGAATACTACTCAGCTTTAAGAAACAATGGTGATATAGCAACTCTTGTATATTCCTGGATACAGCTGGAACCCATTCTACTAAGTGAAGTATCTCAAGAATGGAAAAACCAGTACCACATGTACTCACCAGCAAATTGGTATTAATGGATCAATGCCTAAGTGGACATATAGGAGTAACATTTATCGGGTGTTGGGAGGGTGGGAGGGGGGAGGAGGAGATGGGTATATACAACCACAACCAGTAAGATGTGCAACGTTTGGGGGATGGACATGCTTGAAGCTCTTACTTGAGGGGGGAGGGGGGAGGGGCAATATAAGTAACCTTAACACTTATACCCCCATAATATGCTAAAATAAAAAAATTAAAAAAAAACCTTTTTACTGCAAATATCTTTCAAATGCCATTCTATCTTTCCATGGTCATGGTCACTAACCTAGCCCAAGCTGCTAACCTATCTTACCTGAAGCTCTATAATAGCCAGGCAATGGCCAGACTATACATAATAGACTTAATAATATAATTATTAGGTTTCCCCAAGTCTACTACCATTTATTCTTCAAAGTGAGGCTGAATTGATTATCTCAATGTACAAATGTGATTATATCCTCCCAATCCCATTCCTGCCTAAAACCTTTTATTGTTTTCCATTGCTCTAAAGATAAGAAAGACAGAAAGTCCTTAAGAGACAATTTGGTCAAGGTCCTGCCCCTCTTGGAAGCCCCCTTTGATGTATTCTTTGCCTCATTCTCTAGGATCCTGCCACCCTGCTCTCCTGCAGTTCCTCAAATGTGCCATGTGTCCCCCTGCAACAGGAACTCAACACATCCAGTTCCCTCCGCCTGTATACTCTTCGCCTCTTTGTTGTTGAGTAAACTCATAATCACCCTGACCTCTCTCCATATCACTTCCTGAGACAAACTATTCCTGGCCCACAGGATAGACCATATTCCTTTCCTTCTGAGAACCTACCTCATTTTCCAACATACACAATACCATTAGTTAATTTGGTCTGTTCCTATCTCATCTCCACTGTCACATAAGACTGGTGATCCCATGAGACTTGGGGAAAGTCTATTTTATTTTTGCCCTTCATACAAACTCAATAAATACTTTTTGGTTGAATAGATAAATGGAGGAAAGTATGGATGGATAGGAAAATGTAAAGTGCATGACAACATGTTCAAAATGTAAGTAATAAATTATTAATAGTATGCAGTTTATTTCTATTTTCTTATGTTATTATATTTCAAGCAAGCAAGATATGCTACTGAACTTTTAAACACTTAAATTTATCTAGTTAAGAAAAAAACTTGAATTCTTTAATTTTTATTACCATAGTCCTGGGCATTTTATATTAATCCACTATTCTACAACAACCTCCCGCCTCCCAAACCACCTACTTTTCAATTCAAAGTTCCCACGATATCCCACAGCAAGCAAGAGACCTTATTATTTAGTTTAATAAGAATAATTTCCTTTTATTCAAATGTCTAATGTTAAATAATGGCCATACTCTCAAAAAAGGAATTGCGATAATCTATTTTAATTCACTCAATACATATTTATCACACATCTACTATTCATCTCAGTGTTTGATTGTGAGAATACAAAAATGAACAGGACAGATATTTATTTACCCTGCTGATAGGAAGTTGTTAACAGAAAAGCTGATAGTCTAGAGACAACAATTATATGTGGAGTCATGACAATCATTTTATTATAACATTTGATTATTTGTTACTGGAGTTTCCAAGCCTTTCAAAACACTTAACTCAGTAAATAATACTGTCCAAGAGTGGCCCTTTAATAGGACAGTTCACAGTTACAATAACGATTTTAATAAATTAGAAAGTACTCAACCAAAATAGACAAATGATAATATGTGACCAGAGGAAGGTAAACATGACCTTAATGAACATTTCTAATAGTCATTCACACTTCATGATAATCTTTAGCTGAAAGCTTGTAACAGAACCACAAAATAAAATAAAATAAAATAATAAAAATTACTATTATTATCATTATAAAAAACTCCAGGGGGATAAAAAAAGAAAATACAGATA
Source organism: Microcebus murinus (assembly GCF_040939455.1). NCBI lineage: Eukaryota > Metazoa > Chordata > Mammalia > Primates > Cheirogaleidae > Microcebus > Microcebus murinus. The sequence continues at coordinate 7,190,948 of NC_134127.1, read as the reverse complement.
GTATCCACTATAGCGTAGGCAGGAAACACAGTGTCTATTTTTTTAGCATATTAAATTTTGGCACTAGTAAGAAATTAAAGAATGAATGGCTTTTAAAATGTCAGTATCAGAAAACTCAAAAGAAATACATTACCTAATGAATGAGCCTCTCTTTTCCCTAACATTTTCTTCCTGAACACCATATTCCTTAAAGTGTATTCCTTATCTCCCAATTGTCTGCCATTATTACTTTTAATATCGATTGAGAATTTGCTATGAGCTAGTGAGACCCTGAGCTAAGAACTTTCTATAGATAATTTTGTTTATCACTATAGAAAACTTACGAGCTAGCCACAGTTCCTACCTCATTTCACTCACGAAGGAAACTGAGGTGCAACGAAATTAAATCACTTTGTCAAAATCACACAGTAAGTGGTAACACCAAGATTTAAAGCCATGCTGTTTGGCTCTTGTACTCTTAATTAACCATTTTGGTATACAGTCTCCCTTGGATTTCATGGGGGATTGGTTTCAGGACCCCCACAGATACCAAAATCCATGGATGCTCAAGTCTCTGATATAAAATAGCATAGCATTTGCATATTACCTGCACACATGCTCATGTGTACTTTCAATCATCTCTAGATGTCTAGATTAGTTATAACACCTAATATAATGTAAATGCTAGGTAAATAGACAATATGTTGTATTATTTAGGGATAATGACAAGAAGAAATAATCTGTACATGTTCAGCACAGATGCAATCATATATATATATATATATATATATATATATATATATATATATAAAATTTTTGATCTGCAATTGTTTGAATCCAGGGATGCTGAACCTATTGATACAAAGGGCTGACTCTCCTCCGATAAAAAATTCTTATAAATTAATGTAAATTTATATAAGTGAAACTGGAACAATTTTTAGAAATCAAACAGTGATCAATTTCAAAACTTCAAAATGTTGGAGGAATCACCACCTTCTTGCCTCACCACGAAAAGAGAATGGTCATTTGGGTAAGATCAAAATTGACAGTCTCTGTTTCAAATCGCTCAGTGGACCGGAAGCCACCAAATGGGTTTTAGTAATTTTTGTTCTTACACATCCCTTTCCAAAAGTTCTAACTGGATTCGTGGAGAGACTTAAAGTTTCTGGGCTTTCCTTGTTTTGTTTTGTTTTGTTTTTAAATAAAATGATTATTCTTTTTACTATTAATCTGAAAGTGGTTCCTTGAGCTGGGGTCAGGGGAAAGGCTATGGAGCAGGTGGAGTCGCTCGGGGCTGAGATTCATAAAACAGAGCAAATCACAGCCAAGGGCGTGACCTTCAGCAGCGTGGCCAGGGCTGCATTAAAGGGCAAATTCAGGTGTGTCACACAGTGTACTTTCGTCACTCACAGGGGCAGTTCTAAAAAGGATGACTTTCTGGAAACAAGAGTGAGGGAGGTGAGGCCCAGGTCACCTGCTATAGTTAACTGCTTCCTTCTTTTAACTCCAGTGGCAAATGTTGAGGTTTTGAAATCAACCAATCGCAACATTCCCTTCCTATTTCTCTTGGATTCACAATGAACTTTGTTTTGTATTTTAGTCATCAGACATGAAGGATAATGTTAATTGAATAAAAATCTACCTAACCTATTGAGACGTGGGCGTGCTCTCATTAACTGCTTGCTCGTTTTTCACAAAACAAACACACACAGAGAGAGGGTTCATAGGTGTGCTTGTTACTTTTTTTTTTTTTAGCGTATTATGGGGGTACAAGTATTAAGGTTACAAATATTGCCCAGGCCCCCCTCGAGTAAGAGCTTCAAGCGTGTCCATCCCCCAAACGTTACACATCTTACTCGTTGTGGTTGGGCTTGTTACTGCAGTCTTGTGGGAGTGGTGGCTGGGGACTGCAGCATGAGGGAGAAAGGAGAAGAGGGACACGTGGGGTTTATGATATGGCACTTCATTAAACATTCAGTCTCCTCCTCCTTAACATGTCCTTCATTCGCCTTGCAACAGGGGTGCTCTGGAACCACGGAAGTCCCAAACCCACTCCATCCCAACATGTTTCCGTGCTAACCACGGAAGACAACTTCAGACCCTTATCATCTGGAGGTGATACAAAAGGAGGCTACAAGTCTTACTAACTAGCTTTTATCTGCCAGTTATCTGCCTTCCCCCCAGTTTCTGCCCTTAGAAACTCAAAGTGTTTCTCCTTTGTCTTATCACTTTTCTAAAGATCTACTGTTCTTTGTTGTGGATGCTATGTAAGCTAAACTTCAAAGCCACCTTTTCGAGAACTACTCATTCCCTGGGTGTCTCCCATGTATATATGAAACATACATGTTCACAAAGTTCTCTTGGTTTTGTTGCTGTTGTTGTTGTTATTGTTGTTGTTGTTGTTGTTGTTGCTGTTTGTTTTGAGACAGAGTCTCACTCTGTTGCCCGGGCTAGAGTGCCCTGGCGTCAGCCTAGCTCACAGCAATCTCAAACTCCTGGGCTCAAGTGATCCTCCTGCCTCAGCCTCCGGAATAGCTGGGACTACAGGCATGTACCACCATGCCCAGCTAATTTTTTCTACATATTTTTAGTTGTCTGACTAGTTTCTTTCTTTTTTTTAGTAAAGATGGGGTCTCGCTCTTGCTCAGGCTCATCTAGAATTCCTGAGCTCAAACAATCCTCCTGCCTCCCAGAGTGCTAGGATTACAGATGTGAGCCACCCAGCCTGGCCTGTTATTGTTGTTAATCTGTCATTTGTAACAGGGGTCCATTCCAACTAAGAACCTATGTGATTACTCTTCCTTCCCCTACACAGCTAATCAGAAACATTATAAGACTCCTGATATCCAGAGGTTTTCTTCCTACTACATCATGCTTTATACTTAAAACAAGTTCTGAACATGCATAGAAATTATATTAAAGCATTTTTTATGTTTCTATGTTTCATATATATCAAGGAATTCTTTTATAAATTTGAAAAAAATGACACCCAATTTCTACATTTGATATAGAAAGCAACATTGTAGTTATTATAATTATTTTAAGTGGAAGTAGGTTTGGGGGACCATGTGGTTAAACTCCCTTTTCACTCTAAATTTTTCCAAAATAAAAATCATGATGATAATAGTAATAATAATAATAGCACTTATATTGTTGAGAAATATTAAAATGGATGAAACCGTAAAAGTTCTGAGAAGAGTAGAAAAAAGGGGTCATTTTTAGACAAGAGGGTTTTTTTCATTTTTCCATTAAATGTTTATTTTGAGAATATTAAAACAGAAAAGCTACAAAAATATTACCATAAATTCCAATAAAACTTTCATGTAGATTCAGCCACATTTGGCCACATACTCTTTCTCTTATTATTTTTATTCTAATTTTTTCTACCATTTGAATAAAATATGAGAGATTATGAGCCTTCATTTCTAAATACTTTGTATGTAACCTCTAAGAACAAGGAAAATTTCTTAAATAGCAGTGCAATTATCAAATTCAGGATATTTAGAATATGTATACTCCTGTAATCCAATATGTAGTACATATGCAAAATTCTCCAGTTTTCCCCAAATTCTCTTTTTTATTTCAAAATATTAAGGGGGTATAAATATTTTATTACATAGATAACTTATATAATGCTTAAGTCAGAGGTCTTAGTGTGCCCATCACCCAAATAGTGTTCACTGTAGCTGATAGGTGAGTTTTTACCCTTCTTCCACTCCCTTTCTCCCTTTTTGATTTCCCATGACCTTTACATGATTCCTGCTAAAATCAAGTTTTATTTTGATATTTGCAAAATAGTAGTTTTCTAGCAATCTTTCCCATTATATTTATTACTTGGTATTCTACTGTAAGTAAGAGGCTTCCTGTTTACTATTTGTTTAATATTAGAAAGGAATCATGGATTCTTTTCTAATTCAATCATTTATGTAATCCAGCATGATCATTATTCATTTAGACAGTCAAACCCTCCCAGGTATAACCAGTGACAGCCATATCAAACTGGCTCCTTTGTGTTATTATTTGTATAAATTGTGGGGTACAACTGCAATTTTGTTACATACACAGTGAATACTAGTGAAGTCAGGGCTCTTAGGGTATTCATCACCCAAATGATGTACATTGTACCCATTAAGTAATTTCTCATCTGCCATACCCTTCCCGCCCTCTGACTCTTCTGAGTATCCACTGTCTATCATTCCATACTTGACATACATCTGGACACATTATTTAGCTCCCACTTATAAGTGAGAACATGCAATATTTGTCTTTCTGTGGTCTGACTGGTTTCACTTAAGATAATGGCCTTCAGTTCCATCCATCCAGGCTGATTCCATATTTTTGCTATTGTGCATAATGCTGCAATAAACATACAAGCACAGATGTCTTTTTGATATAATGATTTATTTTTAGTAGATATCTAGTTGTGGGATTGCTGGATTGAATGGTAATTCTATTTTTAGTTCTTAAGAAATCTTCATACTGTTTTCAGTAGAAATTGTACTAATTTTCATTTCCACCAACAGTATATAAGAGTTCCCATCCATATCTGTTGTTTTTTGACTTTTTGATAATGGCCATTCTTACTGGTACAAGATAATGTCTCATTGTGGTTTTAATTTCCATTTCTCTGATGATTGGGGATGTTGAGCATTTTTTTATGTAACTGTTGTAAAAACATCTTGGATTTAATAAATGAATTCAGTAAAGTTTCAGGGTACAAAACCCATGCAGAAAAGTCAGTATCATTTCTATATACCAATAATGATCTATCTGAGAAAGAAATTCAGAAGGCAATCCCATTTACAATAGCTACAAAAAGAAAATAAAATACCTAAGAATATATTTAACCAAAGAGGTGAATGATATCTATAAGAAAAACTACAAAACACTGATGAAAGAAATTATAGATGACACAAACAAATGGAAAAACATCATATGCTCATGGTTTAGAAGACTTAATATTATTAAAGTAATCATATTGCCCAAAGCAATCTACAGATTTAGTGTAATACTTATCAAAATACTAATGTCATTTTTCATAGAATTAGAAAAAAATAATACTAAAATTCATACAGAAACAAAAAGAGCTAAAGAGCCAAAATAATCCTAAGCAAAAGAACAAAGCAGGAAGCACTGAATTACCTGACTTCAAATTACACTATGGGGCTTTAATAACCAAAACAGTATGGCACTAGTATAAAAATAGACACATAGATCAATGGAACAGAATAGAGAGCCCAGAAATAAAGCGACATATTTACAGATAACTGATCTTTAACAAAATCAACAAAAATATACACAGGGGAAATAATATCCCTTGCAATAAATGGTGCTGAGAAAATCGGATTGCCATAGGCAGAAGAATGAAACTGGACCCCTATTTCTTATCATGTATAAAAATCAACTCAAGATGGATTAAAAAGGCCTAAATGTAAGACTTGAGACTATAAAAATACTAAAAGAAAACCTAGAATAAACTCTCTGGACATTGGCCGAGGCAAAGGATTCATGACTAAGACATCAAAAGCACAGGCAACAAAAACAAAAATAGACAAATGGGACTTAATTAAACTAAGAGGATTCTGCACAACAAAAGAAATAATCAACAAAGTGTGGGCAGACAACCTGAAGAATGGGAGGATCATTTCAAAATATTTGGAAAATATGCACACTACAAGGATCTAATACCCGGAATATACAAGGAACTCAAACAACTCATCACAAAGAATGAAGTAATCCCATTAAAAAGTGGGCAAAGGATATGAATACCATTTTTCAAAAGAAGACAAATATACAGACGAGAGATTTTGACCTTGAAGGAAAAATTGAATTTCAGGATCCCCAAAATCCATTTTATTAAAGGGAGAACTAAACCTGGGAACTAAGTCATCCAGCACTGCCATTCTCCCCCCAGAACAAATTGCTATGATTCCCAATCCTCTGTCATGAGTTTATGTATAAACTAGGTTCCCACAACAATAAAAGTCTTTCAGCTCTCCACATGGCTATCCTCACGGATTTGCTCACAGGGAAATGCCTTGTTAGTTCCTAAACCTTTCAGGATACGTAGCCCTGAATAAAACAAGTGCATGCCAATTATAACATTAGGACTGCAAGCTAAATAAATTCTTGAACTTGAGTTCTGTTAAGTCTCACACTGACAATGTGGATCGCAAGCTTATCTCCACAGGTGCAGACCAAAGATGAGATGAGATCAATCACTTCTCTGCCTACCCTGAAAATACTACGTAATTGACTTTTTCCTCATTCCCATTTTTCAAATATCCGCCTTATCTTATGTAAAATGTGGATTTACTGAGAACTAGAGCCTCACAAAAACAACCATTTACCTCACTGCCCACCTCTACTCCTCTTTTTATTTCCATATGCCCTCTCCCCTTAAATACTGAGTCTCCAAATCCCTCTTCACAGAGCACAGGTCACAGGTGCACCTGTGGTTTATGCTTTTCCTGAGGGTATCCTAAAATTTTGACTTAATAAAACGCAACAGATTGGGACTCTCATCTCGGTCACTAATTACTTGAATTGTCAGACCCATTTCTAGAAGACAAAAAACTAACACCACCAATGTAGAGAATTGTTGAAATTGTCAATGAGTTTTTGTTTATGGAGGTTATATTTATTGATATTTGTATTTATCATATTAAAAATTAAAACTCAGAAAAAAGTAAATATTATTTATGAATTTAAAAATAACAATCATGGATTCATTAACACAAAGAGCAATTTTATGAAAAATAAATGTTTCCAAAAAATAATGAGAAGAGTAATATTATTTTATATTTTTGCAAATCTCTTTTATATCTGGCTTAGTAGAAAAAGCTGGATCCTTTGCTGCTGCATTTAAGCTGTTTGGACTTAATAGTTTTGGTTGCTGTATGTGAATAAAATCCACTCTTACATAGACATGTAATTGGAGAAGGGAGGAATAATTTAATAGCCTTTTTAGATCATTGTATATAGTCTTCTTTAATACTATACCAAAACTCAAGATTGGCCATTTCTTAAAGGTTAGATGTAATATGGAATCTAAAAGCATATAAATGAACTTTTAATACTTCATCACATTGAACTTTATTGGCCTATTTTGCAATATGTTCCTACTCATAAATGATTATATTAATATAACACCTACACGGTTCATTTAGAAAATATTGGCTTAGAGTGATGCAGTTTTTCCACATGTTGGCCCATTAAATTACATAATAATAGATATCATATTTGTAAATGTGCCCACAAAGCTGATCAGAAAAGTCGTTTAGTATCTGAAGCTTTCAAGCTGTTGCGATGGATACAAGTTTTCCAAAATACTAATTTTCACTTATATTCATAACTCAAATTTTATCATTGGCAACCAATTGTTTTCCTTGAAGTGACGGAACCATTTTGTATATTTTTGAGAAAAATTCTGCAAAATACCCAAATCTATAAAATTATAATGAGTCTGCCACTATTGTAGAAAGGTGATGAGAGGTAGAGGGTACTTGTAAGAGCCCTAACTGTCTCAAATGATAGCGAGATGCTAAGAAACACTTTCTAAAGTTGGTAGGGCAGGAAACATGAGTTTAGGAATATTACTAATAGTTGTATACATAAATATAAGCAAAATTAAATGCCAAATGTACTAATAAAACATTTTTTGAGACAGGATCTACCTATGTTGCCCGGGTTGTTCTCAAACTCCTAGACTCAAGGGATCGTCTTGTCTCAACATCCCGAGTATGTGGGACAGCAGGCACACCACCATGCCTGGCTGTAAAACATTTTTAAAAATAGAGCAGAGCAAAAAAAGAAAAAAAAAATAGCAGGCAAAATTTCTGATCTATTATAGCAAAGTTATGTGGTCTAAAGTTGGTGTATCCAGAAATGGAATTATTATTGTTATTGATGTTATTTAGAGTTATCTTGATCATCAGCCACAGAGGTGAAAGCAGAAATAGCAGAAACAAGTAGGGCTAGTATCAAGGCAGAAGTAAGACACTCTAGTTATAAATTTAATTCTGATCTATACTGCTTGCTTTAAAATAAAAAAGTTTGTACTTTTCTATTATGTGTGATATGATCACTGAGTTTTATGAAATGATGTGATATAATTTGAAACTATATATTATTATATATAAATATCAAATTATACTAATAGGGGCAATAAATGGGTAATTGCAAAAGTCTGGAATGGAGACACCTTTTGTGGATCAACCTCATAATACCTAGGATCTTTATAAAGCTTTCTTAGAATCAGAGTTGTAAATGAACAAAAACAAGCAAACTAATAACATGTGCTGACTGAGGTGGGTAGTGGTGGAAAGTCCTTGAGTCTACAACTGATACAAAATCACATCAGTGAAATAAGATTGATTCAAGGACGTGTTGATGGGTAGCATTAAATAAAATAAATAGTGTAAAAGGTTAAATGTAAAATCTAGGTAGAGAGTATGTGCGTGTTCACCCTATCGTCCATTCAATTTCTCTTATATTTAAAATTTTTCATAATAAAATGGAAACATTTTTGAAAAATTCCAAACAAACAAAACAAAATCAAATGGGAAACAAATAAAGTCACTATGCCTTTCTTGTCCTTGAGAGATTCTTAGTTTCTGTCAGCCCTAAGCTCTCTCTTCAACAAAAGGTTAAAAAACTGTCCCTCTTAATGTCAGGGAACAAGCCATTCTAGCTCTGAGCAGAGATCTGAGAGGAGGAAAAATTGTCTTTTCGTGCACTGGGCCCCACTTCCCTGTGGTCACTTTGTTACAGGGACTTTTTGAACATTTCCATTTTAGAGACTTGCTTTAGTGGGCCTTATAATTTGTCTCCAAAATTGATCCTAGTTCTAAACACTATAAAATGTTTGGCCTTGGGGAATAAATATTTAATTTTTCCATAAAATTTGAACATGCCTATTTGATCTTTTTTGTTATTATTGTTGTTTTTGTTGGAGAAACTTTAAAATTTAAGACCTGCCTATGAGAGGATTACCAAGAGACCTCTCAGGGTCTCAGAATTGGAGATGGGGATTAACATGAAAGAAAAGTTGGTGTCATCAAGGAAAAGTAGTTCAGAAATGCTGAAGCGCATCACACAGTCACCTTGAGGAATCCTCTCTGGTTTTAATTCCTGACCTTCACTATTAAGGCTCAGAGACCTTGAGCAAACCATTTCACCAAGAATAAATAACACTTTCCTATAATAAAGTCTAAGACTTCACAAATGCTAAATGAGATGAAAGGAAATGGAAGGTAATAATTTCCAAGGACTATGTGCCATATTTTGGCTTCTAACATTTAATAATTCTTGCTTAGTACAATGACTATATAAGAACTTTCTTTATATATCTTCTCTTCAATACTACTTACTGTGACCTCCATTACTACGAAATAAGAAGAGAAATGTGGGTTCCAGACACACCACAGTTTCACTAAGGCCAGCATTCTTTGCAACCACTAAGTAGGACCACAGGAGAACACCCTGCAAAAGCTCTGCATTTCCATTGTGCTTATTCAGACAATCTAGTAGTGTGGGAGAATTGTTGTTGTTGCTTTTGTTTCTCAAAAGATAGAAAGTTCGATGACTTCTCCATAACTCTTCAGCTTTGCCCTTCCTGGTCTCCACTTAGAAGTGGAAACATAGAAGTTTTATCTAAGCTAAATATAACAATTTAAGAAATGGAAGAACTTGTCAACCGGCAAGTGTGTCTTTGCTTGGGCAGTGCTAAGGGAGAAGACACATGTTTTGAGTGATGTAAGGACAGACTCTTTGCAGACACTTTACCTCTCTCCAGATACAGTGATGTTAAAAAAGAGTGATTCAGTGTTGGGACTAAAAGATCTTAGGAGCTAATAGCTTACCAGTACTCAAAGCGCCTCACAAACCTGGGTAAATCTCCTCAATTAATGCCCATTTTCAAAACCAAAAAGTAAATAGACACATAAATAAAGATAATCCACTGAGCAGCATCTCCAGGGCATTAAGGAAACAAATGCAATATGCCGTTTCTGTTTTATAAGAACAGAGGAGGAAGAGAAAGCACAGAAAGTGAGAGGTTTAAACATAGGTGTGCACAGGAGGAGTTTGAAGGTGTTGAGTCAGTAACGTGCATTAGCTCTCCTTAAGAATCTGATGTTTCTACTACAGACCTAACCCATCTCATGGCTTGATCATCTAAGTTCATCACATTCCTGCTGAATGCGTAATGCCTGGTGTTTACTTTCATCTTGTTATAGGACAGGTTGTGTTGCATATCCAATAAAAATAGTGGTCATTTCTAGGCTGTCTCATGTTGGGTTCCCATGCAAGAAGTGACTTTGAGAGTACCCTTAGCATTGACAACCATGGAAAGAAAGGGTAGGAGACAGGATTGGTCAGAGGAGTCGAACTGCAATATAGTCTTCGTGGAAATGGAAACTGCAGTCAATGTTACAGAGAACCTGAGCTGGGATGAAACTTCAGAGGCATTCCAAGATAGTGGGAGAGAGTCAGTCCTTTCTCTGCCCACCTAAGTTCTTCCTGTGGGAAATTCCCCAGGAAGAAATATGACCTTGGCTCTTTTCAGCAGAGGCAAGCCCAGAGGAAGCTGACTCCTGAAAGCAGGCTCCATGCCCAGTCCCAACAAGTATGGTAATTACATCTTCATCTAGGCTTAGAGAAACCCAAAAAGTCACCTGGCTGGTGGAAATCTAAATGGGCCTCCCAGGTGGGCAGAGGTCACAACTTTGTCTTTGACAGAGATGGGAGGATTAGAATCATCAATGACAATGGCCTAGACCCAAGGACCCTCCTGTTAAAAGCTCTATATTTCTTCTTACATACAGGAATTTAGATCTTGAGATGGTAGTCTGCAATTTTCCTCCTTTGCTGACAAAATAACAAACTTCTCTTTCCTTCTCCTCAAACACTTGTCCTCATTCTTCTGATGCAACCTCATAGACAAGTACCAAGCTCTCAATAACAATTGCAGATCTTACACCAAGAGAAAATGACGAGTGGGGGCTTGAGTCTCTTTGAGAAGGACGTGCTTCTCAGTTCAAAGATCCAGCTTTATCTTCCCTGCTTCCTTTCTTCCAAACTTAGATTAATATGACTAGAGAAATGATGCGGCCCAGCTGCATATTTTATAGCCCTATGGAAAGTAAAGCTTTACTATATGTTCCTGGATGTGGCTTACTCACAACCATTTGAGCTCACTGGAAAGGAGCCCTAAAGGCACTGCGGAGGCTGGGAGGTGGGAGGATGGAGAGAGCCTCTATTGCAATAGAGATAACATTTTGTGTGTGTGTATATATGTATGTATGTGTATATATATGTGTGTGCGTATGTGTGTGTATATATATATTATTATATATTATATTATTACATGTTATATATTCTAATCCTACCTTCTGTTGTATGTATGTACATACATGTATGTATACATGCATATGTGTATGTATATACACATATACATGTATGTATACATACGTGTATATATGCATGTGGGCATATATGCGTGCATATATGTATATGCATGTATATACATATATGTATGTATATATACATACATGTATACACATACAAACAGCAGAAGGTAGGATTAGAATAAGAAAACCACTATAGATTAAATTTAATCTCATAGGACACTGAGAAATAAAAATAAAACTCTAAGCCCCCCAGAATGATTGAGTGGTCCCTATCTTGGCCAAGGAAACCCCAGAGAAGCCTTGAAACTGAGTTCCTAACCCTGGCAGGATGGGAGGTCACACGTGCCTTGTTATACCTGTTCCCTCCCTAACCGCCAGTAGACATTCTTTCCCTAAGGGTTAAACAGAAACCAGCCCTTTGGAAAGACTTGCTCCACCGCTGATTTCAATCAATTGCCTAATGCTGCTCCTTCCTTTTTTGCAGTTTGGGCAAAACAATTGACAAGCATTCCTTCCCAATAAGAGGCCACTGACCATGGAGTGGTTCTGACCAGTCTGCAGAGGATGCAATAAGGGTTTTGTGTCCTCTGCTTCAACTTTTGATATCAGAGGGCCAAAAATACCACCCCATGATCATACCGACGCCACCATTTTTTGTACATGCAGACCTGTGAAGTAGCGTGAAGCTCCTTGTGCATGTGCAAGCTTCTCCTTTCATTAATATTCATGACTCTTACTATAGTTTGTTAAATACGTGTATTTGGCCACCCTTCTCAGCGTAAATTCCTGCTCCCAGTTGCCTTTCCCTGGAAGTGCTTGCCTCAGACTTTTAACCCAAGGTTTTGCTTCCCAGCCTGTAAGAATGGCCACCCTGCAGGCTGTAACCCTTTATGAGAAAATAAATGTCTTCTTTCCACATTTATGAACCTTGTCATTCTTCAGTTGACAACGTCTAGCGCAATCGTTTGTATGCAATGGGTGCTCAATGACTGCTGAATTATTATAAGACATAAAAGCAAGAATAAGCAATCAACAATGCCATGGGCTTCTACACTGGGAATCATGTCTCCTGGTTTTCTGTCTCAGAATACATTGTCAACGGACTCTGTTTTCTATTTCTCTCTTTCTTTTCCCCTCTTGACCATGTCATTGCTTGGCATACAGTTCCTTCATAGATGGAAAAAGAAAACCTGTACATCTCTCTATTTCAGGAGTTGCTCTGGTATGTTTATACATTAAGAAAAGGCTGATATAACAAGATAAAATCGGAATTAGATGATTTCACTGATTTTTATTTTTTTTTAACTGTCCTTCCTTAGCAGTATAATTTCAAGGTGGTCCAGGCAATATAATTTCAAGAGAGTAAATTGCTTTAAATTATGCTATCTATTTTGAGCTGAGTTAAACTCTATTCCATGGTTAGCTAGTTGTTTTATGGGAGTAAATACTTTGTGCCTACTTTAATCTTTTTGCAATGTCTTTGTGCAAAAGAAGAGATAATTTATCAACCAATGGAATAATATCGTTTTAAAAGATACAGGAAAGTTTGATCTTATCTTTAGGAAAAAGTCATGCTTTATGTTAGTGTTTCACAGCTGCCTTTTGGTCATTATTTCTTTCCTGGGAATCTAACCTGAGTTCTGAGGTCTTTTACCCATGCCCTATTTCTTCAGCCTCAGATAACTTTCCATCCAACTTTCTGCTGCCCAGTGGCAATCTTCCCATGGTCCAGAGATGTGCTGCTCCAGCAGTACTTTCAGGGGTACTTGTTCAGAAAAAGATATTATGTGTTGGAAGTTGGCTTAATGATATGCACCCATATATTCAGAAAATGTCAATTTACTTATTTCTCTTGAAATTGACAAGATGGAAGGAAGCTTGCCTTTCTAGAGCTTACATATAGTATCATTTCCCTTTCATAACTGCAAGCAATAATTTACTATCCTTTTGTTAATATCTGTCCCTAAAAGCATCCTCTTCAAATGGTAGCTAGGAATAGAATTGGCCTCAGAAGTCAAGAAAATGAAATCGTAATTAAAATGCAAATAGATTCACAGTATACTCTGTCCTAGTGCACAAATGTTTGTAGGCTAATTTCCCAGCTGGTGATATGGAACTCAGCATTGTCAAAAGGTTTGGGGTTGTGAAAGCTAGTGCTTTGGACTTTTTTTTTTTTAAATAGAAGCAATATGTGGGTAGAGTTGAAAAAGGTCTTGAAACGTGTTTCTTTAGATCTGGCAACCTTTAGATCATGCATTCTCAAAATGAGGAATATCACTTTGACAGGGACAGAATTTGTTCTTATGGAGTGAAAAAGTGTAATTATTATATACCTTAATATATATTTCATAAACAGTACATCTATATAATTGAAATTTTATAGGAGGTGTAATTAGGAAAAAAATGTCTTAAAAAATATCTTCCTTAATGAGTGAGATGTGCACCATCTCGGGGATGGTCATGCTGGAGACTCAGACTTGTGGGGGGAGGGGGGGAAAGGGCATTTATTGAAACCTTAAAATCTATACCCCCATAATATGCCAAAAAAAAAAAAAAAATATATATATATATATATATATATATATATATATATATATATATATCTTCCTTAGGGGGAAAGTAAAAGAAAAAATGGTTAAGAGACACTGCTTTACATAGAAGGTAAAACGAAAAAAAAAAAAAAAACTAAAAAAGATAAAGGATGCATAAAATCAAAAGAAACAAATTAAAGATTGACAGAGCATGAACTTGGTGACAGAGAAGAAAAAACAATGTTTTTCTAGGGAGTGAAAATACAGAACTCATTTTCAGCTTAGGGGCATCAGTAGGGAAGATTAACAAGTTAAACCAGTAGCTCCAAAACTTATGGATGGAGGTGTTACTTGGTAACAGAAAGGGAAGTGAAACCAAAGAGGGCTCATTTAAAGAATTAAGCCTGTGCTGAGTTAATAATGTAAGGAGCAAGCCTTTTGCCCCGCTAAGTTTCCCTGAAAAAAAAAATCACTGACATGAAGCAGATTGATTAATAGGAGGAAAAAGATATATAGTTATTTTAATGTACATACACAGGAGCCTTCAGAATGAAAACTCAGAGATGCAGGGGAGATTGTTCATTTGGTTCAAGAAAATAAGGACAGCCATGCAGAAACATGACTGGACAAAAGAGCATGATCCTATGCTGACATACTGAGTAGGGAAACCCCGAGAGGCCTGTTTGTCTAGATTCTTCTTGGCCTCTCTGAGCAGCATGCTTTCTGTTGTGGGATGTGGGGCAGGACCCTCCCTGGAATGGGGGGGTCTCGTGATCTACAGTCAAAGAAGGTAGGTCAGATAATTAATTTATGGTCAATTTTTACATAGAATAATTTTAGGTTTTATGGCTGACTTTAGGGGGAACAGAGGTTTTGGCTTTTATGATCCAACCCGGGGAAGAGAGATTCTGATGGGACTGAGAGGCAGGAGGACAAGGGAAGTTCAGACAAAAACTTTTGCTTTTGAGGCTTTTTCATTTTGGGGTAGTATTTTCTGAGCCTTATCAGTAACATGAAATGATACTTTTAAATTACATCGATTCTATGTAATATGTTTTTTATAATCCCATCCCACTTTCGTGATAGTACATCATATAAATTGACTAAAAAATGCTAGATTAGACTTAGGAAGGAGAGAACAGAAAAAAGTATGGTTTAGCCAGGGCCAAGTTCATGGATGTGCAGCTGTACAGTCACACAGGACCCTATGCCTAGCAGGATCCTATACTTGATTGAGGGCTCTGTTATCACTGTCTTGAAATTCTTCCTAATTTTGAACAAAGAAAACTGCATTTTCATTTTGCACTACATCCTGAAATTTATGTAGCTGGTCCTGAGAACAGTAATAAAATAAGGGTGAGCCCAGAGGAACAACTGGTCATTGGAGGAGAAATGTCCCTTTGCCAATTTAACTTCTCAAGGTGTTATATGAAGAAAGCTGCCCAAGAGAAGCAGTGGGCAGGGTGCTGTAGGGGTAATGTTTTACTAAACATTTGCAGGAGTGAGATACCATAGTGCCTTTAAATGCCAAAATATAACCCACTTGCAGAACAGCAGTGCCGCTGCCAACCTGAGCCTCACACGACAGCTAGATTGCCCTCCCTTTGTGGCCCTCAGCCTCCACTGCCTTCATGATGGCCATAAAATGGTGCAGGATAAACGTGGGAGGGAATAATCCACCAAGTCAAATACAGCATATGCTTAATTGGCCTTATTTTTGGCATCTTAAATCCCATGAGGTTAGACTGTTATTATTGCTATCATAAATAAATAGATTCCATTAAAAAAAAATAAGGCTATTTTCAAAGACTTTGCTCCTACTTGCTCCGAAATTCTATCATTTTATGATATAAAGAGTAGAATAAGTTATGGATAATTATGAGAGATTTGCTTTAGCAAATGTGAGAGATACAAATGAAAATTTGTGAGTGGGCTAAGAAGAAGTTTCTGCCTATAATGTTTTGAAAACTGTCTGCAAAATCAAGCTGGAGCAGCTGTTTGCATGGCAAGATGATTGTATTTCTGACGCTGATGAACATCAGTTGCTGGAAGTATAACATAGCAGTGGCGATGGCAGAGACAAATGCTCACAGAAAACCGTGCTCTTTGCATCCACGTGGACGCTTCCTGTCCTAGGGCCACCCCCCTGCTCAGGATTAGAAACAAGATCCCTTTTCATGGCATCAGCCCTATTCACAGATGTCAGCGGGAAGTCGGGAAAGAGGCACTCGGCACAGTGGAGCTGCCTTTCTCCCTTGGGGAGGCCACAGCTCTTGCAGGTGATGAGAAGAAGGTGTGATTCTCACATTTAATGAAATCCCTGAAATTTGAGGCTTTCAGTTAACATCTGGTCTTGAAAGAGAAACTCATGGCAGGTTGTCTTCCTGCTGGCTGGCTGCTGGCTGGCTGGCTGGCTGGCTGGGTCAAAGGGACTTCCTGTGCTCCTCATCTGTCCAGGTAGCATGAGTGAGTGGCTCAGTTTCCTTCACTCCAGCAGGGCGAAAGCAGGCAGGAGGAACCCACTCCACGTGCAGGAGGCTCCTGACAGCTGGCCCCTGCCATTCTCAGCCTGTGCCCTCTAATCAGGTGGCTGTTCAATTATGTCCAGTGAACCCTAGCTGAGCAATTAAAAAAGCAAATGCTTCGTGAGAATGGCACGGCTGGAAAAATTGATAAATTCGCCTTTGCTTGTGACTCAAGGCACAGTGTAAGCTGTTTAAATGCTACCCTGGAGCTGTGACTTAGTGGAGCTTTAAAGGAGGGCTGACCCTTCTCAAAAGGAAGGGGATGCAAATGACATACACACAGGGCAATAGGAAATTGTCAGCCAATCATTACATTTGTCCCTCCCTCTGATTTTCCCCTCTCTGTAAAATTTGTGTCTTTCTGGTAGTGATGGCAGATATCGTTGTAATTACTGGTTGACCAGTCTTCCAGGAGTATTTCATGCCCCTCTGTCTCTTTATTTTGCTTTTAGACATTGGAGTTGCTTTGATGTCAGAACTGATAGAACGAAGGGTTGTTTTCTTGGTCATTGGCTGTCTCTTTTATTCTGCATGCCTTCCCCTCTCCCTTCTTCTGCCTGATCCTGGTCCACTTCAAATGACCCCCAGGCTTTTCAAAACAAGAAGCTCAAAAAGAGACAATGCACGCAGAACACAGAGGCACAGAATGGAGCCTTGCACTTGCCATTCTGTTACTGAATGGCTGTTCATTGAAGTAGTGATAGATTGTTGAGAACAGCTTCTCCTATGAGTGGCGCTGGTAGTAGACATATTTTCAAAAAGGGATTCTATTATATTGTATCAAAATCATAAGGATATTAGTAAGCTTTGACTTAAGAGATTTCACATACAAAACTATATACTTAGGGGAGAACTAAAGATGTGTATAAAGATATTACTTCTTGGAAATTTGCCAATGCCATTTATAGTAGTAAATAAAAAAATAGGATAGATCCTAAGTGTTAAATAATAGTATTGGGTAAATATATTGTAGAAGATCAGAATATCCCACCCCAAAATATGCATTTTGACATAAGATTGTTTTGAGCTGCTTGTCTTAAGACACTGTAGACTGAGGAGAAGCTCTGAAAACAGAGTAGAAGTTATACTTTTGTAAGGAAAGCTTACATGAATAAAGGAAACTTCCATTTGTAAGAGCAACTCCATCTGGAGGAGGAGGAGAAGGAGGAGAAGGATTCTAGGAGGAGAAGGATAACTCTAAACCCCTGAGATTCTGGAGAGCAATGTCAGCAAGATGGAGAATAGGACTTTTCAGTCTTCATCTCCTCGCAGAAACATTTATTTGAACAATTTATCCATGCACAAAAATACCTTCACAAGAGTCAAGGAATCCAGGTGAGAGATTACAGCATCTTGGCGTGGCACAAAAATAAGGAAAGATGCACTAAAAATGGTAGGAACAGCAGTTTTACATCATCCTCATCACCCCCAAACCTAGACAGCACAGTGCAGAGAGAGAGAGAGAGGGAGGGAGAGAGAGAGGCTCTTTGTGTAGGAGAAGGAAAGTGAATTAAGCACATTACTTTACTGCAGACCCCAGCACCAAGCCCACCCCTGTTCCAGGATGGCCCTGTGGCCTCAAGCTTATGCAGACATACACTCCAGCCGACCCTGCATCCAGGCCCACGCCAGCTGACTCAGGGTTCAAGCCTACCCCATAAGACCACAGCCTCCAGGACCTCCCCAGTTTTAGATAAGCCCCTGTAGCTCCAGGCTCTAGGAAAGCCTCCACGATGGCCCTTACATACCCAGGATCCAGGACATCTTTTGTGGCCCCAGGCACCAAGCCAGCCCCTATATACTCAGGCCCCAGTGGATGCACAGGCCAGACCTACCTCAGTACAACCTGGTGCTGGGCTGGCCCCCATGAACCTACACTCCAGGTTGATCAACCCATGGACACAGAGTCCAGTCAGCCCCTGCAGACTCAAGCTTCAGGCTTATCCCAGTGCCAGGCTGGCCCCAGGATCCAGCTTGTCCCTCTGGATCCAACTTCCAGTGGACATGGGATCCACATCTACTGTAGGAGATTCAAGACACAGACCTGAGCTCATGGACTCAAGTTCCAGGCCCATCCCAGGCCTAAGCCATCCCCCATGGAATCAGGCTCCAAGTCCATCACAGTATCAGGTACCCCTCATGGACTCAGGCTCAAGGCCCAGCCCAGCACCAGCTTGGCACCTGTGGACACAGGCTTTAGGCTGGCCCTTACAAAGAGAGGCCCCAGGCCTACCTCCATATACCCAGCTAACAGGTCCACTTCAGTGAACCCTAGCACCAGGTCAGGCCTCATGGACCCAGAAGGCAGGTCCACCCCAGAAGAACCAAACTCTAGGCCTATCTCAGTGGGCCCAGGCTCCAAGCTTAATCACACACCCCCAGGTACCAAGTCATCCCCTTTAGACCCAGATATCATTCTTGCCCATCTGCTGACCAAGGCATCCTGCCACCCTGCTCCTACAGCAAGCTCACCTGCAGATATTACCACACAGCCTGCCAAGAATATCTGGATAAGCTGACTGGTGAAGGGCTTTCCATATTGGAATAGGTGCCTACTTTTTTAAATGCACAAAAATCAATGCAAGGCCACAAAGATCACAAATAATCAGGGAAACATGACACCAACAAAGGAACAAAATGAAGCACCAGTAACAGACACTAAAGAAATGGATATATATCAACTGCCTGAGTAAGAATTCAAAATAATTGTCTTTTAAAAGCTCAGTGAGCTATAAAAGAACACAGATAGAATGCTAAACAATATCAGTAAAATAATAAACAAACAAAATGAGAAAATCAACAAAGAGATAGAGACCATAAAAAGAACCTAACAGGAATTCTGGTTCTAAAGAACACAATGGCTAAAGTGAAAAATTCAGTAAAGAACTCTGACAACAGATTCAGTCAAGTAGAAGTAAGACTCAGTGAGCTCAAAGACATGTCATGCGGAATTATCCAGTCCAAGGAACAAAAAGAAAAAAGAATGAAAAAACAAGAGGGAAAAAACCTGGTGAACTTATGGGACACCATTAAGCGAAACAACATAGAAGCAAAGAAAAAGAAAAGGGAAGGAATCTTGTTTAAAGAAGTAATGACAGAAGACTTCTCAAATTTGAGAGGGCAGTGTATATCCAGATCCATGAAGCCCAACACCAGATCTATCTTTTAAGAAGTGCTAAAGGAAGTTCTTCAAGTTGAAACAAAAGGATGTTAACTAATAACATGAAAACAGAAGAAAGTCTAAAATTTACTGTAAAGGTAAGAATACAGTCAAATTAAGAATACTCTATTACTATGAGAGTGATATATAAATATCTTTGAACCTCAGTATAAGCATTAAAAGACAAAAGTATTACAAATAGGTATAGTTAAAATAACTTTATAATATACATGATACATAAAAGATATAAATTATGGCATCAATAACATAAAATGAGGGTAGGAGGAGAAATTAAAAGGTAGAGTTTTGGTATGTGGTCAAAGGCAAATTGTTATCAGTTTAAAATATACTATTATAACTATAAGATATTTTATGTAAGTCTCATGATAACCATAAAGAAAGAAAAACCTATAGTAAATACACACAAGGAACAGGAATCAAAGTATACTACTACAAAAAAAATTATCAAATCACAAAGAAAGACAGCAAGAGAAGAATGGAAAACAGTTGGAAAATAATTAATAAAATAGCCATACTAAGTCCTTACCTATCAACCTTACATTTTCTTTAAATGTAAATGGATTAAATTCTCCAGTCAAAAGACACAGAGTGGCTGAATTAATTAAAGAATAAGACCTAACAATATGTTGCCTGCAAGAAACTCACGTTAGCATTAAAGGAACACATAGACTGAAAATGAAGGAATAGAAAAAGATATTCTATGTAAATAGTGACCAAAAGAGAGAAAGGGTGGCTATACTTATGTCAGCCAAAATAGGCTTTACATTTAAAAGCTGTTATTAATACAAAAGACAAAAAGGTAATTATATAATAATGGTCAATTCATCAAGAGAATATAACAATTATAAATATATACACACCTACATCGGATCACCTAAATACATAAAGAAAATATTAATAGAACTGAAGGGAGAAATAGGCAGCAATACAATAATAATACAATAATAGTAGGGAATTGTAATACCCCACTTTCAACAATAGATTATCCAGACAGGGAAACTGTAGACTTAAACAACACTATAGAACAAATGAAACTAACAGACATATATGATACATATACATGTATGTATGTATATACATATACCCACATACCCCTAGACATAGAGAGTATGTGTGTATACATATTAATATATATGTATGTACAGTGGTAGGATAATGGATAAAAGAAGAGCAGAGTCATGCTTCTTTGGGGCTACCTTTCAGCTCTGTTACAGAATTCTAGTGCCCTCATTATGCCTCTTGTGTTTATAACATTCCTCAAGAACCCCTGCACCCATGAGCCTGCTCTTTACTTGCTGACACAAGGCAATCAAGGATTAAGGGGAAGAAAGTGCGAACTAGTCACCTCACTTGGAGCCTCAGATTCTCATTTGTCCAAGGAGGGAATTTGCCCAGATAATCAATCTCTCCAGGCCTTTCTGGTTCTAAAATGTATGACTCTCTATGTCATATTTCCTCATGAGTGACCCTGATGGAGTTTTGCTTTGTCTGTCACTGTGACAAGCATATGATGCACATATTTTTGGTGAGTGGCTCTGTCAGCAGCCCTCATTAGAAGGCTGCATCACAGGGTACAGGCAGGTATCCTCCACTTAGTTGGCCACACACCCGAGTGTGAGCAAGAGAGAACAAACCTAATGAACAAACATCATGAGACATTTTTTGGTAAACTTCTAGAGACAGTTTCCCAGTAGAACATAAAGTATTTGATTTTTAGATGATTGTGAGCCAAATTAAGAGGTGTCCTCAATTATTTCTCATTGGTGGCAACCAAAAAGTCTGTCTTCAAGCTGAGGGGAAAGCATGAAGCCCAACGAAAGGACAAATTACATGTACATGGGTATGTGATGGATGCGTGCTGTGCACGTTTGAAAACACGTGAGAAGTATCCCATCTTTATCCAGATACATATCTCTCTACCTCTCCTTTAGAAATTTATTTTTTTCCCTGGAATTCAGTGCTTGAATTATCCCCCCCCCAACAGAAGAAATATGAGGCTTCATTAAGTTCCTGATTCTGAGCACAGGTGCAGAAATAATATAAAACCATCCTTTTGATTGTGATGCAGTTAAAAGAAGAGATATGGTCATGTTTAAGAAGAAATTATTTTGTGATTTTGGTTTGTGCCTGCATTAATTTCATAATCTTAACAACTAATCCATTATTTCTCTTATATGGAGATGGGTGGATGTCTATCGAAGTTGGTGCCCATGGCTGATCTTGGTCATGTAGTTCTGCACCCTCTCTGCCCTGGCACCCTGGTCTCCTGAGCCCATAATTTATTATTGACTCCACAGTGGAAGAACACAGGGTGTGAGTGGAGATAGGAGAGTAGTAGACCTGAAGACTAGTCTTAAATTGGTTCATTTCTAGAGACACCTGGAATTGTCCCTTTGGATTTTATACCATCAACTTTAATAGTCTAAAAAAGTGCTAGAAATATCTCACATTAATTCCCATTTTCACAAGAAAGGTGGAGGTCAATGTTGTCATGGTAACATTCCTTGAAATAAATCCTTTTGATGATCCACATGTGGTTTGTGTCAACCACGCTAGTCCAGCAGGTTGGCCTGTAGCTAAAAGGTTTGTAATGTCTCTCAGAATAGCCGTGACCAGTCAATGGCATATGCTTAGTCTTCCCATAAACTCTCCTGCACGAAGGGCCAGGATGCTCATTCCTTTCGGGCTACCCCGCCACCAACAGGTTCATTCATGAGGATATGAAGATAAGTGAAGCAAATAATTTCAAAAGAGAAATTGATGGTCCAGATAGGACCTAACTTTCCCTTTCTCTGGCATAATCGTTATTTCCTTCAGAAAAGTAGCCTTTATTGGTGTCATACCTTTCCTACTTAGACCACCTTGAGATTTACAAGTGATTCCACAGAAAAGCTAGAGGCTTAGTCAGCCCTTAACTTACTGGCACAGATTACCCTCTGGGTTGGGGCCAGGTAGAGGGTGGGGATGGAGGGAACACGGTTCTCCTCTGCACAGGCTCAGGCTCTCTTCAACCCTTCTAAGTGGTGTCTTTTTACCCACTTTGACCAGAGTCTAGAAAATGTTTTCCAACCTCAAGCCTCTTTGCAGTCAACTGCTTAGTCCTGAGTCAGTAGATATCATGGAAACATCCAGACATGTCTCTTACCTTTCCCTCTTTCTTTTCTTTCAACCACCTGAAAATTGCCTATTTTCTCTTTCTAACATTAGCTATTACATATTCTCATTACAAAAAAGTGAATTGATATACATTTTATACATAAATATCACATATATGTATGCGTATACGTGCATCTGTGTATGTGTGTGTATATGTCAAAATGCGTTTCCTACTACACTAAGTCCATGACACACTTTAGAAAAAACACACATAATCCATCCTTGCCCCTCCCCCAGCTTAGAGGTTCAGGCTCAAATTTGCAAATCAAGGGGACTGAAAAATTCTGCAGTCAACCATGTTAATTTTTTAAATATAACTCAGAGTTTGCTCATTTATTTGCCTAACATCATGTAGAACTAATATCATGCAGGCATATTCAAAAACACTTGTTAAAGACAACCAAACAGAACATTGTAGAGCTGAGTCACAAGGGCTTAGGTTCTAACAACAGTGCCTCAGGTGAAAATCTCATGTGACAAAATATTTTAAATAATAACATCACACTCATCACAGTGAGATACTCACGTTAGAGGTGGCAGGGAAGAACTAAGATTGACTTATAGAGATCCCTGGGTCTAATCACTTGCTCTTTTGCAGACATATGATCACTGACAGAACAGTGGAATGAGTGACCTGTGATTTGAGATAACTTTATGTTTTTTTCTAATCAAATGTATATATTTTATTTTTAATACATTAAACCATGTACATGATGCAATCTCACACGAGTCCTTTGAATAGCCAACATATTCCCCCTTCTGTAGAAATAGTTTTATCTTACAAATCACTTGTATAACTGCTAATGTGTATTTTAAAATCAATTTTTGGCAGAATTATGAAATTGAAAAATACTGTCATTTTAGAGTAGAGTCCCTTCATATTCTAGTGAAAAGAACAAGGAAATTGAAATCAGAAGAAGCTGGGTGAGTCTCAGCTATGTCACTTCTTAGCTGTATAAATTTGAACAAGACACATAAATTCTCCCGGAATTTCAACTTTTTCATAAATCAAAACAGAGATTAGTAATACCTGCCTCAGAGAATTGTTAGGAAAAAAAACGAGATACAGGAAGATGGATTGTGAATGTCCAAGGTCCATATAAAAGTTTTCAGAAAAACTCGAGAGCTACCTAGGGACCTCACTATGTGTCCTAACCCAGACCAAATGCTGAAGTAGGTCCTCATGTACAAAATGCCCTTTTCCTCATCATCCATGCTCTCAAATGCCCTCTCTTCAATACTCACAGATAACTATGCACAAGGAAAGCAAGTTGATAAAACAATGTAAACCCAGATATATATTATTACAATTAACTAAGTGGCATAACAGAGTGACATATTCTCTGCAAAGGAAACCTAAAGGACATGACAGTAAAATTCAAGGCAACTTGGAGCTATTCAGGTGGGATATTTCAGAATGCTCATTCCCTGAACACCTCAAATCACACCCCATAGTTGACCTCTAGTCCAGACACAGTGCACATGGCATAAGTGAGAGGAAAAATGCCTCTAGAACTCAAGCTACACACTGAGGGACTAGTGGAATAAGTCACCTGTGATCTGAGATAACTTTATTTTTTTCAGAATTTTTCAGTCCCCTTGGTTTACAAATTTGGAACATGAATCGTGCAGTTGGGGAAAGGGTAAGGATGGATTGTGCATGTTTTTTCTAATGTGTGTAACGGGCTTAGGGGACTAGGGAACACATTTTTGGAAACACACACACTGGTTTTCAGTATATGGAATCACAGGGAGATGCTTTAGCTCGCATTTGGTCAAAAGATCTAAATTCTCAGCTATAAAGCCTGTTGATAGTGATCAAGAATACAGTAACAAGATTCTTGAAGCATAATGTAAATATTCTTTTTTCTCAAAGTTCCAGGATCTATCTATTCATTAACATTCCTTAGTAAAATCTAGTGGAGTGCAGTTCAGGTGCAAGTCTTCCTTTTACATTTGAGAAATGCCTGTAACTTTGGGTTTGGGCATTGTCCATTCTCAGCTTCCAAGTGACCACTTCTAACTTCTCCAACTGCATTAGCTTTTCTAGTAGATTCCAGATGATAGAATAGATGTATGGATAAGCACATTGTGAAGGATTTTGTCTGAGAGAAAACAATAATGGCTTTTTTTTCTTATTTTCTATTGTCTCCAAATATTTATTTTCTAATCACTTCTTTCGTATTTTTGTTTTCAAATAAGAGAGATGGTGCTCTGTTTTGTTTTGTTTTTTAATCTGTTTTTAAAATCACCAAGCCCACATTTTTGTGGTTAGACAAAAATACTAATATAAACTTTAATTCTCATTTTCATAACATTTTACCCAATTGGGAAGTAGATACTCTGAAAAAGTACTTTAGTTCTTTTCCTAGCCCAGGAAGAAATGTTAGAACTTTCTTCACATACAGTTCACTCTTGAACAACATGGAATTGAACTGCATTGTTCCGCTTATGCACACAGATTTTCTTCCAACTCTGCCCCCTGTGACACAGCAAAACCAACCCCTCCTTGTGCCTCCTCCTCAGCCTGCTCAGTATGAAAAAGAAGAGGATGAAGACCTTTATGATGATCCACTTCTACTTAATGAATAGTAAATATATTTTCTCTTCCTTATATTTTCTTAGTAACACTTGTTTTTCTGTAGCTAACTTTATTGTAACAATACAGCATAATAATGCATATAACATACAAAATATGTGTTAATCAACTGTTTATGCTATCAGTAAGGCTTCAGTCAACAGCAGGCTATAAGTAGTTAAGTTTTAGGGAAGTCAAAAGTTTCATGTAGATTTAAGGTTAGGAGTTGGCACCCCTAAACCCCTAACCCCTGTGTTGTTCAAGGGTCAGCTATGCTTTATAAAGTTCTGTAACTATTTTTTTTTGTTATTTTTTGTTTGTTTGTTTCTCTTTAGGAGCCAAGCATTTTTCTTCTCTAAACACTTAGAACATTTGATCACAATATAACTATTTTTAACAAAGTTATATAGTTATTTAGTTATTTGTGTGTACCAAGCTCATAGTTGATGAGATTATTCTTTATCCAATACATGAGTAGCCCAGATCCTTCCATTTGGATAGACCTACCTCTTGGATGTATTTTGCCTGTGGCCCTGAGTGTAAGCATAGCTTAATTAATTACGCTATAACAACAAACACAGAATAGGATCTAAATTAGCACAACCTATGAGGGGATCTCATGTTAAATGTATTATTTGAGATAAGCCTTATTCCATATTGAAATACCATAAAAACATTGAAATAAAGTGCTTTTAAAATGCCCTGCCCTTAAGAAACTTATAAGTTAATTGAGATGAAAAGCAGATGTCAGTGAACATAAGCAAATGTATAACTAATATATAAATATTAACTCTCTGGTATCTAGTATTTTTGAGAAAGGAATATTTTGAATAAATACTATCATACTTATCAAAGAACTTTTTTTCATTGCTTTTCAAACAATAATTCCCAGATCAGCCAGGGATGGTGGCTCATGTCTGTATTCCTAGCTCTCTGAGAGGCTGAGGCAGAAGGATGGCTTAAGCTCAGGAGTTTGAGACCACCCTGAGCAAGAGTGAGAGCCTTGTCTCTACTAAAAATAGAAAAATCAGACAAAGATTGTGGCATGTGCCTGTAGTCTTAGATACTCAGGAGAGT
Source organism: Microcebus murinus (assembly GCF_040939455.1). Lineage (NCBI taxonomy): Eukaryota > Metazoa > Chordata > Mammalia > Primates > Cheirogaleidae > Microcebus > Microcebus murinus. The sequence continues at coordinate 7,164,510 of NC_134127.1, read as the reverse complement.
GAGTCAGGAAGACTCTTTGAGCCCAGGAGTTTGAGGTTGCAGTAAGCTATGATGATACCACTGCACTCTACCTAGGGTGACAAAGTGAGACTCTGTCTCCAAAAAAAAAATCCAAAATCGATTCTCTTAATCAGTAAATCAGTATCAGTATCAACAAACATAATGGTTTTGTAATTCTTCTGAAATGCCAATTAAAAGAGTCATGATTAGCAGAATATTAGTTAATCAAGATTACAGTGTTTGGCATAAAATCATTTAATGTTGTGCTAAGTCTTACATAAAAAGTTTTTATGTATATTTATACTTATACCTATATCTATATGTGCATACCAACATATATGCAAATATAAAATGGCAACCATATGGTATGTTTTGTCTACATGGCAATGTAGGAATTCAATCCTTTCAAAGTGTGTAGTCTATGATTTGATTAGGAACTCCACCTGCTTTCTACAAAATCTTATAATTTCTGTGACACTTTGACCCATTCTCAATCTGGTTTTGCTCTGTTTCTAACAACTCTATTCCTTCACTGTGGTCATTTCCCAGTTACCATGTTGTACTGCATTTCTTGAGACTGAAAGAGTAGCAATTGTCTTTCCTACATTAGTATCACACTAGCATCCTTTATTTTGCATAGCATTCATTAAATAATTATATTGTAATAAGTATCTGAAGAATGTAGCCATTAGTCATTAAAATCATATGACTTTGATTGATATAACAATCAGAAAACTCTCTTAAACCACTTTTTCTGTAGCTCTGGACTTTAATTTAATGACCACTAGGTTATCTTATAGTTGTAAGTATAAATATGTGAACTTCCAACACTGAACTTCCAACACTCTTTGCATTATCACTTGGATGTCTGTAGAAAACTGTCATTCTCTGTTCCACAGTTCTAGCAAATAATAGCATAAGAAAATGTTGATATTATACAGGTAGCATGAGTATCTCTTTATGTCATCCACAAAAGAGCTCTGAAATATGATTTGTAGCATCTCATGTATTTTTATAACTTCTAAAGATGAGTAAACTTATTCAGGGTGTTTTGGCTTTCATTTGAACAAGGTCCAGGAGGTAATTGGTCAAAGAGAAAGGCTGGCGTCATTGGCTTTGGTGTGTCATTATCTTGGTGCACGGTTCTAATGAATGCCATTCAGAGAGGCCAGATGCATCAGCCTGGGAAAGAGCCTGAAAGGGACATTGTTATCATTGATATTCATTGCTGATATTGATGTGATTGTTATGAGGAATAAAGCTATCTGCCAAGTGTGTGGTGAAATCACAGACTGCCAGCTACTACAATAGAAAATGCCTTAACAAAGAAAAAGAAAAATTAGGACATGCTCTCTGGAAAAGAACAGAGTCTCACCCAAAGACAGAACTTACAATAAAGAGTCAACATGCACGAAACAAAAACATTGGTTAAAGGATAGTGGACATACTTGGAGAAAAATCATGTACCCTAAGATTATAAAATAACAATGCCCACTTAGAAGAGGTTTCTTCCCCTTCCTATGAAATAAAAATCAGATCTACAAAGGCCAAAAAATATAATTCAGAAAATATTTACAATTATGAGAAGGGGATTAGCTTCTGGATTCAAGAAGAAAATTCTGATTTAAAAACTCCAAAGAAAATAAAGATCATGATGCCTGGGAGGTTGGAATCTCCAATATAAAGAAGAAAATGTTTTCATGTTTCACTTTTTAATCATTTTATAGGTGAAAGGATATTACATGGTTATTTCTGGAACGTTTAGCCCTTAAAAATGTTAATGTGTTTGAAGAAGAAAACTTTGATGGTGACCTGTGTAACATGTGTATCATTAATATTTGAACTTGGCATTGCTTTGTCTTCACAATCCAATGTTTGCTTGGCAATTTCCTAATTTTCTCTCTTCCCAAGAAAACTGTTAGGTCCCATGTTGAGTTCATTAGCATCGCCCAGTAAATTAATATGTAGGAGACAGCTTGAAAGGAGCAAGAGAGCATTATTTGTTGATGAAGCGTCTTACCCGAACAGGTCCTTTTTTTCTAATCAGGCTTGCAAAAACAAAGCTATGCTCAGCAAAGTGTCCATGCAGAAGAGAAGAAGAAAAGGCATCATTGATCATGTAAGTGGGAAATGAGCTGGCGTTCAGCCCACCCAGCAGGGATGGCACTGCAGCTGCACTTGTGTGTGCAGGTGTCCAAGGCATGTTTGGTAGACTTCAGTGTGACTATTGCTCCGCCCACGGGGATGTCCTCTTCAATCTGTCTAAATAGAGAATTACTGAGACATATTAGGAAAATTGGATTTTGAGAAAACAGCAGTTGTAGAATGATGATGAAAGGCAAAGTGAGAGGGTTGCATGCCCACATGTATTATAGTCATCTCTCCTCATTCCTTACCTGTGAGACTGTGTCGGCCATCTCATCATGGTCCAGGTTTCCTGCCTCCGAGCTTCAAGCTCCTACCCCATCAACCTCCAAACTCTTCACAGTGATTTTCCTGAAATAAAAGCTGATCATGTCACTTACCTACTGAAAACCCTTCAGAGGTTCCTATCGCCTAAAGGATAAAGATCAAAATCCTTAGTCAAGCAGAGAAATCCCTATTAGACCTGGGACCAGATGACCTCTTCCGTTTCACTTTTTGCTGCCCTTCATCTTGTACACACTTGAGCATTAGCTGTACCAAACCTCTTTAGTTCTCCAAATCCATCGTACTCCATCATATATCAGGGCACTGCACATGTTGCCTCATTGATCTGGAGCAAGATCACTCTTCCTCTTATCTCTTTTATTGCTAGCGAACGATAACCCTTCCTTGAAACTTGGCTCCAATACCATCTTACTTCTCTCTCTCCCTCCCTCCCTTTCTCTCTCTCTCTCTCTCCCTATACACACACACACACACATATATGAATTTATATATTATATATGTATGTATTATACATATATCTCTCCCCACACATATATCTCATTTTACACATATGTAAAATGTGCACAATATTGTAGGACTATAAAAATGACTGCAAAAGCTAAAACCAAGCAGAGTGATCTTAATAATCAATGGGAAAAAAATAATCAATGAGAAAAATTATAATTGTTCCATGACTTTTAAATTATTTTCAAAACATTAAAAAACTCTCTTCTTGTTAGTTACAAACATATAGAGAATTAAAAATAGTAAAATGAATATTTATTTAGTACATCATATTTAAAACATTAGAAGCATTGAGAATGAAAGTGTTTTATGTCTTTGTAAAAAATATGTATCCAGGCTGGGCGCGGTGGCTCACGCCTGTAATCCTAGCTCTTGGGAGGCCGAGGCGGGCGGATTGCTCGAGGTCAGGAGTTCAAAACCAGCCTGAGCAAGAGCGAGACCCCGTCTCTACTAAAAATAGAAAGAAATTAATTGGCCAACTGATATATATATAAAAAAAATTAGCCGGGCATGGTGGCTCATGCCTGTAGTCCCAGCTACTCGGGAGGCTGAGGCAGAAGGATTGCTCGAGCCCAGGAGTTTGAGGTTGCTGTGAGCTAGGCTGATGCCACGGCACTCACTCTAGCCTGGACAACAAAGCGAGACTCTGTCTCAAAAAAAAAAAAAAAAAAAATGTATCCAGTAGTTTGAGTAGTGCTTGCCCTTCTTCTCATAATATAGTTTATAATGCAGAGCAAACATCTTTTCTATGCCTTGGGGCTATGGACTGAATGTTTGTGTGCCTCCTTCCAAAATTCATATTTTGAAATTTTCTCCCCTATGGTGATGACTTTAGGAGGTGGGGCTTTGGGGGAGGTGACGAGTGCATGGTATTAGTCTCTTATACAAGAGGACTCAGGGAGCTGCCTTGCCACTTCCCCCCTGTTAGAAGTCACCCTCTATGAGAAAGCAACCCCTCACCAGACACTAAATCTGCACCTTGATCTTGGACTTCCCGGCCTCCGGAACTGAAAGAAATAAATCTTTGCTGTTTATGAGCTACCCGATTTGTGATATTTTGTTATAGAAGCCAGAATGGACTAAGACACTTGAAAAATTATCATACACCTTTCTAAATTTGGGTTCACATCTACCATTTTATTCTTTCAACTTTTCAATGTCATGAAATATCTCTAAGAATTTTTTTAACATAAAGATTTTTTTTTTTTTTTTTAGCATCGCTTAGTCCAGGACACCTTTGTTATTTTTGTTACAACCTCTTTCCCCGTTATGCTGGGAAGCTCATCTTTATCGAGGTACCCTGGCTGCATATCTAAGGTCTCTCAAATGGCAGCAGCAATGTCGACATTCCCACAGTTGGCTATCTCTTCTGTCATTCCACTTGCATTCGATTTGAATTTCACTTCTAATATCATCACTTTTTTTTTTCTTTCTTTGCTGTGATTTCACCTTTATTAGCCAGTTCTCTCTTTTATTTATTCACACTTGTAAACTATCATAGGGATTTATTACTAGCAGACAAGGAGGCAACACAACTACATTCTTTGTTGTCTGTGTTTGAAGATGCACAGTGGCCGATCCCTGAGAGTCTCTCAAAGAAGTAATGTGATTGTCACACTGATCGCGATGTGCGACTGTCATCGACATTGTGATTTATGAGCAGAAAAGCCAGCAGCAGAGTTTGTGCCCACAGTCAATGTACCGTGGAAACTAGAATGTAAACCATATTATTGGGGGACTGGTGTTGTTTAAGGAAAGCATGAGTCATAGTAACCAAAGTTCATGCGTATTAGAATGGCACAAAGTGAGGACTGCTTCTGTGTGTGTGTGTGTGTGTGTGTGTGCGTGTGTGTGTGCGTGTGCGTGTGTGTGTGTGTGTGTGTGTGTGTAAATCCTGCATATTAGACACCTCATAGGCATCACTTCTGATGCTCTTGGACACTTGTTTTACCCCCAACTACTCTGAGAATAACTTCACGTTTTTTAAAAAAAATTAAATTGTGTCTCAACTGATGCTCAAATCAGGCACTTCTCATCTCCCCCTGCCCCGAGTTTTCCTGTTCTCACCAGAGTAGGAGATGCCAGAGGACCTGCCTGACACCCACACACACACGTGCTCCAGCATGGGAGCCAGTAGAGAAATGTGTGTCCCTTTCTCCCCTGAGTCTTCTGAGACTCAGTAATTCGTGCAGCCTCTCTCAGGACATTCCTACAGGAGCAGCAATCTCTTTTGCTGAACTGAACGCCAACACTTGGTGCTGAGTCCTCAACGTCTACCACATCTGGATCTGGCACTGCACGAAGAAGCATCGGCCCTTCACCACCCTTCCCATGACTTGTTTCTAGAACTTTGCTTGGCTTTTGCCTCCCAAACTCGGCTTCTGCTGGGTTAGAATTTCCCCTTCCAAAAAGAGGAAGAACAATTTAGATCAGAGTAGAGTAAGTATGCCAGGGAACTATGGTCTGCTATAACCATGCAGCCACTTTGGGCTCTTCTTCATGCCAGCGGATCACCAGCCAGGGGGAGTGGGTAACGTACTCACGCAGTAATGAACCCTAGATACCAAAGGAGATATAGAATTGCTGCCAACAAATGTGAGGAATGAGGAGGATATTTAGAATTTAAAATGTGTTGATAAATATCTCATTATGTTTCTCTGCCCAAGGATGACAACAGAGAATTATTGGAACAATGACCAACGCCCCTCCAAAAAATAAAGGCAATAATGGCTTGGACCCCTTGGGGATGTGGGTTTGATTATATCCCATGAGGCAACTTCCAGACCAAAGGACAAAGCTTTAATGAAGGTGATGTCAGTCTGTTTGGAGAGTATGGGAGGAACATGATAAAACTCGGGTTTGTCTTCAGGACCAGCTGCAACAGCGAGGAGTAGAGCTTGTTTCTTTTGCATTAATATTTTTCAGAGGCTATGACTAGTCAACTGTTTAAGCTTGTACCAGCCTTCTTTGGGGAAAAAAGAAAGAAGGATTGTTTTTTCTCTTACCGATGGAGACAACAATAGTAGAATGGAATACAGACATAATCAGAGGGAAAAAGTGGATCAGGGTGGTTCAAGAGGTGGACTGTATCAGAGAAGTCTTGTGCACCACTTCAGATCTTCCCAACCACAACTTTCTTTGACCCTTTGGCCATTTATTTTGTTCCAGTCACAATATGACAACTTCTTGCTTCATACCTGTGCCATGTGCCTCTCTCCTCCTGCCCCAGGTTTCTTGTTACTGTTGCTTGGATGCATTAATTGCCACACAACCTGTTCACCATCTATTTCTGTACAATTCGGAAGTGGATGAGAGTGAATGTTCCATGGCGAAGACCTTTGGTCAATGAGAGTTGAGAGCCAGTAGCTATATTCTTCTCCCTTCTGCCTTTGGAATGGACTGTATTTAAGTGGCTTATAGTCTCTCAATTCACAATTCTGTACAGAAAAGCAATCCATCTATTGCAGTAACTGACTCAATAATATACCCTCCCTGTTGACTCTCCTTACTGCTTGACTTTGCAAGATTCCTCCCTCACTTTTGGTTTCCTGACATTGCACTTCCTGATAAAATAGGGACATACAACTTTTTTTTTCCTTGCATCTGCTTGCTAGGAAACCTGGCTAAGATACCTACAAAGCACATAATTGCATGCTTGGCTTTTATTGCCTTTTATTCTGTGTTTTAGTGCATGCCTATCAGGTGCCAGATACTGTTAGGCATTTAGAATATGAAGGCATACAGACATGATCCCTGTCTTTAAGGAATTACAATTTACTGGAAAAAAAAATTTTTTTTTAAAGAATGAAAGAAGTTAAGTGGAAGTAAGTACAAGGAAGCAAGGAAATACAAAGAAGCAAAGATCTACATCTGCCTGGTTGTCAGTGAAGACATAAAGATAAAGTCAAACAGAAGGTGAAATTTAGGGATGACTAGCAGGTTTCCAAGCAGACAGAATCAATGAAACCCTTCCAGGAAGAGGAAGTACAGGTTCAAAGGCATAATGTCATGCTAGAACATGGCATATTGGGGGGAATAGCCAGTAATTCAGAAAAACTGGACTATGTGGAGGATCAAAATGAGAACTGAAGTAACACCAGTATCAGAATTTTTAGGCTATGCAAAGAAATGGAAACATTACCACATGGGCTCTAAGCAGTGATTAAGAAATTTTAAGCAGGAGACCAACATAAACTAATTTTATAGTCAGAAAGGGCTCTGTGAAGATGGTAAGAAGGATGAACTTAAAGCAGGAGGCAATTGCAATAGCTTAGCTAAGGGATTAGGCAATGGCAGTGCGGAGAAGGGAGAGTGAACATGTTGAAGAGATATTCAAAATGTAAAACTAAGACTGCTTGCTAATTTATTGGATCACGGAAAACAGGATAAAGGAGAAGGACTAGTCCAAAATGATTTCTCCCTTTCTGGCTTTAACAATACTCTGATCTGGTGAATTCCATAAAAGAGCTAAGTTTCTGTAGCCTTCATATCTAGCTGCAGAGTGTCTGGTACATAGATGATGCTTGTTAATTTTTAAACTTTTTGCCTAAATTATTCTTCTTTCCCTACCACTGCCCTCTATCCCATCAGCCCTGTAAACTGATTTCCATTGAAAAATCAGCTGAAACTAACAGTGGCTTTGTAAGGAATAATCTAAGTGTTTCTTAAGTATAAGTGATAAAAAAAACAACGTTCAGAAAAAAGTAAGCAAAATGCCTTGACTATACTCAGGCCTTGGATCTAACTTCCTTCAGTTTTCACATTTGTGAGTTGAGTGTTCGGCCATCTGGATTTTCTTCATGGATCCACTTGAAAAGGAAACTCCAGTGGTCTGTAATGCCAAATTAGCTTGTTTCAAGGGCCAAGCAACAGATTTCCTTTTCCTTGTCTATCTCAACAGCTTTCTTCTTTGCATTTCGTCTGTGCACATATTGGGGAGGGGATGCATCTTTCAATGTGATTTCTGACAGCCGTATTATTTAAGATTCAAAGTGTTTTGCCTCCTGAGAACTCAAGTCACATTCGTTAATTTTGATTTATAGCTAATGTTTGGTACTCCACTCATGACTTTCACTTAACACACTTAATGAGCGTCAGTTCTCACAGTGCCCCATATGTGGTCCGAAAATCTTATTTACAACCTCTGGATGAGGGAAATGTCACAACAAGAGCTTAGATCTCAGCAGGCAGCAGGGTAAGCTAGACTGATATGAGCTGGGATCCACAAATGTTATATGTGCAATCCCAACAAGTCATGTACTCAGACATGGACCTTGCTCTTGGCAACATATATATCTCTAGCCAGATAGGATTAGTCCATTATAATGACAAAGTTTCCAAAATCCAAATGTCACAAGCATTGAAAATGCTATGCTGATGTCTCATAGACTGAGTCATCAAAGGGCATTCAAATTTGACAACCAGGTCATGGGTGATCGTGACACAGGTATTTTCAATACCTTGCAGAGGAAGAAGCCTGATTCCAATAGGTTGACATAAGAATGAAGGTGAAAAAGTATGGGGAGTAGTTCTAAATTCTCCTGTAAGAATTATAGTGATGAAGGAAAGAGATGAGACTATATATTAATATATATATTTTTGTAAAGATCATAGGAAATCAAGAAGGAGAGGTGGAGGGCTAAAATCCTACCTATCGGGCACAATGAACACTATTCAAGTGATGGCCACATTAAAAGTCCCAACTCAAGCATTATAAAGGGTATCCATGTAACAAAAACATTTGTACCTCCTTAACATTTTGAAATTTACAAAAAAAAAAAAAAAGGGGGGGGGGGGAAACAGACTACACTTTGATTATGGGGTAAGGCAATAATAATGGGAGGTAAGTTTTAACACTATTTTTACAATGAACGATTCTCAAGTTTTAAGGAAAGGAGCCAATAAAGAAAGTTTGAAGAACTAGGAGATTAGTGCCTGGCAAATGAGGAACAATTAGGGCAGGTGAAGGGAAAAGCCAACTACCCAAAATGTCGAAGGAGAACTTTGGCTTCTCAGATTACACAGAACTAAGGAAATCGTTGATTTCACACAGAGGAGATTTAAGATAAAGCTAATGAAGCTCACCTTCAGGAACCTTTCCTTTCAAGACCCTGAGAGGAACACTAACGTGTTCACAAGGTCACATGTGTAATACAAAATTGCAAAAACTTGATATTTTACAAGGAACTGGTCAAGACTTTCTACTCTGGCTTCACTTCCATCACACTGCCCCTTGTGTCCGGTGTCCTAAGAATGGTGATGAGCATTTTGGGAGTCGGTCTAAGTGGAATTTAATTTAAGATAGTATTTATTTGGGGTTCAGTGGACTACGTGGTTTGTAGTCACTCCCATGTCTAGATAAATGATTGGCTACAATTTCAGTGTGGGCATATATTCCAGGAACCTGACCCACCTGTCCACTAACCTGGAGCTATGGCTTAAAGTTGCAGGACACAGGTTATCCAGCATGGTGAAGGTACCTGTGTTTCTGATACCAAAGTGCGTGCGTGATGGAGGACACATAAGATGTGAAATGTACAAAGCCAGAAGCCAGTCTTTGGGGGAAATCCTCCAAACTATACAGTTTATATATGAAAAAAAAAAAAAAAAAAAAAAAACTTGACGAAAGTCCCAAAAGTTGACAAGTTTCTAAAGTTTTATATGACTTTATCAATGATTTGTAAAGCTGAAAGATAATTTTTAAAACAATCAATAATTAAAACATAGGCTGGGCACAGTGACTCCTGCCTGTAATCCTAGCATTCTGGGAGGCTGGGCAGGGAGGATAGCTTGAGGCTAGGAGTTCAAGACCAGCCTGAGCAGGCACAAGACCCCATTTCTACTAAAAATAGAAAAAAATTAGCCGGGCATGGTGGTGCATGCCTGTAGTCCTAGCTACTTGGGAGGCTGAGGCAGGAGGATCGCTTGAGCCCAGGAGTTTGTAGCTACAGTGAGCTATGGTGACACCACTGGACTCTAGCCTGGGCAACAGAGGGAGACTTATTTTTCAAAATAAATTAAAAAATTAAATAACAATAATTAATTCATAAGTTTATTCAATCATAATTCGATTTCCTTTTTCAGAGAAAATAATACTTAAAAATCATTACAAGAAGAGGCTTTAATCATGTAGGATAAAAAGTAGTTTAGGAGCATCAGTTAATTCATAATAACTATGCTTTTATTTGAAATTTCTGATGATCATCTTATTCACTACATTTTAAATAGATACTTTATTGTGACAGTTTTTTTGTTTATAAATCTTCATGTCTGTAGTCAATTTTGTATTAGTCGTGTTGTGGTCTTTTTCTCAAAGAGAGCTCCGCAAATCGTATAAATTTCAGGTCCCGCAGAACCTGGGTCCGCTGTGGCATGAAGGCTAAGCTTCTGCTAAGATTCAGAACGCTCTAAGTGAGAGACCAGGATCCTGGCAGTTCGTTATAGGAAACGGAGCCCTGACTTCATAAATCTCCACACTCTGAGAACGAGAGGCGGAAAAGGAAAGAGTATGTGCGTGGTAGTGAGGGTGGGGAGGCTTGTATTATTTACAGAGCATTGGAACTTCCCAGACACTGCGGGCACATGCCTTATGTGGGCTAATTCATTTGGTTCTCTCGTAAAAAATAGCGTCTGACCCTTATTTAACACTCACCCACTTACCATATGGGCAAGTGCTATTCTGAGTATTTTATTCACATTAATCTTTCAACCCTCACAATAACCTTATGAAATAAGTACTATTATTATTCCCATTTTACCGATGTGGAACTTAGGCAGAAGTCTCATTAGTAGTAATAAAGCCACGATTCACACAGGGTTGTTTGTTTCCAGAGATGCATCATTAACCCCTACAGGGTGCAGGATGCTTGCCCCATGGCAGCAACTGATTGGTGAATCAGTTCTGTTGCTTCTCTGTTAACTGTAAGGACACACAAGATCAGAGAATCTGAATAACTTGTTCAAGATCTCATAGTTTGTGATAGAGCTGAGACCTGGAACTCTCCTGAGTGCACCACATGTACTCGCCATCAGATTGGCACTAACTGATCAACACTAAGGTGCTCACATGGTGGTAATTTTCTTTGGGGTTAGGAGGTTGGGTGTGGGTAAGCTCACAACTAATGGATGCGGTGAGCATGGTATGGGGGAAGGGCACGCCTCCAATACTGGCTTGGGTGAGACAAAGTCATAACATGTATCCAAAACGTTTGACCACCCCCCCATAATATCCTGAAATAAAAAAATACAAAGAACTATACATTTTCTGCTGCACATTAAGGCTAGTTACTATGGTGTGCACTCAGCAGACAATCTCCAAATATGGAGAACATAAGATGTGCCCATGGGTAAGGTGATTGAAGTCTAGAAATAGTGAGCCATTTTCTCTTCTCATACCTTGTCCTTGTACGGTAGCTGGGGAGGAAGAAAAGGAGAAAATTCTGATGCCCGTGGCCTGTGCCCAGTTGGGCGTGCTCTTGGCAGATCATAGAAAGTCAACTGGAGAAGACTCTCAGGAGACACAATGGAAAAGCAAATATGGAGTCCAGAGGGAGGAGTTCCTACAGGCTTGATGCAGGTGTAATTTCAGGAATGTTAAGTGACCCTTAATCTAACCCACTGTCAGAAAATAGTGAAAAGGAGAAATTCTCGCCACCCTTAATTTCGTAACCCCTTTCTGTTTGTTAGAGAGAGGACTTTCTCATTACGCTTGTCATCACAAATCACCTTGTAAACTATTAAATGCATGTGACGTGACATGAAATGACTAAGTCACTTCTTGTTCCCTGAGATTTCATCACACGGGACAGCCAGTATTGGCTACGGCAAACGGCAGAAAGATTTTAATAGCATATTTATAATGAGTTATTCATAAAGCGGCGGTGGCCGTACACACTTGACGTAAGTTAACTAGATTGTAAATCACCGTCCTAGGAATTATAATTTAACTTAGGAAATAAATGTTCATAAATGTGAATTCGGAACATGCACAAGTGTCCAGAACATGATCTAAGAAGTCGGTCGAGTGGAACAACTAAACGTGAGACTGAACCTGGACCTCACAGAGCAGGCAGGGCAAGGCAGATGGTGAATGAAAAGAAGAACAAAGTGAGACTCATACCATCAAGAAAGGGCCAAGGCAGAAAACAGAATGATAGGATGGAGGATGGAGGGAACAGAGATTTATTTTGATCAGAGAACGATGGCAGATGGTTTTCTTTTACTTATTTATTTTATTTCAAAATATTAGGGGGGGATACAAATGTTTGTGTCACTTGGATACCTTGTATGAAGCTTAAGTTAGGGCTTTTAGTGTGTCCATTACCAGAATAATGTTCATTGTACCTGATCGGTAAATTTTTACCCCTCATCTCTTCCCACCCTCTCCCCTTCTTGGTTTCCAATAGCCTTTACATCTCTTTGTACCATGTGTGCCCAACATTTAGCTTCCAATTATTAGAGAGAACATATAGTGTTTGTTTTTGCATTCCTGAGATACGTCAGTTAAGACAATGGTCTCCAGTTCCATAGAAGTTGCTGCAAAGGATATTATTTCATTCCTTCTTATGGCTAAGTAGTACTCCATGATACGTATACACACACACACACACACACACACACACACACACACCACATTTTCTGTATCCATTCATGAATTGATAGGCACTTAGGTTGATTCCACATATTTGCAATTGTGAATTGTGCTGCAATGAACATTCAAGTGCAGGTGTCCTTTTGATAAAATAACTTCTTTTCCTTTGGGTAGTTACCTAGCAGTGGGATGGATTGCTAGATTGAATTGTAAGTATACATTTAATTCATTGAGGAATCTCCATACTGTTTCCATATAAGTTGTACTAATTTGCAGTCCTACCAATAGTATATAAGCATTCCTTTCTCTCTGCATCCAGGCCAACGTCTATTGGTTTTGGACTTCTAAATAAAAATCATTCTATTTGACACCTTTAAATAGTCATTTAAATTCTACCTCATTTTAATGCTAAAATTCCTCCCCAAAGAGAACATGGAACGTGTGTTACATACATGTTCACCCAATCCACATGTGCTTGTCTCTCCTTATAAATATATATAGATTTTCCCTGAGAACCTACTGAATATGTATGATACAAGCTCTGTGAGGCATAAAACCCAAGAGTTCTCCTCTTCAAAGAGAGATCAGCTTTGGCACATGCCTGGACATTGTCCCTCCTAGGCTTGCAAATCAATATCACCAACAAAGCTCTCCTTTCTACTATTTAGCCATCCTGTTGGCCTTTTGGACAACTGAAGAAAGGAAGTATAGAATGAAGGGAGAGAGGAAAGGAAGGAGGGAGAAAGAGAGAGAGAGAGAGAAGAAAGGGGGTAGTATAGAAAAGGAAAGTTACCTCCTGAAACTTAATGTAGTGAATTTAAAATTTCATAGGAGAGATTGACTCTATATGGATGTAAACCAAGAGACTGTCTGTAAGTGTGTACCCTGTGTGTTTGGAGACACTCAACTCTCCAAAACATTGTTCACCTTCCTTTGCTCTGCATCTAATCTTCCCAATCAAATTTCTTTTTATTTGGTCTCCCATGTATATGACATCAGGAAAGTACTGGCTGGAAATCATGAATACTAGTCTCTATAAAGTACTGTCCTTATTATAAATTAATCTTTGGCATTCTTATTTACACATATATTCTCTGTACAATTCAATGAGCTGGATGTGTTTCATTGTGTCCAATTAACTCTGGGGCTTGGAAAAGATAGAAGTACTGAGATGAGGTTTGCATTGTGTCCAATTAACCAAGGTGATACTTCTTGTTAAGCTCTGTCTTGGTGCTAGTTACGATAGCTATGCAGTTTCCTTGCATGATGCACACTGTAGAGTACTGTCTCCCTCAAATTGCAATCCCCTACAGAGAGGGGGGTGGGTCATCCTTCACTAAGATATAACTTCCCTATTTCATCCTTGAAGGCTCAGTGGAGGAATTGAGACTTCAAATAAATGAATTGATATGATTTGATCATTTCAGAGGGCACAATAGAGAATATTATCCTGTTATATGCTCACATTTCGATTGTGATAATGTATTCATGAATAGATGTGACTCTTCAAAGTGAAGGTTTCAGAAAATAACCATGAAAATATCCTACAGTTTCAGTTCACACAGTTTTGTGTGACACTACTCTCTTTGTCTTCCAAAGTATAAGGCAATTGTGAAAACTAATCAAATGTATTCCTACTAATTTGTTTCCCCTATGAAAGGTGCTTGCATAAAGAAAACAAATACTGTAAGAAGCAGTCTATACTTATAGAGGTATAGTTTAATGACCTACAAGTTTAGAAATTAAAGAAGTGCAAGTTAGTATACCAAGACTTTTATCCAGTGTGCCTCTGATCATTGATCTATGATCATATCAAAGGCTAAACAGCCAACATTGCTTCTTTTTGTTTTTCTTCCCTCTTTTTTCTTTCCTTTTTTTTTCTTCATTTCTCATTGTTTTCTCTGTTGGGATCTATAAAATACTGTTTTATCATTTCTACATCTTGATTACATTTTAAAAAAGGAGTTGGGAATCCCATATGAACCATGAATGTAGAGAATAGAAGATAGAAACGAAGGGGTGTGAATGTATATACATATTTGGGAGATTAAAGAGAAAAACAGAACAGTGTATCTTAGGGAAATAGGCAATATCTCAAAAGCCCAAACCCAGATGTAATCAGATTTCAATTCAATCTAGCATCTTTTCAAATACTTTGCATCTAATAACAGCAGAAACGGGAGTGCATTACATCAAAATGACATAGAGTAGGGGCTCACCCGGCTGGCAGGCAGAGGCGCCTAGTGCTTGGGATGGTGTTATTTAATGCGTTTATGACTATTGCTTACGCATGTTCGGAATTTTATAACAGAAATAGGAATAGTACTTACTGTATCTCCACATAGCCACATCTGCATACAAGGCATATGGAAAATGAACTCCCCCTGCACACTTTATCCCAAATTACCCGTGTTAATGGATATCCAGACATTTTACTGGAGAAACAGATACTGGAAGTGAAAGCAAAGGGGTAGTTGTCAGGAAGCTTGGTCCTCAGATTTATTAGTAAGGAACATTTCAAACGGGCTTTTTATACATGGCGAGTTGATGACCTCATTATGAACCACGCTTTTAACATGATATCATTATTCCCAGATGTCTAAGTGATACAAACACCTTCTCCCATGAAATGGGGTTTTGTGGGTCCTTTCGAAAAAAGAAAAAAAAAACAGAACAGAATAAATTCATACTCTTCCATTTAGCCAACAGAGCTAAAAGGGGACTCAAGTGGTGGACGAATTCCAGAGAAAGCCAGGTGAATTCAATGGTGGAATGTTCAGAGAGTTTCTAAAGTATATTATAAATGTAAATACTATTTGCCCACATAAATGGCTATGAGGGTGTGGTACGTACAAACTGCTTGGGTTATGTGGAATGGTTTCCATTTCTCAGTTTTTCTGAGCTTCTGAATTTAGGAGGTTCCCTGTTTTGTTATAAGTCTTTCTTTTATGGCAGCAATTTTCATGTTTTTATAGCATTTTTATGACCCATTGAAAGGCCTCTTGGCACAATGTTTGGCAATGTTTCACCTCGAATGCTGTCACAGAGGAATTCACAGCCATAGCGAGCAGACCTTCATCAAAGAATCCAACCTGCACTTGCCCCAGGTCTAATAGATGTCGACCAGATGACCCACAACTAACATGGTTCCACTCAGTCCCAAGTACACGTTGCCTAAGCCTGTGCAGATACCAGCAGAACCTTTCTCACCTGTGGGCGAGGCCATAGCTTTAAACCCCTGTCTCAGGGCACCCACGTGAGAACCAAACTGCTGTGTTCAGTCCCTAAATTTCACTGTGACACCACCAATCCATCTACTCTGTCCTGTTACTCAGGTTTCAGTGGCAAATTCAGTTCCTTCTGTGACTAGCACCTTGCAGTAAACTGTGGACCAGTTGGCTCGGGAACTGAACTTTCTGGAAACTTTGGAATTTCTGGAACCTGCTCATTCCTTTCCACCTGGTTCCTGCCAGTTTCTAATGCCCCATACTCCGGATCTTAGCACTGCAGTCTCGGGTATTTATTTAGTGGACCCTGCCCGAACTTACCCAAATCTCCCTGAAATTCTGATGCTCAGCCCTAAGTCTTCCTAGACACACCTGATACTGTCTATACCCCTCTTTGAGTCGGTCTTGATTTCCATCCTCTACCCCTCATCCTCACTCTGGCCAACAACACTTGCCAGGGTAGAATTATATTGATCTGCCTAATCTTGGACCCTTAATTTTGATCACTGAATCTTCCTCATGAAACGATCCAATATCCTCATTTCCAAATATCATTTCCAGAGCATACCTGTTTGGCAGCCCAGCCAGTTGGAAGGAGAAGGCAGGGAAAACTATTTTCAGGAGGAGAAGGAGGGTATAAGGAACAAGGGCCAAGACATCCCAAATAAATGGGAAGCTGGAATAAGGGAAATGATTCTTCTTTCTTCATCCCATCCCTTTACCTGGAAGTGCCTGAATAATAAATAGTGCTCTATAAGAAAAGAAAGAAGAAAGACAAATGAAGGAAGGCAGAAAGATAGGAAGGAAGGAGGGTAGGAGGAAATAAAAGAATAAAGAAAACTAGTAAGCCAATATACAGTGATTACAAAACCTAGATATGGAGAGCTCAATCTTCTTTCCATGCCTCTCACCCTGAACTATTAAGCTGATTACATATTAGAGGTAATATAGAAGCTCTTGCTTTTGAGCCAGCTGCAGCCTGAATTACTTAAGGTCCAACTTGAGAAGCCTACTAAGTCTAGCAAAAAGTAAATCAACTTCTGTCCTGAAGATACCAAGGAGATTGTGGGGTTTTTTCTTCCTTTTCCACATTCCTCTTCTCTGTCCCCAACACTATGCTTTAGTTATACCAAATCATGTCTCATGTGTATCTTATGTATCTTATTATTTCATATTTCTGTGTTTTTTAAGGATGATGTTCTCTATTCCTGGGGTTTCCTTTAGCCTTGTTTTTACACAGGGAATGTCTATTGATTTGTCCAATCCAACATTACAAGTCACCTCCTCTGAAGAATTTTCTATGGCATCTGTTCTGCTTCTATTGATAGAAATAATGTTGTACGAATTGGTATTATTATTCCACTGTTCTTGGTGGTGCTGGTATGGAGGGGTGAATATGCAAGTGAATAAGCAGATCACAGTATGATTACCACAAACGGTAATCAATGATTATTATAGATTACATAGAAGCAGCAATTAAAGGATCATTTTCATAAAGCATTGTTAAATGAATATTTTCCAGGATGGAATTTTTACATGGTTTCCCCAAAGACTCGGACCATGCTTCATGTCACTTAACTGTTTCTCTAATTGATGTCTTGAATGAGACAGGTGACGTGTGTATTTTGGTTCACCAAACCCAGCAGGACTGCTAACGTACTGGATAATGAAATAGAAAGTCAAAAATGTTTCAACAGCTGGATATATGGACAACATTTAGCAGAATGGGTACTGAGCATTCACAAGTTGCTTCTAGAATTGTATATTGGTGATACCACTTTTTGGAAACTTGGCAATATATATGAAAAATACTAAATGAATGCATAGCCTTTGAACACAACATTTCATATGTAGAGGTATTTTCTAAGAAATAATTAAATTTACCATTTAATTTTTATATACATGATTGTTCACTGCATTTTTAAAATGATAAAAATGGGAAATGTACCACAAGTCAGTAATATATACCTACATATGTGCATACATATGTATATAGACATATATAATGTATGCCAAATATAATACATTTTATAAATCATACTAAATAACATTATATAAATAAGTTTATAAATCATATAATCATTTTATAAATCAAATATATTAAGATTATGTAATTATAAGAAAAATAATATTGAAAAAAAGGGAAAATGCAAGAACATTTGGACAATGTTATATAAAGACGCAAGAATTATTTAAGAACTTGCTCACACAACTCAGAGGCTATCCAGGCATACACAGGCTCTTGGAGAGCTAGTTAAATCTTGATTTCCATCATGCAGTCAGGATCTTTGAAAATGCTCATTCCCAAGGGCTCACGCCCTCCTGATCTGGCACGTACATTCACAGGGGGTGTTGTCTTAAGGCTCCATCACCCCAAGTGAAATGCTCCATCATTCTGACAGTTTCCATAAAAATAAAGCTACTCTCACAAAGCAATTTATAGGTTTTTTTTATTGGAGTTACTGAAGATCGGAGGCTATAGGGTGGACCTACATGACAGTGCACTTGAGTTTCCACCATTTGTCATGTCTCCACTCCCCCCACCCCTCCTTTCCCACCTCTTCTCGTTCCTTAACTTCACCCCTGTGTCTTTGTACCTTGGTGCCCTGTAATAAACAGGCCCTGCCTAGGGATCAACTTCTTCCTCAAGGGCCAACAAATACAGTTACATGTGTATTGGCTATTGCAGTCATAATTCATTCCCAACTAATTACATATATTTGTACAGATGGAAGACAACATCGGAGCATACCGAAATATCAGTAGCAATTGTTTCTTGGTGGTGGGTTTTAAAGTGATTTTAATTTTTTTATTTATCCTGTAATTTCTGAACTTTCAAAAACAAACAAGTGCTAATTTTTCATTTTAAAGGAAAGAAGTGTTTTTAATGGAATTTTTTGTCTCATGATATGGTAAATTCTCCAAAATTAGAGACTAGATCATAATTTGGGGGATATATTTTAGAGGTAATGGTATAGGAGGGCCCTTCTAACTATAGAATTTTATGATTCAAGGGTTATTGTTAAGAGAAAATGACATAATGAAAATGAGAGTACTTTGAAAAGTACAGATCTCCATAAAAATATGCCATTATTTTGATGCTTTGTAATGCAGTGATAAGTACAATTGCTGGTACTGAATAGAATGTAAACTTCTAGAACAGTACAGAACAGAAGTTTCAGAATAGACAAGATAAAATAGGTAGTTGTTTAAATCCCAAAACTCATGTTAGAAAAAGACATCTTATCTTTTCTTCTCCATCTTTCCTTCCCTTCTTCCCTGATTCTCCCCTTAATCATCCTTGGGCAATAGAAAGAAAACAAGGGGTAATTGAACCTTTATCTCATTATCATCATAAATTTAAGAATTTAAATAAGTAACTATTGTCAAATGTTGTTTTGTTTACACCTATGGCAACAGAAACATTGAATCCTTTTTCATGGCTTGTGAATTTTCTAATCTCATCTTTTAATTGTACAGAGAAGTCAATAAAAAGAAAACTAATTCATGAATAAAAATTAAGGAAAGGAGAGTTCATAGGTAGGAATATTAACAAATATTTGAAGCTAGAGAATTCAGCAGCTCTTTTCCGATTTGCCCAAAAAAAGATTAAAATCAAATAAACTCATATTTCTTGCTCGTTGGACCTGAATGTATTAGGAAGCCTTTTAAGTCATGATGGAATCTTGCTTTTGTTTTGCTTTTTATTTTGTTTTATTTTCCACAGTTGCCTGAGAAATTTTAAATATGGGTTAGGATAAAAGGAAAAATCAAAGAAAAAAAAATCTTTAAGAAATATGAGGTCCTTGTCACCATTTTCAAGGAGTGCCATCCATGAATATAAAACATACTTTCAGCTCTGTGAAACCTTAGCATTAAGATTATTGCACATTTTATTGGCCTTTCCTAGGCTCTGAAACTAGAAATTCATCTGCCTCTAACCTTTCCACCCAAGTCGACTTCATACATAAGTAAAGAGCAAGTTGAAATTACAGGAAGCTGTAAAGAAATGGAAGTTCCCCCGCTTTCTTCTTTCAAAACCAATATTAAAATATATGAGGTGCAATTGTCAAACTAAAAAAATTGCTGGATGATTCATAAGAAATGAGTGGCCGGTAGGCTAGCCTGACTGCTCCCTTGCATTACCGATTTTTAACGGGTCTGTGGGAAGGAAGATGGTTATTTCCTGTCTAAGTCAGACAGCGGTGAAGGTGGGGGCTGGCGGGCAGAGGGGAGCGAGAAAGACCAGATGCTGAACACAGACAGAAGATAACGCCACTCAGTGCAGCATGTTCAGATGTTAAATTTTTTAGTAAACAGCTTGTAAATGAAACCCCAAAGGACTCTATTTCCCCTCCTCCAGTTCTTATCTCTCCCACCTTCCCCCATCTTATCATCTCCCCAAAGAGGAACAGGTATACCTGTCAGGCTTCCTTCTAACTTGTCAGGGACTTCACTCAAGCTGAGGCAGCCAGAAATTACAGCTAAATGGACTAATGCATTTGGGGGTGAATATCTGCTTCTGTTCACTGAGCCACAACCATCGAAGCCTAATTTGTTATTTACACATCACAGGAGCGTTGATCACTGTAACCAGTCTGCACAGGGGGCAAGGGTTCAGGGTGAGCATGTCATCCCATCTCACCTGATGCAGCCAGCAGGGACTCCTTCTTCCTCAGAGGTCCTGGGCCTACATCTTCCTGACTTATGTGATAGGTATGTAGTATGTGGTGAATTAAAAAGAGAGCAAAGAGGGCACAAACTCTTGCTCCTGTTCTTCAGAAATCCCAACACCACCGCCATCAGCATCATATTGAGAATAAGGTGTGAGGCTTTCATTGCTGACTGTCCTATATTGGGAACTGTTCATTGACTTCATTCATTCATCAAATATTTATTGAGAATGTTTATAAAGTTCTAGCGACTGACCTTTAAGGCCATGATGCTTCTGGGCATGGAAATTGAACTCAATATATTTATACATACATATATAATTTTTTAAATGGGATCCCAGGGAGTGGGGGAAGGGTTTATTCTGCTAGAATTGGGTTTTGTCAGGGTGAACTGGTGGAAATTCTTAATGCATGAAGACCCGATATAACTTATGGGAAAAGCAGTGTTAAGGTCTGTTGCAGTAAATGACCAACCCACGCCAGACTTGGAACAGTGGACTAGAAGGGGCACAGGGCATAATAGTTCTTTAAGCTCTTGGGAAGTTCATTAGTTGAGAAAATTACTCACTTCAAGGGAAAACAAAGTTGGTGTGCACCTTGCTATAAAGATATTTATTGAATATCAGTATGGGGAAGGATTTGAGAGAAACATTGTATGGTATTAATTAAAACATGTTGTGACCTAGACTTTAAGGGAACACATACACAATTGCTATCTATTTTTTTTTATTTTTTTGAGATGGGGTCTCACTATGTCGACCAGGCTAATGTCAAAACTCTTGGGCTCAAGCGACCCTCCTGCCTCAGCCTCCCAAGTAGCTGGGACTATAGGCATGCATCACCACACCTGGCTTATAACTGTCATCCAAATAGACTGAACAGGCAGCAATAAATAACAGAGTGGTGATACCGTGAGTTATTCAAAAAATAAACAAAGGAAGCCTAAGCCACCATTATCTGCATTATTAGTAATCTCCTAACACTGACGGGACAGAACCCTTCTCCACTCCAGCATGGAAATTACTGAAGTTAGACTAGAACAGCACTCTACGTGGAATGACACCAACAAACCCCAAATCAGGCCCTAGAGCGTGTTGCAGGAGTGGAGTTAGAGGTAGCCGGAATGGAAAGCACTGGGCAGGGAAGGCTTCAGAAGGGATCGTAACTGCCGGTAGCAACCAGCGTCAGCTCTCTCACCGTCAAGGAGAGGTTCTCAGCCCTGACTGCACACAGAATCACTTAGGGAGCTTCTTAAAAACACGGATGCCTGAACCCTACCCTGAGGGATCCAGATTAAATTTGTCTGGCATGAATCCCTGGCATCAGGGATTAGAATCCCCAGGGTTTGATGTGCAGCCAGGGTTGAGAACCACTGCCCTAAAGAAAAGGGGGACTGAACAGGCTGGTTCAAGCAGTAATGCCAAAGGGGCCCTGGCACTGAAGACTGGGGCTGTTTGGACCCTCCGGAAGGTTGCCCTCACATCGCTGTGGCTTATAACTCACATAGAAAAGATCAGATGCACGTAATTTGTCTCTAGCCAGCATATTGGCTAAAATCAAATCATGTTTTGCCCTATACTTTAACGCTGTGGTCCCCAACCCTTGGGCTGTAGACCGGTAACCATGGTTCATGGTCTGTTAGGAACCGGGCCACACAGCAGGAGGAGACAAGTGGACGAGCAAGGGAGCCTTCATCTGTATTTACAGCGGCTCCTCATCACTGGCATCACCGCAGGAGCTGTGCCTCCTCTCAGATCTGCAGCGGCATTAGATTCTCATAGGAGCACGGACCCTACTGTAAACTGCACATGCGAGGGACCTACGTTGAGTGCTTCTTATGAGAATCTAATGCCTCTGATGCCTGCTGATCTGAGGTGGAGCTGAGGTGGTGATGCTAGCGCTGGGGAGTTGCCGCAAATACAGATTATCATTAGCAGAGAGGTTTGACTGCACAATAAATGTAATGTGCTTGAGTCATCCCTAAACCACTTCTAGCTCCCAGTCCATGGTAAAACTGTCTTCCATGAAACCAGTCCCTGGCACCAAAACAGTTGGGAATTGCTGCTGCCCTAAAACAAATCTTAAGGCACATATCTTTTTTTTTATTAAAAATGGCATTGATAACATTCTTAGTAAATTGATCAAGAAATTGCCTAGTTTTTTCTTTCTTTCCAATGAAGCTAAAATACTTTCATTGTCAGGAAGGATGTCAAAAGAATTTTTAAAGGCAAGTGGGAATCTGTGAGTAGGCAAAGAGAGAACATTACAGACACAGGGCACAGAAGTTTGACAATGAGAATTTGAATAATTAAAGGGAATATTTAATAGTGTGTTTTTAATTTCCTCTTCATTTGAAATATCTCTTTTCCAGGGAGATTTTTTTTTTTTCATGCTTACTTTGAACCTGTATATTTCTTAAGGAAACACCTTACCTATGAGGTGGAAACACTAAAACCCTAAGCAGGTACAATATATCATGAGATTCTTCTGTAGAATTACATTGGTACTTTGTGTTTCTTTTTACATTTATTGTATCATTATCAAGGGTTGAGAATTATTGAGCATCCCCTGCACACACAGTATTGCCTTAAGTGTAGTCAAAATCTTCAAAGTTTCTTTTCTGTCATTTGGCCTTTAAAGATATTTAAAATAACTTGTCAAAGAAGATTGGGAATCCACCCAGAAGCAAGCTCAGGATGGAAAATGTTGCAATAAAGAGAAGTCTGGCAGTATCTATGTTGGAAGTCTGATCGTTTTGTCGTGCACACCCACCGCAGTGTCCACGTGAGGTTTACATGAATTTTAGTGTTCTTATTTTGAAGGTAGAAAAATGAAAGAGAAGGAAATCTGAGTGACTCTTCCCAAGATGCACGATGGATCAAGAAGAGACCATTAACACATCATATCTCATCTGGAAGTCAGTGCTGGATTTAGATGACTAATAGATCACAGGGAAATCCGACACAACAGCCATGCAGAATTGACGTCTGTCTTCCAGTTTGCTGCTTACCCCTGTGTGATGTGATTGTGTTGTTCAACTTCAGGATCGTCCTCAATACATGGATCTAGAACCTGTTTTATTATATTGTCATGAAATTTCAGCGAGATGGGCATGTAAAGCAATGAACATAATAAGTAATAAATGGACGTTATCGATCATAATAATTGTATTTTTAATATGGGCAGGATGAGATTTATGTCAAAATATACAGGCTCCTGAACTAGAAGAAATCCAAGACCTTTAAAAGGTGGCAATAGAATAAGCTCTCTGAGCTTATATTATTTTTTGTTTTGAATGATTGCATCTACTATAACATGCTGTAGGGGGCAATTCTTCCAGTTCCTGTATAGCCTTAGCTAGAAGTTAGACTGTAAGAGACGAAGAAGAAGGTGTTATTTTTTTTTTTCGAAGTTACTATTTCTATCTCCTACAAATAGAAAGCATGTACAGGAGAGCTTTAGAGCTCAGAGAGGTTAGGGCTAAAAAGCTCTTTAAAGGTCTTTTAGTACAATCATCTTTTTTTTTTTTAGTAGATGAAAACTCTGAGCCTGAGATAAAAGATGCAACCCCACATCTCAATGCAGTTTCATGGTAGAGACAGGGTTAGAACCCAGATCTCCATCATTCTTTCAACTAAATAATTTTTCCCTTTTTATAACTTTTTAATCTGTTAACTAGAAATCCAGTGTAGAAAAAGATGAAATATTGAGGAGTGGCCAACCTTTTCTTATAAGAAACCTAAAAGTATAAAGTAGACTACTTTCCTCAAGCTTCTCCAGAGAAACAGAACCAACAGTATATTTTGCAGAGAAACAGAATCGAGAGGTTTGTTATAAGGAGTTGCCTGATGCCGTTGTGGAGGCTGGCAAATTCCAAGATCCACAAGGTGAGTCAGGAAGCTGTAAATACAGGAGAGCCATTGATTTGGTTCCAATCTGAGTCCAAAGTCCTGAGAACCAGGATCACTGATAGTGAAGTTCTGGTCCAAAGGCTGGCAGGCTCAGGACTCAGGAAGAAACAATTTTTCACTTCAAGTACAAAGGCAGGAAAAAGCTTTGGAAGTTCATCATGAAAGCAGAATTCTCTCTTACTCGGGAGAGAGTCAGACTTTTAGTTTTGTTCAGGTATTCAACTGATTGGACAAGGCCCATTGCATTATGAAGGACAACCTGCTTTACTCAGGCTGCCAATTTAAATGTTAATCTCATCAAAAAACAAACAAACAAACAAAAAAAAAACCACACACAGAAACACCCAGAGTAATGTTTGACCAAATATCTGGGCACCCTGTGGTCCCATCCAGTTGACACATAAAATTAGCCATCACTAATAGTAAAGAGACTGACGTTATAACAAAAAGCTAAGAATTTATAAAACCAAGGGAATGTAACCCTTCAGTGTCATTTCCTTTTGGAAAAAAAATGCTCGCTATGGTAATATGGTGAATATATTTATATGATGCCCCTTAGTGAGGTATGTTTACAAAGGACAAAGGCATCCAAAAAGAGAAATCCAAAACTAAGTTTAGCTTACATGAATATTGAGTGGGCATGTAATCCACTTGTTCTGAATGAAGAATAGAGAAGAAACACTGGGTAAGCCCTTCACCCCTACTAATCAGATACTGAATATTCTTCACCATTAAATGTGGTATATGTATACCATGGAGTATTGAACATGGAAGGTTTTATATTGAATATTGCCATAAAGATATGTTTGTGTGTCAAAACCACATCTTGCATTTTTTTTTCTTGGTTATTCCTCCACTGGAAGATTCCTCCACTGGAAAGAAACATAAAGTGGAATCTAGGATTTCTCTAATTTTAGGGTACTCTTGTCGATAGCCACTTTCTTGAGAAAAGTACTGAATTCTAAAAGACAGGTAGAGAATGTGTCTGATTTTGTGAAAGGCATCATCTATAATTAGCAACTTTTAAGGAAGCTGAGCAGGTAAAAATCAAAACAAACAAAAATGTAAGAAAAGTGGTTAGTTACATGTGATTTTTAAGAGCTTTTTTTTTTAAATTTCAGCATATTATGGAAAATAAGTACCACATGTACTCACCAGCAAATTGATTTCACTGATCAACATCTACTTGTGCATATAGAAATAACATTTATCTGGCATTGGGCAGATGGGAGGGGGGAGGAGGATATGGATATATACATACATAATAAACATGCTTGAAGATCTTATTTTGAAACTTGTGACACAATACATGTAGGGGCTCCTACATGTAGTTTTCTCCACATTTTCTACAATATATGTAGTTTTCTCCATATTTTCTATTTTACAAAATCAGATACTGAATATTCTTCACCATTAAATGTGGTATATGTATACCATGGAGTACTATTCAGCTCTAAGAAACAACGGTGATATAGCACATCTTATATTTTCCTGGTTAGAGCTGGAACCCATACTACTAAGTGAAGTTTCCCAAGAATGGAAAAACAAGCACCACATATACTCACCAGAAAACTGATATTAACTGAGCAGCATCTAAGTGGACACATAGGTACTACATTAATAGGGTATTGGGCAGGGGGGAGGGGGTCGGGTATATACATACATAATGAGTGAGATATGCACCATTTGGGGGATGGTCATGCTGGAAACTCAGACTTGTGGGGGGATGGGGGAAAGGGCATTTATTGCAACCTTAAAATCTGTACCCCCATAATATGCTGAAATAAAAAAATAAATAAATAAATAAATTGCTACTATGAACATAATGATATGTAGTTACACTTCGAAACACTTTTAGATCTATTGCCGTATTCGATTCTTACAAAATGTCTCTGATGTTGATAGAATAGGTGTCTCATCTCCAATTTACAGGTGAGAAAACTGAGGCACGATTCCAGATAATGACTTTCTTGACGTGACAGAAAAATTGAGTGGCATATGTGGGAAGAAATTGGACTTTCTAACTTTCATACTACAATACCTTATAAAATGCTTCCCACGGTTTTCTCATGATTTCTGTATAGATCATTCCAAGGGTGTTTTTTAAAATTGTTTTATAAGAGGAGATGATATATGTTTTTCTTCCTCTCCTATTTTCCATAGACTAAATGACTCAATTATATCTGGTTAGGAGAAACGGCCATTTTGTAGCTGTCTGGCATCCTGTCTCCCTGCGCCTGCGGTAAAAGCTGATACATTTGCTTAGCTCTGCTCCCCTATTGCTTAGGCGATGAAGGCCACATTACCCTAATCGTGCTCCATGTGAGCTATCTCCAGGCACAGCTGTTGTGCAGCCCTTCCAAGCTCGGCCATTAAGGCGTCTTACCAATGGCAGAATCCAATGGGAGCTACAATGCCAGATACTTGCCCTCTAATAACATCCATTTTTGCTTTTCTAGCTAATTCCAGGAAAGACAGCCTGTCAGGCAAGGTTTCGCAGTCCATAATTCTTCCCTTTTGTCACTTCCCCTCCTCCTACCGAGGGGCAGCTTGTAGCCAAGTTCCAAACATAGCCCATGGAGCAAAAGATTAAGCATGGCTTGGAATCAGCCTCTTTATCAAACAAGCCCATAGGGTTCGAGCAGAAGCGAGCCTCAGAAAGACAGATCTGCCTTGGCAACTGGCTCACCAGTGAAGATGCCTATAGGAAAAGCCATTGGTGGCAGAGACTGCAAATGCCAGACTGTTCTGACTGCCTTGGAGAAAGCTTGATGTTGTCTCCTCTTGCTTAGCAAAGAATTGGGACTGGCTGTTAGTGGGCTTTGAAAATCATACAACTGGCTTGCTAGCAGTAGTAGGTTTGGAGCTTTCTGGAAGTAGGAATAAATGTGAGAATGTCTTATATTTATTAAAAACTTAGTTTATGAAGCATACTCACTTCTATTAACTCCCATGAAGATATAAAGGCAAAAATATGGGGTTTCAGTCAGAGACTTCAATTTAAGCCCCAGCTCTATTCTTTACTAGTTGTGTTACCTAGAACAGATGATGAACACTCTTCAAACTCAAGTTTCTCTATTAATTGGGGAATAATCATGCCTAACTTCCTTGTTTGTATTGCAATCTGTATATAATTTCAGGGTTAGATAATATTCACACACTCCATAGAATATCACTCATTGGGAGCTATTATTGCTTATATATAGCCATATGAATTAAGATAATTACCATCATTTTAGCAATAAGAAAACTCAGGCTCAGACTTCATTGGCTTGGCCAAGATCACAGAGCTGTTAGCAGAAGAACCAAGACCCAAACATATCACTCAAACCTACAAACAATTCTGTCATTCCGGAAACATAGACCAAACATACCCCCCAATTTTAAAAAGCCTCCAGTTCTTCACCTTGACTTTATTTTTTTGAATTGCATAATATTTTAGTCCTTGATTGAATGTGCTCACTATTTAAGAGGTACATTAGAGAATAAGGGTGTAATTGGTCTTGAGTAATAGCAAGAGAAGGAAAATCTGGAGGGAAGGAAGGAATAAAGGAATCAAATACATCCTGCATTCACTTAAATTACTTTATAGAACAAGGTTAAGAGAAATAGAGACAAATCTGTTAGAATGAGAATATATATATATATATATATATATATATATATATATATATATATGGAAGCACCAAACACATCTGCCAAAGGAGGGCGATAGGGGTGTGCTATGAAGTTCATCTATCTCAGTCGGCAGGAGGAAGGAGGTGAGCGAGACAGAAAAGTGTTAGAAACATGTAAATAGCTATTTGTATCTGTGCTGTCGAACTAGTTAGCTGATGAACAACCTTGTTACCATCCATGGGCAAGCTGATCTAGGACAGGCTATAATAAAACTATAAAAGTCATATACTTTCTGAAGGGTTAGATTTTTTCAGCATATCAAAATGGCCGTTTCTGGAGAGGATGGCTGTGGAGTCCAATGAGCTAACAGACCTTGCTTCTTAGATTCAACCTTCCTGCATTGTCACCCTGGCCATGCTGCCATGCTGCTGCCTTGCCCTCTTCTGTCCAAGGATGACAAGAGTCCATACCACGTGCTTTACATCAATCCTGGGAGGTTATACTAATGTTATCCCCATAATGAAATGATGAACACGAAGCACAGAGAAGTTAAGCAATTTGCCGGGCACCACGCAGCTAGAAAATGATGGAGAAGGCATTTGAACTCATGCAGTCTGGCGCCAATGCACATTCGTGTGTCCAAGACAATATATCCCATGACAATTCTTTCCAAATTATCTGTGGTCAAAAGAAATGTTTTGTTTTGTTTTCATATGTCGTGGGCAAGTTCTTTTGTAAAATACATCAAAAGCCGATTAACAGAAAAATGAACTTCAAAAGATATCCAACCTAATATTTTAATTTTTAAATTATCATTCAGTTCAACAATGCACAAAATTAATCTGTAATTGTTATTAAAATTTCTAATTGCTTTCTTAGTGATTACTCTCACTGTTTTTGTGTGCTACAGTCCATCAGGGCTCCCCAACCTGTTTGAAACTTACTAATTGAATTAACCAGGCATCAACCCTGATTGAGAAGTTTAACAGATAGAGGGACCCTTAAGAAGTGAAACCAGCATTTATTCCATGTCATGCTGAAAGGAGCTGAATGTTCTAGTGCATTAACTTATAAAACCAATTTTGCAAAACTTTTCTTTCTTTAAGAACTCACAATCTTATTTCTCCCCCAATTGTTCTTTTATGTTTTTAAAAATATATCAATTTTTAATGAGGACATATTTGTACATATTTATGGGGTACATAGTGAGATTTCAACACATATGATGTATGGTGATCAAATCAGAGTAATTAATTGCTCTTTTTTATCTTAAATGAGTTTCCCTCGTGCTTCTGTTTTTCTCATGGCCTAAAGTACTTGGCACACTTCCTGAGAACTATTAATAGTAAGTAACCAATAAATGTTTGTGATTGAAAAGTCACATTTATTTCAATAAATATATTATTATTTTTATTCAAATCTCCAGGTATGAATGACACCATATAGGTACTACAAAAAGTGAAATGACGATATACTCATCAGAAGGCTAGTACTAAAGGAAAAATGTTAGAGATGAAGGATTTAGAACTATACCACTCTGCCATACTGACTACCTGTAATTAAGTTAAAGGCACTTAAAAGAAAAAAAAGCATGTGCAAAGATCACTCTGACTTTTGTGTTATTTCTTGAAAACAGAAGAAGAAATTCCCATGTGAAATATGCAGCTGTCTTATCCTCAAGAACAAGAGAGTTGAGGCTGAAGGAATTCTCTATGAAAAAACTTAAATTGACCCTTACCTTCCTGGTCATTTTTATACACAATTATTATAAATACCTTAGCCCAAGCCTTTTGTCTGATCACATTTTCATAGTTTACGACTCTTTGTCAATCCCAAATATAAGTAATTGACTCTTCCTGTGTCTTGGGGTCTTCAAGTCCTTGTGAGGATTCCCGTGCCACCTGAAATGTGCATTGAATAAATTTGCATGCTTTTCTCCTGTTAATGTGTGTCATGTCAATTTCATCTTCTGACCCAGTGAGGAGCCTAAAAGGATAGAGGTGGAGTTTTGCCACCCCTATATAGACAAGCATCCAAATAAGCCATCCAAAGTGATAGCTTATTCCTTAAGAAGGAAAGAGTTAAACTCAAAAGTGTTTACTACTTTGCTTTATTAAAAAATTCAAATATTTTAATATCCATGCTGTAAACTTAATGTTCTTGTTATTATAACTTGGAGGCTTTAAGTAGTGCATGATTGCTCACACAATAAAGACCGTCTTCATAATAAAGTTTTGTATAAATGTCTTTAAATCAAGAGTGCCAAGCTTCATGTTATTACTAAAAGAAAATACAATTACTCATTATTTTCCTAACAATTCATAAATACGAGTCATGCATAATGAGAGTGTGCAGTGTGTGACATACGGAGATACAGAGATCAATAAATCAATTTCAGCACCTATTAAATGCTGAGAACTTTCCTGGATGCCACTAGGTAAAGATGGGGAGGAGGTAAAAAAAAAACAAAAAAAAAAAAAACGAAGACTGTAAAACTGAGTTCTGTTGAAGTCAACGAGTTCTGCTCAAGTAACACGTAGTTGAGTTTGGAACACATGAAGCAGTGAGTCCATGATGCACCTTCCCTTTCACACCCACACACCCTGCAAGCCGAGTGAAAGCAGATAATGAAAGAAGAATGCTTAGGCTTTCATTAATGTGACATTGTTCAGTCCACTCAGAGCATAGGTACCGTGCCACATGACCCTTGTCAATGCCATCTCTGTTTCTTACTATCAGAATTTGAAACTTATCAGAATCTATAGAGATCCTTAGTCTAATTCCCCTCCTAAAGAAAGAGAGCCTCGAATCAGCTTCTGGAAGTAATGCCTATGATCCTTGTTCCCCCTCTTAGTAGGTTCTCCTGATAACATAGGGTCTAGCAGGGTCTAGGAGGCCTTCGGATCCAAGAAACACCATAATCTACATCACCCTCCTCTACCCACACTGGATTCAAACCATAAAATTCACCTTGTTCTAGAACTAGGCTTTAACCAAGTCTACGTATCAGAGTCATAACAATCTCACCCTGCTCCTCATAACCATTAGGACAACTGAAAAAAATTCATGGTCTCCTGGAACAATAGGCACATTTCAGACCCTTCCCTTCTCTTCAACTCGGTAGGTTTTCTTTCTTAGGTGTTTCACTTTGTCTCTTTAGCACATCTCCCACCACTTGAAACAAATTTCCTCTTGCTTTCTGTGTAGATACCTCTCCCTTCAAGCCAGACTGAATCATACTGTTCCTGACATGGTGATGTCCCTGAAAAAAAGGCAGGGACAAAAAAGCAGGTTGTACTGAACTTGACAGAAGCATCACATAAATGTTTTACCTCCCAGCAGACACACTTTAATGTGGCTCCACTTTAAGGAAGACAGGAGGGAGTTTGCTCCCGAAAGAGCTGGCGGGAGGGGAATGACCCAGGACAGGCTAAGCTACGTCATGGTGATAAATAAGCCCCCAAGTCTCAGTGAGTGGACACACTTTCTCCCTTCTGCCAAGTCGAGTAAAAAATTCTCAGCCAAGCAGTGACTGAGGGATTCAGGCTGTTTCCACTTTATGGCACCGTTATTCCCAAGGGTAGGCTTTCTCAGAGCTCAGGAAAAAACCTAAGACCTAATGAATGCACCCATGAATGCAAGGAACTAACTTCTCTCTTATGCATGTATTAGTAAAATGCATCTACTGACTACATGCCATCCTGGGAAGAACTGAGGAAATAGTCACACAGGTAATTTTCTATAGTCCTTCACTTGCTTGCAGAACCTCAGCTTTGAAAGACTGCTTTAGGGTCTCCTTGAAGTCCTCTACTAGAGCCTTGGAATTCTACCATGCCAGAGAGAAGAATGCCAAGACTTGCCTGTGACATGTGATGGCCCAGCCAAGGAGTGCGGTGAAACTTTTACACTCGCTTTCCATCGACCAGAAGTTTCCTATTTGCAAGAAGACCAGAAAAAAAAAAAAAAAAGTAATCTTTCCATGTGCTCAGGAAGAGGAAATGGATTTCCTGAACACTTGACTAGCCTCTATCACAGGGGCTACATACAGGTAGTATTGTAAGGCTTTATCTCACTCATCATTTCTTCCTGGTGGATCGTCTGACCTGATTTATGTAATGCACTTAAAACAATGTCTGGAACATAGTAAGGGCTACAGGACTTTTTTTTTATTGTTTTTATCATTTTTATTATTAATATTACAGTGATGTAATATTATTACCATGATCAGTGTTCTTATCACCTCTAGCTAACATGAACAACATGTTATTATTACCACTAACACGAACAATAAATAAACCCCCAAGTTTGAGTGAGTGGACACAAAAATAGCTTCTTTCTCTCTTCTGCTAAGTCAAGTATAAAATTCTCAGCCAAGCAGCGACTCAGGACCTATTAGAGATGCTTTTCAAAAGCTCTGTTCCATGAGAAAAGAGAAGGTCCTATGGGTACCATCTAGCTCTCTCCAATTAGTCCATGGTCCTGGTTTTGTTCACCAGTTTAGCTAATTCTCAACCTAGAATACAGAGAGGGCCTGTGCTTAGGAGAGGGGGACCACATCACCAGGAGAGATGTACTGGCAGCTGGAAGTCTTGAGTAGTGGTGACAGCAGAGGTCCCAGTCCAGACAGTCCCAACAGTAGGTGCCAGAGGGAGTGTAGGGCCCTCAGACCAGGTGCCTGGTGCAGGTGCTGGGTAGGGACTTGAGGAGACAAGAGCAGGAGGGAGAAATTCTCACAAGCAAGCCAGAGTATGTGGTGCATGATCGAACCATTTCCTCTGCCTCAGAGTTCTTCCAGAGCTTTTTCTACTTCCCAGGATGCTGGGTAAAAAGTTTTTGTTTAGCCCTTCTCAGTCAATGAAATTTCATTGTTCCACTAAAATGTCTGATTCCCCAAGGGAACCTTTCCCGCAAGCTTTAGTGCACACTGGTTAACTCCCCAAACCCTCCATCTCAAGTGCCAGCCATGTGCTACTAAGCACTGGGCAGGGACCTCCCAGGGCAACACAGAATGGCTTTTTACTGCTGACTGCTCTCAACAACCCCCACTTCTTCCCCTAAGAAACAGCTCCCCAAAAAACATATCTACATCTTTACTTCTTAACGTTGAAAAAACTGGAAAGGCCAGACACAGAAAGATCACCCGCCTTACCGGATTTATCTTGCACTAATATTTTTTTCTCTAAGTTCCAGTTACTCCGTAGTCAAGGGTTTAGTTAATGCTTAAAGTGTCCCTGCTTGACAGGAGGATGAAATGACAATAAAGAAATGGCTAATCATCTACCTTGCATAGAGAAAAGGCATTGAATACATTTTTGGAAAGAAGTCATCCTTCTGGACATTTTAAGTGCTGTTTCTCAGAGACAAATGTGATGTCCATTGCCATAGACAGTGGCAATTTCCTCAATGCACTGTTCTTTCTCCTACTCTCTAATTAAAAATGTCCCCATCCTGCAGGTCCTCAGACAGATGCCTCCTCCACACTCTTCCCCCACACCTCCTGCAAATTTCATGGTCCCTTTTCCTTTTCTCAAGTAGACCTGAGCTCCCCAACTGCGTTAGGAATCTTATAAGAGTAAGATTTGTGTCCGGTTCATTCTGAATACTTGATAGTGATTGCCACAAATTAAAAAAAGCTCAATAAGTATTTTGAGATGGCCGAGGCCCTCTCAGTAGTACTGCTAGAGAGGAGACTGAACAATCAGACTCAAATGCAGAGGTATAACAGGATAAAAGGTGAACTTGAAGGAGAATTCTACGATGCACATGAAATTCAAATGGAATGATAAGTCTATCTTCATAAGGAGAATGCATTCTTTCCAAAAGAGCAAAGCTACGAATTTCAACAGTAAATTATTTGCTTAAATCTCAAAATGT
The DNA here is from genome assembly GCF_040939455.1 of Microcebus murinus. NCBI lineage: Eukaryota > Metazoa > Chordata > Mammalia > Primates > Cheirogaleidae > Microcebus > Microcebus murinus. Next base: position 7,130,684 of record NC_134127.1, on the reverse strand, counting down.
ATGCAGAAGTGTTTATTTTGGTCTCCCTGTACATTATTTATTCAAAGCAACATACTAGCCCTGTTCTGTAGATTATTAGTAATAGTTAAGAGCCTTAACTACAATAGGCACCTGAAGACACAGAAGGCAATGTTATGGGAAGATGAAGGTACACATAATCTTTATCCACATTTACAGATGTCATAACAAAACTTTACTAATTCCTGAACAGAGGCGGGTTTTGGTGCTAAGCATTTCAAGATATGCAATGATGAATAAGTCCCACCCCAAAAGAGCTTCCACTGGACATAAAAGGAAGAAGACAAAGACAAAAAAATAAAAACTATGTACAACAGGCTATAATAACTTTCATGTGAACCATCTAAACAAAATGTTAAGAGAGTTCAGAGAAAGGGGAGATCACATCTGTTTGGATGAGTGAGTAGGAAATCGTAGTAGATGGCTTTTGAGAGGGGCCTTGAACTGTAGTCAAATTTGACTGCAAAGTGAAGTGATTAGAAGTAGGGGGAAAAAAATAACAAAAGGAGCAGCAACAAAGAAGCCAAGCATAAGGTGCAAGGATTTGCATCATCCTATAGAGTTTTTGTGGAGGGAGGATTATTAATGACATTTCTGAGAAACGGGTGGGGAGTTCCCAGAACTGAGGGTCCCTCCCCTTTTTAAATCATATAGGTCACTTCTGTGAGTAAACTGTCCTGTCACTGGTGGGAGTTTCTTCTAGGATGTTAATGTATTATAACTAGCATGGGATGAATAGTGAGGGTAACCTGAGGTCGTTTTTTGTGGCTATCTGGGTTCTAGCTGATTTTTGCCAATTTTGCTGCTACTACTTCTTTTATCAGAGACCTTGGTTCAGGTCTTATGACCTTTTATTGAGTAGGGCCTGGTGGTTCCCTATCTCAAAATCATCACATAGTTCCACATCGATTACAAGTTAGCATGACAAAGGACAGGTTTTAGAATGTGTACGTGGGAGACTACCATTATGTTCTTGATTTACATTAAACCATTGCTTGTGTTAAACAAGCATTTGGATTACACAAGTCGATTTGCCTTCCATCCATAACCAACAGTTTTCTGTGACGACCCTCTTATGTTTAAGACAGGAAGTGAAAATAAAGGGGAAAAAATGTTCATTTTTGCAATTGAAGTATAAACAGAACTATAATTCACAATTATTTTCCAGTTTATCCCCAGTTCTTTAATCTCTGGCAGGGTAAACATGGTGCTGTCACGAAACCGTTTTGTCTTAGTCCATTTAGTGGTGCTACAGAGGAACACCTGAGGCTGGATAATTTACGAAGAAAAGAGGATTATTTGGTTCACGTGCAGGCTGTACAAGAAGCATGGGGCCAGCACCTGCATCTGATGAGGGCCTCGGGGTGCTTCCACTCACGGCGGAAGGCGAAGGGGAGGGGGCTGGTGTGTGCAGAGATCACACGGCGAGAGAGGAAGCAACAGAGAGGGGAGGCAGCCAGGCTCTTTTTAACAACCAGCTCTCATGGGAACTAATAGAGTGAGAACTCACCCACCCACCCACCCTGTGGAGGGCATTCATCTGTATTCGTGAAGGATCCACCCCATGACCCAAACACCTCCCACGAGGCCCCACCTCCCACATTGGTAATCAGATTCCAGCATGAGGTTTAGGGCAGACCAACATCCAAATTGTAGCATATTCCTAATAAACCGTGATAGGCTTTAAATCCGTGCCAATCCCGCTCTCTGTCCCTGCTGTGTTTTTTAGCACACCGAAACGAAAGGAAATGAATGTCTGATTCATACCTATTTGGTTTCCTTTGCAACATGAACTTAAATATTAATTAATCACGATGACGACGGTATATCATAATCGCTGAAAAACCGAGAAAACATAGCAACCACTTAAAGAAATTCTATTTCTCCCCGACTGTTTCGTCCCTCCAGCCATAGAGCCAACCGGCACACCATCTGTTTCCATCCCTTTTCCTTCATTGCCTCATCCTCTTGTCCTGTTTCCAAACTCCTCTACCTTCAATTTTTGCCAGACATTTAACATGAGGCTCTCACAAAGAAAACAAGTTTAAGGGGGAAGAAGATAAATCCCGCAATTTCATAAAGGTGGTTGTTTTCTGCACTAAGCTGAAAAAAAAAATTAATTTTCTCTGTTCACCCACATCGGTGTTGTGTGCTTTCACAGATAAGCTCTTTGGGAGCAGGGACCATGTTTTTCTTAATTAGGTACAGGCTTTTTTAAAGCTTTTCATCCTGGACCAAGGTCTCAAGGTCCCTATAGGTGCTCAATAAATATTAAACACTAGTGATCATTGTCTAATGGCATTTATTAAGCATCCCCTTGCACCTACGACTGTTCAGAGAAAAGTTCAACAAAGTTCTGCCTGCTAGGAGTTTATAGGGAAAAATTGACAACACTAATGCAGCCTTTCATTAAACTGATAAAATTAATGAAACATTTTACATTGTGTTCAAATACACAAAGAATGTACATAATGGTCTTAAGTAAATGTGCACACTCCTTTATTTTGGTTGGCTTTCATTCAAATTGGCTATCATTTACTGAGTACAAAGTCCCTGGTCCTATGACAAGTTCAGAGAAATATGCAGTGTACTTTTCACATGAAAGACCTCACAACTTATTCATAGTTACTTAAAGTCCTAATTGTATAAATAAGGTAAGTGCTTGTATAAATGCACCAAAGTCGGATGAATAGGTGGTTTAAGGTTTGAGAGGTCTTAGGCAAATGTTGAGCAGCTTTCCACAATTGTTTTCTTTTTCAATTAAAGCTAACATATTGTTTTAAAAATACAAATTGTAGTTCTTATAATCTGTAACTGTGTCAATCAGATACCCCCCGTTCACCCCCACCCACTATCTATAATACTATTTTAAGCTATTACTATCAAATAAGGTAATTGCTGATAGTTTTCTTTTGAAGATAGAAAGTACAAATTGATATGGCCTAGAATTACATCCGCTCCTCAAGCGATTTTGGCACTTTCTGAACAGAAAAACCATTTACATGGTCCCATGATCTTTAAATAACCAAAAAGACATTAATTAACAATGATTCATGTCCAAAAGAGAACATTTCCTTTTGGAATATGATTTTACATATAGATAGATATAGATACACATACATAGATATAGATATAGGTACACATATATCTATAGGTACACATATATCTATATAGATATAGATACGCACACACACACACACACACACACACATATATATATATATATATATATATATTGAGGGCCCTTCACTCAGATATTTTCCCAAGGCTTAGTGTATTGATTGATTACTGGAAATTCAAATGCATTCATTCATTCATTTACTCAATAAATTTTTTATTGAGCACAGGCTATGTGCCATTTACTGTCCTGTCTATGATGTATACATTATCGAGCAAAACATGCAGTCCTTGCCCTCACAGAGCTTGCATTCTAATTAGAAAAGCAAAGGAAGCAGGAAAGGGAAGTAGGGAAGGCTGGGAGCTGCCATTTTAAAGAGAGTGATGAGAAAAGGCCTCAGTGACACTGTGATACTGAAGCATTGATTTGAAGACAGGGAGGCGGCTAGGCACAGGAACATTTGAGGGAGCAACCTCCAGGATGATACAGATGTATATGACAGAGGATCCTGCCTGGTATGTGTGAGGAACAAATTGCAAGGAACCAAGGAGACCAGAGCAGTATGAGTAAATGTGTAAGTAGCGAGGGTTAGTAGAGGAGGTTAGAAGGAGAGTGGTCTGAGGGGGAGAGGAAGGTAGCAAGGATGGGTACCAAGGATGGATATGGACAGCAAGGTTGGGTACCAGTCCTACAGGCTGTGTAGGGCTTTGGCTTTTACTCTGAGCAGAAAGGAAGCCTTTTGGAGGGTTTTGATTGGTGCTGGGATATGCACTGATTTAGGGTTTAAAACAATCACCCAGGCTCTTGTGTCAAAAATAGACTTTAGAAGGACAAAGGTGGAAATAGGGAGATGTGTTAGAGGCTACTGAAACTATATGATGGATGGTGTTGACATGGCCAAAAGATTGGTCAAGGGAGATGGTAAGAAATGTGGTTATGGTTTTCTGTATCTATTCTGAAGGTAGAGCTGATAGTATTTGCTAATGCAAGAGAGAGAGAAAGAAAGGTCAAGTCATCAAGGATTATGCCAAGTTTTTTGGCCCAAGAAACTATAGAAACCTATGTTACTATATACAGGAAATTCTGACACTGAAGCAGGCTTTGGTGGAATGGTAAGGGTCTCCTTATTGGATGTGATCAATTTGACATGCCAAAACACATCAAAAAGAACATGCCAATAGACCAGTGGACATTCAGGTCTAGAGTTCAGACCTGAAGAGATGCAGGCTGCAGATACAAACTCGGGTTCCAATAGCATACGTATGATACCTAAAGCCTTGAGGCTTGTTGAAATCACAGGAGGAGTGAGTGCCAACAGAGAATTAAGTAACACCATGAAGTTCAGCAGCATTAAGTAACAGATTACTTAGACTGTCTAAACCCCGGCTTCCTCAACTAAAACAGAAGCTGGTCAAGATGATTTCTGCAAATCCTAGCATGTTAGAGTCTGATATACTTTTTAAGCATTGATAATTTGCTATCAAAATAAATTTATATATAAACTTATTTTGCTTTGATGGCATTTTCTCCATTTGGGGAGAATTATGCAATGATAAAAAAAAATTTTTAATGTAGTCACAAAAATAAGGTTTAAGTCTAAAACAAGGAGAGATTACAATGAAATTTCAGACCAAACACCCAAATTATTAATACAAAAGGTTCTCATTGCATCTGGAAGGTTAGAAAAAAATAGTTTTCTGTAACTAGCGCCTACACATCACCCTGAATTGCTAAGGTGTCTCTGTGGAATTTTGTCCTTATTTGAATCCTGCAGTCCCTCTGTAGAGAGTCTCCTTAATTAAAAACTATTTTATTTAAGTAACTGGAGAGAGATCCAGGGAATGAAGGCAACAAAATTAAAATTCTTCTTTTATTACTTGTGTGTTTCTATGGGCAAATAAATGCATGTACATTCTAGCATTCCCTTGTCCATATATGCAGATTTTTTTTCTCTGGCACGATAGCAGCTCATCTGTGAGATGTTCAAAGAAAATATTTGGCATCAACAACCTGCATTTTGGATGTGACTTTTTTTTTTTTTAGTTATTTTGGATAAAATTAATCATTTTCTAGAAAAATCTTAAACTTCCTTGCTGGTAGTCACTTTGTCTTACTCCTTTTTGTTTTGTTTTCTGAAACCAAGGCCGAAATGGCTTCTAAATAAAAAGTTGTTTTGTTTTAAGAGAAAAGGCTTGCATGTAGGGTGTGAGCTCAGTAACACAGTGATTGTCAGGCACAAACACTAGATTCTTTTCCATTTCCCAGGATAAAGTCAAGCAGAACTTTTCTCCCAAACTGATACTGCTTTAGAAGTAACAGACTAAAGAATATGGTAAAATCGGCCGGGCGTGGTGGCTCACGCCTGTAATCCTAGCACTTTGGGAGACCGAGGCGGGTGGATTGCTCAAGGTCAGGAGTTCGAAACCAGCCTGAGCGAGACCCCGTTTCTACCAAAAATAGAAATAAATTAATTGACCAACTAAAAATATATATACAAAAAATTAGCCGGGCATGGTGGCGCATGCCTGCAGTCCCAGCTACTCGGGAGGCTGAGGCAGGAGGATCGCTGAGCCCCGGAGATTGAGGTTGCTGTGAGCCAGGCTGACGCCACGGCACTCACTCTAGCCTGGGCAACAAAGTGAGACTCTGTCTCAAAAAAAAAAAAAAAAAAGAATATGGTAAAATCAATAATATCATTTGAGAAGCAATAGTACATGTTAGAATGAGCATAATATTTGGAGGGGAAAAAATGGGAATGAAATTCTGACTTTGTCTGTTACATATTATGTGCCTGAGCCAGTTAGTTAACTCTTGTAAACACCACTATCCCCATCTGGAACCCCACAGGGCTACTGGTAAGATTAAATGAAGCAATTTATGAAAATGCTCCCTACAGAATAGGCAGTGAGTGTATTATTCCCTCAATTTATAACATATTTTATTCAAGTTTTAACATTGAGATCAGGGTATCTTAAAATCTATGTTAAAAAAAATGACAAATCACCATTAAAAATGTACATTTTGATAAAACTGTTGTTTGTATTTGTAAACTTAGACAAGAGTGGAAAGTATTGTAATCAAAACTCCAAGGGGGGGGGGTTGACCTCAGTCTGGTTACTTGCTGCACAGAGAGCCAATTATTGAGATGACAAGGATTGCCAAGGATGAAAGGAATTTTTAATATGAGAGACATCTGTTGGGAGAACAGGAGAAGTAGTCTCAAATCCATCTGCCCAACTAACAGGATATGGGCTTCTTAAGGATGGGCTATATGCATTGGGGAAGACTGAACTGAAATTAATAAAGGGCTGCATGCATAGGGGAAGGTTAATGAGAAATGCGGAGTCTTAGCATCAGGACGTCTGCCCAGGGACCTTCAGAATCCCAACTCCTTTGTCTTGTAGAAATTCCTCCATTTCTGTGAAACTCAAAAAGGTCAAGTAGTTAGTTAAAAGTTATAGGGTTCTGGTCATCAAGTCCTACTTGCATGAGAATCTAAAACACGAGAGGGAGAGGATCATTAAAAAATATATAGGGATCATTGAAATTTGTTCACAGAGCTGGTTACTGTATCTATTTACCTAATCATCACCTTATTGTAATATTTGCATTAATAGTACCAACAGTCATTGAGTTTTATATTTACATTTCTAAATTCAGCTTAAATAAAAAATCATTGCCTATGCAGAGGTGCAGAGAAACAGATCTTAGCATGTGACACAAAATACATGTGTGACATAAAACTGAACAGGACATAAAAAGAGAAGCCAACCACATAAGTAGAGTTATGCATCCTCTGCACTGAGACACATGTGAAATGATTGCCTGTCCCATGCCAGGCAAAGCAATTAAAAGTCGTAGAAACCACCAAATGTCTTGAAATGCATCATAGAATTTTCAAAGTCAGGAGAAGTTGGACAAGTTATGACTCCTGAGAAAGTACCACTCACCTGCTGAATATCTATCTGCCAAATGCTTTCCAACTGACTTTCAAGGGGGTTGGTTTAAATTCTATAGATACCCTGATCTCAGTGTTAAAACTTTGTCTTTAATCAAGACAAAACAAACTAATTCAACACTACATTTTGAAGTATTCTGTTAGGACTAAAGGTTGCATGGAGGGCAAGGACTGCGATAAGTAAAATGACCTAGTGATACTGAACTTCTTTAAATTGAAAATTAAACCCTGAATATAAAGAGATCTTAGACAAAAAAAAAAAGTCTGTTTTGTCTGTATGGTAAAGTATAAATGCATTAATAAATGCATACTATTTTTGTTGGCTGATTTAAAAAAAATTATATGTTTCTTCCCCCACTCCCAAAAAAGTTATTACAATACTGTCTAATGTGGTAATTTAACAATTACATTTATAAATGATTTCTGTAAGGAATTGTGAATGTCGATCATAAGAATTGAGTCATTCTTGTTGTACACAACTAAATCAGAGTCGAGGGGCCAGGGGAAAAGCACTCAGAGCACATAACATTGCTCCAACAACACAATTCTATGCAAGGCTGCCTGCTGAAACTGCCTGCTGTAACCTGAATCCAGACATACTGTGACTCTAAGACTAGTGTTACCAGTACCAGCACTCACCAGAGCTTGCCAGCTCTGCCAAACTCTACTAGTGCCGATGAACTTTCTGGAAAAGCAAAATATAACATTTCACCTTTTTATAAAACCCCCACCTCCTCTCTGTTCTTCAGAAATACCAAAGGCCACCCAGTCTGTGTGCATGCTCCAGGTTGCAATTCTTGTATCCCAAATAAAATGTTAAATTTAGAAATTCATCTCTACGTATTTTAATTGACCTCAACAGAATGATAATAAAAATTAAGATTTCAGTAATATTTTTCTCTTCCTAAATGATCAAGCACTCCCAATGCATGCTATTATTATACCTTGTTTAGAAACTATTTCTATGAGATATGAATAAGTCATATTATTTTACAGGTAGGGAAGCGGACACAGAAGTTTCATGTGTTTATTCTTCTATTAGTTATCTATTGTATAACAAATTACCCCCAAATTAGCCAGCTTAAGACCACAAGCATTTATTATCTCACAGGATTTCTGAGGGTCAGGATTCTGGGAATGGCTCAGCCATGTGATTCCAGCTCACAGTTGCTCCTGAAGTTGCAGCCAAGCTGTTGGCCAGGGCTGCAGTCTCTGAATACTTGACCAGGGCTGTTCCACCCACCACCAAGCTCCTCACAGAGTATGTGGCTGCCAGCAAAAAGCTTCAGTTCCTCCCCACGTGGTGCTCCCCATAGACTGCTAACAATCGGGCTTCCCCCAAAGTGATGAGAGACAGAGAGAAGCCAAAGGGAAGCCGTGGTGACATCTTTTATATCTCAGAGGTGGCATACCATTACCTTTTCATGTTCTATGGATCCCACAGACCAAACCTGCTAGAACGTGTGAGAGGCTATACACATGGGTGACTACCAAGAGGTAGGATCCTCTGGGACCACCTTGGAGGATGGTTACCATGGTTATCACACCACAACCACTGGCACAACCAGTGTTAGTACTGTCAATCCTACTCTAAGACTCAAGAAGAAAAACAAATTCTATTTGGAAACTAAGTGTTCTGCTTCTGCACTGTACATTAATGGGTAGCAAACATTTGAAAGTTTTATAACTCTTCTTGCAGTTAAGAACCATTTGTGAAACTTAAGGAGCTTCTTCAGGTTGTTAAGAGTGATCAAAGGAAAGACAGGGACAGGCATGGTGGCTCACACCTACAATCCTAGCACTCTGGGAGGCCAAGGTAGGAGGATCACTTGAGGTCAGGAGTTGGAGACCAGCCTGAGCAAGATCAAGACCCCATCTCTACTAAAAATAAAAAAATTAGCCGGGCATGGTGGCTTACCCCTATATTCCCAGCTACCTGGGAAGCTTAGGCAAGAGGATCACATGAGCCCAGGAGTTTGAGGTTGCTGTGAGCTAGGCTGACGCCACGGCACTCTAGTCTGGGTGACAGAGTAAGACTTTGTCTCAAACAAATAAATAAAAAAAGAAAGGCAGACCTCAGCTGCTTTGCATCAGAGAGTACTGTGAGTTTGGGAGTTGAGAACTGGCAGCTGGAGTGAAAAGGAGATGGTCCTGCCAGGAGAGAGGCACTGATAGAAATAGTATCCCACTGGGACCAAAGCTAGGGTATGATTCTGCCCCATAGGCAGGAATGATAAGTAGATTTTAGACCAGGGAAGCTAACATGCCTTGGAAACGCTTGGGGAAAATGAAAAAGTAGAAATGGTGCACAGCAAGAGCAAAGAAGTGCTAGATAAAAGCTATATATTTAAATATATATATATATATATATATATATATATATATATATATATATCCTTTTATCTAGATATTTTAAAGAGTTCATCCCAGAAGGCTAAAAGACTTAGGATTATCTGGCTTGCTTATACCTTTACTTTCTTTCTGTTTTGATGGCAACAGAGTTTTTAATTACTAGATAGCATTCACCAGGAGTCTTCTGGAAGGATGATATATGATCATTCAAGCCGTGCAGGGGCCCATGCATAAGCAGCGAGGAGGAAGGTCACGTAAAGCTTACCCAGACGTGCTAGTCTAGCAGCGTGGACCAGGAGGTAAGGGGGGAGCACTAGAACTGCTTGCAAGGAGGATCCTAGATGAATTGGGGAACGTCCATTTTGAGCCTGTGGTTTTATTAGCTCCAGACTGTATAATGCCTAGAGAAAATTTCTGGTGGACAGTTTTCTAATTCGAAACGAAGCCGTCAGAATAATATGAATATCTACAACTTGGAGTAAAAGGTCCCAGTAGCATTAGCTACTGAAAATAGGGGTGTATTTATAGGAATCTTAATGGCATGGAGTTTTAAGCTAAAAGGCAACTCTGATTTCCAAACCATTAGCCTCCCTTGAGAATTTCTCTTGGGCTTCTACCCCTCCCGGCATTATATTTTTGTCTCAATTTATTCAGAATAAATTTCCCCAAAAATGCTTCTTTTGTATTTCAAATTGCCTCAATAGTTCACAATGAAAACAGAAGAATCTCCAGGCCTTAACTAGTGGATAATAGCTATTATTTTTGGCTAGAATCTCTTAGTTTCATCAATTATACCAGATCAATTGGATTTTGAGCTAGACCAGAGTATATTTGCTTGGGTACAGTGGACTATTATGAGGTTTTTAGAGAATTGCAGTGAGTCTGTGAAGCCTCTGAAAGACATGTGAATTGTCTTAGGTATTTTTTATACCACCCACTACTCCTCTTGATGGAAACGCCACTGTATCAAGGCTTAAAAACCTTCACACAAACAAAAGATGTCCTGCTTATCTTGTAAACCTCCCTCTTGAGTACACATTTCTAATACTAATGGGATTAAAGAAATGGGCCTAGTCAAGAGGACTAACTAAATTTGCAAGCCAGTCCTCTCTCTTAAAATTCCATTGAAAAGGCAGAATAAATAAAAACATAAATCTATGGTAACACTGGAAGAATGAAAGAACACCATCCCTGGACTGAACAGTAATTTCTGAAAGATGTAAACATATCCTATTGAGTGAATCTCAACAGAACAGAGAAAGTTAAATGTACAGATGAACAGAAGATCCTCCAAACTAAGGTGAGTCTTCTTGGCAAATACATGTAATAAAGACTCAGTCAATGGAATCAAATTCAAAGAATGGGCCACGGGGTAGGAGGCTGGTATATGAATTAGTGTTGGCTGTGAGAATAAACATGTCCACAATGGTGTGTTGGCTTATAACAGTGAACATTAATTTCTTGCTTTTGTATCTGAAGTTTGTTTATAGAAACTCCACTTAGGGTGTGAGTTGGGTTCAGATCCTTCGCAAATGTTTCCTTCACTCCGGGACCCAGGCTACAGAAACACACCCTATCTGGGGTGTCCTGGTTTCATGATCAAAGGCTGCAGCACGATAAGATGACTACAAGCACGTGATGTCTTCAACACCTCTCCTTGGAATTGGGACACTTGCATTTGTCAAAGGAAGTCGCATGATCAAGCCCAAACTCAGTGGGACTGGAAGGGAAACATACTCCAATCCACAGCGGATAGGAGGAAAAACGGTGTAATTATTTGAATAACAAAATCCACCATGGTCCTCCCTTTTAGCCACAAATATTCACATTATTCAAAATATAAAGTACATTCACCCTAATCTCAATGAAGAAACCCCAACGTTTCATTCATGGGTGGTATCATAGGCTCAAAATCAGGATAGTCTCTTTATCAGGTCTAGATATGAGTCCCCTTGATCCAGAGATCTCTGACCCAAAGTGACAAGTTATCTGCTAATGCAGCGTCCATGCAGCATTGGGACAGAAACAGGGTCACTGCCACAGACACCCACATCCAGAAAGGGGGAGAGTTGGACACTGGAGGCAAGTGCTGATCCACAGCAACTCTGAGATCCAGCTAGATGATGTCATCCTCCCCCCGCCCCCAGTGGATGGTAGGGAACTGATTTAGGCACAAGGTTTACTCCCTGGGAGTAACTCCGCAGTCTACTCTGTTCCATCAGCTCTTAACTCTGTCTTTGGGAAGACCTTTCCTTTCCACCTTTCCTCTGGACGTGCCCGAGAAGGGCATTAGGAAATATTCCTGCTGAAGTGGCTGAGAAGCATTCTCACCATTTGTGCCAAAGGGTCATTTTACATCTCTAAGAATACAGAGCCTTTAAGCCTGGGGTAGAAATGGATTTGTCAAAAATTTTGTGGGTTTTGTGTATTTGTTCCTTATTTATTTTTACCTATTGTATTCCATCAGCTCCGTATCTCAAATTCCCCACCCACAATTCTTGGCAAGGTACACTCTGAGTTTCTAACTTTGAGCTTCTGGAGAAACATGCCCCTTACTATTAGGTCTGTGATAAAAGTCATTTTGACCAGTTGAAAGGCTAACCCGGGGTCAGATTAATCCAATCAGTGGGTTTAACAGAAGGTGCCATGGCCATGCCCTTGTTAGGTCTTTGCCCGGAGTTCCAGTCTTGATGTCAATCTCACTAGACCTTTCTCACTCAAAGCTGTTCTAAATTTTATCTTTGACTGGTTGGCAAAGAGACACAGCTATATCATCTAACCCTGAAATTGCCAAAATCTATGGATTATCTCTCTTCCCTTTTATTTCTGATTTAAAACAGGGTCATTTCTTTTTTTTACCCTTAAGCTAATATCTTTTCCTTATTTAACTTTTTCAAACATACTCAGTAACAATTAACTCAGCTACCAACACTCTCTCTTCCTACCGTGTCAACCAAAGGCATGAGTTTATCAGACATTTTGACTACCTTCAAGATATGGCAGGAGGCAATTTAGTCAATTGCTTTGCCATTGTAATAGCATGCATTGTCTTTTTCCAGCCTTCTATGACAGTTTCCTGACTATTCACTATCCTGTCCTAAAGACAATGACATATTTTAAGTGCTTGTTTGTTTTAAATGTCATCACCCCATTCCTGGTACGAAATTCCATATTATTTAACTTTGCTGCAATAACAAATAGTCCCCAGATCTCAGTGTCCTACAGATCTGCAGTGGCTCTGTTCTAGGCTTTGGGAGGGGTTCAGGTCCAATATATACACTTGTTTTCTAGACTCCACGTTGAAGGAGCAGCAGTTACATGGAGCATGCTGTTCTCATGCTTGAATGCAGGAGTAAATGAGAATAAGCAAAATGCACAAATACTTTTAAAAGGCCTCTACATAAATGTGGTGCATGTCCTTTCAATGGCTAGAAGTAAGACATATGGCCAAGCTGAACGTTATCGGGGTCCGGTAAGTATAATCCTCCCACAGATGGGAGTAGAGCAGAAATTAACATGTGCCAAATAATAATGCAATTTGCCATAACCAGCCAGTAATTAATAACTGATGTATAAAAATTGCATGAAGTACATACTTTTATATCAGCAGGTACCAGTATCTTCCCCCGGGATAAAACTGCAAGTCAAGCTTACTTCTCACAAAATAATTAGAAATTCTGACACAGGAGCCATTCAAAGCAGGTGCTAGGGCTACGGAACTAGGGCAGTGTGCTGCATACATTGTTTCTGCCAAAAGGGACAAGAAATTCCTATGCCCAGAAGACCAGCTCCATGCATATAACAAAACAGGATTTGTTAATTGAAAAGAGTTAGGGAGGATCAGTCCTTATCAAGACAGAAGACTAGTTTCATTTGGCCAAAAATAGTGTTCAAATTTTGGGTGTTTTGTTGTTGTTGTTGTTGTTGTTGTCGTTGTTGTTTGTTTTGCATTTTGTTTTGTTTTTTGTTTTTGAGACAGAGTCTTGCTCATTCTGTTGCACCGGTTAGAGTACAGTGGCATCATCACAGCTCACTGAAACTTCAAACTCCTGCACTCAAATGATCCTCCTGCTTCAAAGCTTCCTGAATAGCTGGGACTACAGGCATGCACCACCACACCCAGCTAATTTTTCTATTTTTGGTAGACACCGGTCTCACTCTTGCTCAGGCTGGTCTTGAACTTCTGACCTTAAGAGATCCTCCCACCTCGACCTCCCAGATCACTACGATTACAAGCGTGAGCCATCACTCCCTGACCTCAAAAAAATATATATACATATATATTTTTTAATTTGAAATAATGTGGACATGGGACACTATCCCGTTCACCACAGTAGCCAACAATCTTTACTATATTAAACTCCCATCAGCTTCAGACATTTGCTTTACCTACTTGGCCTCTAAATGCAGTCAGTTCCTCGGGTTCTGGAAGGACAGCCTGGCCACAGATGCCCTTACTCTTCCCTCCACTATGCCAGGGGCCAAGGCCACATAATTGGAAACTTGTTGACAGCCAGGAAAACAATGATGTTCCCCAAAGCTTAGGAAATACTCTCTCACTACAAAAAAAAAAAATCAAATTATAGAACCTCACTCACAAAAACATTGAGGGAAAAAAATATTATGAAAATGAGGCTCAGAAATCAACACAAAACATTCTGTCCTTAAGAAAACACAGTTAACACAAGAAACATAAAATAAATATAAATTCAGTCTAATTTTAATTTTTAGATATAAGATAATGTACCAGGAAGAAAAGTGAGAGAAAGAGGGAGGAAGGGAAGAAGAAAAAAAAAGAAGAGAAAGAGAGAAAAGTGATGGAAATCTTATGGAAGAGCAGCGATTAAAGGTATTGAGAATTAATTCTGGAAATTATCGTTACACCACTAAGTTGAGTAAAAGGACTAAAGGGAAAAATGTTTGCAGATTATATACACTTAAATATGCAATTTTAACTTAGAATACAGAAAGAACAAGCCAAAGTCTTCTCTCAGATTGCCCAGATAGAGTAAAAAGGATACACAGTCTGGGATTTAAAGTAAAAAAAATAAATAAATAATAAGGCATGGAGTATTTGCGTTGAATAGTTAATATCCTACTAACCAGGGATGATGTTTGCAATAGTTGGCAAATTGCACGTCAAAGACACCAATCGTTACTAATACCAGGTCAACCAGAATAGATACCACCTGTACACCATACTGATAATTAGCGGATAATTAACACAGCTTTGGTGGAAATCCCAGAGCAGGAAACAAAAAGAACAAAGTGAGAAGCATGCAAAGTGCTTAAGAAATGAAATTTAGTTCATTAGTAAGGAATAAAGTGGTTTTGACTTCTAAACTACAATATGCTTGCTAGACTAGGATATATCAATGCTGTCAAAGTTCTGGGGAACAATGATAGTGATCATTCCTATGCCTTATGATCACATTCCTTATCATTATTTTATTCCTTAACTCCCTACTCCGGCGATACCTTCAGTAATTTCAGTCTTCAATCAGAAACGAATTTTCCTCTCCTGTGAGTAGGCTTACTAGCCTTCTAGATATTTCCCTACAATTCAAATCTTCACTGTTCTCTGACTTCACAGCACTTTCTCACCTCATCTATACCCAAGCATCAAAGAGGAATTATTTAGGGAAAAACGAGAACTGTGTTACAGATGATCCCAGGATTTTCACAAGGAAGCGCTCAGAGCTGCCTGATACTGAATTCTCTTTCTCCTTTTTCCCCCTCGGGTAGACACCTCTGCACTTCCTGCCTGGCTTTTGGTTTAGCCGTTGCCTCTGAGCACTGTCTCTTGTATTGCTCTGTCACCTGGCAGTCACATCCTATTCTCATCGGTGCCCATGCCAGGTTCTCAAGATGCCACAATAGTTAAAGAATCCTAGGTTGAAACCTGTGGCCCAAGAGAATTTGCTGTTTCTTTGAGATCAGAAATTAAGATACTTTCTCTCTAAGACACCTAGCATCTACTAGGTAGTAGATGATCAATTAATTAATGTTCAAAAAAAAACCCACACAATTAAATTAACATTGTCTCATCATAACAACCAGGAGAGAAGTTTCCTTCTCAAACTTTATATCTTTTACAACTTTGCTTTCACAGCAAAAGATGAGAAAACCACATGGTTCAGTAGAAGGAACCTCCTCTTCCAAACAAGAAAGACCTAAAGTTGAGCATGGCTTTCTTAATTTATCAGCCATATAACTTGGAAATTGTACTAATGCCTAAGAATTTTGATCTCCTTCGTATATAACATGGGAATAACTCCTTCTAACTAGCAGAATTGGTGGAAGACAAGAGTATTAAGAAAAATGCCTGGTACTTAGAAAATTACATATATTTGTACTATCTTTCATATTTAACACCACCCAGGTTCTCCACCCAATTTAGCATACCGTAGAGGAAGATTTCCATAGAGAGAAACACTCTTCCTGTTTTGGCACCCTGGCCCACAGAAAGATTTGTGAGTTGAGTGAAGAACCAGTTTGCTGCCTAGATGAATTATATTCAAATAACTTCACCTCTGTTCTCCAGAGATCTGTTTATAAGGTTACAAGCTCATCAAGCTCCTGCCCTATGTAATAGAAGCTGATTGGGTTTGAACTGTGACATCTTGAAGCCCAAACCAGGCGCTGTGTAATCTCATGAAGCTGATTGGGGTCCTGCCCTCCTTTGCCCTCCTGGTGTATTTGACAACTCAAGGTGCAGGGAACATCTCTGGACAGCCAATGCTTTGGGGTTGTGATCAAGTCTGGAAAAAGGCGAAACTTCTCCAGTGGCAAGTTCTTCTCCCTCCCAGGAATCAGCGTGCTCACTTGTCCACGCCCCCACCCCACCCCTCCCCAGCCATTGCAAATATTTACAGAAATGTTAAAGATGGGGGGGGGGAGACCACACCACCCCTTTTGTGTGATCTCTGCTAAGGCTGATCCTAACATTCAAATTTGAATAGTTGCTCACCGTGTTGGTAAATAAATGTTAATTAATAAAATATCACCCAGGAAAAAAAAAGACGTGCTGCATAAATGATGCTTCATAAACACTTCCTAACTTTGCTTCTTCATGAAGTGCTGGGGAACAATGCCTTCTGTTTTACATTCCGAGAGGGGAGAACATATCGTGTTTCTCGCCATCCCTTGGTGCCCACCTCTTCTTGGACCTGACTTTCTGGGGTGTCATCCTCTTGCTCTAAGTCACACGGGACCAGCAAGGACAGCCAGCACAATCTGCCCGGCAGGATTTGTCTCGTGCAGCCTTGGGTTTCCAGAGGATTATTCTTCTAATCATATCTATTTTCTGTAAGCTCTTTAATCAGCTCTTAATCCTTTCTGCTTCCTTTGCCAGAGGTAATTAAATCATGGGTGGGAGTGGGCGCTCTCCAAGGTGTCTGCAGGATGGGACCCTTGGGAGGCCCAGGATCCTGTGTTGGGGATGATCAGAGAGCCCAGTGCCAAGGCTGGTGAAGAATGGCTCGTGGATTGCAGAAGGAGAGCAGAGGCGCCATGACCTTTTGAAGAAGATGGAATTTCTCCATCAGGGAAGAGACTCCTTTCTGACAGAGCATTAATTCTGGGAATGACACAGGAAGCAGGGAAGGGCTCTTGTCTAGCCTGCAGATCTCTGAAATCTTGCTTAGTCATAAGAGGGTCACTGCTGCTGTTATAGCCAGACAATTGCCACAGGTGACCCCACAGTGGAAGGTGTTGGTGACACCAGCCACATCAAGGATGGGCAGGGCTTTGCTTCCTCTGTAAAGCCTTCCACTGATCACCCTCCCACTCCCTTTCTTACTCTTCACACTTCTGGTAGAACAATTATGACACTGACACCCCTAGCAATTAATCATGTCCTTCCTGATAGCATTTCTTGGTTTATTTTCTTGAAGTATTATTTACTTACTGACATGTATCTGTAAATGTTTTAATCTCTCATTTCTCAGTAACCAGGTACTATATCTATTTATTTCCTTTCTTATACCATTTTGCAAATTATATTAATGTATCATTTCCCAAGATCTCTGTAGGTGGAATGTTTCCCAACTAGAAAATCCCCTGAGTTGCAATTGAGCATTGAAAGGACATCAGTTAGATTCTCCTGTGAATAGATATCAAAGGAACTTTTGCTAAAATAGGTTGATTCTTTAAAAAAAATGCCTACCATGTCCTAGGGAGCAGGGATGTCTAAGAAAAGGCTCCTGTTCACAAGGACTTGACTCTGTAGTAGAGCAGTACCATCCAATAGAACCTTCTAGAATAACGGAAATGTGCTATAATTTGCACTGTCCAATACGATAGCCACTAGTTAGTTACATGTGGTTATTGAGCACTTGAAATGTGGCCAGTGTGACTAAGGAACAAAAAATCGTCATGTTATTTAATTTTACTAAATTTAGGTTTAAGTAGTTTTAGTGTATTGGGCCCTAAAACCTATCATTAGTTGTCCTCCCGCCCGCCCCCAAAAATTAATAGTTGCAAAAAGCGGTTCAGTTTGCAAATAAAAATGAGGTCTCTACTTTTCCTCTGATTGCTCACAATGTGAACAGAAAAGCAAGTCATGAAGAGAGTGGAGCCCTAATTTTTGGAGTTGCAGAGCTCTCTAGAAATCGGGAGCCCTGACCAAAAACAGCTAATGAAAAGCTCAGGAATTGCACAGGGGGAGAGAGTTGTGAAGATGAAAGAACACAGATTGAGTTGTTCAGTGGTGTGGAGCGCCTGTCTAGAAAATAATATATCCTTTGATAGTTCACTCTGGGGAACAGGGAAGAATGGATCTTACTTTGCAAAAAAAGAAGTGCTTTTTTTATAATGGATCCCCATGTAGAAATGGATAAACTAGCTAGTAGCTTTTAACTTGATTGCAGTTAAATGGAAATGATTATAGGAAGCCAGGCAAATTAGGCAGTAACTATGCCATCCCCACCGACTCCCCACAGACACCTTTGAAAATACATTACTGTCTGCGACAGCCCTGCTCATATATTACCACCTTATTTGTATTCTTATCCTTCTAGGATATGTCACACAGGATGCTCATATAAAAAAAAAAAAGTGGGACAAAACAGTCTGGAGGAGAACTTTTTGGCTCCTGCTGTTAACACAGTAACTAACACAAAACAGGGACTCTGGTGGGCTTTGTTGCAACCAGGCAAGGTGCAGCTAGTGCTAAAGTTTGTCACACCAGTCGGGGAAGTTAGCAGGAGTTGTTGCAGCTGAACAAACCACTCTCCTGCTTGGGTGTGCCCCTTCCCTTCCCTCTGTGCCTTTTGTTCGGCTCAGGTGTGACCCAGTTTGCGGCTGATGAATCAGAACCTTCCAGAGTTCACTGGGTGACTGCAAAGACGAAGGCGTTCCTGCTGGCGACGGCTTCAACGGTAACACTCGGGGAGACGCAGGTTGGGAATCAGCATCCCCAAACCGTCCATATCACTGAACGTGAAAAACACAAGTCAAACACAGCCATGAATTAAGTAGTACAAAAGCCTACCGTTGTTTCCCGCATTAGCGTGTGATGTCGAAGCTTCATCTGAGCACATCAAGAGAAGCACTTTGGGAAAACTCTACTCGGGCTTCAGTTCTCAAAAGGCAGGTAGACGATTCTGTGCTAAACCATCTAAATGTATCGTAACATAATTAGAGTTGTTCAGAGTTCTAGGGAACAGCCTGTCAATTCTTCCTGGATTTCATTTTTAATTTGCCTCGGGAGCATAGGAGCCACTTCAGAGCCTATTTAAATAGAGACAGTCTTGCACAGGTAGGAATGTAAATATCCCTGCAAGGCTAAAGGGTGATGCTGAAATAAGCTGTTGGAGATATTTGCCAACTGGTTTAAGTTACACACTTGAGGGAAGTATGTTCTCTGGGGAGATCATTGGGAATCTTGTCATTGCCTGATAATTTTTCCCTACTCCTGACCTGATCAAATTAAAAAGCTTCTGCACAGCCAAAGAAACTGTCAAGAGAGCAAACAAGACAACCCACAGAATGGGAGAAAATTTTCGCAAGCTACACATCTGATAAAGGGCTGATAACTAGAATCTATTTAGAACTCAGGAAAATCAGCAAGAAAAAAAATCAAACAACCCTAGCAAAAAATGGGCAAAGGACATGAACAGAAACTTCTGAAAAGAAGACAGAATAATGTCCAACAAACATATGAAAAAAAAAAAGCTAAACATCTTTAATCATCAGGGAAATGCAAATCAAAACCACAATGAGATATCACTTAACTCCAGTGAGAATGGCCTTAATCAAAAAGTCCCCAAACAATAAATGCTGGCGTGGATGCGGGGAGATAGGAACACTCCTACACTGCTGGTGGGACTGCAAACTAGTTCAATCTCTGTGGAAAGCAATATGGAGATACCTTAAAGCAATACAAGTGGATCTACCATTTGATCCAGCAATTCCACTACTGGGCATCTACCCAAAAGATCAAAAGTCACTTTATGAAAATGACACCTGCACTTGAATGTTTATAGCAGCACAATTCACAATTGTAAAGCTATGGAAACAGCCTAAGTGGCCATCAATTCATGAGTGGATTAATAAAGTGTGGTGTATGTATACCATGGAATACAACTCAGATTTAAGAAACACCGGTGATATAGCACCTCCTGTATTTTCCTGGATACAGCTGGAACCCATTCTACTAAGTGAAGTATCTCAAGAATGGAAAAATCAGCACCACATGTACTCACCAGCAAATTGGTATTAACGGATCAACACCTAAGTGGACATATAGGAGTAACATCTATCGGGTGTCGGGAGGGTGGAAGGGGGAAGGAGGGGATGGGTATATACAACCACAACGAGTAAGATGGGCAATGTTTGGGGGATGGACACGCTTGAAGCTCTTACTCGAGGGGGGAGGGGGGCATGGGCAATATATGTAACCTTAACACTTGTAGCGTGTACATAATACGCTAAAAAAAAAGAATAAAAAAAAATTTTCCCTATTCCTAAATATGCTCTGTCATTTTTAAATTTGTATAACTTTGGATCTTATGATCGATCAATTCCATTCTCAAGTATGCAGTAAACATGTGTGTGTGTATGTTCACCAAAAGCATGTATAAGAATGTTTGCAGAAGTGCCGTTCATTGCTAAACAGGCCACTTATCTACCAACAGTAAAATAGCCAAGTAAATTGTGGTATATATAATGGAATAGTATACAGCAAGGAAAAGGCATAACAGACACTACAAGCAAAATGAATAAATATCACTGACATAATGTTGGCTAAAGGAAACAAATACTAAATAATACTAATACATAGATGCATATTTATGATTATACATATATCATTCAAAAATAAGCAATTTTTGAAGCTGTAAGTGAGGATAATGAATAATAATATAGAGAGGTGTAAGGAGCTATTCAAAGCTCTAGAGTGCTGGAAATATTTTATTTCTTGATCCAGACTTAAATGGATGTGTTCAATTTAGAAAAATTAATTGAACTGTATATTTATGACTTATGCACGTGACTGATATTGAACTGAATGAAAATGTACTAAAATATAAAACTTGTTTCACATTTTAAGTTTTTACAAAATAAAAGAAGCTCATTTTATATTCTTATTGTATTACTAAAGGTCAAATAATATAAAACAAGCTCATTTTATAAAATATTTTATTCAAGCTTATTAATATCAAACACAAAATTGAATAAATCATAAACGTACAGTTTAATAAATTTTTACAAATTATAAATTTTTATCCAGGTAAACTGAACCTAGGTTAAAAAATAAAGCAAACAAATATATATTTTTAATAGACCTATGGAACTACTGTATGTGGTTTAAACACAGCTCTATCGATAAGCTATTAAAGAATAATACAGGGTGTTTATTTTTATCATATTCATTGGTTCACAATCTTTGATTTTGGGTAATTGCCTTCTGTGACTATATGAAAGGGTGATCAAAATCAGGATAAAGAAATGAAATTCAAATTTATTAATAATTTTGCTCTTTGCAATTTGATACATGTCAATAACCAATTTAATAATACTTCAAACCTATTAATTTGGTTTAAAAAAACTGTTTAAAGAGAGAAATTGACTATTATGTTGCCTGTCTGAAAATTTAAATGAGCTCTACTATTTTTATCTAATATAGAGAACAATGAACTTTACCTATCTTCATTTATTAGAGCTCTGTGTCCTACAATAAACTTTCCTGGCTCTATCATTCACTAGATATGTGATTTAGCACATCACATAGACTTTGGATGCTTTGATTTCATAAAACAAAATGATGCCAGAGATCTTCTATGTTGGTCAATAGTATAAGGTCTCTGCTTTTCTAACTTTTCATTCCCATTAGTTAATTCATTGAACAATTTATTCCTAGCACGGTGATAACACAAAGAAGTATATAACATGATAGTTTCTCCCAAAGAGCTTACATGAGTGAATTAGGAGAGAAATAGGCAAATGATAAATGTTAACATAAGTTAAGAAAGATTTTGCAAATGGTGCATGAATGAGTTATATAGAGAAGGGAGAAAATACTCAAGTTCCAAAGATAGGGTGCTCAACACTTTTACCTTAGCAATTAAGACACTGCTAAGGCAAAACGAACAAGATTTTTCATGAACTGGACTCTTCAAGATTTTATAAAGATATTTTCCATCATCTGATGGGTTCGCCTGTGTTTGGGACTAGAAACTACTTTAAAATAAAGTTCTTGATCAAAACAATGTACTAAAACAAAAGCAAAATAAAACAAACAAAAACAGGTGTTTTATGAAAATTATAACTAAGCCAACTTCAATTTTTCATTGCTTAACTGAGCCCAAATTGTGGTGTTCTTGTATTTTTGCACTGAGTTTCTTGATTCAGATATTGGGCTTCTGGTCACCTATAGGAGAAACCAACTCTAACTATTTAAGAGAAAGAAAAGGAATTTTCCACGAGAATGTAAATGGTTCAGAGAAACTTCCCAAGCCTAAGTACTGGCCTGGAAAATGAACAAAAATAAAAACATCTACATGATCTTAAAAGTAGAAAGTATAACCATAATCTTTTAGCAAGTCCACCCTGATCGAGACACTTCTGCTACCTTTATAATACAGGACCTCTGCAGTTGGGTACCATCAATGCCACTCCAGGACAGCTCTGCCATCATTACTGTATACTGCTTGTAGCACAGCCCTTAAGGTTTGCACCTCTTGCTTAAGATTCGGAGTCCTGGATAAGAGCATCTTATCAGCATTAAGAGGCCAACTCTTGGTTGCTGGAGTGAAAAGAGAGTACCCTGCTTCTTGGGTATTCATGCTGGGAGGCCAGCAATTCCCTACCACCAAAAACCCAAAAAATGAGAAGCATTCCCAACTACAAAAGGCAAGTGAATGCTAAGTAGACAAAAAAATTCATCTGTTTAGTGGTAAAATGATCATATGTTTATAATTGCTTGTCTCATTGTTTTTCTCTGATGCTGGTCTGTGATCAACTCAATATTAGAAACAGCATCTTATTGTTCTGTCTCCCAGTGTCTACAAGAACATTTGAGTTTGAGTACACAATAAGGAGCCCAATGAATGCTTGATGAGTAGATGGGTGAATGGAAACAATGAATCAGTTCAAATCAGAACCAACACTTGCACAAGTTTAAAAAGCTCTCAAAATAGTCTTATGCTTGAATCTGGAATCAGTGTCTGATCCAGCCCTACAAATCAATAGGAAAGAGACTAACGTTTCAATACATATGGGCAAAGGACATTCATAAAAGAAAAAGCACAAGTAATCAATACTCATATAAAAATATGTTAACCTTGCTAGTTGCTATTAAAATGCAAAATAAAGTCTGATTCCCTGGAATCCAGAGCAAATCTGGGTACACAGTGTTCATATAATAACCATTCCATGTATTTAATATTCACTTTATTGAATGAAGGAATGACACAGTTTCATTCTCAGCCATAAAATTGACAGAAATCGAGTAATTATAATAGGTAATATTTCAATCATGTGGTGGGAGGGCAAATAGATACGACCTTTCTGGAAAATAATTTGGTAAAATTTATTAAGAACCTTTAAGAAGTTTAGCTATTCACTCTACTAGCTTACCTATGAAATTCATGTTTTAATAAACCAAAGATGTGCATAAAGATTTACATACAAGTGTATTCGTTTCTGTGTTCTTGATAATAGTGGTACATTGAAAAATAATTTAAATGTTGAAAGACATCAAGATGATGAAATTAATTAAATATGCCCATAGGATGGAATATTATGCAACTGTTAAAACTCATGTTATCAAATGGTATTTCTCATAATATAATGATTAATGGAATCATTATTATGTGAACAATATAATGTTCAGCAGGATACAATACTAGATATATAATATTATCTTAACTCTATATTTACATAAACACACTCAAAAGTTACTTTAAAGTATATCAAATGTTAAGCAGTGGCAATTTATGAATAAGGAGACTTATGCTGGCTGTTATTTCCCCTTTATTATTTCGTATGTTTTTTTATATTTTCAACAACGGGTACATATTAAAAATTTACAATATGTTTTTACTGTCTTTTATTCTCTCAAATATCCTATCTCCAATAAGCTGATGTATAGTTTTTTCTTTCACATCTTTCCCATCACATCCTTTCCCCCTAATAAACTGACCTGTGCTTCTGTTTCTGTCCTTCAGAAAAGAAGGGTTTGAGTTCTATTCTAACATCCTAAGACACAAAAATAAGACACATTTGTCTCTATAACAATTCTGTCCCTGTTCACGAATTCCAGTAACTGAGCTGCGCCTCGGATCTGCAACAATAGGCTTCCCCAGTGACAATGACTTGTCCCCTTTGACCTTCAAGTACCACCAGCTTCTCAATCACCACGCCCAGGACCTGCCTGCATTAACTCCACCTCCATGATGCAGATCACATCATCCGTGCACATCTGCTCAGAGGCAACACACACACTGTCTGGAAACCATACCCCACTTGCTGAAACACCTGTTCTAAGGCTACACTCTCTCAACACATCTCAGTGGCACAGGGTAGAGAAAGCTCTAGAGTCCATCCCCTCCCAGACTGCTCCATCCTGCCACCATGGACCAAGCACTGGGTGAAGACAGCTTGGGATTTCAAAAAGCTCTAAAAGGACAGAATTCTTATTAAACTTGAACTTAGATAAAAGTAATTTCTTCTCTAAGGTCATTTACTAATCTTCCACAGCCACATGCTCCATGAGCCTTTTAAGAGGCAGTGCAACAACTTGGACTTGGAACTCGGACTGCCTAGGCTTAAATCCCAGCTCTGCCGCTTGCTGTTTGAATAATGTCTCTGGCAATTAACTTAATCATCCAGTGTCTCCTTTTTACCACTTGCGATACGGATGTAATTGATGATAACTACTTCACAGGGTTGTTGTAAGGATAATAGATATTATATGCAAAGTACTTAGAACAGTGCATAGGATGTGGTGAATACCACTCAAGTTGTAGCTCTTCTACAAGTAGTATTTCACAGCCCTGCTTTTTTTAGTACAACTCCATAGCTTTAATTAATTATCTTCTGAGGGACTGTGGAGTAAAAGTGTTCTGAATAGTATTAGGCATAAGAAAATGACAGACTAGGAAGGCGCTGAGCTGGGATGCTTGTATAACGTTGTTTGCAGGTGATCTTCAGGAAGAGAAGAATAAAGAGAACCATCATGGCTGTTTAAAATAGTAAGTAAGGGTGTTTTCCTGATTTATAATCGAATCCTAACTATGATAAAAACAAATCTCTTTTTTTACTCTTACCCCTCCAAGCCAGGCCAGGGGTGCAGGATGTGAAGGGGAGAAGCTTTAACTCAGAGTGGTAAATCACTTCTGTTTTTCTTTCGGTTCGGGTACTGTTTCTCTAATCCATGGAGCTATTACTGAGACTAATTCCCAGTTCCCCTAATTTTTCATTTTTCCACTCCTTGTTCTGTAACCTATGAGCAACACACTGCTCAATTTCGGGGCTTTCGTGAAATTTGTCATCTTTTCATTCAGTTCCTTGTGCTCATCACCCCGCCACAGCATCACTGATATCCGATGGTAATTTGAATAGATGTCATATAATTTCCTGTGCAGATTTCACCTGATAATATTAAATCAATAACAAAATTTCCCCCCTTACTTTCAGCCTATAGGACACTATTAGTCATGGTCTGCTGGAGAGGAAAAGTAAAATGAAGATTTTGATCTCTACAAATGAAAACATCTAGTAATTCTGACATTTTTATGTTGTGTCGTTTTGCTTACGGTTTTCAAAAAAAAAATTAAAGTGCAATACAATAGGGGAGAAATTCCTTGAATTTGTAAAACAACAGGCCTCAGGTACCAGTGTGTTTGGGAGCTGAGAAAAAGTTAGCTCTGTTAGAGTCAAAGCATTCAAACAAAGGCAAGCTGGAGAAATGCTACTGCAAATCATACTCTCCTTTTTTTATTCAATTAAATATAATTCATCAAGAACTTAGGATGAATCCTCACATTCAGTCTCAATAACCCTCTTCAGTCATTTTCTCAAATAGTTCTTTCAAAGAGAAGCATTTTTCATAGGAAAATTTATGTGTAAACTAAAGATGGCGCCCTGTACTCCGCTACTCCTCCCATTAGGTTGAGAGACAGAGACTCGCTTTTCTCCCTCTGAATCTGGGCTGCCTTGGTATGTGGCCTGAACAATAAAATACAACTCCAGGCCTTCTGAAGTTGGGCCTACAAAAGTCTTGCAGCTTCTTCCCAGGATTCTTGGTTTCATAAGCTGCCTTGCAAGAAGTCTAATCCTTGCCTGCCATGCTTAAGAAACTACATGGAAAGACACAACAGCTATATGCAGAAAGAGAGAGAGAGGGAAAGAAGGAAGAAAGGAAGGAAGGATGGAAGGAAGGAAGGAAGGAAGGAAGGAAGGAAGGAAGGAAGGAGGGAGGGAGGGAGGGAGGGAGGGAGGGAAGGAAAGAAGGAAGGAAGGAGGAAAAGAAAGAAAGAAAGAAAGAAAGAAAGAAAGAAAGAAAGAAAGAAAGAAAGAAAGAAAGAAAGAGAGAAAGAAAGAGAGAAAGAGAGAGAGAGAAAGGAAGGAAGGAAGGAAGGAAGGAAGGAAGGAAGGAAGGAAGGAAGGAAGGAAGGAAGGAAGGAAGGAAGGAAGGAAGGAAGAGAGAGAGAGAAAGAGAGAAAGAGAGAAAGCGAGCAAGCAAGCAAGCAGAGGAGTGAGAGGAGACCTGGCTAGCGCTCACTCTTCAGCCTCCAGCACACGGCTCAGTCAACCTATTGCACCAGCAACACACACACTGCACAAATTTTAGATTTTGAAGAAAAATAAATGTCCATTGTTCTTTTAATTAAAGTTTTTTTTTTTTTTTTTTTTTTTTTTTTGAGACAGAGTCTCGCTTTGTTGTCCAGGCTAGAGTGAGTGCCGTGGCGTCAGCCTAGCTCACTGCAACCTCAAACTCCTGGGCTCGAGCGATCCTTCTGCCTCAGCCTCCCGAGTAGCTGGGACTACAGGCATGCGCCACCATGCCCGGCTAATTTTTTTTATATATATATCAGTTGGCCAATTAATTTCTTTCTATTTATAGTAGAGACGGGGTCTCGCTCTTGCTCAGGCTGGTTTTGAACTCCTGACCTTGAGCAATCCGCCCGCCTCGGCCTCCCAAGAGCTAGGATTACAGGCGTGAGCCACCGCGCCCGGCCCATTGTTCTTTTAAACTACCACGTTTTGGGGTTGCTTGTTATGCAACCAGAGCATAATTAAAATGTGCACAACCAACTCCATTGGCCAAGACATTTAGGCACACCTGTGGCATGGAATGCATTCCAGCATCAATGACCTGAGAAGTATAAAGGACAGTAGTTAAGCAATGGGGACATTCCAGGGTTAGATCCAATACCCGTTTATAAGCAAATTCTTTATTTGGAGTAGAGGCCAAAACAGCAAAGGCTTTCCATGCAGTTCAGGTTCTCTTTTCCTAGGCTTATGCTAGATATATATTTCAGGGGATAATTTAGAGTTATCCTACCAGAGCCTAGGGTGCAGCTCGTAGCATTGCTGGTCTCCAAGCTCTGGTGAAGGTTTAGTGTCAGCATTCTTTGACTACTCTTTGAGTCATAGCATTAGCTTTTTTTCTTTTTTAATAGGACTTTCTTTATATTTTACTTCATTTTTGCAATAAGCAGATTTCTAGACCTCAATGCCTGATAAAATATTTCAAATCCTTAATACTTTTCTATAATCATTACTAGGTAGTAAAGAGTTTTGTTTCTCCCTATACATTTTTTTTTAAATTACCATATTGGCTTTTGCTTTGAATATATTTTTTTTCAACACTTTATTCACAGTCCTTGGCTAAGGTAACAAAAATCCTAGCAGCTAGTCATATGTACTTGCCAACACATGGTTTTAAAAATATTTTTCTTATAAAAGTTGCCAGTGATTCATTTTATTGGGAGCAAATCAATAATACCTCCTTTTTACTTATTTAGAAATTAGATATTAATGAATGTGGGAAAATGCTATTAAGTAAAAAGAAAAAAGTAGTTTCTGTAATTTCTAGAATATATTATATGATCCTATCTGATTTTTTTTCCACATAATTTTTTTAACATCTTGAGTAGTAAAATTAATTATGACTTCTAATTTTCTAGCAATACACATATGAAAAGAAAAACTTTCTACAAATTAAATTTAACGGTTTATTTGAGCAAAGAAGGATTCAAAAATTGGGCAGTCCTCAGTTTCAGAAGAGGTTCAGACAGCTCCACTCTGCAAAGAGGGCAGGCAGTGGTTTTATAGACAGAAAATGGAAGTGAGATACAGAAACAGCTTGATTGGTTGCAGCTTGGTGGTGCTTTATTTAGACATGGGCTGATCAGTTGCCAGCCTCTGATTGGCTGCAGCTCAGCTACTGTGATTGGCTGACACCCAGCTATTGGTTACAAGACATACTTCTCAGTTAGGTTTTCAGTTTGTTTACATATAAGTTAGGTTGCACTTTGTTATCTAGGTACCCAAGCATCTTCAAGTCAAATTTAGCTTAACACATATATCTTTTAATTTCTATAACTAACTTTTATTCCTTTCATAATTAGAAAAAATATACTTTTTTCTTTCCATTTTATAAGGCATACGTAAAATAATAAGTAGTATTGGTATGACGCCTTAGAGTTTAGAGAACACTTGCACAAAATGTTACTCACTTAATCCTCACAAATATCCTATGAAATAAATTATTAGTATCTTTGTTTTGGGAGCTTTTTTATTTTATTGACAAAAAGTTGCATATTTTTGTAGCATACACCATGATGTTTTGATGTATGCATACATTGTGGAAAGACTGAATCAAACTAATTAACATATCCATTACTCCACAACTATCTTTTGACTTGGTTTTCCCAGTACACTCGAGCTTCAGCTCTCTCACATGAATTTTAGCTGAGCAAAATTCCATTTTACAACAAATGACCAGGGTTCAGAAATGCCCTCCATAAAGTCCCACAGCTTGGAAATGGTAGACACTGAGAACTAATGGGATCTAACTCCAAAACCACTACAGTAACATTCAAGTGGACGGTCTCACTGTCTGTTGCTGTGTTTCCTTTGGATGCCTTTCCTTCTTGCTCTCAGCACACCTCTTGCGGTTCCCCTCTGGAAATCAGTTTGTCCAAAACAGTTGCAGGTGACACCGTATGTTTCAAGTGCTCCATTCTGGTGGCAATGCTGTTTTCCCACCACTGTCCACACCCCCTGCCCACTCAATGTCTGTACCCAATCTCACAGGTTGTCCCACAGCTCTATCCAATACCAGTTAAATCCATGATACAGAAGACTAGTTCTGCCGCCTGAAAAAAGTTACTCAAACTTCCAGGGTTTGAGTTTCACCACACACAACAGATGAGAAATATGGATAGAGTCCCCATTATTTTTGTGAAAGCCTTATGGGCACTTTACCAGAAAACACTAAATAATTGAGTAACACCTTGTTAATTCTATATTAAGGGAGCTATGGAAAAAAAAAAGTACTTTAAGTATATATTATCTGATATTTTATTTAAGAGCAATAAGACATTTAAGTCAACTAGGGAGAAATAGCTACTTCAAATTCATGCTGCTTTGAATAAAACTGTATCAGTTTAACAAGATTTCATTGCGCAAAAAATAAAACTATTATTACATTGCTGCATACATTACAGCAGGTGTATGAAATTATGATAGTGCTGCCCAAATCTTCATCTTTGTGTTAATCAAATGTTCAGTGGCATTTGCCACCACCACTTGATAAGTGTTTTCTTTTTTCTTTTTCTTTTTCTTCTTCTTTTTCAAGGCAGGCCTCCCTTAACTATGTGTTTCCATTTCCTCTACCAGCTGTTAGCTCTATGCCCCTTCAACCAGCCCAAACCACATATACACCGAATACCACAGCCCCCAAAAGGCAGATTGCAAACATTTCCTAGGACTCCCAGGGGTTGCCTTGGAAAGAAGCACACCTCAATGAATCCTCTTACTGATGGGACACTCTGAAGCTCTGACACCCTTATTGATGATTCAGAGAAAGTGCAGCGGACTCTCATAGTCCTACAAGCTCCATGGTGTCAACTGTGAATGACTTCGGGTATTGACTTCAGCCCAAAGTATTATAGGCAGCTGTAGGATTTTGCTTGGCCAAAATGGACAAGGATCACAAGTAGAAATCCTATACATTGGATTCATAGGAAGGTCCCTCTTGCTCACCTTTTGAAGGAGAGGTGGGCAGTCATAACCAGGGCTTGAAAGGCAGCTACAAAGGCAACGCTAATGAGCAGAAGCCCTGGAAAAGTTTGCAGCAAAATAAGCCTTCTTTAAATGAGAATGAGCTGACCAAACATGCATTTAAAACTGTACATATTTAGATGCATATTTCACATGCCACAGATGCACATGCTATGAAAGTTGGCACTATTTTTCTCCTTTTCTACACCCCCCCCTTTGTTTTACTGTGGTCTCTGATTTGCTTGGTTTGCATGGCAATCATGCATACACAAGTATCTGGTTTTCTCTCCCTGATGTATTCAAGAGCCGTAATATTTGTTTCACCTTTTATTTTTGCTAATAAAACCTCTCAAATTTACTGCAGGGATTTTACTTTCTTTTATCCCACCTTTTGTTTCTTTATTCTTCCTCTGTATCCTGGCTGGGTAGAATTGGCAGCTGCTTTGCCCATTCCCAGGAGAAAATCCTGCAAAGCTAACGATGCTGGTAGGGGTTCCATTCATTGCAGGAAAATGTCAAACAAAGTACTTAGGAAGTAGAATTGGCTAGAGGATGTGGCTGTACATTATTATTTAGAGGGGAGGGGAAGGCAAGTCTGTCAATTCTATGCATTTAAATGTCATTCTTGTCTGTTTCGTGGAGTTTTATGTCAGGTTGAGTATGACTGATAATAAGCTAGTGTGAGTTAATCTCGCTACTTCTGCTGTGAAATGTTGTTGTTGCTGTTTCCAGAGGTCATGTGAAAATCTGAGCAGTCTAGTGAGAAATCAAAGTATGAATATTTTCATGCACATACATGCACGTGCACATGCACACACACACACACACACACACACACACACACCTCTTGTGTCACTAGCTATATGATTTATATGGGAATCAAATTGTGGGTACTACCCCACCAAGGCTATTCCATAAATCTTCATCCAGAAGACATGCACTGTCCCACAAAATTATCTTACAGGGAATTGGTCTCTGCCTTCTCTCTCTTCTCTTATTCTTTCTTGCTCTCTCCTTTCCTTTATAAAAATGCTCCATCAATATACACTTGGTCTTTTTTTACATATGAAGACAATGAGTCTAGCAGATGCTTGTTACAGACTTAATTCCATTCCGCCCAAATCCATATGGTGACGTCCTAAACATACCCCACCCCTGTAGCTGTATTTGGAGATAGGGACTTTGGGGAGGTAATTAAGGTTAAATGATGTCACAGGGGTGAAACCCTAATCTGAGAGGACTGGTGTCAGAAGAAGACAAAGAAGACATCAGAGAGCTCTCTCTCTCCACTCATGGACAGAGGGAAGGCCATGTGAGAACACAGCAACAAGGAAGAGAGTCCTCATCAGAAACCAACCCTTCTGGCCCCCTGATAGTGGACTTCAAGCCTCCAGAACCGTGAGGAAATAAAATTCTGTCATTTAGGCCACCCAGGCTGTGGTATTCTGTTGGGACAACCTGTGCAGACTAAAACAGTACTCAATAGACTGTGTGCTCTAAATTGTCTTCTCGTTTCCTGGGGATGAATATATTTCATATAAATTGTTTGCACTTTCTCTGCATGCCCTCTTAGAACCATTTTCAATTTTTTTTTTATATTCTTAAACTTAATTTTTGAAACACTAGACTTACAGAAAAAATTGCAAAAATGGGACTCAGAATTCCTGTATTGTCTTTACCCAACTTGTGTTGATGTTAACATGGTATAAAACCATAGTAAAATTATAGAAAACAGAAAAATAACATTGATATGGTACTATTAAATAACCTGGAGATTTTATTCTAGTGTGGCCAATTGTGTAATTAATGTGCAGCTGACAGTCCTGGACACAATGCAAGATCCCACACTGTATTTAAATGTTAGGTCTCCTTTTCTCCAATGTGTGACAATTCCCTTCTTTATCTCACATGTATTTGACATCTTGGAATAATACTGATCAGTTATTTCATACAATGCTTTTCTATTTGGGTTTGTCTTTTTCTCAGAATTAGCTGGAGGATACACATTTTGGGCAAGAATCTTACAAAAGTGATGTGTCCTTCTCAGTGCATCATAATAGGGTACCCCTGGTGTTTATGTCTTATTATTGGTAATGTTAACTGTCATCACTTTGTTAAAGTGGTGTCTGCCCAGTATCTACACTTCATAGTTATTATTTTCCCCTTGAAATGAGTAAGTATCTTGGAGGAAAATTCTTTTTGATTATGCAAATGTCCTTTTTCTCATCCATGTATTTGTTCACTAGTTTTAGCTTCTGTCAGTGGATCTTGGTCTGCAATTATTATTACTGCAGTGTTTGCCTAGTGATAATTTTCCATTTCCACCATCCCCTTCTACACGGGAATTCTAATTGGAATCTTGTAAAAAAGGGCTCTCCCTTCTCCCCAATTTTTGAATTTATTTATTTGTATCACTATGGTCTCATGGATATTTGTTTTATTCTTTGGGTTATAATTTCTATTAGTCTCATCATTTATTTTGTTGCTCCCATTGTCACAGACTAGGCCATTAACAGTTCCTTCAGTTGGCTCCTGTGTCTTTCCATCATGCCTCCGTTAGGCTTTAAGTGTTTCCTTCCCTCCTGTTACCGTAAGATGCTCCAGGATCTTATTGTATTTCTGCCCTGTAATCAATCATTTCTCCAAGGAGCCCTACTTCCTTTTATCAAAGAATGCTATTTAGAAACCAAGATCCGAGCACTAGATGTGTTCATTGCTGCTGGGGTGTCCTTGCTTCTGGATCCTCTCTCTAGACAGTGATGAGGAAACGTGTGCATAGTCACGTACACGTAGATACAGTCGTGTCCACTTTTTTATCGGTAGCTTCTTTTTCCAACAGTTATAAACTTGAGTCTCAGCCCATTGCTATAACAAAATATCATAACCTGAGTAGCTTATCAACAACAGAAATTTATTTCCCATAGTTCTGGAGGTTGGGAAGTCCAAGATCAAGGTGCTGGCTGATTTGGTTTCTGGTGTGGGCTCACTTTCTCACAGATGGCACCTTCTTGCTGGGTCCTCACATCATGGAAGAGGAAAGGCAGCTCTCTGGGGCCTCTTTTAGAAGGGCACTAATCCTGTTCATGAGCGCAGAAACTAATCACCTCCCCAAATAGTCCCGCCTTTTAATACCATCTCCTTGGGAATTAGGATTTCAACATGTGGATTTTGGGGGAGACACAAACATTTAGGCCATAGCTCTTGGCTCTCATTATCTACTATTAATATATATTAATTCATTTCCTCAATCCTAATGTATATAAAAATTAGTTTCCGAATTACTAGCCATACCCCTGTGAAAGCCTTATTTGCCAATGAGAATGCCACATTAGTGTATAATTCTTTTTATTGCTGTCCTTGCAGTATATAGTCAAAGTCATGTTTTTCCAAAGTTATTTAAGTCAGCCCCTTTTTACCTCCCACCCCCTTCAGTGTGATTATTTTATTCAAGTTATTCAAGCATAATGAGGCCAAGGTCATTTGTTAAAGTCTGAATTCCATCTGGGATTCTCAGAAGATCCTTGTTGGTTTTAATTATTCATTCATTTGTGGAGCAGGTAAAACTGTATTGGAGTTAAACACAGAGGTTTATTTACAGAGGTGTCACTCCTTCCTCATCTGCTCTGCCCTGTTACTGTTTCTCCATTCTCTTCCATCCAGCTGTGTCAGGTAACGAATCTTGTTAGTTTCTGGTCTATCCTTTCCTCCATTTCTTTTATGCAAATAAGCATATATTTGCATATTTTCCTAAATCACTTTCTTTCTTATATTAAGAGTAGTATACTCTAGATATTCTCTTATAATTAATTTGCAAGTATTTTGATGAGAACATAAGATACTTTCCCCAGCCATATAAATGACCATATCTTATTAAACTGGAGATTAATACCATGAACTTTGGTGCCAAAAGTGCCTCGGTTTAAACCCAGGTTTAATCAAGTGCTAATTGTGTGATCGTGAGAAAACAAAAATTGCTAAATCTTACGTTCTTTGTCTATAAAATGGAGATAATGGTAATATCTGTATCATGAGTTTGCTTAAGGATTAAACGAACATTACATGTAAAGCTCTTAACATAGTACTTGACATTTGGTTAAGTGCTTGAGAAATCTTAGAAGTATTAGTTATATTAAGTGTATTAGTACAGTAACTGTGACTTTATAATTAGCTAATTGGCTATAGCTAATGTTTTTCCTGTCCTAATTTCTCTCTTAAAATCATGAAGACCACTCAGTAATGTTTATTGAACATAGATAATTTTTCCCAAGAGACTTATATAAAAGACAAAACTGGTTTTACTATTCATTTAAAAGAAAGTTCTCAACTCTACCATGCTACAGTTGCAGTTAACTGTAGATTATAGTCATACTTCATTTTATTGTACTTTGCTTTGTTGCTTTTTCTTTTCTTTTTTTTTTTCTTTTACAAATTGAAACTTTGTGGTAACCCTGTACCCAGCAAGTCTGTGGGTGCCACTTTTCCAACAGCCTGTGCTCATTTCATGTCTTTGTGTCACATTTTGGTAATTCTCACAATATTTCAAACTTTTTCACTACTATTATATCTGTTATAGTTATCTCTCAACAGTGATCTTTGGTGTTAGTATTGTAATTGTTTTGGGATGCCATGATTCCATGTAAGACTGTGAACTTAATTGAAAACTGTTGTGTGTTTTCTGATTGCCCCACCCACTGGCGATTCCTCCATCTCTCTCCCTCTTCTCCGGCCTCCCTATTCCCTGAGATACAACAATGTTGAAGTTAGGCCAGTTAATAACCCCAAAGTAGCCTCTAAGTGTTCAAGTGAAACAAAGAGTTGCACATCTCTCACTTTAAATCAAGATCCAGAAATGATTAAGCTTAGTTAGGAAGGCATGTTGAAAGCCAAGACAGACCAAAATCTAGACCTCTTGTGCCAAACAGTTAGACAAGTTGTGAATGCAAAGCAATAATTCTTGAAGGAAATTAAAAGTGCTACTCCAAGAAACACACAAACTGATAAGAAAGTGAAACAGCCTTAATGCTGATATGGAGAAAGTTTGAGTGGTCTGGACAGGAGATCAAATCAGCCACAACATTCCCTTAAGCCAAAGCCTAATTCAGGGCAAGGCCCTAAATTTCTTCAATTCTATGGAAGGCTAAGAAAGGTAAGGTCACTTAAGGAAAAAAAAAAAAAGAAAAGTTTGGAGCTAGCAGAGATTGGTTCATGAAGTTTAAGGAAAGAAGCCGTCTCCATAAATTATTAATAAAAATACTGATGTAGAAGCTACAGCAAGTTATCCCAAAAGATCTAATTAAGATAATCAATACACTAAACAACAGATTTCCAATGAAAATGAAACAGCCTTACATTGGAAGAAGATGACATCTAGGACATCCGTAACTGGAGAAGAGAAATTAATGCCTGGCTTCAAAGCTTCAAAGGACAGGCTGACTGTCTCATTAGGGGCTAATGCAGCTGATGACTTTAAGAAGAAACCAATATTCATTTACCATTCTGAAAATCCCAGGCCCCTTAAGAATTATGCTAAATTATAAGAGCACTCAGTCTGTGCTCTCTATATATTTTTTTTATTTTTAGCGTATTATGGGGTTACAAGTGTTAAGGTTATATATATTGCCCATGCCCCCCTCCCCCCCCTGAGTAAGAGCTTCAAGCGTGTCCATCCCCAAACGTTGCACATCTTACTCATTGTGGTTGTATATACCCATCCCCTCCACCCCCCTCCCACCCTCCCGATACTTGATAAATGTTACTCCTATATGTCCACTTAGGTGTTGATCCTTTAATACCAATTTGCTGGCGAATACATGTGGTGTTGATTTTTCCATTCTTGAGATACTTCACTTAGTAGAATGGGTTCCAGCTCTATCCAGGAATATACAAGAGGTGCTATATCACCGTTATTTCTTAAAGCTGAGTAGTATTCCATGGTATACATACACCACATTTTATTAATCCACTCATGAATTGATGGCCACTTGGGTTGTTTCCACAGCTTTGCAATTGTGAATTGTGCTGCCATAAACATTCAAGTGCAGGTGACTTTTGATCTTTGGGGTAGATGCCCAGTAGTGGAATTGCTGGATCAAATGGTAGATCTAGAATTATGCTAAATTATAAGAGCACTCAGTCTGTGCTCTATAAATGGAACAAAGCCTAGATGACAGCACATCTGTGTATAACATGGTTTATTTAATTTAATATGAATATTTCAAGTCCACTGTTGAGACCTACTACTCAGAAAAAACTGGACTCAATCTTCTCAAGCCCTGCCACTGCTTTATCAACTGAGTTTATGTAATGTTCTGAATCCTTTGTTGTCATTGCAACAATATTCACAGCATCTTTACCAGGAATAGTTTCTATCTCAAGAAACCCTCTCTCTTTGTTCATCCATAAGAGGCAACTCCTAAGCCTTTCAAGTTTTGTCATGAGATTACAGCAGTTCAGTCACACTTCAGGCTCCACTTCTACTTCTAGTTCTCTTGCTATTTCTACCACATCTGCAGCTACTTCCTCAACTGAAGTCTTGAGCCCTTCAAAGTCATCCAAGGGGGTTGGAATCAACTTCTTCCATACTCCTGTTAATGTTGCTATTTTGAGCTTCTCCCACAAATCACAAATGTGGATAAGATGCCATCAAACAACATACACGCTACAGAGAAATCTTTTGTAAAAAGAAGAATCGATTAGTACATCAAACTTCATTATTGTCTTATTTTCTGAAATTGCCACAGCTGCCCCAAACCTCAGCCACCACCGCCCTGATCAGTTAGCAGCCATAGACAGTGAGGCAAGACTCTTCACCAGCCAAATGATTACACTCACTGAAGGCTCAGGTGATCGTTGGCATTCTTTGGCAATAAAGTATTTTTTAACTAAAGTACGTACATTTTTAGAAAACTTCT
The DNA here is from genome assembly GCF_040939455.1 of Microcebus murinus. Classification (NCBI taxonomy): domain Eukaryota; kingdom Metazoa; phylum Chordata; class Mammalia; order Primates; family Cheirogaleidae; genus Microcebus; species Microcebus murinus. The sequence goes on along the minus strand of NC_134127.1, from coordinate 7,093,591 downwards.
TGTGACTTGCTTTCTTGTGATATTTCCTTTATTGTAATCCTCTAGAACCAAGCCTGCAATATCTGCGAGGAATGCTTGTATTTGAAAGTTCAATATTTTCTTTGTACTAATCTTAATCTCTTTCCCTCTCTACAACAAGTCATAAAACCTCCCTCTGCACCAACTTCGTATGCTATCTATTTGTGACAACTGAATTTGCAAAAAAACTAGGTGTTTGTGGTGAATGTCACTTTTGTACCAGAGAAGTTAAAGGTGAAAAAGGTAGTTTGTTATTTGGCCGCAAGTATGCTGTGGGAGTAATTTTAGTAAGTTCTGATATTCAAATACAAATTTAAAGTGGATGAATCTTGTGCAAACTGATCAGAATTGGTCTGCTACACCCAGACCCAGCAAAATTTCAATTCCTTAAAATGTGTTAAGTGCCTTATAGGGGTCAGCCATGGGTTAGGTGCTGGAGGGAAAACAGCAAAAGAGAAATACCTTTCTTCAAAAACCTCACAGTCTACTTAGCTCCCGGAAGTTATTTGAGTTGGTGGAGAACTGTATGAAACGTGAACTTCACAGCTTGGATCTTCTTTGACCCAACCAGGTAGTAAAGGCCAATTTCCTACCTGTGAAGCCATTGGAGGGTTTTGAGCAGATTCATGGGATGCCTGGTCCATAGTTTAGAAGGATCCCTCTGGCCATTGTGCTGAGAATAGACTATAGAGTCATGTGGTCCCAAGCAGGGAAATCAGTTAGAGACGAAATCCAGGCAATGGATAATGGATTGTTGGATGAGGGTGGAAGCAGTGAAGTGTTGAGTTGGTGGTTTCCTTAAAGTGTTTTGAATGTAGAACCTACAGAAAAAGTTGTACAAGGTGTGCAAGAAAGAGTGAAGCTAAAATTCCAAAGCAGAGACCCTAGTTGCTACAAAAATCAAGTTCGAATTACTTGTTCTCTATTAAAGGTCCCAATATGAATCCCATGCTCTCGTTCCTTGTGGGGAAGATACATTCCACTCCCTGAGAGAAATAAAGGATGTGTGCTAAAATTATAACACAGAGAAATGCACAATGTTTCGAATGGATGGCTGCCCATCCTGCACTGCTTTGGGCATTTCCTTGCTTAGGGATACAGAGGCATTTTGTGTTTGCATAGAAAAAGCTACAGGAGCATTTCCTGATCTTCAGGAATGGAAAAAAATCTGAGGCTAGTCCAGTCCCATGAAGTCCCATGGAACCTGAGTCAGTGTGGTTCACATCCGTACGTTATAATCTGACCCACTTATCGTGTCCTACCAGACCATATATCTTGGGATATATTTGCAGCTTAGGAAGCGCCATGCTTGAAATTGCAGGCCCTTTGCCCAAAATTGAGCACGGCAAAGTTGAACAGTCCACTGTTCTTAAGGTTAGAGCACTTTCCTTAATTATAGGGTTAGGATGGGAGATTTTACTGCCCAAAATCGTTACAGAGTTTAGAAAATTCAGATGTTTCTTTGCCACAGGTAGAAAATATCAGAGGTAAAATGTTCTGTCCTATTTCTGGACATGAAATTTTCTTATGCGCTTTCAATTTTTGAAGGCCATGGTAGATTTATTTGTTGTTGGAATTTGTCTTTATTTTTTAGTCTGAAACATTGTGTTTTTCTTTTCCTTCCATGTTGTGTCAAGTTGCCTACATCTCTCCAATCTCTTAGAAAAATAGTAAGACTGACTTGAGGAAATGAATGTGTGTTGGCTTGGCCCCTACTATACTGCCATATGCATTTTAAATGACCCACAGGAATGATCTGTATTAATAAAAATGAATTTTTAATTATGTCTTATAATTTAATAGTTGAGGGCTGATTTCTTAAGTTTATTTTTAGAAAGACGTTCCACTTAGAACTCTAATGGGCACATTTAGAGACACTAATCTCTGTTTCAAACACTGCTTTTGGAGACACCAGCTCCAGTTGCAAGTTTTGCTGCAGTAGCAGAGGAGGAAGCAATAGATTCAAAGCAGAAGTGGTTCATGCATCTAACGAGACACTTGGGCTCTGTTGCCGGAAGCAGAGAACAGCCCTAAACTTAATTCCGGGGGCTTCTGGCAATGCCCACAGCTTTTGTAAACCCAATGGGCTTATCAGGGTCTGATGCCTCTTTACACATGGGTTCTTAAAGCTCTACAGCTTTAATGAACAAAATTAAAGCTGTAGGTAGGCAGGGCTCCCAAATGGACTTGTGGCTGGATTTGCCAGGGATCATGTCCATTCCTTGTGCTTCCCAGGCATGACTTGGCGAACTCAGCACAGTTGAATCCAGCTGTTCCAGGCAAGAGCATTGGAAAGAGCACCAGAGTGAGGATGAGGAAACGTAAACTAAATGGTGTGACTGGTGGCAGTGCACGGCAGTTGCCTCAGCCTCAGTGTCCTTATCTGGAAAAGAAAAATAAAGGGATTGGAGGAGGTAATTTTTTTTTTATTTCAGCATATTATGGGGGTACATATTTTAAGGTTTCAATAAATTCCCTTTCCCCCCTCCCTCCACAAGTCTGAGTTTCCAGCATGACCATCCCCCAGATGGTGCACATCTCACTCATTATATATGTATATACCCGCCCCTCTCCCCCCTCCCACCTGCCCAATACCCTATTACTGCAGTACCTATGTGTCCACTTAGGTGCTACTCAGTCAATACCAGTTTGCTGGTGAGTACATGTGGTGCTTGTTTTCCCATTCTTGGGATACTTCACTTAGTAGTATGGGTTCCAGCTCTAACCAGGAAAATATAAGATGTGCTATATCACCGTTGTTTGGAGTAGGTAATTTTTAAAGCAACTTGCAAATTGGAACTGGGGTATTTTTTAAATGGTATTGTCCTTCAGGAGGCAACCAACATTTTAAATGACCTTTTGCAGAATAAAAATAAAGGGGTTATTCATAGACTAATGATAATACACACACCTGTGGCCATTTCCTTCCTTTGCTGTCAAGTGGGGAAGGTATCGTGATGTGTTCTGGGCCAACGTCAGTCCTGTAGCTCCCAACCAGATCTGACCTGGGATGGGGACGAAGGCTGCCAGGGATCCAGTTCCCCTGCACCTACACCAGGAGGTTGCCAGGGGTGGGGAACCCACAGCCTTAAGGCTACATGTGGTGGCCTTCTAGGTCCTTAAGGGCAACATTTTGACTGAATCCAAATTTTACGGAACAAATCCTTTTGTTTTTATTAATACATTTTTGTTCGTCTTTTATTTTATTTTTAAAATACCAAAGAATAAAATAAGTTTCAGCAAAATAATCTTCCCAGATGGACCAACACAATTAGAACATTAGTAAGCCATAAGGGCTAAATTGTAGCTGCTACGCTAATGATTTAGCCCTGACTTCCCCTAAATGACTGGCACCATTACTGCATGAGGCTGGTTGGCGAGAGTTTGTGGGGGTTGAGTACACCGGTCTGTTATTAGCTTTTGACAATGGTGTACTGTGTTTCTGTTTGAAGTAGAATTTGTAAATAGTTGCACAGCTCGATAGAATTTTTTTAATTCTGTCTGCTTAACAGCCCATCATGTCAAAGAAGACCAAAAGAACACCAAAGGAAGGAAACAGGATTTTTTCATAAGGATTAGGAATTGCAAAACTGTCTTGTTTCTGCTAAAGATGAGATGAATTCCTTGCTTTGTGATACTGCAATATCAACATTAAGGAAATTCAATGCTCATCAGCATTGTAACACTCATAAAGACCACAACATTTTAAATTAGAAGGAGAGGCACGAAAGGTTGTATTGCAGATATTAAAAGATGAAAAGCAAAGACAATTATTTCAAGCAGCAATAAGACCTGGAAATATTGTCACTGAAGCAACTTATAAAGTAACTTATATACTCAGGGAAAAAAGGGAAGCCACTCGGTGACGTAGACATTGTGAAAGAATGCATTGTCAAAGTTGTAGGATGCTTAGACTCTGACAGCATTTCAAAGTATAAACAACAGCCTCTTTCAAGGAGAACCATAACTGATCAGCAGCATGAATTAGCCTTCAACTTAACAGAAGAACTTCATGCAATACTTCAAAAGAAAAGTGTATATTATCCAGTTCCTTTGGATGAATCAACTGATACTACTGACTCAGCACAAGTTTTATACTTCATTTGGGTCACAATAGAAGATTTTCTTTGCTACAAAGAGTTACTCACTTTGGATACTTTTGTGAACAGAACACAGGGAATAGATATCTTCAACAATTTTCAATAGAAATGTTGTAAAGTTGGACTGAATTTGGTAAATTTAGTGAGTGCATGTACACCTCCTATGGCAGGAAAACACGAAGGAATTATTGCACAGATAAAAAAACAAAGTGTTAACAGATCCAGATGCTCTCATTTCTTTTCACTGTATCTTGCATCAGCAAAATCTCTGTGCTATAGCTACTATTTTAAGTGACACTTTGCAATAAGTTATAAGTATTGTTAACCGTATTCTTTCAAATGCAACACAGCATCGTCAGTTTCACATGCTAAAGTTGAACAATGAGGTATTCAGTGTGGATTTGCCCTATCATTATCTATCTATCTATCTATCTATCTATCTATCTATCTATCTATCTATCTATCTAATTCAGAATATTATAGGGGTACATTTTAGTCACATAAATTGCTTTTGTACCATTTGAGTACAGATTATAAGTGTACCCATCCCCCACATAGTGTGCATTGTACCCATTAGGTGGGAATTTACTCATCCCCTCCTCCTCACTCCCACCTGCTTGATTTCCAATGAATGTTATCTCCATATGTGCACATAAGTATTGATTAATTAGTTCCAATTTAATGGGGAGTACATGTGGTGTTTTTTTTCCCACTTTTATATTTCCTTTAGAAGAATGGTCTCCAGTTTCATCCAGGTTAGTACAAGAGGTATTAGTTCTCCATTTTTTTTAATAGCTGAGTAGTACTCGATGATATAAATATACCACATTTTATTAATCCACTCATGTATTGGTGGGCACTTGGGTTGTTTCCTTATCTTTGCAATTGTGAATTGTGCTGCTTTAAACATTCAAGTCCAGATGTCTTTTTTATAGAATGTCTTTTTTTCTTTGGGTAAATACCCAGCAATGGCATTGCTGGATCAAATGGTAGTTCTACCTTTAATTCTTTGAGGTATCTCCATATTAATTTCCATAGAGGTTGTACTAATGTGCAGTCCCACCAGTAGTGTGTGAATGTTCCTATCTCTCTGTATTCCACACCAACATTTGTTGTTTTGGGACTTTTTTATAAAAGCCATTGTCACTGGAGTTAAGTGATACTTCATTGTGGTTTAGATTTGCATTTCCCTGATGATTAGAGATGTTGAGCATTTTTCACATGTTTTTTGGCCATTAGTCTTTCTTCTTTTGAAAAGTTTACATTCATGTCTTTTGCCCACAGTTTAATGGGATTGTTTGACTTTTTCTTGCTGATTTGCTTGAGTTCTTTACAGATTTTAGTTATCAGCCCTTTATTGGATGTATAGCCTGCAAATATTTTCTCCCATTGTGTAGGTTGACTGTTTGCTCTAATGATTGTTTCTTAGGCTGTGCAGAAGCTTTTTTAATTTGATCAGGTCCCATTTATTTATTTTGTTGTTGCTGTGATTGCTTTTGGGGATTTCAAGAAGAAAATATTGGGAAAAGTCATATTGACATCAACCTAGGCAAAGAATTTATGAAGACAACCCCTATCATTCTAAAGTGCATTGGCTATCACAGGGATAGGTGTTGGCCAAAATTTTAGCTCTGCAAGTACATATAGTTTAATTTTATGAAGAACAGAATCAGCAATGTGAATTATTGAAAGAAGATTTCTATAGGAATACAGCATTTCTGTGTGATATCACCTCAAATCAAAATGACTTGAATATTTCTTTGCAAGGTATAACTGAGTCTATATATAGTATGTGGCACAAAATCCAAGCACTTCGAACAAAACTATCTTTTTCCAAAACACTTCAAAAGTAAAAATTTCAGATGAACATTTTCCCCAGTTGGCAAAGGTATTTGATGAGCAGGATGATATATGTGAATCATTTGAAGAATACATAGCTATTATAGACCTGTTAATTGGAGAATACAATGAAAGGCTCACTGACTTTGAGAATCATGACATCACACTCAATTAGCATTTCGGCCTCACCTAGTGGATATCACCAAGTCACCTAAAGAACTAAAGATGAAGTTGATTGAGTTCTCAGTAGACGACATTTTAAAGTCATTGCTTGATGCTAAGAAAAATACAATTGAAATATGGAATAATGAACTAGAATACCCATCCCTTTGGTAACATGCCCCCAAAATACTTTCTTTCTTTTTAACAACTTATTGCTGCAAATTTATGATCTCCTATCTAACCCAAGTCATGACACCCTTAAAGTCACAAATGACTGATACCCATCTAGAGGATCAACTGAAACTGTGGACCTCCAAGCTGCAACGAAATATTCAAATGCTTTCCAACAAAAAGCAGACACAACAGAATCATTAAAAGGTTAGTTTACTTTAAAATTAACAAATAGTTTCCATTGCTTGAAATTGTTAAGTACACAGTATTAGGTTGGTGCAAAAGTAATTGCAGTTTAAGCATTGTTGAAATTTGTCATTTGATATTGGAATATATTCTTAAATGTGGTTATGCTATACATCATTGTAATGCACATTTCTCACTTTATGTTTATTTACTAATGACTTATTACTTGCTGTTTATTTTATATTTATTTTAGACTATGGAAATGATGTTAGACAAAAAGCAAATTTGAGCAATTTTATTATTTGAGTGCAAAATGGGTCATAAAGCAGCGGAGACAACTCACACTAACAACGCATTTGGCCCAGGAACTGCTAACAAACATAGAGTGCAGTGGTGCTTCAAGAAGTTTTGCAAAGGAGACGAGAGCTTTGAAGATGAGGAGCACAGTGGCCGGCCATTGGAAGTTGACAATGACCAATTGAGAGCAGTCATTAAAGCTGATCCTCTTACAACTACACAAGAAGATGCCAAAGAACTCAACGTTAACCATTCTACAGCCACTAGGCATTTGAAGCAAATTGGAAAGGTGAAGAAACTCAATAAGTAGGTGCCTCATGAGCTGATCAAAAATTTTTAAAAAAATCATCATTTTGAAATGTCATCTTCTCTTATTGTACCCAACAACAGTGAGCCATTTCTTGATTGGATTATGATGTGCAATGAAAAATGGATTTTATATGACAACCAGCACCAACCAGCTCAGGAGTTGGATGGAGAAGAAGTTCCAAAGCACTTCCCAAAGCCAAACTTACACTAAAAAAAGATCATGGTCACTGTTTGGTGTTCTGCTACTGGTCTGATCCACTGCAGCTTTCTAAATTCCAGTGAAACCATTACATATGAGAAGTATGCTCAGCAAATCAATGAAGTCCTCTGCTCTAAAAACTGCAATGCCTACAGTCAGCTTTGGTGAAGACAAAGGGCCCAATTCTTCTCCACAACAGCACCCAAGCACAGTCGCACAACCAACACATCAAATGTTGAATGACTTGGGCTATGAAGTTTTGCCTTGTCTGCCATATTCACCTGACCTATCATCAACCAAATACCACTTCTTCAAGCATCTTGACAACTTTTTGCAGGGAAAACGTTTCAACAACCAGCAGGATGCAGAAAATACTTTCCAAGAGTTTGTCGAATCCCGAAGTGCAGATTTTTTACACTATGGGAATGAACAAACTTATTTCTCATTGACAAAAATGTGTTATCGTAATGGTTCCTATTTTGATTAGTAAAGATGTGTTTGAGCCTAGTTATAATGATTTAAAATTCATGTGTCCAAAACCACAATTACTTTTGCATCAACCTAACAGTTCAATTTTTACAAAAAAATGTACATTTTAAGTATATCTAATTGAAGTTTCTTAAATATGCCCTTATTTGATTAATGTGACCTTCCAAAATGAAAAGGTCCCCCACCTTTGCTCTAGGCCCTCATAATTTAAAACAAGCTCTGAATCCAAAATTTCCTGGGACAGCACAAATGTGGGTAGTTAGAATATTTATGTGAATCTCCTTTTGGGAAGAAGAAAAGAGTGAAAACACACTTACCTCAAATCACATATTTTGGAACACAAATCCCAGACACAGGAACCCCTTTGATCCTAATACATTTCTTTTGTAATTTTATTCCTGAGAATTTGTGGGGTTTGCAATGATTTCATAATTGTTTGAGACCCCCCCCCCACACACACACACTAGCCCTAGTTATTACTGAAGATTATCTAATGATGTTAAAACAAAGAAAAAAGAAAAGGGCTAGCTAACTACCAGTTATTGGACACAAAACCACATAGTAGGCATTGTTGTAGTTCTTCTACATAATTATTTCTGTGATTGCTCTGTGCCAAGCACTATAAGAATAACAGCAAACACATATGTAATACTTTCTATATGCCAGTATAACAAGTACTTTACATATAATAATTTTAATCCTCACCACAACCTATAAGGGAGATAGTATTATTATCACAATTTACAGATGAGAAAATTGAAGCATAAAATAACTTTTCTGAAGTTACACAACTAATTCATGATTAAGCTAACTTTTAAAAACAGCTGCCTAGTTCTGTAGTTTCTGTCCTTTACTATGTAAATAGCACATACTTTAGTTTCCTCAATCCTCACCACATCTAATTTAGCAGGAATTATCATTCTACTTTAAATATTAAGAAACAGAGAATGAAATTGGATCCCTATCCGTCATCATACAAAAAAATTAACTCAAGATATATTAAAGTCTTAAATGTAAGACCTGAAAACTAAAAATTCCAGAAGAAAATCTAGGAAAAACTCTTCCAGACATTAACCTAGGCAAAGAATTTACAAGTGAGACCCCAAAAAGCAAATGCAACAAAATCAAAACTAGACAAACAGGATTTAATTAAAGTAAAATACTTCTGCACAGCAAAAGAAATGATCAAAAGACTAAATAGACAACCTACCGAATGGGAGAAAATATTTACAAATTATGTGTCTCACAAAGGACTAATATCCAGAACCTATAAGGAACTCAAACAACTCAGCAAGAAAAAATAAACAACCCCATTAAAAAGTGGGCAAATGACATGATCAGGTATATTTCAAAACAGGGTATATGAATGGCCAACAAACATATTAAAAAATGTTCAACATCATTAATCATCAGAGAATGCAAATTAAGACTGCAATGATATACCATCTTACTCCAATTAGAATGACCATTATTAAAAAGTCAAAAACCAATAGATGCAGGCATGATGCAGTGACAAGGGATTACATATACACTCTTAGTGGGAATGTAAATTAGTACAACCTCTATGGAAATCAGTGTGAGGATTTCTCAAAGAACTAAAGGTTGACCTACTATTTGATCCTGATATCCCACTACTGGGTATCCACCCAAAGGAAAAGAAATCATTATGTCAAAAGAATACACTGCATTCATATGGTTATCACAGCACAACTTACAATTGCAAAGATATGGAATCAACTTAAATGTCTATCATGGAGTACTACTCAGCCATAAAAAAGAGTGAAATAATGCCTTTTTCAACAACTTGGATAGAACTGGAGGCCATTATCCTCAGTGAAGTGAGCTCAATAATAGAAAAATAAACATGGTATGTTCTCACTTATAAGTGGGAGCTAAACTATGGCTACACAAGGTTACACAGAGTGGTATAATGAACACTCGAGACTTAAAAGCGGGCAGGGTGGGAGTAGGTGAGGGATGAAAAAGTACCTATTGAGTACACTGTACACTATTCAGTTGCGGGTATACTGAAAACCCAGACTTTACCACTATACAACATGTACATGTAACAGAATTCAATTCATACCCCCTAAATCTATTGAAATTTTAAAAAGGGGAAAGAAACAGAGAAACAGGGAGGTTAAGAAATTTGAATGAGGCTATATAGATAGTAAGTGGCTCAGCCAGGTCTATGAAGTGCTTGATTTTTTACTAGCACATGAAAAAAAAATTATGTGTGTTTGTTTTTTTAATTTGCTTTGGTCGCTAAAATTTGATGGCTATAATTCCACAATATGTATTTCTAAACAGGATTTCGAAAAGGAGGATAAATGAAATCCAGAAAGTTCTGGATCTAAGAGACATGGCCCAAAACAGAAAATCTCAAGGTCATCAGAGCTTTTTAACTAACATTCTGGGTTCAAAAGTCAAAGTTCTGGTTATGAATTCAGCTTCATCACTTATGAGTATGGAATAATGAGTATGGAATAACAATCAGTAACTTGGCTGAGTTACTTCCACTATCTAAATTCCAAAGATACTGTTTACTGGTCAAGTTAGCAGTTCTGGAGCCCAGAAAATGGAAATCCAATTATAGTAACTAGAGTATAAGATGAGGATTTTGTCTTAACTCAACTTGGAGAAGACCTGGCACTTCAGCATATATAAAAAGGAAAGGGGATATTAGAATCGGTTCACTTGACACAACTGGGTCACCTCAGTTCACTAGGGCTCCTGAAGACCATTCCAGACTTTGGGCAATTTTGAATCTAAAGCCCACAGTGGGCTTCTCAACTTTGAGAAGAGGGAGAAAGGACAGAGAGCCAGGTAGATATCAAGTCCAGCCATAACAGAGAGGACAATATGGTGAGATTGACTTTTGACTAGTAATGCTTAGCTTTATGGTTTGTCTATTTGCTAATACTTTTACCTTCCTAGCTAGAAAATTTGGAATTTGGGCCAGTGAAGAGCTACCTGCTTTTCTCTCTACAAGCAAATAATTACCAATGTTTGACATTTTCTCATAAGTTCTTTTTCATGTACATTCATCACACTGAGAACCACCAAACAGGTGGCTACTCATACATTGTCTCCCACGGATGAGTTTTTAAATGCTTTTAAACAGATTAGGAAAGGTCTAGGTCAATAACAGAATATTGCATTAATTAAGGGACTTGCTCATAGTAATATAATGAAGATCTTTCATTTTTTAGTTTAATTAAGATCTTTGACTTACTAACAATTTTATGTAAACATTGGTGGGGGCTAGGCCAGCACTGCCGGAAAAGAAAAGGCTAAAATCTCTAATTATTATGAAATTTGAAAACATATCTCAATGACCAGCAAGTAATAATCACAGTTTAATAAATAAATCTGCATTCAAATAAATCGGTGATTATAAAAGGCAAATAGAATACACCCTCAGACAATAGGTTTGTCAACAACTCAAGGCAGAAACTGATTTAGTTTTCTCCTTTCCTACCTTTTTCTCTAACTCAGGCAAGTTCTCACTATTAAACATGTATGTCCAGATCTCATAAGTTTTGTATGTCCATGCCACAGAAAGACAAGGAAAGAATTTCACACCTATTTCTATTTTTACATGAAGTTTAAGAGTTACCTTTTCCAAATGTTTAGCAGGAAACAGAAGAGATATGCTGGCCCCCTGCACCCCTGAGGAACATCTGGGCACAGAGACACGTCAGGACCATCTCTCAACGTGCACAACATGACAATTAAAATGCTCAGAAATATTGTGACTCAGCCAACATCATACTGAATGGGGAAAAGCTGAAAGCATTCCCACCAAGAACTGGAACAAGACAAGGATGCCCATTGTCATGACTTCTATTCAGTAGAGTGCTGGAAGTCGTAGCCAGAGAAATCAGGCAAAAGTAAGAAATGAAGGGTATCCAAATCAGGAGGTCAAATACCATTTTTTGCTGATGATATGATCTTGTATCTAGAAAACTCCAAAGATTCCACCAAAGGACTCGTGGAATTGATAAATAAATCCAGCAAAGTTTCAGGTTATAAAACCAATGTACATAAACCAGTGGCATTCCTATTCACCAATATTACTCATGCTGAGAGTCAAATCAAAGACGTAATACCATTCACAATAGCTACAAAGAAAATAAAATACTTAAGAATATACTTACCCTAGGAGGTGAAAGATCTCAACAAAAAGAACTACGAAACACTGAGGAAAGAAATTGCAGATGATAAAAACAAATAGAAAAGCATATCTCGTTCATGGATCAGTAGAATCAACATGTTAAAATGCCCATACTAACCAAAGTGATTTATAGATTCAGTGCAATCCCCATCAAAATACCAATGCCATATTTCACAGATTTAGAAAAAGTAATTCTGCGCTTCATTTGGAACCAGAAAAGATCCCAGATCCCGAATAGCCAAAGCAATCTTAAGCAAAAGGAACAAATCTGGAGGCATCAAATTACCACACTATAATACAAGGCTACAATAACTAAAGCAGGATTTTATTGGCACAAAAATAGAGATATAGACCAATGGAACAGAACAGAGAACCTGGATAAGAAACCATCTACATACAACCACTTGATCTTCAAAAAGAAGACAACAATGTACACTGGGGAAAAGAATCCCTATTCAATAAACAGTGCTGGGAAAATTGGGTAGCCACATGCAGAAGAATGAAATAGGACCCCTACCTCTCTCCACTCACAAAGATTAATTCAAGATAGATAAAAGACTGAGATCTAAGGCATAAAGCCATAAGAATTGTATAAGAAAATGTTTGAAAAACTCTTCTAGACATTGACCTAAGCAAAGAATTTATGAAGGATACCCCAGTAGCAATCAGAGCAACAACAAAAATAAATAAATGGGACTTGATTAAACTTAAAAGCATCTGCACAGCAAGAAAATAATCAACAGAGCAAATAGACAACCTACAGAATGTGAGAAAATATTTGCAAGCTTTACATCTGCCAAAAGGCTAATAACCAGAATCTACAAAGAACTCAAGCAAATTAGCAAGAATAAATCCAGCAACCCCATTAAAAAATGAGCAAAGGACATTAACAGAAGCTTTTCAAAAGAAGATAAACAAATGGCCAATAAACATATGAAAAAATGCTCAACATCAGTAATCATCAGGGAAATGCAAATTAAAATCACAAAGATATCATCTTATCCCTGTTAGATTGGCACTTACTTAAAAGTTCAAATATAATATATACTGGCATGGATGAAGAGAGAAATAAATGCTTATACACTGTTGGTGGGACTGCAAACTAGTACAACCTCTATGGAAACAGTATGGAGATACCTCAAAGAACTCAAAGTAGACCTACCATTTGATCCAGCAATCCCACTACTGGGTATTTACCCAAAGGAAAATAAGTCATTTTATCAAAAAGACATCTGCATTAGAGTGTTTATTGCAGCACAATTCACAATTGCAAAGATGTGGAATCAACCCAAGTGCCCAACAATTCAGGAGTGGATTAACAAATGTGGTATATGTATATCATGGGGTACTACTCAGCCATGAAGAAGGATGACTTAATGCCTTTTTCAATAATTTGGATGGAACTAGAGACCATCATCTTACATGAAGTATCTCAAGAATGGAAAGACAAACACCACGTGTGCACACTATTAAATTGGAACAAACCAATGAACACACATGTGCACAGAGGGAAGTAAAACTCAGGGGAAATCAAGTCTGGGGGGAAGGGATGGACAATAACCAACTTAATGGGTACAATGAACACTGTCTGGGTGATGGGCACACCTATAACCATCACTCAACCATCATATTAATAAAAGTGACCCATGTAACTAAAAATATCTGTACCCCCGTAATACTTCGAAATAAGCAATGAAATAAAATAACTATGATTGATAAAAATTAAAAAATTTAAAACTCCCTATAAACAATTAGGATCTATTATAATAAAAAGTGATGATAAAAATACAAAAAAATTAAAATAAAGAAATAATGTGACTCAGGCCACTCCATCTTGTTTACTGGGAACAGAGATGAACTCAACATGAGAGCAACTTGGGTTAACATAATAGGAGTTACAGAATAATTAAATCCTTCCACATCACATGTAAGTATAATGTGTTAATAAAAAAGTAATCACACCTCCATTGTTTCTGCAGGTTCAGCTCAATTACATGGCAGTTAGAACTCTCTCCCACTTTATTCATACTCAGCAAGGACTCCCTTTACCATCTGCTGATATTTAATTAATATACATTAAGTGCCCTGCTCTGTTATTAAATGTAATTTAACAACTTCCTCTACACTCTAGATTCAGGGCAACATGAATGGGAGACATCATGAAGGAAAATAGCATCTACTCCCCTTATTAAAATATTATAGACACATTACTCCATTTAAGCCAGTTTGGGAAAGATATTTTTCACGTCTTAAGCATGGAATGACTCTTGGAAGCTTCGGGAGTTCACAGTTTACCTGGAGCCAAGAAAGAATGTTCTTAGTTAGCAGCATCCTCTGATTTGAAAATAGCCCCCTTTGACTCTCTTTCAAAAGCCTGAGAATTTGAAGAATTGGTAGATGATTAGAAGGAAAACAGTCTGGGTTTTTTTCTTATCTAACATTTTCAACAAATGTTTAGTACAAAATGTATAATGTATAGATCTCAGAGGTGAAAGAGAATGATGACGGGTTTAGTGAACATAGTTGCCCTTGTTACAGAAATTCAGATAGTGTCAAGGTTTCCAACTTAAATGTACTTAGCTTTCCAAACCATAGAGTATTAAGCCTGCAAGTTTCTGCATTTTCAAGTGAGAATACAGATAGGCACCGGCATGCCCAAGATTACTTAGCTAGTTACATAGGCATGGCAGAAAGCAAAGAACCAACCCAATGACCTAGGAAGGATGGAGCTATGGGAATGGTCTGCCACCTGTCTCACATGCAGGCAACAAAGGGGTAGTGTATTGTCTAAAGAGAATTAAAAACAATTATAAAACCAATTAAAAATCAGTCTGCCTTTTATTATCAGCAGACAGTGGCAATTTCCATGATAAAATACTTATCCCCAAGGGGCAGAATGGTCCTTCCAGTCCCAATCACTTCCCACAGATAGACAAAGTCCCTGATGCAACCATTCAATCACATTTTATAACACTATGCCATCTAGTCTCAACTCACTTTCTAGAAAAAAAAAATTATACTAGAAATGTTTTAAATAGGATGCCTTTATATAAGTTAAAATCTATTTTCGTTATGTCTGAGCTAACCCAAATAACGTGGATCCCAGGTTCTGCTTTGAGGAATCCTGGCATGATACCACTATCTGAAAACATAACTCTCAAAGAAGCTCCAACTCTACAGAGTCAGTAAGAGGGAGGAGGGAGGAAACGTCTCAAGAATTCCCTGCTCCAAACTGTGCATCCATCCCTAAAGATTCAAAAACCCTCTTGACACTGTAGTGGCAGCAGACATCCATTTTTGAACCTCCTATATGTCAGAACATAAGTTCTGGGCATTGGTCCTGGATCCCAGGCCTGCATTCTTTTAAAGTCAACTGGATCTTTAGTTTTTAAGAATGAAGTAGTGAGGCAATCTAAGAAAAGATTGGAGACATCCTCCAAAGTTTCCTGTGTGAACCATGCCTCCTCTGAAACGGACCAAAGTCTTCTTGGAAAGGGAAATGGCAAAACATCGCAAAGAATACCAGAGAATGATTTCTAAAATGAAATAATAGGATGGCATTGCTGAATGAGCCTGGAGGTGCTTTAGTTTCACTCCATCGTATGAAAATGAGGAAACCGAGAATCACGGGTGATGAGTCCCTGTTTTGTTTGTTGCTTTCTTCTTTATACTTTTTTCCCCCTTCTACAGCACATAGGAAAGTGGGTGTGATGTTAGGAGCAATAATGTGCATGCAATCATTGGAAAGACTGTTTTTATTCCATTACCAAATGTAACTTAACTTGTTTAACTTGCTATGAACAGTTGATAAGTTGTGGATCTGGACCAGGATGCAGGTGCTGCTCCCTCTCTGTGATGGCATACTAGAATATTCCATTCCTGAATGATTTGCTATGGTCTCACCTCTTCCCAAAATGCCCCGATCAACTATCCTTTTCCCCACCCCCTTCCACTTGCTGAAACTGCTTCAAACACAGATATGCAGAGAGAGACTTCATGCTTAACATATGCCAGGCACATTGCTAACTGAGGTTATTGAACACGATTGAATATTGAACACGATTCGTAATGTAGCAGGGAAAAAAGACATTAAACTAGAAATTGCAATTCAAGTACTATTAAGTGTTGTGATGGAGGTGTGAGAACACACAGCCTTTAAGACCTAGATAGCTCTCAGGTCAAAGAGTGTCTCCTCCTGGTAAGGAAAACAAAGCTGAGACCTAAAGGATCAGCAGAAATTAGTCAAGATAAAGGAGTTCAGGAAAAAAAGAAAGAAAGAAAGAAAAAAAAAAAACTATGTGAAAGGCCTGAGGCCAAATGACGTGGGCTTTTCAGGGAATTAAAAGGAGGAACAATTGGAGGCTGTTGCTGGAATGCAGGAGAGGATGATGATGGCCCACGTGGTTTGGTAACGATGGAAAATGAAAAGAGTTCATCTGTAGAAGCAGAGATGAGACGTGGCCATGGTTGTTAGCACAGTGGATGAGAATCACTGCCTTATGCCATGTTAGCAAATATTACTTCTGGATATAAATAATATAATAACTGTATAACTGAAATACAGAATAGCTGTATATAACTGAAACTGATTGTCCTTTCAATGAGGAAAATGAACCTAGACATCATTTCAGACTGTTTCCTGATGACTCTGATTGAATATAACTTCTGTGGGCAAAAGACCAATGCAGTTTTTAGACCAGCCAAGAGGGTTTGTGCAGGTCCTGCAAGCTAGTTCCACATGTTTGCATGCCCCCTTCTCTTTGACCCACGCCCCGTTCCCTACAATGCCTTGTATTAAGGTTCCTTGTTTTCATGCTGAGTTCACCAGATCATGATGCCTGGCATTCTTCTTCTTTATACCTGTAAGTGCTTTCCCCACTGCCCTTCCCGTCAGTAACTCGAAGCGTTAGGTTCGCCTGTGTGGGTGTTCCCAGGTCTCGGGTCCCCAGTGTCAAGAGTGAGTACTGGGACTGCGTGGAGCGGATGACAGGGTGATCACAGACACAGAGCAATTTTATACAAACAGTTTATCAAGTAAAAGAAAGAACGAAAGTACAGAAGGAAGCTACACAAAGTGAAAAGAAGCTACAAAGTGGAAAGCACACAAAGCTACACTCCAGAGAGAGTGAAACGGGTCAGTCTCCAAGAGTGGAGAAAGACTCAGAAGTCTGAGCACATGCAGCCTTTTATATGCCAACTAGTTTGTCCCGCCTTTCTCCTGGCAGGATTGGTTGTCATTTCCAGCCTTTGGGGGTGATTGACAGGTTGTGGGTTACATAACCCACCTGTTACTTAAGAGTTTCCCTCTCTGTGCATGTGTCTTACCCAGAATCCTTCATGAAGCTCCACCCATGCCATGCTAATTAGATGGTAATGATCTAGCTCAGGTAAAGGTTACTAGGAACTTTTTACTATGTGTGTTCCCACTAGGGAACAGTTCCTAGCTGCAGTTTGGTTCCTAGCTACAATTTGGTTCTCATTCTCCACCCTTAGCCACCTCCTTGCCGGCTGTTTGCCCTCCACCAGACCTAACATAAGGAAATGTTTATTAAACTGTAATTATTTTATCAGAATCTCTATTCAATCAGGTGTTACCAAAAAAAGTTAATTGGGATTAAATTATTTGTATAGGATCTCATGGCAAAGCAGCAAATTCCCTCATTTCCACCTCTGGGATTTTCTCCAAAGTTCAAACAGCATCTACCTCTCTAATTCAGGGAGGGTTAAAGGTTTAACTTCATTCTCTGGGGGAATATCTTTCCAGAACCCCTCCCTTCTCTCATCCCCAGCAAAATCAAAATCCCCTTAGGATAAGTCATTTAAAAGATATGAGTGGGCCAGGCGTGGTGGCTCACGCCTGTAATCCTAGCACTCTGGGAGGCCGAGGCAGGTGGATTGCTCGAGGTCAGGCATTGGAAACCAGCCTGAGCAAGAGCCAGACCTCGTCTCTACTATAAATAGAAAGAAGTTGATTGGCCAACTAATATATATAGAAAAAATAAGCCGGGCATGGTGGCGCATGCCTATAGTCCCAGCTACCCCAGAGGCTGAGGCAAGAGGATCGTTTGAGCCCAGGAGTTTGAGGTTGCTGTGAGCTAGGCTGACCCCACAGCACTCACTCTAGCCTGGGCAACAAAGTGAGACTCTGTCATAAAATAAAATAAAATAAAATAAAATAAAATAAAATAAAATAAAATAAAAGATATGAATGCCTGGAAGTCTCGGTTGCCTTTGTAGAGATGGCGAGGAGAACATGTCCTCCTCATCTTTGTCACTGAAGCAAACTGTCAATCATTACTGACAAAAGAGCCTGCAACAGCAACCCCTGGGATCAGCCCTCTGGCTCTGCTCCTGCCGACTGCTCCATAGGAAATGCTCAGCGCACCCTCTGTTTCTTACAGCCAACACATTTTCAAACGTCGTACAAACACATCAGCCAACGTATCACTATCATTTCAGAGTTTGTCGTGTTTTTTTTTGTTTGTTTGTTTGTTAGTTTTTAATTCAATTATCTCTTGGGGAAATAAAAACGAGGAGAACTATAAAAGGGAGAGAAACACCCGGTAGAAACATTTAACTGTAATTTCTGATGCTAGATAACATCTCTGAGCTGGACTTCTTCTGTGTTTGATTTTACAAGTGTGAAATTGAATGCATTCACTCTCCCATCCTCAGAGGGCTATCGGCAGTTTCACCCTGCTGACTGCACAGTGGCACGGGTATCAGGACAGAGAGGACTAGACGCTGGTGTGGTCCAGCCCCATGATACTCCCACTGTGATGAAGCAGTATTATTTTGGGGCGCTTGGTATAGCTATTTTTGCCATTTGTTTGTGTCTACCTGCATGTATCTGACATCGGAAAGAGTATGCCTTGCTAAATTCTAAGGTTTACGTTTTGTCTTGCTTATATTAAAGCAAGAATGTAAAAGAAATAAGAAATATCATGTATCTTATTTCTTTTACAGTAGCAATCAAACTTTTTTAACATAACTCGTAGTAGGAAATACGCTTTACGTTGTAATCTTGCAAATGCACAACATATTTTTGTGCATTTATGTATACATAACTCCAAAAATTTTCCATAAGACAGTACTTAACAATATCGTGAGGCACTTCCTATTTTCCTTTCTATTCATTTCCTTTTCTTTCTTTTCTGTTCTTCTTTCTTATTCTCTCTTTTTTCTTTCTTTCATTTCCTTTTTTGTTTTTCATGTACCATGATCAACCAATGGGTGACACTTCTCAGTTTGAGAATCACTGCCTGCCTTATGCCATGTTAGCAAATACTTTTTCTGGAAATAAAAATACATCTTATAACTGAAACAGATTATCTTTTCAATAAGGTAAATGAACCTACGTGTAATTTCGGACTGTTTCCTGATGACTCTGGTTGAATATACATTTGTGGCCAAAAGACCAGAATAGTTTTTAGACCATCCCAGAACATAGAACATAAAACAGGGAAAAAAAAAATGTTTATATGAATGGGTGACTAGGCCATACTTTGACTAGTGCTTGTAATTCTGGTTAAACTACTTCAAGAAAAGTATTTCCAGGGGAGGCAAATGACTGGGTTGAAGTCATCTTAGATCTCAGGTAGAGGAGAAATATGTGGGAACAGAGGCTTCCTACAAAGGACTTGGGTCCCATCCATTTTGTCTCTATGTTCTACAGGGTGTCTGGTTATTTTAATTGGATGTTTTAGATTGATATGAAAGTTTTTGTTTAGAAATCAGTGAGTTTAATTTTTTTTGGATCTAAATAGCATCCGTACATCTCTGTCTTCAACTATGAAGTCATGATGCTTCTTTTAAAGCCCAGGACTTTATTAATTGCACTTTATTAATTACCCATAATTAATGGGTAATTATCAGATCAATATTTTTGTCTGGGGAATGATGTCCTCAGCATGTTGTGACTGTGTTATGCGTGAAAATGCCTCATGAAAAGGTTCATTTCATACTTTATTAATTAAACACCTTTAGATACCTGGAGAAAAAAGCAAAGACAGATCAGTTCTTTAGACATGCAGCTTCCAAGCCATAAGCAACTTTAGAAATCATGCAATCCTCTCTCATTCTAACCTTCTTATTTTTTATGACTTGATCAAGGGTGTACAACAAATTAGGTTGACATTAAGGCACAAATTCAATTTCGCTGCTTCTTAAATCAGCTTTGTTTTTATTTTTGTTTTCACTGTTTTATTTTGCTTTTTTTTTTATTAAACTGCTATATCTTATTCTTCAAGGTTGGTTGAAGAATTATTTAATGAAAATACTGTTTTAATTTAAGCTGTAGCTGGGGAGAGGGAACAAATCATTTTGTCTTCCACAGATTGTTTTCACTTCTTTGTCTCTTCCTGTTTCCTAAATCCAATCTCTACAACCAAACACAAGCAAATGGAGCACCCAGGGTATTACCAAGACCCCCTGACCACCGCTGTGCACAGCAGGCAAAGGTAACGCAGGAAAAGATTATGTCTGAGATCTCTTTGTCGTCTACCATCCACAGAGTAATTCTGGGCTTCAGCAAATATTTGTGTCAAGGTAATTGTCTAGACAATTTATTAATTGCACTGGTTAATGGGTAATTATCAGATCATATCCAGATGTTCGCTCTTTCCTTTTTTTCCCCACTGGTACCCATAATATAGCAACAAATTTTTCATTTAATATACCAATAGGTTTTCCTTATCTTGTGTTTCACTGGGAATTTGTTTAACCAAGACTTCACTGATATGAGCAGTTGTTTAAATTGAAAAATTGCAATGCTTTCTCCAACAACCTTGATACAAGTCTTATCTGTGTGTGAAAGTGACAAAAACATATCTTTTTGTTGAGACAGTGCTGGGATTAGCTAAGCTACACAGAGGTTTATTTTATATCTAGGGCTAGAAATAAAGAAAAGTCTTTGTCCTATTTTTTAGGGTTCACCTGGTTATCCACACAAACCTGACATGAGTGTGTGACTCTGTTCCTCCCTGAGAGACTATATCAGCAGCCTGAAATAGGAAGACACTGTGTTTATGCAGGGAAAGGTGTGAATTCTAGACACTTAAATTTAAGAAGGGATGACATGATGGGATCTGGAGAATTTCTACATAGGCTTCATAAATAGTCATTATTTACTGGGTCATCTAAACATTTTTGTCGGGACATCTCTAATACATATTATTAATAGACTCTTTTGTGATGGCTGTAGTTCAGCCTCAAAATAACAAAAGGACATATTCAGAAAAGATTCTCCTGCTCAAATAAACAGAAGTTTTAAGCATTGAACTTCTTATCAAAAATAAAAAACACTTTAGGCCAAAATACACCATACAGGTGAATATTTGTTCCTAAGCATAAGATAAGTTTTGAGTTTAAGGAAATGCCTGGGACTACTATAATATGTTGAGTTTTTCCCTCATTTTCCTTTATACGGAAAGATGGAAATGGTAAGGACCCATAGCATGGAAAATAAGGAAGAAGGACTGTGCGTATCTGTGCACATGTGGATACATGTTTGTGTAAGGGTAGAGAGAGGAGAGAAAGATTAAGAGAGAGTGAGTAATGGTATGGTTAGATATTGAGGGTAGAAATGGCCAGATTTCTAGACCACAGGATGTCTACAGTTGGATGAGAAATGGTCCTCAGAGAAACACAGCTGGTTTACAGGAATGACACGTGCTGATATATGCACCTGAAGCATACCATTTCCAGATAAATCATTTCACAGAAGTCTATTCCCTAGGTGGGATAGTAAGAGTAGATTACTAGTAGCACACACACAAAAAAAAGAATCAAAAACTGATCATATGATGTATTTTAGGGTCTTACACAGTCTCAGCCTCGTAAAGATAAAAAATAAAAATAATAAATGCTTCCTCTTTCTGACCAAAGAAGACGTCGGACCAAGCACAGGTAGTTGGCTGTAATCACGTGCACAGTTCCTAGGCTGGCAGTAGCAAATTCATGATTATGAGGCACTTCGAGATATCTTTGATCTGTGTGTACACACACACACACACTATTGTTTTGTAGCACTTCTTTTCAGCAGGCAAATCATTCCCCAGAGGATTGGCTCACTTATTTATTTCTATGTACCTGAATGAAATTTATCTGTATGGAAGAAAATATAGTCCCTGACCTTTGCAGAGTATGAGAAACAACACCACGACTCTCACTTTCTAATCACTTACTCCTCAGCTAGTCTCAGCCCACGAGGCATCGGTAAAACACCAGTTATAGAGGAATAAAATGTTTAAAAGTCAAGAAGGGGAATGACAGTAGCTAAGGATACCCAGCCCTTATCAGCAAACCTAAGGAATTTCACAGGAAGCCCCTGGGGGTGGTGGAACAAAATGCTTCAAGGCTTCCGGACCTTGTCTTTGCTAAATTTTCTTCAATATTTTGCCTGGGACGATTCAATTCATAGCCTGTGGGCTATAACATTGTCTTTCCATTATCGTGAGACATGTGTAGGCTCCTTAGGGGGATCCGTATTGAAGAGAAAAGTCTTGACTAAGAGAATGAGAATGAGGACAAGTACATTCCATACAGCACCCAGGGCTCCAACACAGGTAGCTATGCCACCCTCAGCTCTAGAGAATCTCAAAATCTTGCTACAGGGGCAAAAAATCAGGCAGCAAAACAGCAATAAAACAACCACATTAATCAAGCACGTGTTGTTTGTTTCACTTGTACTATCTTTAGTTCATGTAACAATCTCTTGCATGTTCTACCCATCTTGCAAATGACTAACTGAGGCTCAGGGTCACCTAGCTTGTGAAGAATGGCAGAATCAGAATTTAATCACTGGTCTAGTTGATGCTAAACGTTTGCCACTACTTCGAGGGTCAAGCTTGAAAGAGGAGAACTCTTTTCACCCCAAATCACTTGGCGATAGCTTTCATCTAATACTTGGGTGCTGACTCAGTGTGAGAAAGAGTCTGCTGAGTGTTATAGGAGTATACAAAGTCACCCAAGCAAAGAGAGTGTTATAGAGGAAAAAGAAACAAACATATGCACAAGGAAATTGCAATGAATACATAGTAGATGCACATACA
Organism: Microcebus murinus; assembly: GCF_040939455.1. Taxonomy (NCBI): domain Eukaryota; kingdom Metazoa; phylum Chordata; class Mammalia; order Primates; family Cheirogaleidae; genus Microcebus; species Microcebus murinus. The sequence goes on along the minus strand of NC_134127.1, from coordinate 7,070,593 downwards.
CAAAAGGACAATGGAGGAACAGGAAAGAGCTTAATTCTTCTTGGGAAGATTGAGAACACTCACAACAAAATTTGTAAATTTAGTTATGCCTTGAGGACGACTACACAGATGATGGGACATGCATTACACCTAAAGTAGAAGGATATAGATAAGCCCTGAGCAAAAGTTCAGGGCAAAGTCTAGGAGTCTCATGGTTTAGCAGGATTAAAGAGTAGATAGACGTTAAAGTTGACCTCAAAACCCAACTTAGGAAATTTATATTTTATTTTGTAGACAAAAAAAGTACTTGAAGTTTCTTACAGACGAAAGGGTGATTGTTCTGCGAATTATGAAGGTTAATCTTGCCCCAGTACATGGAAGGCAGAATTTAGTAGACTCCAGGCACTAGGGAAAATACATACAATCTAATAAAAATAAGAATTAAAATCTGTGGCTGAAAGCATTGAAATTTGAAAAGAGCGTCAGTGTGACTTGCTAATTTGCCTGACCCTGAGCACTAATAAATAATGACCCCAGAAATGAGCCAATTCAATTAGCATCCCCAGGTCTGGGAACTCATCCCCTCCACTAAAAAGATGAGACTTGTTCCAGAGGAGTGGATTGAATGAATCTCCTCCAGAGAGTGAGCAATAGACATTGTTTCCACCAACCAAGCTTTGAGTAAGCTTTAAGGGCAGAGAGTTTAAGGCCATGCACTTTTTGACAAGTGTCTGGAGAGCAGTTAAGTGTGGAGGCTTGTCTCTTAACTGCAAGCAAAGGTAAGCTTTGGGCTGACATCCTCTTGTAAAAAAGTCGAGAATCTGAAAAAGACACATCCACGCACTTAAGCCCACTCTTTCTGTCTCTGCACCAAGACTGCCTAAATATACCTGGCAAAAGGCCAAAGACTCTTCCCAAACTCTAGCTTTCATTTCTTATATAGTCAAGTTTCAACAAACTGCATGATGCCTCCAAATGATTATATTTAGGTCTGAAAATATTTAAAGCAGAAAAACCCCCAGTTCTACACATTATCATCATTATTTTTTTTTCAATAATGCTCTCAAGGACTCAGAAGTGGATTTACCATGAAACTAATGAGGTTTAAGTCTCAACACCCTTGATTTGGGCTCTTTCCAAAACTCTAGAAAGGATCTTAGAAACCTGTGAAGTCTGGTATTTGTGGGCTTTTTGTTTTGAGTTATAATTTGTTGTGGTTTTTCTCTCATCTAAATAAACATTCACACCTGGTTTTTTATTCCATTTTATAAAGAGGGCCTCCCCAAGTTTTATAAGCAGCCTCTGCATGATTTCTTTATCTTGGGCCACATAACTTCCTGGTGTACTCTCTGAGGTTAATTGGTTGAGAAAACCAATATAAACCCAGCTAACTAAATAAATTAACTCACTGAATATGATCATTGATTTCAAGTCACTTAAGTATCAGGAGTTGTATGCCAACCATTAAACTGGCTCTGTATTACTTGTTTTGCCTCCACACATGTTGTCTGTTGACAAAAGAGCCTGTTGTCTACTAAGATCAATCCTTCTTCCTGACAAAAACCTATGTCATATATGCAGATATAAGAGAAGGCATCATCATTTAGTTCTTTATGGCAGAAGGCATACATACATTTTATCCAAGAACGATTTCAAGGGATTAAGGGACAAGTTAAAAAATAGAAGTACAAAACACATCTCCATTTTGAATTGGTGAAAATTGGAATTGTTATCTCCTATAGCCACTATAGTATTATGACAGCATTCTATGAACAATAATCGCTTAGTAACCAGAGGTTACATTATACTTAGCAGTTTACCTGCAAACTAATCCATGTCCACAGAGTCACAGAAAGTAGAAAGGTCAGTAGCAGCTGTTAATTAAAAATTAAGTTTGGTCTGGGGATGCCTCTGTACTTTGAGTCCTTATGCAACAAACTGCAACCTAACTTAATACATAAACTAGCTGAAAGACTAATTATTTAGTAGTGCACTTTTGTAACAAATAGCCGAGCATCAGCCAATCACAATAACCAAGCTTCAGTTAATCACAAGCAGCCGATTGATCAGACCGTGTCTGAACGAAGCAAATACAGAGATGTAACCAATCCAGCTGTTTCTGTACCTCATTTTTGTTGTCTGTCCGTGAAGACTGCCCAGTTACATCAAAGAGCTCTTTGAAGCTCTGCCAGTTCTGAGAATCATTATTTGCTCATTTAAACTCTGTTCAATTTAATTTATCTAAAGTTTTTATTTCAACACAGCCATAACCTTGTATTCTTCTAGCTGATTTCTACACATGGTGATAAGTAGTAGTATTAATTGGGGTCAATCACTGTACAACTCTTTGGAGCTCATTTTCCTTGTGTAGACTATCAGCTTTAGAAGGAATCAGTAAGAGAAGGATCAATAAGAGTATTGGAAAATGTTTTATATGGGATGTTTAATGAGTTAATAGCTGCAAATTAGGAGAAATGAAGGTTTACTCATTTTAAAGAAGAAAAAAACTGATAACCTCTACAGTGGATTCTGCAAGGCAGACCATGTTCATGAAGTTGATAAAGGTAGATAAATTGGTGAAGACATGTGTCCATCAACCATGAAGGGTGGTATTTACACAGACATAAGGGCAGGAAATCAACTCCACTTTTTAAGTTTATTAAATTTCCCTCTAATTGTGCAAATAAACTAGTATCATCAGCCCCTAGACAGAAAGTGGCTTTGACTTTACAAAGTTCAGAGCAGTTGACCTGCTTTATGAGGCGAAGAAAAGCCAGCTCTTCCGATATGTTGTTGTGATATGTGTTGTTCAATTTTTGATACCTGCTATTCTTATTAAATTTGTTTATCTGTCTAGAATGTATCTCCTACTCACTGATGTGCTCCAAGGATAAAACTGGTCTTAGGAGACCAGTGATCTGTAGAAAAAAGAGCTGGAGGAGGAGTCTTGCCCTCAAGACCAAAGGAAAATTTCTCATTTTAATAATATTTACTGTATTTTTCATAATTATAAGAGTAGTAAGTATTCCTTTGCAAACCAGTGTCTTTTCTTTACTATAATTGTCCATGTTACTGCTTTATAGGTAAGTGGAGATTCTGACTCAATAGATCTGAGGTTAGACCAAGACATCTGTGATTTTAATAAATTCTCCAGGTGACACTGACATACATTAATTTTGAGTTACATACGCTTCCTTGTTATAACAAAATTTTAGCAAAATATTTTATGAATATATTCTCAATTCATTAAAAACTGTTTGAAAGCATATGTTCAACAATCTCAGCTTCCCATCATAGGAATAGATCATAAGTTTAAAAATATTTCTCTATATTTTTATATTTAAAAATACAAGCTTATTTTAATTTTCCTATTATAAGTTATGTACTGCTAAACATTTCTATATATAAACCTTTCCAAACTTCTGATAAATTTCTTCAGATAGATTCCTACAAGTAATATTGCTGAATTGAAAAATATACATTCTTTAAGGCTTTAAGAAATTTTGCTAAATTATTTTCCAGAAAAGTTTTAAGAGTTTATACTAGCAGTTAAACTATTGCTCTTTCTGACCCCACTCTGCCAGTTTTAAATGTTATAATTATTTTTATGATTGCTAATTTGACAGCTCAAAACTGTTATCTCCTTGTATTCTTAATTTGCATGTATTCGAGTATCCAGAGGTCAGCATTTATTTTCTCTGTTTACGGGCTCTCGTTTCTCTTTCCTCCGTGAACTATCTGCTCATATCCTTTTTCAAGGCAGAGTTAAAGGTCCTCAGATAACCACAGATCACCAAGAGGTTTTAAAATCCCCAGAACAAATCCAACTCTTCTCCTTCCTCTAACTTCTCAAACCTAACTAAGGAATGCAAATGGGTTTCCAGGAGGTTCTATCAAGGTTATGGTGGAGTTGGTGTTCTCCAGCCCAACATAGTCCTTTTTGGCGTGCAAGACGATAGAAAGGAATCTGATCCCATTGCCACTGTCCTTCCTGTGGCCTCACACTGGCAGAGGCGGGAGAGAAGTTGAGGCACAAAGCTCTGCACGTTCCTGGTAAGGTCCCTTCCCCTCTCCAGGAATACTGGCAGCTTCCCCACCTCCCTCTGAGAGACGGGTCATCAAGATAAACCCCTTTAGACCCTCAACCCTGTCCACTTCCGTCACCACCAGAAACCCAAAGCACTCCCCATCTGTCCCTTGCCCCCTGGACCCTGGCTCCCCAACAGTCCCCGATCCAATCCATCTCCCACCTCCCACTCACTCTCAGCTCAACACCCTTCCACTGTGCCCTCTGAAACTCAGGACCCCTTATCAGCCACATGTATTGGCCACATGTCTTTTATCTTCAGGCCCTTGGAATTCTCCAGTTTTATGTTGCTCTGTGTGGCTCAGATGGGGGAGCACTGCTTCTCTCCTGTGACACTCTGGTGGCTGCTTTGTCTGTCCCGCACCTCGTGATCCTGGGCTTGGACGCGTGGAGTTGTGTTCTCCCTGCTCTTCATGCTCTGCTCAGACCATCATTGCTCCATCTGCGGTGAAAACCTTAAGCTTTGAAACTTAGGCTGATACCCTAGGTCTCCACCCCTCATTGCTGTGGTTGCCTGTAGACCTCAATTTGCTTACTCTCATTCCCTAATTGTTTGGGCTCATGGTTCACTCTGTCGAACACTGGTCACATGATAATTTTTGGCAATGTCAATAGTCTCAATTTTTCATCCTTCCACTACTTAACTTCTTAGACCATTGAATTTTTCTTGTCCAGTGACCTTGCTCTGCATCCAACTTCAGCTCCTTTCTCTGAGTTTCCTTAAATCTGGACTTTACTGATAACTACATTCCCTCCATATCCATTATGTCAAAAAAGTCACTTTCTGCTTCCACCCTCTATCTTTCCAGCTCACCTCATCTAAGCACCCTAACTGGAACGATTCTTAAATTCTGTTGGGACCTATAATCCATGGAACCTAAAGCCAGTAGTTCCTTCCTTAGCCTAAACTCCATACTCTCATGCTATACAAATTGCGTATCCCTTATCTGAAATCCCTGGGACCAGAATTGTTTCAAATTCTGGATTTTTCTTTTTGGACTTTCTAATACTTTTGTATGCATAATGAGGTATCTTGAGACCAGCACCCAAGAACTGAATATGAAATTCATTTGTGTTTCATACATACATTATACATATAGCCCACAGGTAAATTTGTACAATATTTTTAGTAATGTTGTGCATGAAATAAAGTTTGTGTACATTGAACCATCAGAAAGCAAAGATGTCACCATTTCAGCCAGCCCCCAGGACAGGCTGTGGCTTTTTGGCATCACCCACATTCTTGACCCTGAATTTATATGCTGTTGATAGGCAACCATTTTCTTACGCTTATTTACATGTAAGTACTTAACAGTAAAAAAATATGGCATGCCATTAATACAGGGAGAAAATATTTGTGCTCAAGGTAACTAAGTACTCAGTAGTATCACTAGAATGCCTGTATCGGCTGCTGAACAATATCAACAGTAAAGAGCAGCAGGTTTCTAGCCCCTACATGAGGTCAGGTGTGGAATTTTCCACCTGTGGCATCATGTTGGCACTCAAAAGGCCTGGATTTTGGAGCATTTTAGATTTTGGATTTTTGGGTCAGGGATACACAACCTGGAACGCATATATTCTTAATTTTCTAGTCCATGTATACTCAAACTCTGGCCCACGGGCCACATGCCACCTGCTTAGGACTTTTATCTGGCCCGCCAGGTGTTTTGCTACAGCTGCTGGTCCTGCTTAGCAGCCGACTCATCCTGGGTCCACAATGCGCACTCTCCAACGGTCTGAGGGACGGTGAACTGGCCCCCTGTTTTAAAAGTTTGAGGACCCCTGCTCTAGTCTCTTTCATTTTATTCTGCTCCTTGGCAAAATCCCAAACCTGGTTAAATACAACTATTAACCTAATCAATGGCAGCAACCACATAATTAAATGAACATGGAAGAAGACACACATCCATGCAGACTGGCCTCACCTAAATTCACAGACTCATTGTTCTGCCCAAACATTCCACTGTATTTCTAGTCTACAAATTTTTCCCTTTCCTGGGACCCCTTGTAACTTCCCTCTTTCTACAAGCATTTAAAACATCCTCAATCTTAGCTCATGACTTTGATTCTTATTTTTCTGAGTAAATAGTAGCTATGAGAAAACAGCATGCACCTCTATCCACTTATCTAGGTTTGTACCTGTCCATACTGCCTTCCCGCCTGTTACTACCTGTGGAAGATTGCATTGATGGAGTCCTCATCCTTTCCTCCAGGGACTCCCTTTGCCATCTTACTCGACAGTTCTACTCATCTGGACCTGAAAATTATTTCCCCAGCCCAGGCACGTTCCTAAACATAGGATCCATAACCATCGCTCCCTAAGGAAACTTCCAACACGGAAAAGGCCTCTGAGCTTTATGGTTTAGATTCTCATTTATGCCACCTCACCGATAGCTTCTTCCTTGCCAGTAATTTTAATAACAAATCTAAAAATAAGGATAAATATTAGAAGACAAAGACTTTTAATTTTCACTCTTTTTGAAAGTAATGACTCTATGGTAGACAGTTAAATGTAAAAATTAAGGCTAAAATACTGAGAGTAAAGGAGGAATGAAAAATAAAAGGAATCAAGTAAAAGTTAAAAATAAAAAAGTTAAAACTCCAATAAAATTAAATAGTTAAAAGCTAAAAATAAAAAGATGAAAGAGATGAGATTTAAAATAAAAGATAAAGAGCAAGAAGCCAATGAGATAAAAGGTTAAACACATAAAAGAAGAGAAAATTAAAAATTAGGATAAAAGGCTAAAGCCCATGAGATATAAAGTTAAATATGTAAGAGAAAAATGGATTAAAGATTAAGAAGAGAATAAGGAACTTAGAATGTGAAGTAGAAAAATGTTAAACTGAAAAAGGAAAGAGCTCTAGGAGAGCATCTTTAAATAAAAATAAAAATGAAAAGCTTGAATATTAGAGGAACAGATAGTCTTCAAAACACAGGAAAATGTTCCTGCGGTTGACTAAAAGCACGAATTTGCTGTAACGTGTTTTTTTGCAGCATTCCCATGAATTTGCGGCATTCCTCCACCCCCAGTGGAACTTGCCTTTTGAAGTAGCGGTTGCCCTGCTAGGAGCTGCACACACAGAAAGCCCCGTAGTGAGATACCTTTCATGGAAAGGTCTGGGTCCCATTTACACACTACTAACAGTGGGACTGAGCTCCAGGGTCCCAAGCGGCACTCAGTTTGGCCTCTAGAAAATTCTAGGGGAAAAAAATATGTGATAGATGGGCTTAATACTTAATCACATCCATTTGCCTGTTGTGTTCGTTTGGAAATCACTTTCTTCTTATTATTATTATTATATATTATATTATTATTATTAATCACTTATTATTTCCTTTCGGCCTTTTATTCAGGAGGTGGGCAGAGATACCTTGCACCTTCGAGAGCAAACAGCTCCCTAGAGCTTGGGGGCTTACAGACCTCCCAAGTATGGAGTCAGAGCGCATCACCCTACGAGCGAAGAGGCCTGAACACGAGCCTACTTCTTCTGAAGCTGAGAGAGCTAAAACCACAAGGAAACGTTCATAAAACAGTAGGCAGAACTCAGAGTGGAGAAGAGGAAGCCTTTTAGGATTTTTGCAAAGAAGCCCATGGGCTCGGCTGTGCTGGACAACCTCTGTGAATCGTCTCAGCAAGAAGGAAGTCTCTGCAAGGGCCTCGGTGCCATTTCGATATGACCCCTTTCCTGTTTTCTGCTTGTCCTGCCATATGCAATCTATCCCACGGCCATTTGCGCGGCCACCCAGTGACCTTGCCACTGCGGGTAAGAAATGAGAAATTTTGAGGACGGCTGCACTCCCTGGATTTTCATGGCCTCGGCATAAAATATTTAGTGCAGGTACTTCCTGAGCAGTGAACTGGCGAGGAAGGTTTGCAGAGTGCTGTGAGCCACAAAATCACCTTTCTGCCTATAAGGGGTGGCCCCAGCCCCAGAGGCCATGGTGATCTGTAAATACCAGCACACCAGCACGAGGAAAATGATTGCTTCCTGTGCCATCATTAGAGAATGCCCCTTTCTTCTGGGTTTTTACAGACCTTGCTAATATATATATATATATATATATATATATATATATATATTTCTTTGGCTTTCTGCTGATCTTTGAAAGTTACATTTTATGACCAAGGATTTGGAAAACCTTTTGGGTTAGAAAGAACATCATCGTCGTTGAAGTGTTTGATGTTGGGAAGGCTCTGGTAAGAACAGGTGACAATAATCATTGCCTCTCCTGCCTCTGTGACCTGCAATTTTGAATTTCCTTACTCTGCTGACTTGATTTTCATTGCTCCTGAGCTGTTGAAATAGAGAAGCAAGTAGGCATGAAAGGGAAAAGTTAACAAGGGCAACAAAGTAAAGAGAGCAAGACATTACAGGTAATAGAGGAAGACTCACAAGACATTTTTTTAGAGAGAGCCAAAGCCTTCTAAGATTAAGCAAGAAAGCCATGAATGTCACAGAAGAATCTAAATAGTCTCTCCTTTGAGCTTGTGTGTGGTGGATTCATGGTTTCTCTTCTTGGCTCTGACCTGCCCTTCCCTTTCTGCCTCTTTTCTTGTCTCTGTCTGTTTACAGAGCTAACCTCAGAGCTTCTGTGTAGTAGCACCTGCACCTGCGGCATGCCATGACTATCCATTCATCCATTTGTCCCTCGTTTAACAAATATCATTGAGCACGTGTTATGTGCCAGGCACTCTGGTAGGCACTGAGAGTGCTAATTAGAATAAATGCTCACGTTGAATATCTGCTGTGTGCAGTGATCTAAGTATTACAGGAAAGGAGTCTCAAGCCTTCTGAGAGAAAGAAAGGCTTGCCCAAGCTTGCTTCACTGAGATAACCCTCATTTGGCCACAGACTCACTCCAGTTACCATCCTTCTTCCCTTTGAAGAAGGAAATGGTGGCTAAGTAGGTCTTGTTTATTGCTTTTTGTCAATGTCTGATTCCTCCAAGTATTAGCTCTGTTGGCAGAAAAGTTACACCTGGCACCCTTCCTGTATCCAAAGTCAAAAAGCAGATGACGTCTACATTTAAAGGTAAGACGGTGAATAGAAAGGGGTTAGCATTATGAAGCAGGTCAGCATTTACATGCATCAGATAAAATAGTCCAACAAAAATAATTTTTAAAAAAAAAATCTTCATTTTTTAAATGAAACTCATCCTGCTCTCGCACCTCATGATCGAGGCTTGGGATAAAGACCAGAAGACATTTGTGAAACTGACGCCAGAAATTGTATCATGAATGTTTGAGCCCGGACTAAGCTCCATATCTCAGAAGAAATCAGAAAAAAAAAAAAAAAAAACCAGGGAGGCAGAGACCCAGCAAGATGAGAAAACCTCCAGAAATGTCAGGGAAGACCACATGTGGGGCAGAAGACCAGATTCCCCCTTAGCTACCCCAGCACTCAGCTTTCATCATGGGAAAAGACGTGGAAAAAAACAATCCTGATAGGCAATTTGAATCCCAAGTTGCCTATCAGGAGCCTCAGTTACTATTATTTGCCAAGAGTAACTATTTTTCTCGAGAACAAGATGAGATCATGTAAAATATAGAGAAAGTTACAATTTTTTGCACGTAAGAGTCAATGTGTTTCACGTGACCTTGTGGTACATGCATCGATCTGCCCTGCTGTAACTAGAATTCTTTTTTAGGGAAGAAAGACACACATAGGACTTAGGGGTCTGATCTGTTAACAGAATGCCAGAAAAGAGGAAAGACCAGTGGGTACTGTCAACTTTGGAATGAATCCATCCCTATCCTTCAAAAAGTGCTCTGCCCACGCCTTCTATGTGAGAACCTGGGCTCCTACAGGTGAACACGTGTGTCTTAGGCTTATTTTGTTGTTGTTGTTGTTGTTGTATTTTTGCTGTCATAACACAAAATCATGTACTGAGTAATTTGTAAGAACAGGAATTTATTTGGCTCACAGTTCTAGAGGCTGGGAAGTCCAAGATCGAGGGATTGGCATCTAGTGAGGGCCTGGTACTTGCTTCGTGGTCCCATAGTAGAAGGTGGAAGGGCAAGAGCCACAAACTCATACTTTATCAGGACCCCACTCCGAGACAACTAACCCACTGCCCGGATAACAACATGAACCCATTCACGAGGGCAGGTCCTCCTGACCTAATCACTTCTTAATAGGCCTCACCTCCCAGCACTGTTGCATTGAGGACTAAGTTTCCAACACGTGAACTTTGGGAGACACATTTAAGCCATAGCAATGTGTAAAGTAAAGCCCATACTAGAGGGTATAACAGTTATTTTTTTTTTCTTCTAATACAACTGAGAAAATAAGACTATTTGATCAAAGGCTTCCATACATCAAATATATTTTTGTCATCTACTACCCATTTCAGCATGCCAAAAATAAAAGTAAAGAACCATCCAAGTAAATAAATTAGTTCTGGTGAGTATAACACATTATTCACACCCTGTTTTGAAGCAAAGGTAACTGACATACCACCTAAGAACTTAAAAGGGAAAGAGAAAGGCTCCTAACACTGTTTGTTTCTCACTGGCTTAATATATACATATACATATGTCTATATATGTATTGGAAACACAGTCTGGCCTAATCAGAAGGCTTTTGTTGTTCTTTCATGTTCTTTACTCAAGCATTACAAGGACACAGTCTGGAGGTTTAATTAAGGGGGTTCTCAGCGTGGGATAGCTGTGTCTTAGTTGGATGCAAAATCTCACCTAATTCCCAATGTTGTTCCATAATAAATATTTAACAGGAAGCCATGCAGAGATGGAAGGTGTGCAACTCCAAGGAAGATGTAGCACACCAGGCCAATAGTTAAGCCAAATTACTACATTTTGCAATCGGAGGCAAGAGATTTATAAAGGAACTGACAGAAAAACTGAACCGCTTCGTAAACAGCGCCGAGTCTAGAAAATATTAATCCATCTGCAGGCTGAAATTATTTTAATTTAAACATGTACAATGCGTATTTTCATTTAAACGTTTAGAGACGTTTCATTTAAACATATCGCGCATGTAAACATGGATAACTGTGTGCAGCTTTAAGGGAGGAAATGTTTAAATCCAGGTAACAGGTATTGGAGGAAGGTGATCTTTAAAACAAGGGCTGTGTGGCTGTCACGTCCTGACACAGGCCCTGAAACGACTGTCTCGTCTGTGGGTCTACACTGTAAATCAAACCAGATAAATCCTCCATCAGGGATTAACACGCTCTTGGTGAGTCTTGCGCTTCTTTTCAAAATCTTTTCAAGTGTTTGAAAAGATTTCAAACACTTGAAAAGAGGCATCATCTGTTTCCCTCAATCTCGCTGCCATCACTGGCCCAGGAAGTTGAAGAAGTCATGGATTCAAGATTTCACAGGGTTTCTAGAGGCTCTTGCAGATCATTAACAAAAAAGACAAACATGCAAATAAATTAGTGAATACTTAAAGGAGGGTTCTCGAAAAGCTGTTTGCAAACTGATTATCCTGCCATTTGAGTTCTCTTTTAAATACACTAAGGGAGCTTCTGTCTTTCAGGCAGTCCTGCCTTGAATCATTTAAAAAGAAAAGATAGCCTCGTGTCTGTTTGGTATGTGGGACTTGCCCCCGTTGAAATCCCTGAAGCAAGAAAATCATAAATAAATACCAATTATAAAACCCACTGTGAGGTTTTTAAATGATCCAAGCTATTCCTCTCTATCCTAGCTTTCTTCCTCTCATCACTTTGCCCTTTCCTCTCCACACCTTCTCCATAAAAGGAGGTTAAGTCTGATCTCTTGGGGCCATTATTTTTTCTGAAGACAAAAGAACAAGACAGCAGCATCCAACCTACTTCCCACTCTGCCCCCCACCTCACTTTTGTTCACACCCCATCAGGGACCTAATTGTCTAACATGGGTCGGATATGAATATACTAAAGCAAGATTTATGGGAGGTTGCCTCTTTCCACTTAAAATTCCTCAGCTACACACATATTCTGGCAGAGGCTTGAGAAATGGAACAGCTGCAAATGATTTAAATTGGAATCTTTCTCTTTCCCTCCTGTAAAAAAGAGAAGAAAAAAAAAAAAAGAGTCACTCGATTCAAGTGACATTTTGCTAATGGTGATCATGTCATTAGGTGAATACTTAAATCTTTGTAAGCTCTTGGCACTATTCTTCCTGGTTTTCGATGCTGATTTATTGAGTAGTATGTACACATATTTTATATGCATTAAAAGAGTTCATACTTTTTGAAACATCTAAATAATATAAAGGAAAATTAACAGTAATGATAATAACAATAGTTAACATTTATTTAAAGAATACTGTGTCAGACACTTTTCTAAGAACTTTAACTCATTTAATATACTCACAGTCCAATGAGATGAAACTTATTATCCATTTAACACAGGAAACTGAGAGAGGTTGAGTTACTTACCTAATGACACACAAGCTGGGATTAGCAAAGCCAGCATTTGAGCCCTGGGCAGGGTGTCTCCAAAGTCTGTGCTCTTAATGAAATGAGGAAATGAAGAAAATGAAAACATCTTTGAGAGTGAAAACAGGAAATTTATCCAGCAGGTAGGGCAGTAATTGAAAAGGTGAGAGATACACCACATGCCTATGTTTTGATTGGACTGGAGAAGAGATGCAAGACAAAAACACCATCTGGGAGCAAAGGTGTCTCCTTCGAATCTCTCCCAGACCCCCTGGAGCACAGCGTGGGAGCAGGGCTCTTGGGATTCGAGAATCTAAGGATAAATACAGGATGGGGAAGGGAGCAAAGCAAGGTAGCTTCCTGGGAAGATGATCTCCGGAGGAGATGTGCCAATTGGATCTGAGAGTCAATCCACAGACATCCAAGCGGAATAGTCCACTAGTAGATCCTAGAGCTGGAAGATTCTAGAGAGGAAAAAGAATATCTCACCTGGGAATCTTCAAAATGCGCCGGAAGGTGAGAGGAAGGGCCTCTGCCATAGGGTGCCTTAACTGGAGGGTTGGGGAGAGGTGGTGTTAATCGGAAGAGCCAGTGTCAGCTGTGTTCACAGTGGACCATCGACCGCTGCCAAGTTTCAGGCTCAACTGTGCCCAGAGCGCTCAAACTAGAACGCTTCTCTACCTTCTATTCCCAACAGCACCGGAGTCATCCTAGTCAAATGTAAATCATGTGAATTGTCTGCTCCAACTCCTCCAGTGGCTTCCCACCAAAGGGAACAAAATCCAAACCTTCCCCAGGGCCCAGAAGCCCTTCCTCTCTGGGCCTCACTCACTGTGCCTCCCTGGGACTGGCCTTCTTGGGACTCCATAAGTCTGCAAAGCAGACCATCTGCCACAGGCTCTTTGCACGTCCTGTGGCACTTACCTGGAATTCTACTCCCTAAAACATCAGCAGTGCTCATTTACCTCGCTGCTTTATGGTCTCTCCTCAAACACCCTCTTCATTCTGAGGCCGTCCTCATAAGGCTCTCTCCATCTCTCCTGCCTGCTGCGTGTTGCTCAGAACACACCTCACCACCTGCTCTATTTCATATCTATTTATTTTCATTGTCTCTCCCCACCGGAATGCAAGCTTCACAGCGAACGGGCACTTTGTGGTCTTCATTGCTGTATCCCAAGCACTTAGAATAACCCCAGGCCCACAGTGGGCATTCAATAATAATTATCAAACGAGCAACGCATTGCTGAGACTTTTGAATAACAGGCAATGGGACTGAAAGGTAGAAAAGGTTTTATTGTATAGACATGGGAAATGTCGGGTGCTAGGACACGGCCGCTTGCTGCCTCCCCCATGACACTCCGCATCTCCACGGGCTGCTCCTGGCCAGTTGGAGGGCACGCTGCTGGGGCCGGACCCGGGACAGAGAGCCACCTGGGGCCCCGGCTTGCTGGAATGCCCTCCAGGCCCATGTGCCGCCTCCCGTTTCTGGCCCTGTTGCTCACATGATCCTGATTGGGTAATTTTTGAATCCCACTGTTGTTGATTGGATGTTAAAGCTTGATGCTGATTGGATGTTAAAGCTTGTAGTTGATTGGACGCTTTTGGAGTCCCACCAAGGGTATAAAAGGAGGAAGAGACAAAGGAGGAGGGGTGGGCAGAAGATCTGAAGACAGGAAGAGAGCTCTAACACTTGCTGGGTTGAGCCTGACCGAAGAATAAAGACTGTTCTCTGACTCTTTCTGTGCCGCTCGGTTCTTTCCGGGGTCAAGAGCTGCAACGCTAGCTGTACGCCACAACAGTATTAGTCTAAAAGAACAGACTGCTCCTAGGCTAAATTCAGGCATGTTTTGTTTTTTTTTATCTGCACGGCAATACTTCAACAATATAAACCAGTGTTTAAATATCAAGAGAGTTCACGTAAAAATCCAGAATTCTGTCTTCTTTTCAAAAAGTGAAAAGATTCGACATCCACTGGACCCATATTCCCATGTTTCGACGATCAACTGCACTTGAGTAGCAGCTGTTCTTTGAAGGCCAGGCCTCCATCTCCAGCTTGCCCACACACCCACAACCCTCTCCCCAACACCAAGGCCAAGAGTTGGCTGCCACTTACCATGGTCACTGCACTGTTGTAAAGATTAAGGTGGAGACCTGTTTCTCCGCACCCGTTTCTCTCTCGATGGCAGGAAAACAAAAGACTAAGAGATCCACATGACTCAAGAAAAAAGGGAGAGAGCATATTTCTTTGTAGGGTGAAGAAGACATTCCTCTACGTTTAAAAATGCCAGCATTGGGCCACCTGTGTCATAAATATGACCTGTCTGGCCCCTGTAATCACTTAAGTTTGCCTCCCTTGTGCTCTACACAATTCAAGCAAGACAAGAGAGAATGATAAAAGCTGGAGCTGGCAGACCTCTTGGTGAGTGGATTTCAGTGGCCTTAGGATAAAAGGATCCAGGCTGAATACATGTGTCTACTCCTTTGCTTTTGCATTCGCTCTTGTTTGTCATTTTTTTCCCCTTAATTTCCTAGAAAAGTTTCCTTGGAAAAAAACTCTACATCTCAGTTGAACAGCAGCAGTACTATAACCTATTATTGAGCACTGAGTGTCTTTGACAATGCTAAGTGTTGTACACCTATTAACTTAATCTTCCCAACAAACTTACACTATAATAATTATTATTCCATTTAATAGATAGGAAAATTGAGGCACAAATAGAAAAAAATAACTTATCAAAAGCATAAGAATTAGTAAATGGCAGAGCCAGAATTTAAAGCCAGGCTTGTCTGTTCTAAAAGCCATTCTCATAACCAACCTTCCCTGTGACAGTACAACAGAGTCTCACAGCCTCAGCACTATTTGGACAGGAGGTGGGGAGGTGGGTGGTGAAGTGGAGATGTCCTATGCATGGTAGAATGGTTAGCAGCATCCATGGTCTCTATCTACTGGATGTCAGCAGCACTCTATCCTCCTACTCATTGTGACAACCAAAAATGTCTCCAGACACAGCCGAATGTTCCCCGGGGAATGAAGCAGCCCTTGGTTGAGAACCAGTTCAATAAGGGGAAACTATGCTTTGCTCATTCTTTCTTGGCCAACTTAGAAGATTCAAGAGATCAAAATAAAAGGTGGCAGCAACATTTTGAACTAAAAATTTTAGGTATAAAAATAGACAGGTGTGGTGGTGGGCACCTGTGGTCCCAGCTACTCAGGAGGCTAAGGCTGGAGGGTTGCTTAAGTATAGGAGTTCAAATCCCGCCTGGGCAACATAGTGAGATCCCATCTCTAAAAAAATTTTTTAGGTACGGCACAAAAATAGGGTATGTAGACAAAGAATGAACTTCAAGAGAGAGAGATGTGCGGGCAGTAGTGATTCTCAATCCATGCTCATCATGAATTTCCTCCTCTCCAGCAATCACGATGGAATTTAAAGCAAAGGCACTTACAGGACTGATCCTGGTTGATTTCAATGTGAGGCATGGACAGAGATGACTTGGAAAGCTAATAGAACTAAAAAAGTTAGAAATACTAAAATAGCCTAACAATGCACTAGGCACCTACTTGGTTTTTAAAACATATTTTAATTAACAATTAAAAACATATAGTAAAATTAAATTATAAAACATATATACGTTTATAAAATTAAAAAAAAACATACATATGTTTTTTAATTAATAAACTTGTTGGTTTGATTTTTCAATAGAATTAAAACATGCATTTTAGATTTTTACTTTGGAGAATAAACGTGTGTTTCTGACATCAAAGCACTCATAAACAAAATAAGGTGAGAGTGAAATGATGATGATCTTTCCCGTCTAGCTTCACTTCGGTACCATGGTTACTCTCACTAAGTGCCTCTACCCAGAACTATAATTGTATAGTGACCTTCCCTAGAGTGAGTGTACCATGTTTTGGAAGGATTTGGTTCAGTAATATCTCAAGGTAATAAATGTTGTTTCAGCTTGATTGAACAATGGTGGCTTCTGGATTTAGTATTAGTTATAAGATTTAGATTCAATAGCATACTGGCTTATTTTTCACCAAAATAAATATTTGTTGAAATACCTAAAAGAAATTTCCAGCTATAAAATACAAAGAAAAACAATTGATTGGAAAAAAGTGAAATATAGCTAAAGTGCAAATATATGCATATATGAGAATGGTTTCCCTTTACTGACAGAAGAATGATAGTATCTGTGTGGTTTAGCAAGGCACAGTGGCTTAGATAAGACTTTACTTATAAGTAACACAGACCGTCTCTAACTGGCTTCAACACAAAGAGGTTTATTAGAAAGGTTATTAAGCGATGCACAAAAATCCAAGGCTATTGATAACAACCAGGACTCAGGAAGATGGGGACAAGAGCAGCCTGAGGTTCTTGACAGCAGGGGTTCAACCGTTCTCTGAAGTCGTGCTGTTTACCCAGGTCAGCCCTCAGTTCCCAGCTCTGAGACCTTTCTTGGCCCTTCCTGAGATAGATTCTAATCCCCAGTGAAATCAGCTGTATCCAAAACATCAGAATCCCTTGGTAGAAAGGTAGCTAGTTGGGGTCCATATATTGCTGGGGGAGAGGACATTTCTCGGTGATTAAAGTTTTAAGCAGACATAATTCCAATATGTATCTGCGATTATGGTTTTGAGATAGAGGAAAACATACGTGCAATAGGGAGATAAATAGAAATTCAGAAATCACTAGAATTCAGCATAGCGGGAAAGATCGCCATCTCTGAAACAAGCCTTCCTGGGTTCAAATGCTCGTTCTGCCACACGCTAACTGTGTGACCTTAAGCAAGATCACTTACTTAACCCTTCTATGCCTCAGTTTCTTTATATGTAAAAGGAAGCCAATAATTTCTGACTTGTAGAGTTGTTGCAAGAATTATTTAAATATATAAAGTATTTAGATAATGCCTGGCTCATAGTAAATGCTAGGTAAGTGTTTGTTAGGATTAAGATATCGAACATATAACCCAGACGTGGTTGCTGCTTGTGTGTAGCCTTAGCTTTTGGCCTTTAGCTCACACTAAGCCCGAATTTGGGGTGACCCTCCCGAAATTTCAAACTCCACAATTTCAAATTCCATATTAGCAAGATAGATAAGTAGATAGATGCAAAGATACTAAGCTTTCATGAGAAGGCAAAGAAAATGGTTTACATATTATATCAATACAATTTAATAAAAATCCTTACGAGATATCTCTAATCTTTCCTCAAGTTCTTCTATTGTTGCAAGTGTCTTTCTTTGCCCCATGCAGACTTTGAAGACCCTTAAATGGCTCTAGCAACTGAACCTGACTCCAGGTTTGCATCTGCTGAGGGGGGAAAAAAGAATAGAGTTCAGCCATTAAAGAATCCACACACCACCCCATGGGCTAGCCAAGTAATCCATACATAAAATAAAACAGGCGCAACCTTGTGCCAGGTGCAGAGAGAGAGAAAGAGCAGGAAACTGGGGAAGAAGAGGGATTTTGCTGCTTATGAAAATCTAGATTGTTTTTTTTTTTTTTTTTTACCACATTATCCCATTTTAATGGATATGTAAAGCCTATAGTGGAGAAACCTAGCAGGATGTTTGGAGGGCCACTGGAGTTAGGGTGAGGCTTGGAGTGCAGTGGGTCCCCCGAAATGGGATGCCCCACAGTGCTAGAGGAAAACTGGTGACAAAAGGTGACTGACACTCAAGCTTGGCCTTGCAGTTCTGCCACTTAGCAGCCCAGCTCAGTTGCTTGATCCCTTTCAATCCATTTTTGTCATCTGTAAAATGAGGATAAAAACAACATATACCTCACAGAGTTGTTTTGAGTCTCAAATGATGCAATATATGTGCAGTGTTTAAAACAATGCTGGTGCATCCCAAGAACAAGCTATTGCTATAATGATGGCTCATTATGATCGCAATTGTGTTTGCTAGAATTAAGGTGTGTTTCCATAAGGGAAGAGATATGGTGGGAGGGGTGGAGCTGGGAGAGGGGGAGTCTGGTATTCCGTTGAAATTCTAGAATGGTTTGCCAATGGACACTTCTATATGACGTTAACAGTTAAGAAATTGTATACCTGCATATAGTTTTTTTCCTGTGATTGCAACAAATTGTAATAAAGTAATTGCTCAATCAAAAGGATGAAGCAATAAAAGAGAAATAAAAGGAACAGGTCATAGTCGCATAAAATAAGAAGAACAGTCCCAGCCTTCTACCCTACATGCTCAATGGCCTCAGGGTGCTGGGACGCTGACCTCAGACTGTACCCAAAGCATCCGTAGCCCCCCATGCAGGATGAGTCCCAGGTTGTAACCATTCATGTCGCCTCCCAAGTACAGTTGTCAGTCTTGTCTTCATCACTACCACGACCAACTACCTGGTTCAGTGCATAGCACATGCTGAGAGGCCCAGGACGTATTTATTTAACAAAAGACTAGACAGCGGAGCTGATATTTCACCCTCTTAACCTTGTGAAGGGTGTATTATCATCCATATGTACCGATAATAGAACCAAAGCTCAGAGAGTCATGTACTTCTCCAAGATTACACAATTGAGCAGTAAAAACAGGGTTTAAGTTCTGCCCTTTCTTCTTCCATCGTAATATTTGGCAACATTTTTTTTTTTTTGGAAGAAAACAAGCAAGTGAAAAGAAAAACCTCCTATTGCTTCTCTTTGCTGGAAGAAGTTATTAGACTGACATTTCAGTTTCTGCAAAGATCTCATACCCATCCACCCTTCAAGCTTCCCTTGCTGCTTGTTTCTTATGCTTGTTTTGTCTCTGGCCCAGTCAGACTCCTCTGGCTGAGCTCCTGAAATTGCTACATGTTTTTCCTTTGCTCTTGTTTCCACTGCCTGAGATAACTTCTCCCCCACCACACACCTCCTGTCTAGAGCCTTTTCTGACCTTCAAAGTAGGAGGGATGTTCCTTCCCTTCCTAATCACTATAGCATACTCTTTGTGCCTCTATTTGAAAATTTTAATTGCTTAAAAATTAACAATTGATGTGACTGTAATATCCCTGAAAACTTCTTAAGGGGAGAGCATCACATCTTATACATCTCTATGATGTTTAAGATACCTAGTTTCTGCAGCCTCTGATAGTCTTGAATATAGGGTATATTAAGACAGTATTAACTGAGAGAATAAGCATACGATACCATTTTCAGAGGTGGCCTGGGAGAAGAGTGAAATGCACTTGTGAATGCTCAGTGAGTTATGGCGCCATCGGGGTTACAATGACACGGAAAATGTTGGGCGCCAGGGAGGTGGCCACTTGACGCCTCCCCGTCTCTCCGAATCTCCGCAGGCCAGCGCTGCACGTGGCCAGTTGGAGGGCGGCTGCTGGGGCCCGAGGCAGACCCGCTGGGGGGCCTGCGTGCTGGAATGCCCCCAGACCGTGTGCCGCCGCCTGCTTCCTGCCACGCTGCTTGCATGATCCTAATTGGGTAATTTTTGAATCCCACTGTTGTCGATTGGATGCTAAAGCTTGATGCTGATTGGATGTTAAAGCTTGTAGTTGATTGGACGCTTTTTGAGCCCTACCAAGGGTATAAAAGGAGGAGGAGAACAAGGAAGGGGTGTCAGAAGATCAGAAGACGGGAAGAGAGCTGTAACACATGCTGTGCTGAGCCTGCTGGCTGAATGAAAGGCTGTTCTCTGACTCTTCTTGTGCCGCAGGGTTCTTTCCCTGCTCAAGAGCTGTACTCTAGCCGCAACAACAATACGCTTACCCGGCTAGGTAACATCCTCCAGGTATGATGTGTGATTCGAGCCAGCACACTGGGAGGATGCACAAATCTGGGAACCCAAGGGTGGAAATGAGAATCGCCCCTCTCACTAAGACAACTAATGATCCACTAAAAGTTTTTGTTTTCCCATCTTCAAAACGTTGGGTTCTGTTTGTTTAGACATCGTTTCAACAACAGAGAATGGGATACAGCAAGGGTTTCATTGATCTGAAAGTTAAGACTGATCATCTGGCTGATGCGGAAAATGGCGGGCGCCAGGACGTGACCGCTTGCCGCCTCCCCGTAGCTCCGCATCTCCGCGGGCCAGCGCTGCGTGTGACCAGTTGGGGGGCACACTGCTGGGGCTGGGCCCCCGCGGCACACAGCCACCTGGACCCCCGCGTGCCACCGGGCCCCAGGCCCACGGGCCGCTGCCTGTTTCCAGCCACGCTGCTTGTGTGATCCTGATTGGGTAATTTCTGAATCCCACTGTTTTTGATTGGATGTTAAAGCTTGCTGTTGATTGGATGGTAAAGCTTGTTGCTGATTGGATGTTAAAGCTTGTAGTTGATTGGACGCTTTTTGAGCCCTGCCAAGGGTATAAAAGCAGGAGCAGAAGGGGCAGGAGAGGGGAGAACATCAGAAGACACGAAGCGAGCTGTAACACTAGGTGTGCTGAGCCTGCTGTAGAAGACTAAAGGCTGTTCTCCGACTCTTCGACTCTTCGTGTGCCGCTGGGTTCTTTCCCCGGTCAAATGTATGAGAGCTGTAACAAGAGCTGTAACGCTAGCTGTACATACTGCCGCAACATTTTGGTTTCCTGACCTGGAAAGCCGACTGAGCTGGCCCCTTGAAGCCCCGGAACGGCGAACAGCGGCACAAACGGCACGGACAGACGAACAGACTGCACCCGGACAGTGACGGCACCATGCAGCATCTCTCTCCTTCAACACTCCTTTTGAGGGAGGGGAAGCAGGGGCACTGACACAGACCACACTGCCACAGGCCTCCCGGCAGGTGCTGGCCTCCATGGTGCTGTTGGCCAAGGGCAGTAGCAGGAGGCTGAGCAGGTGGGTGCCGGGCTGAGCAAGCTGGAACGGCAGACCAAGGCCAGGACGTCGGACAAGGTAGGGGACCCGCCCGAGGGTATAGGCCCGCCAGTGGGGCGGAAGAGGAGCCATCAGCTCCTAGGTATATAGGCCTGTCAGTGGGACAGAAGAGCCTGATCACCGAAGAACGGGGATCCCTCAGGGGAGCGAATGTGGAACTTCTGAGTGAATGTGAGTGAAGGGAACAGTGACTGCTTGTGGTCATTGTATCGTAGCCCCACAGCTTCGGCTATGGGGTTTGAGTGGGTCCTAATCTGGGGTTCTGTGGTGATGTCAGCATAGCCAAGATGCGCCTAAGTTCCCTCAAGGGACACAGCTAGGCAGACACCTGAAGAAAGGAGTGTTGTTGGGCGGCGTAGGGAATGGGAGCACTGGTAAGGAACCAGAGCAGGGATGAGAGTCTAGGCAGGGACGAGGTTCACAAAATGAGTGTTGGGCGGTGTAGGGAACAGGAGTGCTGGATAAACATGGGAGGGTCCGAATCCAAGCCAACAGTTCTAAGGCGCATGCTGATAAGTTTCATGCGTTCAGTATGGAGAGTGGTGACTGGGACTGCATCTCCACCACTTGCGGTCTGCCCCGGCCTTCCAGATGCCTCTATGTGAAATGCGAGGTCTGTCGCAGGTTTGGGATGATAGAACCATCCAGCCGGGACAACCTGCCCTGTGTTATCAGCCTTTCTCCACCACCGATCTATTGAACTGGAAACACCATACGCCGACCTACTCAGAGAAATCACAGGCCCTCGTCGACCTCCTGGAGTCTATCTTCCAGACTCACCATCCCACGTGGGAAGATTGCCGGCAACTCCTGCTGGCTCTCTTCAGTGCCGAAGAACAGTGTCGGATCACGACTGGAACTCAGAAGTGGCTGCAGGAACGGGCGCCAGTGGGCACCCTGGATGTGGAACGATGAGTATCACAAGCGGTGCCTGAGACCAACCCAGAGTGAGATTTCAACACACCAGAAGGACAAGCAGCACTCGAGCGGTACCGAGAGGCTCTTCTCCAAGGAGTGCGAGAAGGGGCCAAAAGGCCGACCAACATGAACAAGGTTGCCTTAATTACCCAGAAGCCAGAGGAGTCACCGTATGACTTCTACAAGCGCCTCTGTGAGGCATACCGGATAGACACACCTATTGACCCGGAGGCAGCTGAAAACCAGAGAATGGTGAATGCAGCGTTTGTCGGGCAATCGGCCTCCGACATTTGGAGAAAGCTGCGGAAACTCGAAGGATTTGCAGGCATGCGTATCATGCAGTTAATGGAGGTGGCCCAGAAGGTGTACGTCAACCAGGACCAGGACCACTCAGGGAGGAAGACCAGAGGATGAAGAAAAAGGCTGCTGTCCTGGCTGCTGCCCTCGGTAGATCCGACCTGTCCACATGGCCCAGACCCCCAAGAAAGGGGGGAACCAGAGGACGGGCACCCTTGGCAGGAGACCAGTGTGCCAATTGCAAGAGGTTTGGCCACTGGAAAAATGAATGTCCCCACAAGGGAAGTCAGCTAGTAAAGGGGGGAACCAGACGGGCACCCCAAGCGGGAGACCAGTGTGCCAATCGCAAAAGGTTTGGCCACTGGAAGAATGAATGTCCCCACAGGGAAGTAGGCTAGTGCGGCCTGGATCCCCACGAAAGGGGGGAACCAGAGGGCGGGCACCCCAGTAGAAGACCAGTGGGCCAATTGCAAGGGGTTTGGCCACTGGAAGAATGAATGTCCCCACAAGAGAAGACACCTGTTGCAAAGGAGGGCCCCGTTCAGGACAACCCAACAGAAACCTGAAGCCCAGGAGCTAGTGGGGCTCGCTGGCATTGAGTCCGAGTTGGGCCGATCAGGTTACTTCAGCCCTCAGGAACCCACAGTCAAGATGGAAGTAGGGGGCCAACAGATGACATTTGTGGACGTTGGAGCAGAACATTCAATTATAAGGCACGAGGTCCTCCACATGCCAGACTGTCTGGTGTCTCTTTTGGGACAGGACTTGCTGAGCAAGTATGAGGCAGACGCCATCCAGAGGACCGAGGAGCTGGAGGAGGCCAAGAAGAAGCTGGCAGAGAAAGATAAGGAGTGTGCTGACCTGAGGCACAACCACCAGCGGGCAGTGGAGTCCCTGCAGGCCTCCCTGGATGCTGAGACCCAGGCCCACCACGAAGCACTGAGGCTCTAGGAGAAGATGGAAGGTGACCTCAGTGACCTGGAGCTGCAGCTGGGCCATGCTACCCAGCAGGCCATGGAGGCCCAGGCGGCCACACGGCTGCTGCAGGCCCAACTGAAGGAGGAGCAAGCAGGGAGGGCTAAGGAACAGTGGCTGGCAGCTGAGCTCCGAGAGCAGGCGCAGGCCCTGGAGCGCTGTGCTGTGCTGTTGGCTTCTGAGCCGCAGGAGCTGCGGGCTGCACTGAAGCAGCGTGAGCACAGCTGGTGGCTGGCGGAGCAGGAACTGTTGGAGGCCACTGAGCGCCTCAACCTCCTGCATTCGCAGAACACAGGTCTCCTGAACCAGAAGAAGCTTGAGGTGGATTTGGCCCACCTGAGTGGGGAGGCAGAGAAGGCCAAAAAGGCCATCACCAATGCCACCATGATGGCTGAGGAACTGAAAAAGGAGCAAGACACAGGTGCACACCTGGAACGGAAGACACTGGAACAGATAGTGTGGGAGCTCCAGGCCTGGCTTAAGGCTGAACAAGCTGCCCTCAGAGGCGAGAGGCAGGTACCTGTGGGGGTACTGGCACAGACCGTGGGCCTCTGGCAAAGGCCAGTGGCCTGTCTGTCCAAGCGGCTAGACTCGGTAGCGTTGGGATGGCCACCTCGTTTGTTGGTTAAGAAGGCGGACTGGTGTGTTTGGGCAGGGTGTCCATGTGCGGACCTTGAGCCCTGCCACCTTCCTTCCCACCGAGCCAGGGCCCTGGGACCATGGCTGTGCTGAGGCCTTGGAGGAGGTCTGTGCAAGCCGGCCAGACTTGATGGATGGTCTGTTGCCAGTGCCTGACCTTGAGCTCTATGCAGACAGCAACAGCTACATCCAGGATGGCAAACGGTTGGCTGGCTACGCAGTCACCACAGGGAGCAAAGTCATCATGTCAGCCCCTCTGCCTCAGGGATGGTCAGCCCAGAGGGCAGAGTTATGGGCGCTCATCCAAGCCCGCAGGTACGACAAAAGGGCCAATGTATATACAGACTCCAAATATGCCTTCTCTATGGTGCACATACACCGGGCAATCTACAAGGAAGGAGGGCTATTGACCACCGGGGGAAAAGAAATCAAGAATAAGGAAGAAATTCTTCAACTATTGGAAGCAGTGTGGGCACCGAAGGAGATTGCAGTCATCCACTGCAGGGGGCACCAGAAGGGCACAGACTCAGTCACCCACGGTAACCGTCTGGCAGACCGGGCAGCAAGGCAGGCAGCCAGTATGGGACAACCAGAGGATCCCACCAAACGCCACATTCTCCTGGCCCCCGAGTGGCCAGAGAAACCCAGGTACATGCCAGAGGAAGACCAATGGGCAGAGCAGGAACAGGCCAAGAAAAACGCAGATGGATGGTGGCAGTTGCCCAACCAAACCGTCTTCATCCCGGAAAAGCTGGCCTATCCCATTATCATGATCTGACTCATTTGGGAAAAACAGGGCTCACCCAGCTGCTTGCCCGATACTATTATATAGCCAAACTCCCCTCAGTGGTAATGACGGCCAGTGCCCGGTGCCAGACCTGCACCAGGAACAATGCAGTGGCTAAACCATGGCCAGCCCTAGGAATTCAGCACACTGGGGTGTCCCCATTCGAGGATGTGGAAGTGGATTTCACAGAAATCAAACCAAGCCGGGGATACAAGTATTTGCTGGTTATGATATGTACTTTCTCAAGTTAGGTTGAAGCTGTCCCCACCCAAACTGAGAAGGCCAGAGAAGTAATGAAACTCTTGCTGAGAGAGGTCATCCCCCGGTATGGCTTGCCTCTCTCCATCAGCAGCGATAATGGACCTAGCTTCACTGCAGAAGTTACGTACAGCCTATAGGCCACAGAGCTCAGGGAAAGTGGAAAGCGTGAGCTGAACCCTCAAGGTTACATTGGCTAAACTCTGTCAGGAGACACAATTACCCTGGGTAAGCATCACCTTACTGTGGGTAAGATGCACTCCTGGCCCCACTGGGTACTCACCCTTTGAGATCCTATATGGTAGGCCACCCCCCCATCATCAAACACCTGAAGGGGGATGCTAGGCAGTTGGGAGAATTGAACCTGGACCAACAGTTCCAGGCCTTGGCTAAAAGCATGGCCACTATACACCAGACTGTTCAAGAGAGAAACCAAATTGGACTGGGACTCCCAGTCTACCCCCATGAACCCGAGAACCTGGTCTGGATAAAGGATTGGAAGAAGGAACCCCTAGAGCCAACCTGGAAGGGACCCTATACTGTGATATTGGTTACCCCCACTGCAGTCAAAGTTGCAGGTGTCACTCCATGGACCCACCATTCCCTAGTGAAGCGAGCCGAGACACATGATGCGACCAGTCATTGGATGATGCAACAAGGTAAACAGGACCCGCTGAAGATCCGGCTCAGGAGCTCGTCTACAAGTTGGCCCTGAATATGGCTGGACTGTATGGGACCACTGGTCTGGACTGTCATGGGAATTGGACTCGGGGCTTTCTCCCCAAGAGACTGGACTAACTTGCTTTGGTAATCCTTTTCTGGGTTTACATGGGGTGCCTCTGTGGTATTGGTTGGGGCTCTCTGGGGATGTAAACCAATCAGGAACTGTAACTACCAAAGTCAAAGGGCTATGGTAACCATGGGGCCCAATGTAGTTATTAGGTTCATAGAGAGGTCAATGCCTCTGTGTAAACTGATAGGGGCATCAAAAGGGGGGAATGATGTGGAAAATGATGGGCACCAGAACGCAGCCACTTGCCGCCTCCCCATTGCTCTGCATCTCCGAGGGCCAGTGCTGCGAGTGACCAGTTGAGGGGCACGCTGCTGGGGCTGGGCCCCTGCGGCACACAGCCACCTGGGACCTCACATGCTGCTGGGACTCCAGGCCCAAGTGCTGCTGCCTATTTCCAGCCACGCTACTTGTGTGATCCTGATTGGGTAATTTCTGAATCCCACTGCTTTTGATTGTATGTTAAAGCTTGTTACTGATTGGACGCTTTTTGAGCCCTACCAAGGGTATAAAAGCAGGAGCAGAAGGGGCAGGAGAGGGGAGAACATCGGAAGACATGAAGAGAGCTGTAACACTAGGTGTGCTGAGCCTGCCATAGAAGAATAAAGGCTGTTTTCTGACTCTTCGTGTGCCGCTCAGTTCTTTCCCCGGTCAAATGAATAAGAGCTGTAACAAGAGCTGTAACACTAGCTGTACACATTGCCGCAACATGGCTACTGGGGTTCCCTGTGCACTGACCCAACAGCCAAAAAAAAGAAGTGTATGTGTTGGCCGGGTGACTAATCTTGGTTATCAAGGAGAAACAGAGTTACTGTTACACAGTGAGGCAAAAAAGAACAT
This sequence comes from Microcebus murinus, assembly GCF_040939455.1. Classification (NCBI taxonomy): domain Eukaryota; kingdom Metazoa; phylum Chordata; class Mammalia; order Primates; family Cheirogaleidae; genus Microcebus; species Microcebus murinus. Next base: position 7,043,821 of record NC_134127.1, on the reverse strand, counting down.
GACTAGAGCCTAGAGGATTTTCTAGGGAACCTTTTAGTAGCCCCATATCCCACAGTAAAAGTTAGTAGGCACATACATACAATAACACGATACAAGCAAAACCACCAAAAGCACAGACCCACCGGAATTAGACCCATAACCATCTGGGGTGCCAGCTGAGAACAAAGAGAAAATGAAATGGGCAGTGGAGGAAAAAATTTACAAATTGCAGACACAGCCAGCTGCAAAAATAAGAACTGGATTATTTATGCATATTTTCTATTGTTTGGATATGTATAATTTATATGTATATATGCACAAAATACAGTTTCCTTCTTTCTTCTGCAACTCACTTTCTATCTGATATAACTTGTATTCATAGTGGTTACCTGTGACTTCAGTATTTAAGTTGAAGGATAACAAAGGATGATGACTTCACGAAAATAATGATAAATATCACTCCGTGCATAAAGTAGCATGCACACAACTTGGTGTTTCCACTGTGTGAGAAGGTGGAGATGTTTTGGTTGTAGTCAGAAGAGCTGCATCTTGCTTGGCAGATGTTTTTCTGGTCTTTATTATGAGCTAAATAGTATGTGTTAAAGGGGTAGTATAGGTGCTAGTTGATGATAGGGTAGGCTGTGATAGATGGTTGGATGCCAGTTTTTCACAAGATGCCCCATTCAGTGGTCTGTGAAATTACCTGCAGCTGTAGGTAACTTACTTAAGCAAGGATCTCTGTTGTGTACTTTGAAATCCACCAGCACATTTACATTGAGACCACATGTCCCATGGGCTGCTTCCAGCCAATGACTGAGGGTGGCAAGAATACAAGGCAGACATCTTTCTGGGAGACCTAGGACCCCTCCAATGACTACCTTTGGCTTAACGACTCCATGACACCTTGGCAAACCTTCTCTGGACTGTGAGGTGGTGCATGTCATTTCCATCCAAACTTCCTGACCTCTTCCTTTACCATTGATCAGAATAGCATCATGGTCTGGCGGCTCTCCCTGCCTTCCTTAGAATCCTCTCCACTTTCTCTTACAAGAATTTCCCCTAATAAAAATTGTACATTTAACTCCAACTTGGATTCCACTACTTAGAAGACCTAGACTAACAAATCCCCCTTCTAAGATCTCCTCTACAATGCAGAGTGGAAACCAAGAGCTACATTTCCAAGGCACTCCTTTCCTATACGGTTCTGGCTTAAAATTTACTTAAAAAAGTAACTTGCATGCTGTTTAGAAGGCAGAATGGAGGAGAGGCCATTACACTTTGGAGATCTTTGTGAGCAAACACAGTGGCTTCACAGACTTCTCTGCAAGCAATCTCTTTATTGCAGTAAACTGGGAAAATGGTGAGATCTTTCCCAAAGACTTGAAATTTGCAGTGGTTTATCACAGTGCTTTTTAAAGGCAGCCAATTTAATGTTTCAGGGATTGGAAAGAATGTTTACAAACACTCATCACATCTTTGTTTTCCCAGAAAACACAGTAACTTATTGACTTATCAAGAGCTCAGATCATACAAAATACAGGGGAAGAAAATCATAATAAAAATAAAGCATGTTCCTATCCTTAGAGACTTAAGCCAATGTTATTTAAAAGAAAATATTTATGTCCATAAAAGCAAATAAAGTTTAAAAATAAAAGGGTAAAATTAGTAGTCTGAATTGAACTCATTATAGACTTTCAGAGAACGCCATATGTAGACAAGTTCTGATGAAACAGTTTTACCCAGATTTATTTGTCTTGAGGCAGCAGTACAGGATCATTAGATGAAGAAATGTGACCCTCCTCCCAAATTACACTCCATGTGGACACTTGCCCATTTTGAATGATTTATAAAACAAGCATGAACCCTTATGCTTTAAGATGAGATATTTCCTACTTTGAGATGAATCATTTTATTTCATACCAAAGAAATACAATATCTATTTCATTACCAATTTCAGAAAAATGCAATATGTGAGAAAAGAACAATATTTCTGGCTATGTTGAAAATCTAAACAAGCCAAAAGTCACCCTTGGAAACTTCCATTGTTGGTAAATGGATTGTATTTATGTTTCATGCTTCATTTTTCCCTTCCCAACTGAAACATTAAGAAATTTTCCCAAACAATCTGGGCTATTTGTCTAACAACACTCCAGTGGTTATATATTAATACCATTCTTTGGAACTTGACTTCAGAAAAATCTGTTTCTTTTCCGTTTTCTTTTCCTTTTTTTTTTTTTTAACTTTTCACTTCAAAATAGGCAAATAACAAAGTTTTAAAACTTCGGATCTAACTGATTTGGTGAATCATATTACATACAGTCCTGGGCATCTACTACTTTTGGAAGACTAAAGCCAGAACTCAGAAGTCTAGGAACTCAAATGCTACTACTTTCCTGCCCTTCAGCATAGTAAACCAAAACCATTGTTCCTTCCCTGGGGTTGCTGCAGGGATTAGTGTCCCCATCAAGGGCTGCAAAGATGTAGGAGTATGTGACTTCTGCCACATTTAACTCACCTGTTGCCTGGTACAAAATCCATGTTGCTCAGAGAGTGAGTATAGCATGTTATAAATTTAACCACATGGTGATGCCTATTGTGGCTATAGTTCCAGAGGTGGGATCTACTGGCACAAATCAACACCATTCCTGGTCCTTTAGATATGCAGATAATGACTAAACAAATGCTTTCATTTCAGTCCACATCAACAAAGCCTAGAGAGAGGCAAAGACAGCAATTTACCTTCACTATGTAAGGTCCAGATTTGTATTTCTCAAGTTCATTGTCTAGGGGACATTAAAAATCTGGATATTTCACAGAGGAGACCACATTAGTTCACTGACTTTAAGAATAATTTTTCTGACTCATCATGGTTATTTCTTGCTGTTACCCTAAGTGCCTGTATAATGCACATGCATTCTGGAAGATGAGAGAGAAACACAACCAAAGTCCAGAGCCTGCTGCCTCGCTGAGCTTCTAGTGGCCCACTGGTAGGAGGCCTGTCCAAAATCCCCTTCTAAAGTGGAAAACAATCCTCTGCCCATGTGCCACCCACCCAACACAGAGAGACACACAATGCAAAGCTGAGAGAATTAGATACATCAGGGACTTCGCTGAAATCCAGCAGATTCACTTGGATGCCTCCTAACCAATCATACTAGTCAGTAGGAAACTGGGGCAATCCCACAAATTGGGCCCAGCTTCTGTGAAAATTATGCTTGGGTTCCCCTCAACTGGAAAGAGCTCCACACAAAGGAAGTGTGGACCGAGAGCAAGGGAATCATGAAATTAGTAATAGTAAAAGAAAACTTCGATTTTTTTTCCATTTAGGCCTTAAGGGCAGCTCTAGAAGTGAGGGCTGTGGCATCTGTATTTTATTTCAATTCATTGCTTTCGACTCCTTTTCCCATTTTTACACAACACGGAGTGTATTCGTGAGGGCTAAAATTTGGGGCTTCATGTGGAAATGTGACTGAAATCACGCCACTCTGTGATGCCATAGGTTAAAAGATAAACTTAGGTACGTTAAAAATGCAGAGTTTATTTGAGCAGACGTCATTCATGCACTGGGCAGCTCCAGAGCGCAGGCAGCTCAGGGCTCCACCCGACCGGTGTGAGCTTTCACAGGGCAGATGCAGAAGCAAGGCAAAGAGAACACGTGATTGATGGAAGTGGAGCAGTACCTGTATGCGAGTCATTCCAGCGCAGTCTTTGGTTGGAGGTTAGTTGGCAGTTTCTGGTTAAGCTTCGGTTTTGTTTCACAATTTACACTGAGCTCTGTTTCCTTCTGCTTACACAGGAACCCAGGGCACTGGAGCCTCCTCAGTCTAATGATTTTCCAGTTAATTATTTTAACACGACAGCTAATGGGATTTTGTCAGTTCTGTGAGGGATGCTGAGGGGGCAAAATGGATGAACTATGCTACATAATCTCGATTTGCCCCTCTATCCGTCTCTGCTGACTTCATTCTCCATCCTTTCTATCCTGCTTTTTTTTGCCCAGGAAGACTGAACTCTATGGACTGCCTGAACCCTCTCACCTGTAAGTGGGTTCAGCCAATCACAGGCGACTACAAGAGAATACAGGACAGGAGAAGATTTAGGCCCCTCGGTCCTTTCCTGTCAGGCCAGGGATTGGCAGATGCTGCGTACCTCAACTGGGTTCTGCATCCCCTCCGTACGTAGCAGCCCTCTCCCATGGTCATCGCTCTCCCCCGGTTCTGATAACCACTCCCTCCCTGTCCCCCTTCAGGTGGGGTGATGACTACTTTATCAATGCCAACCACTGTATCAACGCCTAAGGGTTTCCATTAACCCTGGCAACGTCTTTGCAAACAGTTCCTTCCTTAAATTATCTTCAAATTATACCTTTTGAATGTGCCATTTATTTCCTGCTGTGATTCTGACTAGAACAAATGTCATGCTTTCTCCATCCAGAAATTCTTTGTTTCTTTTTAGTTCTTGCTGTCTCTTACCTCCAGGGTTTACTTAGCCTTTTTTTTTCTCTTACCTGGAAGATTATCCTCCAAATCCTACTAAGACATACACTGTGCGTGTATCTGCCCTAAACTGAAACCCAACACACCATCCACAGGGAATATATTCATTTTACCTGTCCTCATAGCCCCAAGGCCTCTCACAGAGTTTGGTATAAAGTAGGTACTCAATCAGTACCTAGAATAAATGATTCCATGCTCCCATCTGCTCCTTCCAGAAATTACCTTACAACATTTTTTTTTTGTCATAAAAGGAAGTTTTGGGCCGGGTGTGGTGGCTCACGCCTGTAATCCTAGCATTCTGGGAGGCCGAGGCAGGTGGATTGCTCAAGGTCAGGAGTTCGAGACCAGCCTGAGCAAGAGTGAGACCCCATCTCTACTATAAATAGAAAGAAATTAATTGGACAACTAATATATATAGAAAAAAATCAGCCGGGCATTGTGGCACATGCCTGTAGTTCCAGCTACTCGGGAGGCTGAGGCAGGAGGATCGCTTGAGCCCAGGAGTTTAAGGTTGCTGTGAGCTAGGCTGATGCCATGGCACTCACTCTAGCCTGGGCAACAAAGCGAGACTCTGTCTCAAAAAATAATAATAATTAAAAAAATGATAAATAAAATAAAAGGAAGTTTTGTATAAAGGAAGCATTGAAAATTAATTTGCATAATCTGTCCAGTTTCCATTCAGCCTGTTCACAATTCAACTGAATTTCACCCTATGTGTTCTTGAGCCGAGTGCTTCTTTGCTTCCAGGACTAACCGAGGCTTTTAAGACAAGTGGAGTCCCTAAAGATACATGGCACACAGCTCAGGATCTGAAGAGTCTGGGCTCCCAAATGGGAGATAAAAAAGCAACAGATTGGCTTCTGGTCTCAGATCCAACATGTAAAGTGTTTGGGAGTTGTTATTTCCATCTTTACAACCATTAAAAACTCAACAAACTAAAATGCAATGACTATTCTTGGACCCAGCACACAGCTTAGTTTGCCAGACAAACTTTCAGCCCCAAATCTGGAGAATTAGGCACTACAGGAGACTCACAGTGGAGAACTGTGTACCTATAGTGGAGGTTGCCAGAGCCAAAAAGCAGGACCATCAAAGTAAGAAATTCCTGGGACCTGCAGTTTTAAAAGAGACCCCAGACTTTTGTGGGTTTTACCTCTAGGAACCTGGTAGTTTCTCAAGGTGAAAATGCAAGAAAGATTTTCTTGCACCGTGAGGGCAAAAGTAATCATTTTTAAATACTGTACACCCATGAATGTTCTCCATAACTACTCCCCAGGGAAAAGGACTTTGTGAAACTTTTATTTTACATGGAGAAAGGCATTGGTTTTACTACAGGCTTTCTATATTTTCTGTATCACCTAAGGGGGCAATGAAGCTATGACAATGGAGAGATACTTGTGAAGGTCACAGCCCAGAGACACAGGTCCATTGAAAGACTGGGATAAAAATCACAAGATTATAGAATACTTTCTCTCCCTTACTTACCACCACATCCATTCATGATTTACAAAATAAATGAATACATATAAATATATAAATAAACCTCTCAGAAAACCAGGAATAGAAGGGAACTTCCTCAACCAGGCAAGAACACCCATGTAAAACCCCATAGCTCGCATCATACTTAATGGTGAGGTATTGATATTTCCCCCTTAAATCAGTAACAAGGCAATGATATCTTTCTCACCATTCCTACTCAGCATAGATCTGTAAGGCCTAGTTACTTCAATGAAACAAGAAAAGGAAATAACAGATACTCCATACTAAAGTGGAACTAATCTATCAACACTCGTGTGCACATATGGAAGTAAAACTCAACAGAAATCAACCAGGCGGCAGAGGAGGGGAGCAGAGATGATAAATTCACACCTAATAGGTACGATGCACACTATTTGGGTGAAATGCACACTTTTAACTTTAATTCAAAATGTACAAAAGCAAATTTTGAAATCAATGTGTGTGTACCCTATAATATTCTGAAATAAAAAAAGGAAATAAAATAAAAGGTTGGCAAGGAAGAAATTGTCATTATTCCCAGGTGACAGGATCATCTATGTAGAAAATCCCAAAGAATACTCCTGGAACTAAAAAGCCAGTGTGGCAAGGTCACAGGATAAAATGTTAATATACTAAAGTCAATTGTTTCACTATGTTTCACCAATAAACAATTAGAATTTGAAATAAAAGAAAAATACATTTATAAAGCAACCAAAAAATTTTAAAATACTTAAGTACAAATCTAACAAAATATGTAGATCTTGTAGGCACAAATCTACAAAACTCCGATGGAAAAAAAATCAAAGAATATCTGAATAAATGGAGAGAGATTTTGTGTTCATGGGCTGGAAGACTTAATATTATTATAAGGATGTCAATTTTTCCTAACTTTATCTAGAGATGTAGTGCAATCCCAGTCAAAATCTCTGCACAGTATTTTGTAGATATTTTCATAAATGGATTTTAAAGTTTATATGGAAAGGCAAAAGATCTAGAATAACCAAAGAAATATTAATGATGAATAGCAAAATGGGAGGATTAACACTACCCTGATTTCAATATTTACTATGAAGTTACAGTAATCAACACTGTGTGGTATTAGTGAAAGAGCAGGTGCATAGATCAATGGAACAGAATAGGAACCCACCCAAATACAGTCAACTAATGTTTCACAAAGAAGCAAAGGCAATTCAATGAAGAAAGGGCAGTCTTTTCAACAAACAGGGCTGGAATTATTGAATGCCCATATGCAAAAAAAAATTGAAAAATAAAAAAGCCTAGAAAAAGATCTTACACTTTTCACAAAAATAAACTCAAAATGGATCATAGACCTAAATGAAATGTAAAATGCAATACTGTGTAACCTGTAGAACAAACTGTAGGACAAACATAGATGACCTTGGGATTGGTGATGAGTTTTTAGATACCACAACAAAAGCAAGATCCAAGAAACAAGCAAGTTAGACCTTACTAAAATCAAAATTCTCTGCTTTGTAAAAGACACTGCTAAAAAGAATGGAGACGCAGCCTTAGCCTGGGAGAAAATATTTGCAAAATATATATCTGACAAAGGACTTGTATCCAGAATATACAAAGAACTCTTAAAACTCAACAGTAAGAACACAAACAACCCAATTAAAAAATGGGCAAAAGTCCTAAGCAGACACATTACCAAAGAAGATACACAGATGGCAGATAAACATATGAAAAGATGTTCATCACCATTTTTTGTTAGGGAATTGAAAATTCAAACGACAATGAGATACCACTAATACCTATTACAGTGGCTAAAATACAAAAAAACAAAAAAAACCAAAAACCCAAAAATGGACAGTACCCATTGCTGGGTAGGGTGTAGAGCAATAGTAACTCTCATTCATTACCCAGGGAAATGTAAAATTGCACATTCACTTTGGAGGACAGTTTGACAATTTCTTATAAAGTTAAACATAGTCCTACCATAAGATCCAGCAGTCATTCTCCAAAATATTTGCCCAACTGGTTTGAAAACTTATGCCTGCACTAAAACCTGCACTCGAATGTTTATCGCAGCTTTAGTCATAATCACCAAAAACTGGAAACAACCAAAATGTGCTTCAATATATGAATAGATAAGCAAGCTGTGATACATTTATACAATTGAATATTATTCAGCAATAAAAATAAATGAGCTATCAAACCATGAAAAGACATGAATATATCTTAAACGCACACTGTTAAGAGAATGAAGCCAGTCCGAAACGGCTATATGCCATATGCTATATGATTCCAATTAAATGAGATTCTTGAAAAAAAAACAAACCAATAAAAAGAAGCAAAAGACAATTAAAAAGATCTGTGATTAATGGTTCTAGGGATTTGGTGAAAGAGGAAAGAAGTTTGAGTAGATAAAGCAAGGAGAATTTCTAGAGCCATGAAACTATTCTGTATGATACTGTAATGGCTAATGCATGACATGTTTGTCAAAACCTATGCAACTTTACAGCACTTAATGTATGCCAATGAAATAAGCATCATTTAGGAGGTCAGGAGAATCCCAGGATGGAATGCACAATGTGACCAAAAACCACCTAATTGTATTACAAATGTATGAAACAACCTCACTTTCCAGGATCAGGGAAAATTGCTGATCTAAGTAACATTGGAAAAGCGTGGAAAATGTAAAACTAAAGGTGAAGGAAACTACTCATAAGAATTGTGTTCTACTTGATAAAATTATCCCATGTAAATATGGATTAATAATTTTGATACTTCTACTTGTGTGCTGTAGTTGAACAACTAAATGAATTGATCATACATAGTGGAAGCCAGGTTTCTTATCATTTTGTTGGGAAGTTTCAGACAGATAAGCCGAGGAGGGAGATTAGAGTGATCTACGTGGTAAATGGATCAGAGTTGAAGGCATCAGTATGGATTCATGTTTAGTTTAACATAGATAGCTTAACATTAGATACAGATGACATCATATAGAAATGTGTAGATATGTATGTATATTTATATATGTCCATATGCATGTATTCCCTTGCTCCATCAGCAGAGAGAAACTTAAAGCAAGAACACAGTAGTAGCAAGGAACATTCCTAGTGACCAGACCTGGCTTTCTAATACTATTCTCCAAGAAAAAGAACAAGGTCAGCTTTGATAAATGATTGAATCTAGAGCTAGGTTTGGAAATACATGAAATGAGCCTGGAGCATCTTGGACTGCCCAGAAGTAAGAAATTGCTAAAAACAAAACAAAACAAACAAAAAAACAAGCGAAAAGCATATTGAAGGAGCGAGCTAGCACTGCTTATATTATTCTGAATTGAGCTTAATTAGCCCATTATTCAAAGTGAGGTGACACAAGATCAGAATAATGGGCTCCACATATACTCGCCATCAAATTGGTACTGACTGATTAACACTATGGTGCTCAAAGGGTGGTGGTGTTCACCAGGGATTCAGGGGTTGGAGAGGTGGTCCCACACCTGCGGGATGTGGTGAACATTGTGGAGGGGGAAGGCATACCTCTAACCCTTGCTAGGGAGAGGCAAAGATTTAAAATGTAACCAAAATGTTAAGAAAAAAAAACAAAAAAAACATTTGTTGGGTATGGGGGAGGAGAGAATGGGTATTACATACATAGTGAGTGTGATGCACACCATCTGGGGGATGGACATACTTGAAGCTCTGATTTGAGGGGGGAGGGGAGGCAAGGGCAATGTATGTAATCTTAACATCTGTACCCCCATAATATGCTGCAATAAAAAAATAAATGGAAAAATAAGTAAATATGAAAAAAAGGCACATTGAAGGGATATGTCCAAGAGACGCAGTAGCCAACAGAAAGAGCTCCTGGTGGCCACAGCTAGAACATTTGGGGCAAGAAAATAAATAAAGGAGTCTTGGATTATAACCCAAAGTAAAAAATAAACATCTGTGAGTGCATTCTGATATAAATAAATGATAGAATAAATAAATAGTGCAGAAGAATTCTAAATGATTTATGTAAATACTGTGTCCTCAAGGAGGTGGTATATATTAATCATTTCTTTTCCTTAAGTGTGAACTACGCATGATGACTTCCTTCCAAAGGATACAACATCGAATGAGGGCAAAAGAAAGAGTACAGTGGAGAAACCTGACAGACGCTATTATCTCAGCCAGATGATCAAGATCAGCATCAAGAGTGACAAGTCATGGTGGTTGTATGTTCCCTTGATATGATGGCATGCAAATGGCAATTTATCTCTGTAGTCTTCCTCTTATGAACACATATCCCAGGCTAATCATGAGAAAAACATCAGACAAATTCCAGGCAAGGAATATTCTATAAAATACCTGGCCAATACTCAACAAAACTGTCAAGGTCATCAAAAACAAGGAAAGTCTGAAGAATTCTCACAATGGAGAGGAGCCTAAGAAGATGTGATGACTAAATGGAAGATGGTATTCTGGATGAAATCCTGGAATAGGAAAAGGACATTTGGAAAAGACTAAAGAAATATGAATAAAGTATGGACTTTGGTTACTTAAATCAAAATAAGGAAATGATTAATCTTAACAAATGTTATGGCAAATTGTCCTTTCAAGCATTTATTGATACTCATCTCCCAAGATCAAATGCTACAACCACTTCCTTCCATAATCTGAAGTTCATTCCTTCTTCAAAGTTAAGCTGAAGACCTAACATTTTTTGTTTTTCTTTTTTCCAATCTTGGCCCTACTATGCCAGCCACTCTAAACCCAGTGATCTCTCACTGTAAAGACTTAGTGTTAGAGCAAGTGTAATACCACTTAGTTGCTATATTTATATGTTATAATTTTTCTTGCTATTCTCTTTGTGTCTATATCTTGGCTCCCTGAAATGATTTCCAAAAAGGTAGCTATGTCTTCATAAACTTATATGGCAATCATCTTTTAATACAATTCTAGGCTGGAAGTTTGTGTTAATTAAATTGTGCTGATTAGTTCACAGAAACCATGAAGGATGTGCCCCAAAATACTTTTTCAGGCTCAAGAGTCTGTCACTAGGTACCATTTTCCTCTGTGTATGACCTATTGGTTTTGAGATCTACAAGCCCGGCAAAGATGAACTGATCTTTTCTTTCAAAGGACTTCCTACCTTCCTCATGACTAAATTATAGCAGTTCAACTCTTCAGTCCCTTCACAAATGAAGTTTTGCTAGTAGCTTCAGTCTTAACCTCTGATATCCTCCCACACTGACACTTCACATTAAACAGAAGCAATGCCTCCATTTATTGGCAGAACTGAGATGGCAAGGGTAGATTTCCATGCTCTTCCCTACATCTGTGTATGTTGAAGTGAACTTCACTCTGCTCAAACCACTTCCTCAATAAAGCCACTCCTAACCCTTTCTCCTTTATCTAGTAAGACTCAGATATTATACTTTTCTCTCCATTCTTCTATATTATTCTGAAGTATTGTATCACATTATTTCAAAGTGACTATTTTAATACACTGGTGCAATTATGTTTACGTATCTATTTTCCTAACTATACTGTGAGACTTTCAGTAACAAGGACTATATTTTATTCACCAATATACGCCTTGTAATTAACATAGTAGTTGGCATGTAATGCATCCTCACATGAGGACTTATTTATGAGTAAATGAATTAATGACTATGAATACAGCATTAATTAATGTGTAGAAAAGGATGCATGTAAGCAGATATGAGTTCCAATGGCCTACAAATTCATAGAAAGCTGGTATTGTTGATAGGTTTCCTACAATACTCCATAAGATACAAGTTTCTCTAAAAATGTCTTGTGGAAATATCCCGTGACCTTTTCAGGGAAGGACCCAAAGCGTCAGAGCACATATTCCAGAAACGCTAAGGTGAAGACATGGCCTTTCTTTCTTACTTTATATTGTATAATATATTCCTTATTACTTTATATTTTATATGAGTACTTTATGTTCTGTAACTCACCTACCCTGGTTATCATAGACTTTTCCTGTCCTCCACACAAATCTTGAACAAAGAATCCATCTGAAGTACAAATTACCTCATTCAGTTCCAAGCTCCTTTCAAAATTTCTCTACATTTTATAAGAATTTGAACTACCTGAGAAAGTGGCCCCATCTTCTGCAAGCCTCCAAGCTAGCAAATAAAATTGGCAAGCACTTTGGCCAAGTGGCTGACACCAGGCCTAGACAGACACATAAGCAGATAATTGCTTTCAAGATGTGACTTAGTATCACAGAGGGGTGAAGCTGGAAGTCATTTCCCTTCGCCCGTTTGGCACACAGTTGGAGGGCATGCCGACTGAGTGCAGGTATGATGCTAGGCTCTGGGACAGGATAGTGCCAGCCCAACACTTTCACTGTATACAAGGGAAGACAGAGGTCCAGATGGGTAAGTTGGTTCTCCCCAGTCACCAAGCTAACCATTGGCAGAGTAAAGACTAGAAGCTGGGTCTCTAACATTTTCCTTTCATTACACTTTCTTTTTTTTTTTTTAACAGAGAGTGTTTTATGTGTATTGGATTTAATTCCCATCATAATGACAACCAAACATGGAAGGAAGGTCTGGTGAAGTTCTCCAAAATGAAAAACTTACCCTTTCCAGAGAGCCCTCAGGACTGGAATACCAAAATTCTGCCATCTATTTCTTGGGTTAAGCTCTCTCTCTCCTCTCTCAAATTCTCCATTGAGACATAAGAAAAAAATTAAAATCTATACCGGCCGAGCGCCGTGGCTCAAGCCTGTAATCCTAGCACTCTGGGAGGCCAAGGCGGGCGGATTACTCGAGGTCAGGAGTTCGAAACCAGCCTGAGCAAGAGCAAGAACCCGTCTCTACTATAAATAGAAAGAAATTAATTGGCCAACTAATATATATATATATATATATATATATATATATATATATATATATATATAAATTAGCCAGGCATGGTGGCACATGCCTGTAGTCCCAGCTACTCGGGAGGCTGAGGCAGAAGGATCACTTGAGCCCAGGAGTTTGAGGTTGCTGTGAGCTAGGCTGATGCCACGGCACTCACTCTAGCCTGGGCAACAAGCGAGACTCTGTCTCAAAAAAAAAAAAAAAATCTATAATACCTTAAAACAAATTAATTCTTAAGTGTGAAAGAAGCTGGAGCAGTGTAGAAATACTGAACACATAGTAGGGAAATAGACAATAAAAACTGAGAGTAAGAATCAAGAAGGAAAAGAAGACCTGGGTGGTATCTGGAAGCAGACAGGAGCCAACCACCTCACAAATTGGCCTTAGGTCAACCTGATCTGTTTCACGCTAGAGTAATTAGCTTGCTGCAGTCTGAACCTTTGGTTCCTCTGTGGGAAGATTTCTCTGTGGTTTATAAAACTTCATCCTTCTGCCTGTGAGTAGGTGGACTTTGTGAGAAATCACCTAAGACACAGTTTGCTGCTGATTAACAGCGTTGCATCAGGAGCATTCACTCTGGGGTCCAACAAAGAGTTTCAAGTGTTGGTTGCAATGTTCTCCCTTGTGGTGGGTCAGAAACTTTATCAGGAAAAAAGGACCCTTAGGAAAGGAGTCTTTTCCAATGGTCACAACCAGAAGAAATTCTATCAAAAGCACAAGTTTCCTGATAAGAAAAATGGATCAACCTAGCTGCTTGAATTTTTTACCCATTAATTGATTAGGAACACTGGGTAAACCCTGGGTGAAAACAGAAAGAAACCATCCTGGACAAACCCAAAAGTCAAACTTAATGAGGGCAGTGCTTGGGCAGATGGCCAGATGGCCTCATCCTTGGACTTCCCAGCCTCCAGAACTGTATGAAATAAACCGTTCCTTTATAAATTACTCAATGTCAGGGATCCATTATAGCAACAGAAAACGGACCAAGATAGTACCCAATCCATCTTTCTGGCATCTCCCTTTAAAACTGAGCTTCCAAATGTTCTAGACTCCTTTGGAGGGAAGGTTTATTTCTCAGGACTGAAACAGATGAATATGGCAGACCAGCACATGCTACTTAGAAAATAATATTTAAGAGAAGGGACCAGGAAGACTGATATACTGCACCTAATAAAGAAGCCATTTTTCTCTCAGCTTTATATAAACATTTGCCACTAAAATCTAGGACCATGAATAATAAACATGGACTTTGTTCTCTCTGCTTGTGGAAGATCCCATGAGCATTGCAGTATGCAGAAGTCACTGCCAATAGCTCTCCACGTGAACCATTCAGCATCAGAACATGGTGGCAGAAAAGGCACTCTCTGTGCAAAGACTCTGACAAATCAGTCCTGTGTAGGCCTGGTCTGCCACATTCATCTGTTTCAGTCCTGAGAACAAACCTTCTCCAAAGAAGCCTGGAACATTTGGAAGCTCATTTTTGAAGGGGACAACCAGAAAAATGGATTGGGTACTATCTTAGTCCGTTTTCTGTTGCTATAATGGATACTTGAGATTGGGTAATTTATTAAAAAAAAAAAAAAAAAGGAATATTTCCTACAGTTCTGGAGGCTGGGAAGTCCAAGGATAAGGGGCTGCATCTGGTGAGGTTCTTCTTGCTGTTGGGGACTCTCTGCAGAGTCCCGAGGTGCCACAAGCATCACATGACAAGGGGGCTGAGCATGCTTGCTCAGGTCTTTCTCTCTCCTCTTATAAAGCCACTAATGCCCCACCCTTATGACCTCATCTAATCCTAATTACCTCCCAAAGCTTCCATCTCTCAAATGCCATACTCAAATTTCCCTCCTTAATACTGTTATAATAAACATTAAGTTATGAAATGAGTTTTGGTGGGACAAACCACAGCAAAAAACCCTTTCTTTCATGTCATTTCATTTAGAAATGCAAACTTGTCTCCCAAGGGAGGAATAGTTGTCAGAGGGGAGAGAAGATTTCTTCTCTGAATTGGAGTGTATGTATTTTCAGAAATTTTCATTAGAAGTATATCATCAGACAACCCTGAATTACAAATAAAATAGGCCAGGTGCAGTGGCTCACGCCTGTAATCCTAGCTCTCTGGGAGGCCAAGGCGGGCGGATTGCTGGAGGTCAGGAGTTCAAAACAAGCCTGAGCAAGAGTGAGACCCCATCTCTACTATAAATAGAAAGAAATTAATTGGCCAACTAGTATATAGAGAAAAAAATTTTGCCAGGCATGGTGGCACATGCCTGCAGTCCCAGCTACTCGGGAAGCTGAGGTAGAAGGATTGCTTGAGCCCAGGAGTTTGAGGTTGCTGTGAGCTAGGCTGACGCCACGGCACTCACTCTAGCCTGAGCAACAAAGTGAGACTGTCTCAAAAAAAAAAAAAAAAAAGCAAGATGTTTGGTATTCTGCTGATGCTCACTCTATACTTTTTTTTCTTTTGACTATTTCTTTCTTTCTTTTGGCTTTTAATTGTGGAATAATTTAAACAAAAACATGTAGAAAAGAGTGCACATGGGTATGTTCATATACCCATTTCTGAGATTCAGAATAGCATTGTTTACCAATCTTGTTTCATCTCTTTTCTTCTAATTCCACAGAGTTATTTTAAAACAAATCTCAGACATGGTGTCATTTGGTCACACTGAAATACTGATCAAAAGAAATATAGTCAGCTCTCCATAGCCATTTATAAATTAAACCAACCACAAATCAAAAATATTGGGGGGGAAATAAACCCAATACAATAATAAAAGCTAATACAAATTATAATATATATATATATAATACAACTATCTACATAGCATTATCATTGTATTAGGTATTAATAGTATAAGTAATGAGCATGGGCTGTGGGCCTGAGGCTGTGAGTTTTGAGCAAGATCTGTTTATGTTTTTAAAAGAATACTCTGTCTTTCCTATAGTCAAGTGATTGCAGCACAATCCCATGCAAGCAAAGAGACCTAGAATAAGATGGCAAGAGCTCATGAGTCTAAGCCCAACAAGGAGAGAGTCAGATTCAGTTGGATTTAAGCTACATTGTCATAGAGCACCAATAGGACTTGTTGGTGGATCAGATGGATGTCAGGTGTGAGGGAAAGAGATTCCCATATTTGGGGTCTGGGCAACCAGGTGTACAAGGGTCATTTTTACTGAGGTGGAGAAGAGTGGGTTTGAGAGTGATACAGACGCCTGTAGTTGGTACCAAACCACCTTTCCTTCTTGTTCTCCTTCTGCATCATCAATTTCACCCTCTCTACCGATCACTCCTACCAGTAAACAAAGGTACAATAACATTTCTCATACCACGTCTACTGCTATTGTGTCTTCTCCATGGATCTCCCTGGCTCCACAGGGTTTGGCCCCTGCAGATTGCATTTTTCATGCTCCAAAAATCAGCTGGGTTTAGAAAATAGGAGAAAATGAGGGGAGGTTGGAGGACAAGAGGAATGAAAAGACAAAATGTTCCTGCCAAGTCCTCTGCCTCTGGAGCATCTCTGATAGTACCAAAGGCTGAGCCCTTTAGCACACTGACTCCGTTTATTTCAGGTAAAGCAGGCAGGTCCAAAAAAAGGGAGTTAGAAAGACAAATAGAAAAGGAGGAACCTCAAGAGAGGATGTTGTCTCATAAACTACATAATGAGTGAGATGTGCAACGTTTGGGGAATGGTCACACTTGAAGCTCTGACTCAATGGGGAGGGGAGCATGGGCAATATGCATAACCTTAACATTTGTACCCCCATAATATGCTGAAATAAAAAAAGAAGAAGAAAATAAAAACAAAAAAGCCATTCAGGCTGGGCACAGTGGCTCAAGCCTGTAATCCTAGCATTCTGGGAGGCTGAGATGGGACAATTGCTTGAGGTCAGGAGCACAAAACCAGCCTAAGCAAGAGTGAAACCCCGTCTCTACCAAAAATAGAAAGAAAATTAGCCAGGTATGGTGGTGTGCACCTGTAGTCCCAGCTCCTTGGGAGGCTGAGGCAGAAAGATCACTTGAGCCCAGGAGTTTGAGGTTGCTGTGAGCTATGATGACACCACTGCACTCTAGCTAGGACAACAGAGCAAGACCTTGTCTCAAAAAAAAAACCCAAAAGACAAAAACAAAAAAGCCTTTCAAAAAGAGAATAATCAATTGTGCCAAATGCTGCTGAGAAGTCAAGTAAGATAACGACTAAGAATTATTTATTCTATTTCACAGCTGGTCCTATGAGAACAGCTTGGTTGGATTGATGGAGAGGAAAGCCCAATCATGAAATATTAAGGCAAAATATGAGAAGAAATAAAAATAAGTATTGGTCAGTTTAAAGGGGAACAGTGAAATATGATGTAGCTTGAGAGGAATGTAGCATTTGAGGCAGAGATTTTCTAAAGATGGGAGATACATCAGTCAGAGTCCAATCCATGAAACAGACATCTCTCCAAGCATGTGAAACAGAGGTAATTTAACCAGATGGTGGAATTGCTGAGATACCACCAGGAGCAGTGGAAGGACCCCAGACATTAGCACCTGCAGGCCACTACTATTTTCTGGCTAAAGAGACAAAGAAGGCAAGATGCTACTAGAGCCCAAAGTTTGGGGCTAGTAGCAGAAGCTGGAACTACAGCAGTCATGTCTGATCGGAGGTAGAGCCCAAAAGAATTCAGCTTCCATGAGAGACAGTCAACCATTCAAGATTCTTCTTGCTGGTGCCCCTACATTAACTTGGGGAATCTAAAATGCTGAGCAGTGACTCTCAGCAGTGTCTATTCATAGGAATCATTTCAGGCACCTTTAAAAAATACCAGTGTTCAGATTATACCCCAAACTGAATAAAGCTGAATCTCTGAAGTGGAGAGCAAAGCACTGGTTATTATTATGATTATTTTTTTAAGATTCCCCCAAATAATTCTAGTATACAGCCAGGTTTGAGAAGCACTGCTCAAAATTCTGCATTGCAAAACGGTACTGACTGTTTCTTTGCACAAAACTGCCCCCAAATGCCTGCCTCCTGACCTAAGGCATCCATTACAGCAATAAATGGTGAAAGCCCAAAACCTTTGAATTAATTTCCTTAATGAAATAGGCTGCCTGAAAGCTCCGTTCCTTTAATGCTGTTTTGAGGTTATGAGAGCAAAAGATGAAAAGCCCAGAAGCAACATGCTCTGTGTTTCCTTTCACCGTAAACAGAATAATTAAGCGGTGCGGTTACCCACATGGTTCTGAGAGACACATTTTCCAGGACGCTGTAAGTCGTGACTGACAGAGCCGGAGGGAGGGACGTTTGCTAGGTACACGGGGTGAGGAATTAACGCATCTGATCTCTTTCCAAACAGCTCAAATACATTTCAGAGCGGCTCATGTTTGCCCTTCTCTAATTTGAAATATATCATGTACCTCATAATTAGGGATTCTCTCTTTCTTGGAGCCTGAAACATTTGTCACTTTTAGGGTATTGCAATCTTGAGTCTCCGGATCAAAAATAAGCTCCCGGTCTTTTATTGAGAATCCTGCATTTCGGGTAAGTAATTTCCCGAAGCAGCTGGGATTTAGTCGGTGTTCTTAGTTATAATTAAATGATAAATCTTCACGGGGAAGGCATCCAACATCAAATATGTCAGTTCCATCGAAGCGGAATACAGCACAAGATACATTTACCTAGGAAAATGATTCCACTTTGGAAAACTATATTCTCTTGTCAGAAGCCAGATGACAAGCAGTTGCCTGTGAACAGTCAATAACAAAAGGCTCTTTAGTGGCGTATGATGCATCCTTCACAGCCTGCATCCATGCGGTTTTCTGGAAATAATGAGTGGCGATCTCCCTGTCTGACACCTCCTTGTTGGCCTCAGCATCCCCGATGTCCGGACAGACTTAGCCCTCAGCACTGATTTAGGGATGACCTCCCTGTACCATGCTCAACCAGAATGTGATGAGCTTCCTGTAGCACACAAATCATTCTGCCTTTCACGACTGTCACTTAGCTTTTATCAAATCCCCTCGCTAAACAAGCCCTTATTAAATACCTACCATGGGCTGGGCTTCTACTAGGCAACATGGGAGGTACAACCCCAACTATGACATTTTTGGTTCACTTTTGCTGTCAGGCATTGAGAGTTTTTGGGGTTTTTTGGTTTGGGTTTTGGTTTTGGTGGGGGTTTTTATTTGTTTGTTTGTTTTTCTGTTTCTGGAGACAGAGTCTCACTCTGTTTCCCTGAATAGAGTGCAGTGGCATCAGCCTAGCTCACAGCAACCTCAAACTCCTGGGCTCAAGTGATCCTCCTGCCTCAGCCTCCCGAGTAGCTGGGACTATAGGTGAACACCATGATGCCCAGCTAATTTTTCTGTTTTTGGTAGAGACAGGGTCTCACTTTTGCTCAGGCTGGTCTCAAACTCCTGAGCTCATGCGATCCTCTTGCCTTGGCCTCCCAGAGTGCTGGGATTACAGGCGTGAGCCACTGCACCCAGCCGAGAGTTCTTTAAGATGGAGAAAGTGTTGGAGTTGGTGATTCAGATGGTCTTTTCTGAATCGTAAGTGATATGGCTGTGCATGTGTTTGTACATTTACATGCTTATATATAGTACTGTTTAATTCACTTTTGTGTCCCATGTGTGCTAGCTCAAGGCACTGTAACCAGTAAGATTCAAAAAGCTTTGCTGCAAGTACATTGCACAAATGAGAAAATTAACTATGATTATTGGAAACTCAGGACTTAAAAAATGGTAACTGACATGTGATTACTTACTGTGTGAGAAACACCACTGTAAGTAATTTAATCCTCACAATAACCATATGTGGTAAACCTGCAGCCTCAAGAACACATGTAACCTTCTAGTTCCTTAAGTGCAGCCTTTTGACTGGTCCCAAAAATTTACAGAACAAATCCTTTTATTAAAAGGGATGCAGCAGAGAAAGATGGTGCTTCTCTTGCCTGCTCTGGTGCTTAGTAAAGAACAATCTTGAAATCAGAAGGTCACAGATTCCCCACCCCTGAGTCCGAGGGTCTGCCCTGTGCTAGGGTTGTTCTGAAGCCAGGCAACACAAGGGCCTGGAAAGAGCTTTGTCTTTGGGATCCAATATGCCCCGCTCCAACCCTTAGTAGCTCTGTGGCCCTGGGCAAGTTCATGGACCTATTTGAGCTTCAATATACTGATCAAAATCATAATTGGACCTATCTTGTAAGTGCTCAGATTCACACCAGACAGAATTACTCAGCAAGATCCTGAACCTGTATGTTTCTCAGTTTCTTTGTTGGTAAAAGGTGCATGAGGATCCTAACTACCTCATAAGGTTGTAAGTGTAAAATGGATCAAAGTGTAAAATGAAATAGTTTGAACAATACCTGACACACAGTAAGTGTTACATCAATGTCAGTTATCATATTTGTATAAGTGCTATTATTATTATCAGGCTTTGCTAGACAGTAAATGATTTTATTGCCCTCTAAGGTCAATCCTGCCCCTTTATAATAAATCCCACTATTGCCTACTCAAAGGTTTGCTCCAAGAAAAAGAATATATATAATGTTCTTTATCTCTTGTAACCTTTCTTGATTAAAGTTTATTTTGTCTGATATTAGTATAGTCAGCCCTCCTTCTTTTGGTTACTATTTGCATGGAATATCTTTCCCATCCTTTCATTTGCAACCTATTTGTCTTTTTTAGATCCAAGGTGAGTCTCTTATAGGCAGCGTATAGTTGGATTATGGTTTTTTTAATCCATTCTGCCAATCTTTGTCTTTTGATGGAAGAATTTAATCCATTTATATTTAAAGTAATAAGGAGGAATTTACTTCTGTTATTTTGTCATTTGTTTTCTACATGCCTTATTATACCTTTTTGGGCCTGTATTTTCTGCATTATTGTCTTCTCTTATGTTCAGCTGATTTTTTTTCAGTTTCCTTCTCATTCCTTTTGTGTATGTTCTATAAATATTTTCCTTGTGTATTATATGTAACAACCTTGTATATTATGTGTAACAAAAGTTATAACTTTTATATAACACTTTATTTTTAATTTATACCATATTAACATCAATAACATACATACTTCTGTGCCTATACAGCTTAGTTCCTACCTCTATCAGTTATTGGTGGCACAAAATTACATCTTTATACATTGTGTGTCTACTAATGGCATAACCTAATAATTATTTTTATAATGTATTAGTCTCTTAAATTAGTAGAATACAAAACGCAGAGCTATAAACCAAAGTTACACTAACATTAGCTTTTAGACTAGCAAATTTTAATATGTTAAATTTATACATCATGTAGAAAACAAAAAATAGAGTTACAAACCATTTGTATAATAATACTAGTTTTATAATTGCTGATGTATTTAGACTGTGTTTCTTTATACTGCTTTGAGTTACTCTCTAATGCTCTTTCATTTCAACCTCGAGATTTTTTTTTAGCATTTCTTTCAGAGCAGCTCTAGTGGTAACAAACTCCCTCAGCTTTTGTTATCTTGGTATTTCTTAATTTCTGCCTTACTTTTGAAGAAGTGGGTTTTTTTTCAGATATAGGATTCTTGGTTCACAGTTTTTATTTTTCTTTTAGCACCATGAATACAGCCCACAGACTTCAGGCCTCCAAAATTTCTGATGACAAATCTGCTGATAATCTTAATGAGAAACTCTTATATGTGATGAGTAACTTCTTACTTGCTGCTTTCAAAAGACTCCCTTTTTACTTGGCTTTCAATCATTTGATTATAGTGTGTCAGTGTGAGTTCATCCTACTTGGGAAATATTTGAGCTTCTTGGATGTGTATATTCATGTCTTCCATCAAACTTGAGAAGTTTTCAGCTATTACTTCTTTAAATAATCCCTCTATCCTTTTCTCTCTCTCCTCTTCTCAGACTCACACAGTGTACATGTTGGCTTGATGGCATCCTACAAGTCCCATAAGCTCGTTTCATTTTTACTCAAACTTTTCTCTTTCTGTTACTCAGACTCAATAATTTCAACTGTTGTGTTTTTCAAGTTTTCTAATTCTTCTTCTGCCTAACATTTGCCTTCAAATCCCTCTGGTGAATTTTTTATTTCACTTATTGTGCTTTTCAGTTCCATAATTTCTTTTGGGTTCCTTTACAGGTTTTCTAGCTCTTTATTCACATTTCCATGTAGTTCACACATTATTTTCTTGACTTACACATCATCCTTTAGTTTTGAGCATCCTTAAGACAGTTGTTTTAAAGTCTTGGTCTAATACATACAGCATCAGATTTTTCTTAAGGACAGTTTCTGTTGTTTTATTTTTTCCTTTAAATGAGACATACTCTCCTGTTTCTTTGTATGCCTTTTGTTTTTCTGTTAAAAACTGGACATTCAAATCTAATGATGTAGTAGCTCTGGAAATCAGATTCTTTTCCTCCCCCTGAATTTTCTATTTTTTTTCATTATTGTTCTTTTTTCTCCATTGTTGTAGGATGTCTTCATGTTGAGGATCATCCTAAAATGTAAACTTAAGGTCTTCTCGGGTCCTTTCTGAGCCTGGGCCTTTCCCTAGGCATGTGTGGTAACTTTCTAATTTGCTCTGTCTATGCAGTTGCTTTTGAATGTTGAGTTCTTTTAATACCTGGTTCCTAGAAGGGGGAAAAGAGAAAAATGAAGGGAAGATTAAAAGGTACCAGCCATTTAAATGCCCCAGAAATTATTTTTGTTACATGGGGAGAATCATGAAACAATGAGGAGAGTGTAACCGTGATGTCTACACCTCTGTGAGCAGAAGCATCAATCAGCAGTCAAAACACAGACCCCAAAATATTTGGAGAACAGAGTGCTTATTGCTACCACAACTCCTAAAAACTGCATGCAAGCTACTCCAAGAACAGGTGCACAACCACCTGACACAGAGCTGGGTGCAGGGTGAGAGGATGGGTAAAAACACTGATGAGCTAAGAGCTGAAAAATGACCAAAATTAACTTCCATCTTCAGTTTACCAGTTAAGCTTGTAAGTTTCAAACCTTCAATAGATTCCAGTTGCAGCAAACAGATTTGCCAGTTGCAATCATTGCCTCCATTCTCTCTTGTTTTTAAAACTAGGCTCGCTGATCTATAATTTATTGACATAAAACATTTCCCTTTTTAGGTGTACAATTGTATGAACTTTGACAAATACATAGTTGAGTGATGACCACCACATTCAACATGTAAAGATATTTTCAGCATCTCAGTTCCATAATTTCTTTTGGGTTCCTTTACAGGTTTTCTAGCTCTTTATTCACATTTCCATGTAGTTCACACATTATTTTCTTGACTCTTTCCCCCTAGGCTGTTTTAAGTCAATCTTTTTGCACACTCCTAGTCCCAGAAAAATCTCTAACCTTCTTTCTGTCCCTTTAATTTTGACTTTTTAAGAATGTTGTACCCCTGCACTCACACAGAATGTAACTTTTGTGTATGACTTCTTCCATTTAGAAAAATGCACGTGCGATTGCAGAGTAATGATCTATTGTATTAATAACATTACATTACACGAATGTATCACACATTGTTTATCCATTCACAAGCTGAGGGATAACTGGGTTGTTTCCAGTTTGGGGCAATTATGACTAATGCTGCTGTAGGGGATAAGGGAAATTTTTTCTACATTCCCTTCTTTCTGCTGAAAGAAATCAAAATGCTTGATCCCCAAATAATATTTCTTTGATATATTTTGAGATGGCTTTCATTTAGCTAACAAACAGAAGTAGCCGTGCAAAGCTGTCTTTTGTGAGGGGAATTTGCATGTGCAGAAAATCTGCAGTGATGCACCCTTCCTTTGTCAGGGTCTAAGATAGATTAACTGAGAGTCTGACACCTTTAAAGATCTAAAAGACACTTGCCATCTGTTTTCTCTGAGAGACACTACCCGTGAGATTTCATATACATAAGGAGACCACCTAGGCTAGTCAAGACTCCTCTTCCTGCCATAACCTTCCTGCCACCATAACCTTATTTACCACCATACCCTGATTTTGGCCGTACTCTGAGCTCCCATTCTTTCTGTAACCTCAAGATGGTATATGAGCTTTTGTATCCCATTGGAGGGTTGGAGTAGTCGCTCTGTGGTTCTACATACACCACATTGGGGGGTTAGACAATCATTCTGTGGTTCTCCGTGTGCACATGTTAATAAATTGTGCTTGCCTTTTCTCCAATTAATTTGCCTTTTGTGGTTTAATTTTCCCACAAACCTTCCAAGGGCAAAGGGAAAGTTTTCCTTTGACCTGTATACTGCTACAAACTTTTACATATAGGATTTTGTGTGCACATAGGCTCTCCTTTGTCTTGGGATTAGGATTAGGAATGATGAGCAACAAAATTAAGCATTTGAATAACTTTGTAAGTAACTGCCAGTTTTTCATAGTCCCTGTTTCATTTTTCATTCTCAACAAGAGTGTGTAAGAATTCCAGTTGCTCCACTTCCTCACGGAACTTGATATTGTCAGGTTTCTTAAAACACATTCTATGAGGAAAGGTACGGTATCACATAGTTTAAGCAGGTATTTCCTTAATAATTAATGATGTTGAATATTGTGGGGGAGAAGGCAAACTGCCCCTTTGCCCCCATAAGTTTCACTGAATGATCAACTCACAATAAGGCAGATTAATAAGATTAAAAATTCATTACCATGCACATGGGAAAAATCACAGAGCAGTTACCCAATATCCCACGGAGTCCATACGTTTATATTACTTCATTTTACAAGGGAGAGGGAGATGAGGAATGTAGGTAATTCTGTTGAGGAGCAATAAATGGTTACTAGGGAGAATGAATAGATTCTTGGGAGAATGAATGGATGGGAGGGAACAGATTGACTTGTAAATGATTCTCCTTGGAAATTAAGTTAACCCGAGAGACAGGTATTATCTTGAAGACAAGCTGGGCCAGGTCTGGTTGTATTCTTGATTTTCTTTCCTGCAATATATTGAGATAATAGGGAAGGGAAGGAAAGGCAATTGTTCTTCTTGATGGTTCCATCTGGTTTTTATGAAGACAGAGAGAAAGCTCTTTCCAAGGCCTATTGATCTCTAAGGACCCTTCATTTAAAATATGCTTTATACCAAGAAGTCATATTTTGCAGTCAAATTTTCTGAGCTCCCTCAGTATCTTTCCTATGCTTATTTTCCTTTTGTATATCTTCTTTAGTGAGAAGTCCATTAAAATCCTTTGCCTATTTGTTATTGGGTTGTTAGTTTACTATTATTGAGTTTTGTGGGGGTTTTTTGTGTGTATTTGGAACAACAGCCCTATAGCAGATATGGATGTTGCAGACATTTTTTTCAATCTATGACTTGTGTTATTTTTCTTAATATGTCTCTTGAAAACAGTCTTTTTAGTTTGATGAGACTCACTTTATTGATTTTTTCTTTTATGATTCATGCTGTTCCTATTTCATTTAAGAGTTTTTTTAAGCCAAGATAAAAATTTTTCTCATATATTTTCTTCTAGAAATGTTATATTGTTAAATTTATGTTTAGATCTATGATCCATTTTGTATATTCCTTTGCATATGGTTGTTCAATTAACCAGCACTAATATTGCCATGTAAAACAACATAATCTTGGGAGTGATGTCCCATAATATTTACATGTTTTACCCCCACTCAAGGTGTGAGGATTATACTCAAGGGTTTGGACAATTAGGAGTTTTAATAAAGCTCTGCCTTCCATGGTACCTTTGTCAAAACTCAGTGATAATATGGGTTTGGATCAACATGAATATGTCTTTTTAATCTTTGTCTTTTTGTTTTTACCAATACCACACCAATGGAAGCTTACCAGAAAGCTCTAACATCCCATAGAATATAAGTTTTCCAAATGTTCTCTTCTTTTAAAAGGACTTGTTTCAGTAATTTTATTCCCTTCACTTTTCCATATAAGTTTTAAATCAGTTTGTCACTTTCTACCAGAAACCTGCTGAGATTGTGTAAATCTCTAGATGAATTTGGGGAAAGTTGACATTATAACAATACTGAGTCTTCTAATCCATTAGCATAGTATATCTCTTCATTGAGTTAGACCTCACTAACTCTTCTCAGCAATGTTTGATAGTGTTTAAACAACATAAAAATCTTGCAAAAAATTTATCAGATTTAAACCTTAGTGGGGTTTAGTGGTATTATAAGTAAAACTTTTTTAATTTCTAATTTTTATTGCTAGTATATAAAATGTAAATGATTTTTGTGTATTAACATTGTATCCTGCAACTTTGCAAAACTCATTAATTCAAGTAGGTTTAGGTGCGTTCTATAAGATTTTCTCTGTATACCACTCTATTGCCTGTGAATAGACATGGTTTTGCTTCTTCATTAACAATCTGTAGAGGCAGCACCCCACTCCTTGGGGGCTCTCAGTCTCCAGCACACTAGAGTGGTTACAACCCCCAGTGCCACAGCTGACATGGTGTCCTGGCCCCCAGGGATTCAGAGACTCTGCTGACTCACCTGGCCACACTTTCTGGGGCTGAGCAGACACTGTGCCTCAAGTCCCAGGAAATCAGAGGCTTGGCTGAGCTGTGCTACCTTGCCCTCCAGGCCAAAGAGCTGCAATGCCTCACTAACCTGGAAGTGGACTGACCCCCAACATTCCAAACTGCTGCAGCACCCCACCTCTCCAGGAGTGGAGTCGTGGTTGTGCTGCTTCCCCCCACCCCTCTCAGGGCCAAAGCCACGGTGGCATCCTGCCACTTCCATGTCCTTGCTACTGCTGCACCCAACCTCACAGAGCCTGGACTATTTTCATAGGTCACCATCCCAGGGCCCGGAGCCACCAGCGCATGGTACCATGTCCCCTAGAGCCCAAGTTGCCACGGTGACCTGCTGGTTCCAGGTCCTCGGTTGCAGCTGTGCCCTGCTCCTTAGAACCCAAGCCTCCAGAGCCCAACATACCCAAACCTATGGGATACAGCCAAAACCGTTCAAAAGGGAAAGCTATAGCAATAAATGTCTACATTAAGAAAGAAGAAAGATCCCAAATATATAGTCTGAAATTACACATCAAGAAACTAGAAAAAGAAGAATGAACTAACCCTGAAATTATTTTTTTAAAAAATAATAATAATAATCAGAACAGAGATAAATCAAAAATAGAAAAGAAAAGCCATAGGAAAAATCAACAAAACTAAGAGTTGGTGTTTTGAAAAAATAAACAAAATCGACAAACCCTTAGCTAGTCTAAGAAAAAAGAGAGAAGATTCATACATAAAATAAAAAACTATATAAGTGAAGAAATTACAACAGACATGTCAGAAATAAAACTGATCATAAGGGACTGTTATGAACAATCACATTCCCAAACACTGGATGTCTTAGAAGAAATGAATAAATTTCTAGAAAAGTACAACCTACCAAGATTGAGTCAGGAATTAATATAAAGCTTGAACAGAATGATAACAAATAAAGAGAATAGAGAAGTTATCAAAAACCTCTCAACAAAGAAAATCTCAGAACATGATGGCTTCCCTGCTGAATTCTACCAAACATTCAAAGAAGAATTAATACAAATACTTCTTAAACTCTTCCACACTATAGAGCTAGAGGTAATACTCCCAAACACATTTTGTGAGCCCAGCATCCCCTTAATACCTTAGCCACACAAAAGCATCACAAGAAAACTACAGACAAATATCTCTGATGAACATTGATGTAATAAAAATCCTCAATAAAATATTATCAAACAAAATCCAACAACACGTGAAAAAGATTATACATGATGACCAAAAATATTTACCGTTGGCATAAAAGACCGGTTTTAACATATGTGATACATCCATTGGTATGATATATCCCATAAACAAAATGAAAGATAGAAACCACATGATCACCCCAATTGATGCAGAAAAAGCATTTGACGAAGTCTACATCTTTTTTTTCATAAAACATCTCAACAGTTTGGGTGGAGAAGAAAAGAAAATTCCTCAACATAATAAAGCCCATTTATGAGAAACCCCACTACTATAACGTCATAACCAAGGAGGAACAACTGAAAGTTCTTCTATTAAGATACAATACAGGGCAAGAATGCCCACTCTCGCCACTTCAGTACTGGAAGACTAGCAAGCGCAATCGAAAACTAAAAAACAATAAAAGGAACCTGTGTTATAAAGGAAAGAGTAAAATTATATCTGTTTGCAGATGACATTATCCTGTATGTAAAAAAATCCCAAAGATTCCAAAGAAAATCTATAAGAATAAATAAATTCAATAAAGTTGCATGATACAAAATCAACATACAAAAATCAGCACCATTTTTATACAAATAACCTAACTGAAAAAGAAATTCATTCTTTTTGTTATTTTCAGAACTCTTTATTTAATCTCTAGAGCCATGATTCTGCCTAATATGTTTCTTTCTTCCACCTGAAGATTTTTGTCTAATGTTTCTTATAGTGCAGATCTTTTGACAAGAAGTTGCTTCAGATTTTTGTTTTTATCATATATAATTAACAATTATATATGCTAATTATATTTATCATATATAATTTTACAATTATATATTTGTAAAATAAAAGTAATTTACTCTAAAATAAAGTAAATATTTTAGAGTAAATAAATAAAGTAAAGTATTTTACTCTAAAATAAAGACTCTAAAATAAAAGTAATTTATTTTAGAAATATATAATTCCTGGTATAGAATTCTAGGCTGATTTTTTCAGCTCATTTATATAGGTCACTTTATTGTCTTCTGGCTTACAAAGATTCTGATGGGAAGTTTACTGTAATTTTTACCTTTATTCTTTTGTATGTAATGTTTTTCTTGTATTTGGATACCTTCATGAATTTCTCTGTAGCTTTGGTTATCAGCAACTGGAAAATGGTATGTCCAATTACATGTGCGTGCATTGATTTGGGGAACAATGAAGTCTCACTGTGTCTCCCAGGCTGGAATGCAGGGACATGATCATGGCTCACTGCTGCCTTGAACTCCTAGGCTCCAGTGATCCTCCTGCCTCAGCCTCACAAGTAGCTGGGATTACAGGTATGAGCCACCATGATGAGCTAATTTTTTTAGTTTTTGTGCAGACAAGGTCTTGCTGTGTAGAACAGGCTGGTCTCGAACTCCTGACCTCAAGCCATCCTCCATCCAGTCTTGGCTTTCCAAAGTGCTGAGATGACAGTCATGAGCCATCACACTCATGTGTGATGTGTAGCCCATGTGTAGCATTTTGATTTTATTCTGTTGTTTTGTATTCAGTTTGGGGATCTCTGATCTTGGCTCTATGATTTGATGTTTTCCATGATCTTTGGAAAATTCTCATCTTTTATCTTTTCAAATACTTATTCTCTTTTCTCTCTCTTCTGAGATTCTAGGCACTTATATGTTAGACAGTTTGCTTTTGCCCCAAATCTCTTGGATGCTCTGTTAGGTTTTTTTCTCTTTTTGTAATTTGAATAATTTCTATTTAACTATTTTAAGGTTCATTAATTCTTTCTCAATGGTGTCAAATCTGCTAATCAACCCTTTGAAAGAATTCTTACTTGTGTTTTTAATTTCTAGCCTTTCCATTTGTCTCTTTCTTATATATCTCTTTGCTAAAACTCCTTGTCTGTTCATAAATATTGCCTGTGTTTTCTTCTAGGTCGATCTTTTAAGATATTAATCATTGTCTTGTAGTTTAAAGATTAGACTATAAAATTAAGTTAAACTTAAAAGACTAAGATTAAATCCCTGTCTTACCGTTACCAAATTATAAGACACTCTGAGTCTGGTTCTGTGGATTGATATTTATTTTGAAAATGGGTTCTTTTTTCTTGCTTTTTATGTGTGTATATCTCATGATTCTTAATGAATCTTAGGCATTTCAAACAGAACAGTAAAGACTGGGTGAATAATATTCGTGCCTGAAAATAGGATTCCCTATTCTTCTATCAGTACATTGGAGAAAAGAATCGAATCACTATAGTCAGGAGTTGAGTTGTGTTTGAGTTTTGTTGTTGCTATGATTATCTTTTGTATTGGGGTTCTCTAGAGAAAGAAACAAAACCTATAGTAAATAGATAGATAAGAGGAGGTTTATCGTGGGAAGTGGCTCATGTGATTATGCGAAGCAAACAGTCCCATGATACCCCATCTGCAACCTGGAGAACAAAGAAAGCCAGTGGTGTCTGGCCTGGGGTGCTGAAGAGTTTTTGTCAGTGTCCCTGCTTAACCCCCAGCATTTGGCATTTCCTACATGCCTGGGTGACATGGGGACTCTCTTCACACTCTTTTTTTTTACCCCAGTGGCAGGCTTGTTTTTGATTGTCACTGACGCTTCCTGTGCTTGGGGTAGGGACAAGTTAGTTCTCTGTTGTCCTGGCCCAGACCCTCTATTCCTGGGCCTCTGAAGTGGAGGTTTGTCAGCACGCCTGCTGCCGCTCACCATGAAAACTAAACTTTGCTTTGTACCCATGGTATAGCTTGTGCAGAAGAGTTTCAGTGTTAGGAAATCCCCAATACAGGATCATCTACCTAAAACTCTTTCCTGTTATTCCTCCAAAAATAAAGGGTCTTTCTCTTCTCTATTTTTTCCCCCAGAAACAATAGGACTGACTTCCTTTCTCCAAGAAACTTAAAAGCTTTCACTACGTATGAGCAAAGGGGTTTAAGAAAATGTGTGGCAGTGGCAGTCAACCCCAAGCCCTACCCTGCATGCCTACCACTGTGGGAGGCCCTCTTGTCTCCAGCTCTGCCTTCCACCTTTCTCGTGAGCAGCTAAATGAGGTCCGTGAAAGAACACTCAACAAATAACCCCTCTGTGTCAGGGCTTCCTGGTGGCTCTATACTGTCAAACCAGCCTACCTTCTCCCATTCACTGTTCATTACAATTTTAGCTGATTTCTCCTTACCCATCGTATGACAACTAGCATATCTTCCTCCCATTCTGTTGCCTCTCTCTTCTTGAAATTTCCTCTCCTTGAGCTTCAGGCTGCTTGGTTACCTCCAACATCAGCTTTCTGGTAGAAAGCTTTCTTTAAGAAAATGTATGAGTTTGTAATTTATCTTGCTTTTTCTCATTCTTCCAACGGAAGTGGCACACTTTCCAGCTTCGTACATCCTCATTATTCTGATCGTGAGCAGACCTCATCTTTTCTCTTTATGCTACACCAGGCAGGATTTCACCCAACCCCTCCACAGTGTTGGTGAAGCAGTCAAGATTACCAGGCAGCTCCACACCACTACACCTATTGGGAAATTTCTAGTGCTAATCTTTCTCTGTCGGTCACACTTGACATAGATGATGACTCTATTTTTAGGTAAACTCTTGGTTTCCAAAACACAGCACCCTCATGGTTTCCCCCCCTTTCACTCCTGGTAGTTTCTTCTCTACATACTTTGTTGATTCTTCTTATTATCACTTAATCTCTTAAAATTGGAGCACATAGGCTTAACTATTCACACCTGTTCTCTACTTTGCCCACACCCAGCGGTGATCCCATTCAGTTTTGTGGCTTTCAGTATCAGCCGTACAAGAGAGTCTCAATGTTTGTTATCCAGCCCAGCTCTCTTTCCTGCCACACTGATATATCCAACTTACTCCTCGACATCTCCCCCTGGGATATTTAATAAGCAGATCAGGATGATTTTGTCAACAAAATTAAATTTCTTATCTTCATATCTAAATCTGTATTGTACACATTCTTCTCCATCTCATTAGCTCACAACCTTCCTTTTGGATTCTGAGTCTCAACACACAAACTGGGAGTCACCCTGTCTCCTCGCTTTCACTCAACACCACACAACCCTTCTGCAATTCCTGTTGGCTCTACCTGCAAAACGATTCTAACACACCCAATAATCCCTTACTGCTTTGATTATTACATCCAAATTATCCTCATCATTTACCTGCCTTATTTTAATCATCTTCTAACCTGTCTCCTGCACTCACCGTTCACCCCCATCTGTTTCATCATGACACTAAAAGTGAACTTTGAAAATACAGGTGCTATAATCTCAGTCCCCTGCCCCAAGTCCTGCAGTGACCCCTATTTAAGTCAGAGTGTACACCCAAGAAATTATAAAGCTATAAAACTCCTGGACGTCCCTCTGTTTTTCCCCCCCCTATATCATCTGTTCCTGCTCCTCCCCTCACTCCCTGAGATAAATAATAAACTCAGTCTACTGAGACAGAAAATTAATTACAACTATATTTGACTCTTCACTGTTTCTCAGAAATGCTGGGCCTATTCCCACCTCCTGGCCTTTCCACTTGATACTCCCTCTGATTAGAACTCTCTGCCCCCAAATATCTACATAGTTCATTCCTTCCACTCCTTCAATATTAGCTCAAATACCATCTTTCCAAATCAATATTCCACCCACCTCTAACAAGCTCTTTGTGCTTTTTATGTTGATTAATTTTCCTTCACAGAATTTATCACATTCTATCATAGTATATACTTGACTTATATACTATTTTTAGTATCTGTTTCCTTCCATTAAAATGGAAAACAAGAATTTTTGTCCCTTTTTTTTTGTTTCACTACTGTGTCCCCAGTACTTAGAAGTGTCTGGCAAATAGTAGATAGTCACTAAATATTTATTGAATGAACTGCTAACTTTGGGTTGATTGTATGAATTAAATTAAGTAACATATGGCCAGCTCGCACCTATAATCCTAGTACCCTGGGAGGCTGAGGAGGGAGGATCGTTTGAGGTCAGGAGTTCGAGACCACAGCCTGTCTCTACTCAAAATAGAAAGAAATTAGCCAGGCAACTAAAAACATAAAGAATTAGCCGGCTGTGGTGGTGTGCACCTCTAGTCCCAGCTACTCAGGAGGCTGAGGCAGGAGGATCGCTTAAGCCCAGGAGTTTGAGGTTGCTGTAAGCTAAGCTGATGCCATTTCACTCTAGCCTGGGCAACAGAGTGAGACTGTCTCAAAAAAAGAAAGAAATTAACTGATATATGTAAAATACCTGACATCTTACAAGATCTCAGTAAATACTTTTTGCGTGTATAACAATAATAGGCATATATTATAAATTTATAATGATGCTCTAGTGCATATTTTAAGGTTTTAAGTTTTAAATTCTCTATTCTATAGTGGAAACAATAAGTACAAGATTTAAAATGATCTCCCTATAAATGATAAGTTCAAGGTAGTAGGGAAAAAAATGCATATTTTAACATTTTTGTGTGTGTTTTTAAAAAGGATGAATAGAGTTTTCCTCTAAAGACACAAAATAACTTGTTAAAAGTAGCTGTCTATGAGGGGGACCCTAGGGTACCAATGAAGGTAAGGGTGACGTAGAGACCTATTTTTTACTGAGCATACTTTGTACCTGTTGATTTTTTTATCATATGCATTTATAATCTGTTAAAAGTAAATAAAATCCAGTAACTCCATCTATAGATGTATTAATCTGAGTTCTTCAGAGAAACAGAGCCTTATAAGAATATATAAAAAATAGATTTGTTTTAAGGAATTGGAGGCTATTAAGTCTGAATCTGCAGTATAGACCGGCAGGCTGGATACCAAGGGGAGATGATGGTGTAGACGGAGTCTAGAGACAGCACGATGAAGAATTTCCTCTTGCAGGGGAGGCTGATCTGTTTGTCCTGTTTAGATCTTTGACTGATTACTTGAGGCCCACCCACCTTATGAAGGGCCATCTGCTTACTCAGATTGCACAAACTTGAATTTTAATCTCCCCCCAAAACACTCCCCAGGTTGACTCATAAAATTAACACAATAGGTATTTAGGTATTTACCCAAGACAAATGAAAACACACATTCAAAAAAAAAAAAAAAAGATTTGTACAAAAATGTTCATGGCATTTTATCCAGAATAGACAAACCTGGAGGAAAACTTCCCTTCATCCATAAATAAGAAAATGGATTAAAAAAACACTGTGATATATTTATCATCCATAGAAAAGACCAAACTACTGATTTATGCCAATGCAGGAATCTCCCAAATATTAAGCTGAAAGAAAGAAGTCTTTCATAAGAAAGCACATAAGGTATAATTCCATTTATATATCTAGAACAAACAAACTTAATCTATAGCAGGAAAAAAATCAGATCAGTGGTTGTATCTGAGAACGGGTGTGTAGGTATTAATGAGGAAGAGACATGAAGAAACTTTCCAGGGTTATGGAAATGTCCCATATCTTGAAAGGGATTTAGTTTTCAGAGTTCTATGCAGTTGTCATACCCATTAAATGTTATGCTAAAAATGTGTGCATTTCATTACATAACAATTTTATCTTTAAAAAGTATAAATAAATATTGAAGACTAGTTAATGACATGCATGCTCTAGTATTTTAGAGGTGCCTAAATGTTTCAGCATGCATATGATTAAATATGGTTTAATATTTGTTTACAGTATACAACCTACTTTAAAATGCACTCATTAATTTAGATGGATTTGTGGATAAACAATGGGACAGATAGATGAATAGTTATGTGAGAAAGCAAATATAGTAAAGTTAATTATGGGCTCTATGTGCTAGCTATATAGGTATTCATTGAACATTCTATTATACATTTCTCTGTGTTTGAAATTTTTTTGAGACAAGGTCTCACTATGTTGCACAGGCTGGTCTCAAAATCCTGGGTTCAAACCATCCTCTGTTTCAATCTCCCGAGTAGCTGTGATTACTCGTGCACACCATTTACTAAAACATTTTTATAATAAAATGTTGAGGAAGAAAGAAAATGTATATAAAATAATCACTTTATGTATTCAGCATAATTGGTTCTGTTTGGGTAAAATCAGAAACTCATTTTCCTAACTAATTGAGAAGGAAAAACTGCAATACATTTCATGCACCTCTTTCAATTCAATTTCTTACTACACAGCCGCTGCAAACCACAGTGAGGACTTCAGCACTGCTTGTGCGGAAATCCACGTGATTATCATCTTCAACTGGGCGTGAAAGGGAGAATCTTAAGAAGGGTTCAAGAGACTGTTATCTTCCCGCCTAAAATGTATTGCTGTTGCTGCTTTTGCTAACTATTAGAGCTCTAGGCCTGGAGCCATGACACCTTATATTGAAATGTTGATTTTAAAAAAAGGCATCATTTCTATCACTAGATCACTAGAGCTCTCCAGAAAAAGAACTCTGAGTTCTTCAGATAGAAAGTCAACACTTTAGTCCGATCCCTGGGTACAAAATGAAGGGCTGAGTTGAACCACAAGCGTGATTGCAATTTGTATGAACTGGTCCGTGATTTGTGCAAAGTAAGGCTTGGGAAAAAGAAATAGTCACAATTCTTCTAAATCCCCAAAGGACAATTTCAGATATGAAATAAAAGCATTACCTATGTCACAATGACTTCCATTATGTCAATAACTCTGGACTAATTATGATGAACATGACCATAGAGTCTCTCTATTGTCATCAAACAAGAACTCAATTATCTCTTCCAAGTTTGAAGCCTTCTGGATCCTCTTCCCACTGACGTGTCTCTGTTATTCCACTTCCGGTGTTCTCAGTGTAATAGACACACAGTAATGCACTAACTTAGCCCAGTAATACTGGAAAAGTATTTTCCAGTAATTATACATCCATGTCTTTTCATTCACATAGCACCTTACCATTTCAATGAGTTTTTGAAACATGCAGCCCACTGAGATTTGATAAGGTGATGCTGATTATTGCACCTGTTCTCAAATTTTTGTTCCAGTATAGCTGCATGAAAACCACTTATCTTGCTTATTCCAAAATGAGGTTTATGGGACCCACTCTACCACTACTCAAACAGGATTCTGTTCATATATCTATCAATCCATCTATTTATCTATAGACGTATTGATATACTTATATCTATATGTTTATCACTTTATAAGTGATCCTCTCAAAGAGTTTAAAAATCACAGTATGCTTACCAATTCTGCCCATTCTTGGCATGAGAATCTTGTTGACAGTTGTCACCTGAGATCCAGCTGGCTGAGCTATTGATCCACAACAATACATGAGCAACATCTGAACTTTGGAACTGAAAGGAGACCAAAGGATTAATTAAAAATACCTCAATATTCACAATAGGATGGCTTTATTAGAGCACGTGTGCATGGAAATGAGGAGGAGATAGGAGTGAAATTTGAGGTAGAGTAATATCTAACACGATTCTAGTTGTAATGCCTAATTCTTTTGTTCTAGAAATTAGTAACAATCCTTACCAAATGAGTCTAAGGATTTATCTTTGTTTGGTCAGGGTCTTTTTTTTTTCCTTTTCTTTGTCATCCTGGGTGACTCTTTATCATCTTTGATTTTCAATGGAATAGTGGCTTTATCATAACAGCTATGAAATTCCAATGTCAGGAGACAATTCTCCATAGATCTCTCATGTTTCTGCATGTTTTGCAACAGAAGCACTGACTGCTTTTGTTCTAAGCTATATTTTCAAGCAAACATCCTTGGAAGATAGAAATAGTACCTTCCTCCAGAGAAAAGGGCAGGTTTACTTAGTCCCAATGTAAAGGATTCGGTTTTTCCGAGTTCAGGGTTTCTCTC
Source organism: Microcebus murinus (assembly GCF_040939455.1). Lineage (NCBI taxonomy): Eukaryota > Metazoa > Chordata > Mammalia > Primates > Cheirogaleidae > Microcebus > Microcebus murinus. The sequence goes on along the minus strand of NC_134127.1, from coordinate 7,007,560 downwards.
CTGTAATATACCCCATCACAAGTGGAGTGTCACCTGGCCCTCTTCACATCACCTTGTGAGAATTGAGGATTGGGGTCCCTGAGCAAGAACAAACTGGTTCTCTGGCTTTGTCTAGTGTTGTAAATAATTAACTGCCCTCTGTCTCTAACCCAAGCCATGTTTCTGGAAGCATCCATGACTCTGTGGTAGGGTAATTTATTAGTTTGAAACTAGGGTAAATCTCAGATGCTTCAGTGTCTTCAGGTTTTTGAGAGGAAATTGCATATAGCATTTTCAATTTCTCTCTACTCACTAAAAGTTCAGACTAAGCACTAAGCCCTTGACAACTTTATTTGTATAAATTTAGTTATCTCTGTTGGTAATTTATAAAATTTCAGGAGGCTCTTTCTGCCTCAAAGAAACATTCTGAAAATCTCTTCTACAGGTCATTTATAATATCCAAACATGGCATCTCTCCTTTAACCAGGTCTACGCTGTCATACATAGTCTCACCTAAGAGTTCTGATATCTGTTCTTCCGGAAGGAAGACTGGCGTTTTATCTCAATTATGGCCTCTGCATGTGCAGCAACTTCCTGGTTGAAGCTGAACTGAAACATGTTCTCCCATTTATTTTATGAGTGGCTTTCTCAATGACTAATAAATCTGATCATAGCTGCCTATGCAATCGGAGAGGAAAGAGGAGGCTAGCAATTCCTTTACCAATCTTATTTCTGTAGTTATATAAGGATTTCCAAACACATTTACTTTACTTTATTTCTTGTTTTATGTAAACAGAGTATCAGAGACATAAATAATTTTAAAGTTAAAATAGATCTTAGAAGTCATCTACATGTGACCTCCCACATAAAGTAGGTATATGCTCTACACAACTATAAGCCGCCATTGCTTAATAATCTGCAGTCATTGGAGCTAATGGAATTCACACTAAAGTGCTCATCATGATTGAGTTGAAATAATATTTAGCACTCTCTGCTTATACTAAGCATGAGTCAGTTGTCCTAATCATCTCTACCTGTTAGTCCTAGGCCCACCCTCTGGGGCCACCATTGAACTAATCTATTCCTTATCAGAAATCAAGCTAAACTGAACTTGGCAAATCACAACAATTATTTTTTAAATGGCATGGCTTCAGAATCTTTGAGTATCTGGCAAAATCCATACCAAAATGGACATCATATATATGGTCAGCCCACAGTAGCCTGGTAGCAAAACCTAATACTTCATTAGCCTTTTTGTGCAGATATATCATAGTTTTGACTTTTACTATGTTCACAGTTAACTAGAAACATTAGATCTTTTTCACATGAATTTCTAACAGCCCAGTTCATCACATTTTAAATTCATGCATTGATTTTTTTTTCTTTTATCTAAATGTCTTATGCTAAATTACTTTGGTGGGTTTTAATCCGTTTGTACATTCTCTTTTTGAATGTTATTTCTGTAATCACAACTATTGGTACCTTTTCTAAGTTTTCTCATTTAAAAATCTGAAACAAATGCTTTTTAAACCTCTGCCCAAGTTATTGATTAAAACATCAGATAGAGCAGAGCCAGTAAAAAGAAACTCTTTGATCTTCAACTTTAAACTTTTCTCATGGTTAACATGATTCTAAAGCTCTATATTTTTTATGTGTGGTTATTTAAAAGACTTCAAATTTCATCTTACCTTTGTCAGCTAGGATTTCTTTATCTTACTCATAATATTATAATAACTTAATAAATAAATATCCTGCTGAGATTTGAAAAAACTACTTGATTAAACTTTGATTATAAAATTTATAAATATTTATTATAAAAAAAATTGAAACACAGGCCAGGCATGGTGGCTCATGCCAATATTCCCAGTATTTTGGGAGGCCAAGGCGGGAGAATCGCTTGAGGCCAGGAGTTTAAGACCAGCCTGGGCAATGTAGCAAGATCCTGTCTCTATCAAAATATTAAAAAAATTATCCAGGCATGGCAGTATGCACCTGTAGTCCTAGCTACATGGAAGGCTAAGTCAGGAGAATTGCTTGAGTCCAGGAGTTGGAGGTTACAGTAAGCTGTGATCACACCACTGCATTCCAGTCTGGGTGACAGAGAGAGACACTGTCTGTAACAAAGAAAAAGGAAAAAAAAAATGAATGAATGAATTAGATATAGGTAAAGGATTTGAAAGTTTGTGTGTCTGAGGTGACAGTCTTGGACAAACATTATTTCTGGGGAAGAAGGAGGTATATAGAAAAGTGGAGACATCTTTTTAAACTGTAGTAGCGAAAGCAAAGAAGGAATTAAGACAAAAAAGTAATGTTTTTCAAGAAATGAAAGAAAACAACAAGACACATAAATGCTTTCCTCTCATCATCAATACCAACATAAAAGTTATCCATTAAAAAAGTAGTTTCATTAAACTAACAGAAAAATAATGTGCTTTTGAAATGAGAACACTTTATAAAATGGATAGAATAAAATTAGCCTATTTTCATATAAAGTTACTATATAAGATAAAAATAGAAAATAATAAACAGTATATCTGCTGGCAATCCCCCCACAAAAAGCCTTAAAGCAGAAAAAACTATAACACAACACTTGAATTGAATAAAATATCCTTTAAAAATGCACTTCAAAGATAATGTTTCCATAATAAACTCAAAATTTAAGAACAAAAACAGATAAAACAGCAGGAAAGGAATTGAGTTGACTGCAATAAGCAAAGACATTAGAGAACAAGACATACATGAGGATTAAGGTGAAAGATAAGCAAGAATGGGTGTAAGTGAAAATTTAATAGGGATAGATTAACAAACAAATTAAAAAACAAAACGAAAGCAAGAAAGACAAAAAGAGCGAGAAAGAAAGGGATTAAAATGGAGTGCAGGCAAAGGGGATCTCACATAAAAGTAACTGAAGTCCCTGAAGATTATGAAACAACATAACAGAACCTGTATGCAAACGGTAACCGAGAGGGTTTTATTTGGGTGACAATGACATAAAGAAGGCCCAGACTGACACTCCCCGAGGACTAGAATCCTGGAGAAAATACGGAAGACAATTGTTTTCCAACAATGGAGCTCAGGTAGTAAAGCCCTGTGACCTATGAGAGAAGGGAAACGAACACGGGGAATCTTCTGATTACCCCAATTTTGGGGTGTTCCCATCAGAGTCCTGCGGTCTCAACTGAGCTGAGGAGGCAGAGTTTAGAATTTGCCTAATTCCTTATCTGACCACCTGTGATGAAAACACACACAAGACCCCAAGAAGACCTGGCTTAAAAGCATTCAGTGGCGATCGTAAGAGCAAAACTGAGATATCAACTGTTTCTAATGTGAGGGAGACTATTTTTTAGTTTGAGTTCAGGAAAATTAACTGCCTATTAGAATAAAACACCAACACTCTCAGAAGAACACAACAGAATTCCTAATTAGTACATGGTATTATCTACAATGTCCACCTACTAATGAAAAATTACGAGACATGCAAAAAACTAAAAATAAAAAAAGGAAGTGTGACCCATACACAAGAAAGAAAGGCAGTCAATTAAAACAGTCTGAACGGAAGCTCCTGTTGGAGACAGCAAACGAAGACTTCAAAGCTTCTATTATAAATATGTTCAAAGAATAAAAATAAAAGTGTTCAAAGAATTAGAAAAAAAATGATAAAAGTGAATAAACAAATAAGGAATGTCAACAGACAAATACAAACTTTTAACAAAGTGCAAATTAGATAACCGAAAAAATCCAATAACAGAAAGTTAAAACTCACCAGATGAAGAAAAACAGTTAATTGGTGGATTTAGACTACTTGATTCTCAGATATACTAAAGCAAGAATAATAGAGAGTAAGGATTAGCCTAAGGAAAAACGTTTATTTAATAGATAATGAAACAGAAAACAGAGTCTTGAAGTAGATCCACATATTTATGAGCAATTAATTTTTAATAAAGACACGAAGGTAATTCCATGAGAGAAAGGATTAAGGTTTCAACCAGTAGTGCTTGGACAAATGGCTATCCATCTGTAAAAGTAGACCAACTTAACTTCATATTGTACACAAAATTAATTCAAAATAATGCATAGGCCTAGTGTAAACATTTTAAAGTATAAGAACTTTAGAAGGTAACATATGAGACAATCTTTGTGGCCTTGGGTTAGTTAGGACTCAGATTCTTTAGACACAACCTAGAAAACAAGAAGGATAAAATAAAAAAATGAATAAAGGAGATTTTGTCAAATTCTAAAATGCCTGCTTTTCCAAAGATACTCCTAGTAAAATTAATAGGTTGTTACAGATGGGGAGAAAAATATTCCCAATAAATACATCTGATAAAGAGGTTGTATTCAGAAGATATAAAAATATTTTTATATATCAATAATATGGAGACAAGCAGCCCCCCCAAAATTGGCAACAGATTTGAACAGAAAATTTGTAAAAAAAAAAAAAAAAATTATATGAATAACCAATAATCCCATGAAAAAGTGTTCAGCATCATGAGTCATCAAGGAAATCCAAGTTAAAATAACAATTACATACCACTACATATGCAGTATAATGGCTAAAATAAAAAATAAACAAAAATCTGTAAATGCAAAATGTTGGTGAGGAGATGGAACACATAGAACACTCATACACTCTTGCTGGTGATATAAAATGGTTCAAGAACTTTGCAAAATAGCCTGGCAATTTCTGATAAAATGAAATGTACACTTACCACATGATCCAGCAATTCCACTCTTATTTGTCAAAGAAAAACAAAAACATATGTTCACACAAAAACTTGCCCACAAATGTTCTTAGAAGGTTTATTTCCTAATTGCTAAAATGTAAAAGTACACAAATGTCTATCAATGGGTCACTTCTTAAATTGTGGTATATACATAGAATAGAAGGGAATACTACTTGTCAACAAAAAGGATTAACCTACTGACACATGCAAAAGTATGGACAGATTCCAAAATCGTGCTGAGAAAGAAGAGAAAGACCAAGCATAAGCTAGACACAAAATAGTTCATATTGTATGACTTAATTTATGTGAAATTCTAGAAAAGTCAAATCTAATCCATAGTAATAAAAATCAAATCAG